>NC_135235.1:352869012-353546785 GCF_051348905.1 Ranitomeya variabilis
GATGGGGATGAGTATATTTTTAATGCGGAAACTTTCACGGGGGCACAGGAAATTGGTTGCGTGTCACGGCCGGGTTCTGGTTTTTTGAGGGACACAAGTGACGTAGATTTGCCTGCAACTGCCCCTCAACCAATCACAACCGGAGATTTGACAACTGGAACTTTGGCCCACATGGCGGATTATGCCTTACGTATCCTAAAAAGGGACACACGCATTACGAAAATGATGAACGATGACGATTACTGGTTGGCCTGCCTCCTTGATCCACGCTATAAAGGCAAATTGCAAAATATTATGCCACATGAGAACTTGGAACTAATATTAGCAACCAAACAATCAACTCTTGTTGACCGTTTGCTTCAGGCATTCCCAGCACACAGCGCACGTGATCGTTCTCACACAAGCTCCAGGGGGCAGCAGACTAGGAGTGTTAGGGGTGCACACATCAGAAGTGGCGTTGGACAGAGGGGTTTTCTGACCAGGTTGTGGAGTGATTTTGCTATGACCGCAGACAGGACAGGTACTGCTGCATCAATTGAAAGTGACAGGAGACAACATTTGTCCAGTATGGTTACTAACTATTTTTCATCCCTTATCGATGTTCTCCCTCAACCGTCATTCCCATTTGATTACTGGGCCTCCAAATTAGACACCTGGCCAGAATTGGCAGAATATGCATTGCAGGAGCTTGCTTGCCCGGCAGCAAGTGTCCTATCAGAAAGAGTATTCAGTGCTGCAGGTTCAATATTAACCGAAAAAAGGACTCGTCTGGCTACCCAAAATGTTGACGATCTAACATTCATTAAAATGA
Source organism: Ranitomeya variabilis (assembly GCF_051348905.1). Lineage (NCBI taxonomy): Eukaryota > Metazoa > Chordata > Amphibia > Anura > Dendrobatidae > Ranitomeya > Ranitomeya variabilis. The sequence goes on from NC_135235.1 coordinate 352,869,824, forward strand.
ACCACAACTGGATTTCGAAATCTTTTGCCCCACCTTGCCCGGCCGACACCTAGCTTTCCTATGAAAAGCTCTTGCCTGTGAATTACTTTTCTAATGTCTAATTTGCTGCAGCTGATTGTACAGCATACGACATGTTTACACCTCCCTAAATGGCAAAACTCCCCACACGGGGCCGTGGTATCGCGACTTGGCGCAAGCACCCGTGAGACTGCTGTTTGTCTGAAGAGGTGGGTGTGCTCGCTTTTGGTTGACGGCATTGCTACTGGGTCCCTCATAGTACAATGTAGTGTCTCTGGCGGTGGTGGTGCGCACCCAACGTCAGACACACCGTTGTAACATGAGGGGCCCTGGGGCGGTCCCGCCGGCCTCAAGAGAGTTCCCCCCTACCCCAGCTCAAAATGTGCTCTACCACGTGCAAAATTATGTCGCACAGCTCCACCAATCTTTAGTCTATTCGCTGACATCATTCAATGTCTGGCACTGACAATACAAATTTGTAGACATCTATGATGCAACTTAAAGTAGTCTGTGTCTGTGTCCTATATTGGCACCATTAAATAGTTACTGCCAAATTACAATGTCAGAAACTCAGTAGATGAGCCCACCCCTGTACCTAAGTATGCCACCTTTTTTTTTTGTTTTGGTTGTTTTGCGAGACATTAACATCTATTTATATTTTGGGAGTACTGGGACAGACACTCCTTGCACTACTCCTCCACTCACCACCAAGCTGCCTGTGTATCCATGTAACCGCTGTAAAACTGCCATGAGCCTATTGTTTGTTATTTTAGGCCTTTGATAGCCTGTCTGCGGTCCCTACTTTAAATACTCCTCCACTGACCACCAAGCTGCCTGCCCGTGTATCCATGTAACCGCTGTGAAACTGCCATGAGCCTATTGTTTGTTATGTTAGGCGTTTGATAGCCTGTCTGCGGTCCCTACTTTAAATACTCCTCCACTGACCAGACCACTGCTGCCCGTGTACCCCTGGAACCAATTATAAAGTGCCTACAGCCAGCCCATTTTCTTATGTTAGGCCTTTGAAGCCTGTCTGCGGTCCCTACTTTAAATACTCCTCCACTGACCAGACCACTGCTGCCCGTGTACCCCTGGAACCAATTATAAAGTGCCTACAGCCAGCCCATTTTCTTATGTTAGGCCTTTGAAGCCTTTCTGCGGTCCCTACTTTAAATACTCCTCCACTCACCACCACCAAGCTGCCTGCCCGTGTATCCATGTAACCGCTGTGAAACTGCCATGAGCCTATTGTTTGTTATTTTAGGCCTTTGATAGCCTGTCTGCGGTCCCTACTTTAAATACTCCTCCACTCACCACCAAGCTGCCTGTGTATCCATGTAACCGCTGTAAAACTGCCATGAGCCTATTGTTTGTTATTTTAGGCCTTTGATAGCCTGTCTGCGGTCCCTACTTTAAATACTCCTCCACTGACCAGACCACTGCTGCCCGTGTACCCCTGGAACCAATTATAAAGTGCCTACAGCCAGCCCATTTTCTTATGTTAGGCCTTTGAAGCCTGTCTGCGGTCCCTACTTTAAATACTCCTCCACTCACCACCACCAAGCTGCCTGCCCGTGTATCCATGTAACCGCTGTGAAACTGCCATGAGCCTATTGTTTGTTATTTTAGGCCTTTGATAGCCTGTCTGCGGTCCCTACTTTAAATACTCCTCCACTCACCACCAAGCTGCCTGTGTATCCATGTAACCGCTGTAAAACTGCCATGAGCCTATTGTTTGTTATTTTAGGCCTTTGATAGCCTGTCTGCGGTCCCTACTTTAAATACTCCTCCACTCACCACCAAGCTGCCTGCCCGTGTATCCATGTAACCGCTGTGAAACTGCCATCATGAGCCTATTGTTTGTTATGTTAGGCCTTTGATAGCCTGTCTGCGGTCCCTACTTTAAATACTCCTCCACTGACCAGACCACTGCTGCCCGTGTACCCCTGGAACCAATTATAAAGTGCCTACAGCCAGCCCATTTTCTTATGTTAGGCCTTTGAAGCCTGTCTGCGGTCCCTACTTTAAATACTCCTCCACTGACCAGACCACTGCTGCCCGTGTACCCCTGGAACCAATTATAAAGTGCCTACAGCCAGCCCATTTTCTTATGTTAGGCCTTTGAAGCCTGTCTGCGGTCCCTACTTTAAATACTCCTCCACTCACCACCACCAAGCTGCCTGCCCGTGTATCCATGTAACCGCTGTGAAACTGCCATGAGCCTATTGTTTGTTATTTTAGGCCTTTGATAGCCTGTGTGCGGTCCCTACTTTAAATACTCCTCCACTCACCACCAAGCTGCCTGCCCGTGTATCCATGTAACCGCTGTGAAACTGCCATGAGCCTATTGTTTGTTATTTTAGGCCTTTGATAGCCTGTGTGCGGTCCCTACTTTAAATACTCCTCCACTCACCACCAAGCTGCCTGCCCGTGTATCCATGTAACCGCTGTGAAACTGCCATGAGCCTATTGTTTGTTATGTTAGGCCTTTGATAGCCTGTCTGCGGTCCCTACTTTAAATACTCCTCCACTGACCAGACCACTGCTGCCCGTGTACCCCTGGAACCAATTATAAAGTGCCTACAGCCAGCCCATTTTCTTATGTTAGGCCTTTGAAGCCTGTCTGCGGTCCCTACTTTAAATACTCCTCCACTGACCAGACCACTGCTGCCCGTGTACCCCTGGAACCAATTATAAAGTGCCTACAGCCAGCCCATTTTCTTATGTTAGGCCTTTGAAGCCTGTCTGCGGTCCCTACTTTAAATACTCCTCCACTCACCACCACCAAGCTGCCTGCCCGTGTATCCATGTAACCGCTGTGAAACTGCCATGAGCCTATTGTTTGTTATTTTAGGCCTTTGATAGCCTGTCTGCGGTCCCTACTTTAAATACTCCTCCACTCACCACCAAGCTGCCTGCCCGTGTATCCATGTAACCGCTGTGAAACTGCCATCATGAGCCTATTGTTTGTTATGTTAGGCCTTTGATAGCCTGTCTGCGGTCCCTACTTTAAATACTCCTCCACTGACCAGACCACTGCTGCCCGTGTACCCCTGGAACCAATTATAAAGTGCCTACAGCCAGCCCATTTTCTTATGTTAGGCCTTTGATAGCCTGTCTGCGGTCCCTACTTTAAATACTCCTCCACTCACCACCAAGCTGCCTGCCCGTGTATCCATGTAACCGCTGTGAAACTGCCATGAGCCTATTGTTTGTTATTTTAGGCCTTTGATAGCCTGTGTGCGGTCCCTACTTTAAATACTCCTCCACTCACCACCAAGCTGCCTGCCCGTGTATCCATGTAACCGCTGTGAAACTGCCATGAGCCTATTGTTTGTTATGTTAGGCCTTTGATAGCCTGTCTGCGGTCCCTACTTTAAATACTCCTCCACTGACCAGACCACTGCTGCCCGTGTACCCCTGGAACCAATTATAAAGTGCCTACAGCCAGCCCATTTTCTTATGTTAGGCCTTTGAAGCCTGTCTGCGGTCCCTACTTTAAATACTCCTCCACTCACCACCACCAAGCTGCCTGCCCGTGTATCCATGTAACCGCTGTGAAACTGCCATGAGCCTATTGTTTGTTATTTTAGGCCTTTGATAGCCTGTGTGCGGTCCCTACTTTAAATACTCCTCCACTCACCACCAAGCTGCCTGCCCGTGTATCCATGTAACCGCTGTGAAACTGCCATGAGCCTATTGTTTGTTATTTTAGGCCTTTGATAGCCTGTGTGCGGTCCCTACTTTAAATACTCCTCCACTCACCACCAAGCTGCCTGCCCGTGTATCCATGTAACCGCTGTGAAACTGCCATCATGAGCCTATTGTTTGTTATGTTAGGCCTTTGATAGCCTGTCTGCGGTCCCTACTTTAAATACTCCTCCACTGACCAGACCACTGCTGCCCGTGTACCCCTGGAACCAATTATAAAGTGCCTACAGCCAGCCCATTTTCTTATGTTAGGCCTTTGAAGCCTGTCTGCGGTCCCTACTTTAAATACTCCTCCACTCACCACCACCAAGCTGCCTGCCCGTGTATCCATGTAACCGCTGTGAAACTGCCATGAGCCTATTGTTTGTTATTTTAGGCCTTTGATAGCCTGTGTGCGGTCCCTACTTTAAATACTCCTCCACTCACCACCAAGCTGCCTGCCCGTGTATCCATGTAACCGCTGTGAAACTGCCATGAGCCTATTGTTTGTTATTTTAGGCCTTTGATAGCCTGTGTGCGGTCCCTACTTTAAATACTCCTCCACTCACCACCAAGCTGCCTGCCCGTGTATCCATGTAACCGCTGTGAAACTGCCATCATGAGCCTATTGTTTGTTATGTTAGGCCTTTGATAGCCTGTCTGCGGTCCCTACTTTAAATACTCCTCCACTGACCAGACCACTGCTGCCCGTGTACCCCTGGAACCAATTATAAAGTGCCTACAGCCAGCCCATTTTCTTATGTTAGGCCTTTGAAGCCTGTCTGCGGTCCCTACTTTAAATACTCCTCCACTGACCAGACCACTGCTGCCCGTGTACCCCTGGAACCAATTATAAAGTGCCTACAGCCAGCCCATTTTCTTATGTTAGGCCTTTGAAGCCTGTCTGCGGTCCCTACTTTAAATACTCCTCCACTCACCACCACCAAGCTGCCTGCCCGTCTATCCATGTAACCGCTGTAAAACTGCAATGAGCCTATTGTTTGTTATTTTAGGCCTTTGATAGCCTGTCTGCGGCCCCTACTTGCAATACTCCTCCACTGACCACAATGCTGCCTGGAGTGCCTGCCTGTGTATCCATGTAACCGATGTAAAACTGCCATGACTGCCTACTGTTTGTTATTTTAGGCCTTTGATAGCCTGTCTGCAGCCCCTACTTGCAATACTCCTCCACTGACCACACCAATGCTGCCCGTGTACCCCTGGAACCTATTTAAAAGTTCATAGAGCCTAGTTATATATTTTATTTACTATTAATAAGGCCATGATGGACTACGCTGTACCACGCTACAAGCTAACCAGTCGACACTTCTTTTGCGAGAAAAGCCATCCCAACCCTCCACCAGCATGTAGAAGACCGCATTGTCCATGCACTCTGGCAATCTGTGAGTACAAAGGTGCACCTGACAACAGACGCATGGACCTGTAGGCATGGCCACGGAAGATTACGTGTCCATTACGGCGCAATGGGTTAATGTGGTGGATGCATGGTCCACAGGGGACAGCCTACTAAGTCTGTCTGCAGTCCCTAATTCAAATTGTGCTCCACTGTCTAAATCGGAACTTCCACCTTCTGGCTTTCGGCCTATAGTATCAGAAATTAAACTGCATTTGGCCTTCAACTTTGGTTAGGGCCTACTAACGGCTTCTGCCCCTCCCTGGTGTTGCCCTCAACTAAATAAAGCTGAGCTTCAACCTTCCGGCTCTCATTATGTGGTTTTAAAAAAAAAAATGGTGGTTAGGGCCTACTAACGGCTTCTGCCCCTCCCTGGTGTTGTCCTCAACTAAATAAAGCTGAGCTTCAACCTTCCGGCTCTCATTATGTGGTTTTAAAAAAAAAAAAGGTGGTTAGGGCCTACTAACGGCTTCTGCCCCTCCCTGGTGTTGTCCTCAACTAAATAAAGCTGAGCTTCAACCTTCCGGCTCTCATTATGTGGTTTTAAAAAAAAAAATGGTGGTTAGGGCCTACTAACGGCTTCTGCCCCTCCCTGGTGTTGTCCTCAACTAAATAAAGCTGAGCTTCAACCTTCCGGCTCTCATTATGTGGTTTTAAAAAAAAAAAAGGTGGTTAGGGCCTACTAACGGCTTCTGCCCCTCCCTGGTGTTGTCCTCAACTAAATAAAGCTGAGCTTCAACCTTCCGGCTCTCATTATGTGGTTTTAAAAAAAAAAAGGTGGTTAGGGCCTACTAACGGCTTCTGCCCCTCCCTGGTGTTGTCCTCAACTAAATAAAGCTGAGCTTCAACCTTCCGGCTCTCATTATGTGGTTTTAAAAAAAAAAAGGTGGTTAGGGCCTACTAACGGCTTCTGCCCCTCCCTGGTGTTGTCCTCAACTAAATAAAGCTGAGCTTCAACCTTCCGGCTCTCATTATGTGGTTTTAAAAAAAAAAATGGTGGTTAGGGCCTACTAACGGCTTCTGCCCCTCTCTGGTGTTGTCCTCAACTAAATAAAGCTGAGCTTCAACCTTCCGGCTCTCATTATGTGGTTTTAAAAAAAAAAATGGTGGTTAGGGCCTACTAACGGCTTCTGCCCCTCCCTGGTGTTGTCCTCAACTAAATAAAGCTGAGCTTCAACCTTCCGGCTCTCATTATGTGGTTTTAAAAAAAAAAAAGGTGGTTAGGGCCTACTAACGGCTTCTGCCCCTCCCTGGTGTTGTCCTCAACTAAATAAAGCTGAGCTTCAACCTTCCGGCTCTCATTATGTGGTTTTTAAAAAAAAAAGGTGGTTAGGGCCTACTAACGGCTTCTGCCCCTCCCTGGTGTTGTCCTCAACTAAATAAAGCTGTGCTTCAACCTTCCGGCTCTCATTATGTGGTTTTAAAAAAAAAAATGGTGGTTAGGGCCTACTAACGGCTTCTGCCCCTCCCTGGTGTTGTCCTCAACTAAATAAAGCTGAGCTTCAACCTTCCGGCTCTCATTATGTGGTTTTAAAAAAAAAAATGGTGGTTAGGGCCTACTAACGGCTTCTGCCCCTCCCTGGTGTTGTCCTCAACTAAATAAAGCTGAGCTTCAACCTTCCGGCTCTCATTATGTGGTTTTAAAAAAAAAAATGGTGGTTAGGGCCTACTAACGGCTTCTGCCCCTCCCTGGTGTTGTCCTCAACTAAATAAAGCTGAGCTTCAACCTTCCGGCTCTCATTATGTGGTTTTAAAAAAAAAAAAGGTGGTTAGGGCCTACTAACGGCTTCTGCCCCTCCCTGGTGTTGTCCTCAACTAAATAAAGCTGAGCTTCAACCTTCCGGCTCTCATTATGTGGTTTTAAAAAAAAAAATGGTGGTTAGGGCCTACTAACGGCTTCTGCCCCTCCCTGGTGTTGTCCTCAACTAAATAAAGCTGAGCTTCAACCTTCCGGCTCTCATTATGTGGTTTTAAAAAAAAAAAAGGTGGTTAGGGCCTACTAACGGCTTCTGCCCCTCCCTGGTGTTGTCCTCAACTAAATAAAGCTGAGCTTCAACCTTACGGCTCTCATTATGTGGTTTTAAAAAAAAAAAGGTGGTTAGGGCCTACTAACGGCTTCTGCCCCTCCCTGGTGTTGTCCTCAACTAAATAAAGCTGAGCTTCAACCTTCCGGCTCTCATTATGTGGTTTTAAAAAAAAAAAGGTGGTTAGGGCCTACTAACGGCTTCTGCCCCTCCCTGGTGTTGTCCTCAACTAAATAAAGCTGAGCTTCAACCTTCCGGCTCTCATTATGTGGTTTTAAAAAAAAAAATGGTGGTTAGGGCCTACTAACGGCTTCTGCCCCTCCCTGGTGTTGTCCTCAACTAAATAAAGCTGAGCTTCAACCTTCCGGCTCTCATTATGTGGTTTTAAAAAAAAAAATGGTGGTTAGGGCCTACTAACGGCTTCTGCCCCTCCCTGGTGTTGTCCTCAACTAAATAAAGCTGAGCTTCAACCTTCCGGCTCTCATTATGTGGTTTTAAAAAAAAAAAAGGTGGTTAGGGCCTACTAACGGCTTCTGCCCCTCCCTGGTGTTGTCCTCAACTAAATAAAGCTGAGCTTCAACCTTCCGGCTCTCATTATGTGGTTTTAAAAAAAAAAAAGGTGGTTAGGGCCTACTAACGGCTTCTGCCCCTCCCTGGTGTTGTCCTCAACTAAATAAAGCTGAGCTTCAACCTTCCGGCTCTCATTATGTGGTTTTAAAAAAAAAAAGGTGGTTAGGGCCTACTAACGGCTTCTGCCCCTCCCTGGTGTTGCCCTCAACTAAATAAAGCTGAGCTTCAACCTTCTGCTCCAAATTACCATTTTAAAAAATGCAATAGGCTTTTCCGGCCTACTAAAGGTGTCTGCCCCTCCCTGGTGTTGTCCTCAACTGAACAAAGCTGAGCTTCCACATTCTGGCTTTCGCCCTATACTATCAGATATTAAACTGCATTTGGCCTACTAGTGTGGTTAGGCCCTTGAAACAGTGTCTGCTGCTCTTGGGTTTGCTACTCCACTGAACAAAGCAATGCCGCCTGTTTAGTCCTGTTACCAATTTTGAACTGCATGTAGCCTACTTTATTCTTTGGCCCTATATCTGTTTCCTCCTCATCCTGCCCATTGCCCAGCCACTGCTAAATGAGTCTGCTGGTACATTGACCGAGACCACTACATTCCCCTTGTACTCTACACAGCCAGAATCTGTCCCTGCTGAAAGTAAGGTTCCCCTTCCCGCATGTTATACCACCTTACACAGGGACAAAGAGGAAGGTGCAGATGAAAGTGCAGGTTCCTTCATCAGGTGGGGGGGCATACTCGTTGGCGACGTCACTGGCACAGGGCCCCTCAGAGTACGCAAAAGTGTCGCTGCTGGTGGGAGGCGCCCCCGCCATGCAAACACACCGCCGTACTTTGAGGGGCCCTGTGCCAGTGGCAATGCGAACGAGTGGGCCCCCCCCCTGCTTGCTCAGGATCACAGCACTTGCAACTTTTAAATAATTACCTTTCCCTGCAACACCGCCGTGACGTAGTCCGCATTTCCTGGGCCCACGAAAAACTTGAGCCGGCCCTACTCCCCCCACAACTTTTGCCAAATGACCCCCAATTCCCTATGCCCAACTATTATTATAAAGTTAATTAAGATTGACAAGCTTCAGAAACAAGAATGGATGTTTTTGGCATTAAAATGGGCACTGTAGGTGTTTTCCTGGCCTCCACTCACTGCCGACTATGCTTCCCCATTGACTTGCATTGGGTTTCGTGTTTCGGTCGATCCCCGACTTTTAGCGATAATCGGCCGACTGCACTCGACTCGACTCTGGACAAAATCGGGTTTCCCAAAACCCTACTCGATCTTAAAAAAATGAAAGTCGCTCAACCCTAGTTCAGATATGTTGACTTCTGATTCACAAGAAGTAAAAAGAGGTATAGAGAAGATAGAGCGAAAGGTTATAGATAACCCTATAGAGCCATCACCCATGGAAATTATACACCAGCCTTTTTTGTAACAATACAAAAGACAGAATTTGCAAAATGCTGAAAATAAAGGGTGTAGAATACTAACTTAATACACTTTGTTTGGCACTGTCACTTGTTCAAAAAATACGTTGAAAAATCCCTGAGCTCCTCTGATTCTCATTTGTGTTCTGTTTTGTGCTGTGTTACTGCTCTCCAGAAGAAGCAGGTGTATGTAAAATCTCTACTTTGCAATCTAAGGTTTAAACCGGTATTCAAATGGGGTTCCCTATTAATGATATTCACATGGTTTAAAAGGGAAGATCAGTAGCGTAACTAGAGTTTGGTATAATGTATATGTCCTGGTATACTGTATATAACCCTCATTTTGGCATCTATATATATATACTAGATGGCAGCCCGATTCTAAAGAATCGGGAGTCTAGAATCCATATATACTTTATTTATTCAAATGTAAGAATAATACAATTAATAAATAATAGTAAGAAAGAACAAAAAATGGCTGCACTCACCAGCTCTTGACAATTCTTGTTATTTAAGGAACAGTTACACAGGATCCATGAACATGCTTATGAGGGGAGGGATGAAAGACATCAGACAACAACTTTGCGTGTTGTGGCAAATGCCACAACAACGGTTCTTTGCTTAAGAACAATAATGTAAATAATAAATAATATGTATCAATAACTATGTATATTGGTATGTTCTATGACATTTTAAAATATTTCATTATTATGTGGAAAAGCTCTTAGTACCCATACTGGCGCATACTTGTGTGCCCATCAGGTATTTTCACAGTAATTTTACATCTGATGGGTTGGTATGAAACGTTTTTAATCATCTCTTGGGCTTAGCTAAGCCTTCATTTTAAATAATTCTAATAAGTACAACAGAAATAAAAGCCTTTTTGTGTATCCAAATTTTTTGTGTTTATTTTTACAGAAGTGTAAAATTTAGGAAATCAACGTTCATAGTACACCGATGGGCTAATATAAGCATGCCCATCAACCACGTCACGGTAGCCTTTGAACTGATGGGTCCTAACTAACTGATTCCTATTTCTTAATACTCAAACCTCTTTCACATCTGCATGTTTCTGATATTTGCAGAAGTAATGTTAAAAACAATACAACTTCCACACTTGGCACCAAAGAACTGACCTACAACACACTTTCAGCAAGTGCCATGCAATGTAGATGAAGCTTGGAGTTAAATTGCAGTAAATGCGGCAAACGCGGCTTCGACAATTGCATTAAATGCAGCCACAACAAAAACACTGGTAAGTTTAGATTTTGTGGCGAAAACTGCAGAAACCACATGTGCCGCACCTGCCGCAAGTGAAGTACAAATTCCGTATACATTGCATGCAACTTACAGCAAGAGTGGCGTGGGTCAGCCCTTAGGCAGGAAGTGCAGAAATAGCCTTTTTTCCACTATAAATTCTCCAAATAGCAGAAAAATGTTGATGTGAAAGCAAAATCTCTATTCTTTCCCTATCTATCTAAATATGTACCTATCTATATATCTATTTCTATGTACAGAACACACCTGGAGATAGAGATGTGTGTGAACAGCCATCCCACCCGTCTCTTACCTGTTCACAAAAACCTCACCCTTTTTAAAAACAAAATGAAATCTCTCAGCAGCTATACTGCTGGAGCTTCAAATACAGGTTCCTATCACCAAATACAGGCATTTGGATGATACACATCTTACATCTTGTACTTAATGTGTGTTCTACTTACCTATAAAAATATGTATTGATATATCATATTTCTAAATTTATGTAGATATGATATAGAGTTATTAACCCTATATGCTAATGAGTACGTATGTTATATACGTATTTCCTACATAAGTACTTAAAATCTATATGTCTATGGCTACACTAATTTTTTTTTGTTTTTGTTTTTTTTTCCTTATCTCTATACATAGAATTTGCCTATTGCTGTCTATGTTATTAGAAAAACTGAATAATGAAAAAAAAGAAAAGTAACTTTAAGCTAAAATATTTTTGTAGATAATGTTACGTGTGAAGACTTTAGTACTATCAGCCAATAATTGTCCTTGAAGTGGTGTATTAACCACTTTAACCCTCACATTGCAACATTGCTTCACCCTGGAAAAAGCAACATACAATTGACCATGGGCAAAAGCAGGTTCTGGTAGATAAATGCCAACTCGATGGAGGGTCTGGCCTTGAGATTTATTTATGGTCATTGCAAATGCGGGCTTGATGGGAAATTGTCTCCGTCTTAATTTAAAAGGTAATCCAGTCTCTGATGGACACAAATCAATTCGTGGAATGAATACCACATTTCCTGCTGCTGACCCACTAATTACTTTAGCCAGTATGATATTGGCATGTAAGGCAGTGACAATGAGCCGCGTACCATTGCAGAGACCTTTGTTCGTGTTCAGATTACGTAATAACATGACAATGGTGCCAATTTTAAGTTTCAGCCGATGTGAAGGCATTCCAGTTGGTGTTAGTGAATTCAAAAACTCAAGTGGGTATTGATCGAGGTCATCAGCTTCATCAGGATCGATGGAATCATCACTGATATATTCAGTATAGTCACCTATCAATAAATCCATGACTTGGGAATTGACTTTCTCAACGTCCTCATTTTTTGGACATAAAATTGCATGAGATGCAGCTGTATTTATGCTTTCGGTGTCATTCACATCAATACAAAGATTATCTCCAAAAATTTCAATTATTAAAGAGCCAGTGCATACCATGTCTGGAGGAATTTCAATTACATCATCTCCAAGGTTATGTTCATTAGATAGTTCACCATTTCCCAGTTGAAGCAACCAACTGCTGTAGTGAGGATCAATGGAGCGCATGTTGTTAATAAGTGGCAGGCGAGTAAAATGTTGCCAGTGTTGTGAATATTTTATACAGCTCTCTACAACATCAGTTCTTGTCCCATGAGGGATGACAGGAAGACATTGTCTAAAGTCGCCTCCAAAAACAATCACTTTACCTCCAAACGGTGTTTTTTCTTTGTGAGCTACATTTGTTGTCATGACATCACGTAAAACTCTATCAATGACATGCAATGCATATTTGGATAGCATTGTGCACTCATCAATAATAAAAAGTTTAGTGCTGTGCAAATCTTTTGCTGCATCGGTATCATTCTTAATCCTGGAAACAGATGTTTCATTCACAGGAATTGGAATCCCATAAAGAGAATGAATGGTTCGTCCACCTTGTAGCAAGTTGGCGGCAATTCCAGTAGTGGCAGCAGGTGACACAATGTCTCCTTGTCCTCTTAGCTGATGTAGGAGTAGATGATATAGGTACGTTTTTCCGCTGCCACCAGGACCATCAAGGAAAAAACACTTTGCTGTAGAATTAGTGTCTTCTAAAGCTTGAGTGATAGCATCAAAAGCAAAAAGTTGGTACTCATTTAGAGTAGCTTTCATTTCAGCAGCTGCTGATAACTCATAATCTTTATCATACTGTGGGAGGAGGTGTTGTTTCTTGACTGGACGTGGCAAATTAAAATCAGTATAAGTTTTGCCATGAGCTTTAAGAACATGTTGGACATCTGTCATAGCATAGCCTTCACAATTGACACACTCCAGAGTGTCGGAGTGGTATGCATAGCAGTAGTCTTCTACAAAGTGTTCCTTAAATTCATCCCATAAGTCCCGAGGTTTAGCTGGAGGACCAAAAATACAAATGTAGGCAAACATGTCACGTAGCTATGCTGGCATGTTAAGAATACTGGCATCAAGTAATGTATTTCTCCACAGACTATCATCAAATAGTAAGCCAAGAGCTAATGCCGCATCTTTGAAGGTTTCATGTGTGACTCCTTGTACAGTTTTTATGCTGTCAAAACTGGTTGCACCTTTGACATGTAACAATAACAATCTTAAATAGTAGCGTTCTTGGTCTTTCACACTGGCAGTATACATTCGTCCAATCACAGAACCACCTGCTCGCTTTCTAACTTCCCAAGAACCTTCTTTCCAAACATAGTTTTCGGGAATTTCACGGTATAAATAAATATGAGCATGATGGTCGTTCTGATTAAGCTTGAAGTAGGCCATAAGTGTAGAATTTTGATGGAGCTTTTGTTTGATGTTTCCAATAGAGTCATCCTCATGAAAATAGAGTGGCTGAGAATGCGGTAGATGTACAGCAAGGCGAATGATGCTATGAGATTGTTTATGCATTGGATATGAGAATATTCGCCAAGCTGCCTCTGGTGCACTGACATATCTTGAATCCATGAATTGGTGTGTTTTATCATGTTGGATGTTAGTCTGGCAGATTTCAAGATTGGCTTTATCATGTCCTTTGTAGACGTATTTAAATAAATATTTCACAGCCTGAATGGAACCACAAACTTCGACATTTATATGGCACTTGTATTTTAATAGCAGGAACGGATTATATGGAACCACCCACGAATTGTCAATCATGTTAGAATGGTGTTGAAAAGATGGGCAAAAGTGTCTGCGATAAGTAGGATAGGCGTCCTTAGCTATGATGGTTCTTGGTTGCAAATCTTTAGGGAAACCTTTTGTACACTTCCCCAGATCCATACAGGGAGAATTTAGGTTGTGTTCTCCACACGGACCATGAATCATATGTTGGAGAACAATTTTATGGAGCTGAGGGTAGTGGGTAGGATTGGGAATTTCAGCCCACACTGTATTGTCTATGTCCTCCTCAGTCCTTAATTTGGAGTTGCTGTCCAGAATAATCAAAATGTGAGCGTGTGGAAGGCCACGTTTTTGAAATTCAATTACATGAACCATAGCGCAAACTTTCCCAAATAATCCGTTGTTAATGTCTTTTAAGAGTGCTTCCAGTTTTATTTTGAAAACACGTGCCACCAAATCAGGTCTATGTTCCACATGCTGCCAAGGTTCCAAATTCTCAGTAATCTCATTCCATTTCGGATTACAGGTCATGGTGATGAATAGATCAGGACGACCATATTTAGTCACAATAGCCATGGCATCCTGGTACCGCTGCTGCATATTCCTGGGACTGCCTTCAAACGAAGATGGTAAAATGACCGTTTTTCCAATGGGGATGCCCTTCTCAATGGATTTTTTCTGGAGATGTTCCTGGAGTACACAATAATCCTCTACTTTCAAATCCTTTTGGTGTTGACGGATATAATTTAGGCGATTTGCCTCGATTTTCACATAAGCATCCACTAAGTACTGCTGAGTGAGTTTGCCACCATTCAGGAGTGGATTAAACTGATTACGGACAGACAGCACATAGCAGTAATATTGCAGTTGTGTAACTCTGCGTGGACTTTGCCCTTGTTGCTTGAGGCCATCATGCCAGCCCTGGTCTCCGTAAGGGAAAAATAAAGGATAGAGTAAAGCATTTAAATTACTGTGTAGAATGCTGACCTGTTGTGTTCTTGGCGCCAAAGGATTTTTGGGGTCCGGTTGTAAATGTATTAAAATATCACGATTAAATGGTGGCTCTCCATTGTCATTTTCAAATATGACAGCAACTTCATTGACAGTTGGATTATTATATCGGCGAGGGTCTTGATTCCGATCTTGTTTAAGGGCCATGATGATATTTGGCATGAGAGTGCCATTAGCTTCAGCTTTAAGATGTTCTTCATGTTCCACATCTCGTAACATTTTGTAGGCAGCAACAAAGGGATTCACATTGTCTAACTGAAGAGCAATTATACTCATCAAAGTGGGATGACATTTTTGATTTTGTTCACAGTTTAAACGTTGTTCATTCGCGGTAGCGGTATCCAAAATATACAGTTGGGCATAAGCTGGAACTTGATCATCACTGGGATGTAGGGTTCCAGTACGATGATATATTTGTCCATGTATACGGAAACAGTAAGGGCCATGTCCAGGTGGAGGGGATATATTGGCACCCATGGAGGCGAAAGCAAATGAGCTGTTAATACTACGAATATTTTCCATGAGATTCTTACTGAACTCACTCTCCCCTGTCAGCAATCGTTTAAAGACCTCGGGATATTGGGGTATAGGTATATGCACTTTACTCTTGTGACAACACAGAGTAAAATTTTTATCTGCTGGTATCTCAGCATTAAAATGTAATGCTTGACAATGTTCACATAAATAGTTCATAGGACCACAGGAGTGTTCTACTATGGTACTGTCATCATTAGTAAAACCTGTAGGATGTTGAGGTACAGGTTGTGGTAACGGAGCATTGGAATGTTTCTTTAAGCCAACATATATAAAGCGTGGACCTGGTAGAGGATCTTCACTGTCCACAGATTCAATCACTGAGGAGTTGGAAGGTATATCGGGGTCAGGGTTTATTAATATGGAGGTGCAAGCGGTTTTTTTGCGCCGTTCACGGCGTGCACCAGCTGCATTTGGTAATGGTTTGTTTGTTGCCTTAGAAGAGTCAGGTGTGAAGCATGTCTTATAAGCAGACTTAACGGTGTACAGGCGACGGCGTTTATCATTTGGAGTGTAAGTAGGACAGTGTTTGCGCTTACGTGCAGATTTACCAACGGTTAAAGGAGCTTCAGGCTGTACACATTCTATGAATGGAGACAAAGAAGCTGTATTGTGGGCAGAATCTATGACTGAGGACGTGGAAATATTATGTTTGCAACGTTGAGAGCGTGCAGCAGCAGCAGCTTTATTACTTAATCGATTAGTTTTGTCCTCAAAAGACTCATTAGTAATGCGTTTATTGCAAGCAGCATTAACAGTGTCCAGGCGCTTCTGTCTGTCCTCTGTAGTCTCGTTAGCACGCTGTTTGCGCTTACATGCGGCATCGGCGGCTTTTCGCTCTGCGTCATTGGTATACTTATTATCAGACCTGATGTTACGTGCGCCATCAGCAGCTTTGGGCTCTGTGTCATTAGTATACTTAACAGTGTCCAGGCGCTTGCATCTATCCTCTGTACTCTTGCTAGCACGCTGTTTGCGCTTACGTGCAGCATTGGTGTCTTTTCGCTGTGCGTCATTGGTATACTTATTATCAGACCTGATGTTACGTGCGCCATCAGCAGCTTTGGGCTCTGTGTCATTAGTATACTTAACAGTGTCCAGGCGCTTGCATCTATCCTCTGTACTCTTGTTAGCACGCTGTTTACGCTTACGTGCAGCATCGGCGGCTTTTCGCTCTGCGTCATTGGTATACTTATTATCAGACCTGATGTTACGTGCGCCATCAGCAGCTTTGGGCTCTGTGTCATTAGTATACTTAACAGTGTCCAGGCGCTTGCATCTCTCCTCTGTACTCTTGTTAGCACGCTGTTTGCGCTTACATGCAGCATCAGCGGCTTTTCGCTCTGCATCATTACCATACTTTATATCAGACCTGATCTTACGTGCGCCATCAGCAGCTTTGGACTGTGTCATTAGTAAACTTAACAGTATCCAGGCGCTTGCATCTATCCTCTGTACTCTTGTTAACATGCTGTTTGCGCTTACGTGTGGCACCGGCGGCTTTTCGCTCTGCATCATTACCATACTTTATATCAGACCTGATCTTACGTGCGCCATCAGCAGCTTTACACTCTGTGTCATTAGTATACTTAACAGTATCCAGGCGCTTGCATCTATCCTCTGTACTCTTGTTAACACGCTGTTTGCGCTTACGTGCGGCATCGGCGGCTTTTCGCTCTGCATCATTACCATACTTTATATCAGACCTGATCTTACGTGCGCCATCAGCAGCTTTGGGCTCTGTGTCATTAGTATACTTAACAGTATCCAGGCACTTGCATCTATCCTCTGTACTCTTGTTAACACGCTGTTTGCGCTTACGTGCGGCATCGGCGGCTTTTCGCTCTGCATCATTACCATACTTTATATCAGACCTGATCTTACGTGCGCCATCAGCAGCTTTGGACTCTGTGTCATTACTATACTTAACAGTGTCCAGGCACTTGCATCTATCCTCTGTACTCTTGTTAGCACGCTGTTTACGCTTACGTGCGGCATCGGCGTCTTTTTGCTCTGCATTATTAGTATACTTTATATCAGACCTAATCTTACGTGCGCCATCAGCAGCTTTGGGCTCTGTGTCATTAGTATCCTTTCTATTAGAGCTCATGTTGGCTAAGCTAAACAGCTTTAAGCGTGGTGGTGGCAAACAACAGGTTAATAAGAGGCAGTGTCAGGTAGTAGGAAAATAGCCAGTTAATAATAGGCAATAGTTCTTTGCAGGAATACAGATATTAATAAATAGCCAGTTTATATTGCAGAGAAATTGCTGGGCAATAATGGACAATGTCCTTATGTGGCAAATAATAGAGCAATATACCCAGTGTGGCAAAGAAGAGGTTAATAAACGGCAGTCTCTCAGTATAACAGTCAGTGAATAATAGGCAGTATATGGAGAAAACACCAAACAAAAGTTCAAAATTGGTGTGAAAATGTCACTGAACCACTTCACAACTAAATATATATAGTTTTGGTAAATGGTATTATCATTTTTTTTACGAAATTCGGCAGGAGCTTGAAGAGCGACGTCACTGGGACCGCCTCCATGCAGTAGAAACTTGCTGTGAGGTAAAAATTCAAAAATCACACCAAAATGGCGGGCGGAGTGTGTCACAGTACGGCACATTTCTGATTGGTCGCTCGCGGCAGGCGGCAACCAATCAGAAAAGTGCCGCGCACCACGAAGGCATATATCTTTGTCCACCCTGAGCGGGTGTAGGACGCTGGTGACGTCACTTATCTCCGGACATTATCTCCGGACAAAGCCACGGAAGTTGGCACAAATTGCCGGAAGTAGTATTCTAGGCAATTATATATTAGATTTTAATGTTATCAGTGTTTACCTTTGAACGTTTATATTGTATTGTCCTGTCACCAGCCATGTGTACGATTATCGGCCGAAAGCCTCTCTGGAACCAATAATCACCCCATGTAAAGGTATCTTTATAAGTTAAAGATTCAGAATACTATGACTTTTATCATATCCTGAACAGTCAAGTTTTTTATGAACCGTTAAGGTTTTCTGGTTGAAGTAAAAAAAACTCTGAGTGTTTACAGTTTGAAACCATAAAATGTTGAAAAATTATGTCATTCTTGAGTATATCACTCAATGGTGCTCATAAACGTGTCAAATTTGATCTATAATATACTTTAATATACGTTACTTTAATCTTTAATATACTTAAGAACAGGGCCCCAGACATCACACAGGGGGTCTGAAACACCGCACAGTGGTCCAAAATATCGCTGTGCTCTGCCTGGGGCCCCATATGCTGCCTGGGGCCCCTGTGCTCTGCCTGGGGCCCCTGTGCTCTGCCTGGGGCCCCATGTTCTGCCTGGGGCCACTGTGCTCTGCCTGGGGCCCCATATGCTGCCTGGGGCCCCTGTGCTCTGCCTGGGGCCCCATATGCTGCCTGGGGCGCCTGTGCTCTGCCTGGGGCCCTATAGGCTGCCTGAGGCCCCTGTGCTCTACCTGGGACCATTGTGCTCTGTCTGGGGCCCCATATGCTGCCTGGGGCCCCTGTGCTCTGCCTGGGGCCCCTGTGCTCTGCCTGGGGCCCCTGTGCTCTGCCTGGGGCCCCTGTGCTCTGCCTGGGGCCCCTGTGCTCTGCCTGGGGCCCCATAGGCTGCCTGGGGCCCCTGTGCTCTGCCTGGGACCACTGTGCTCTGCCTGGGGCCCCATATGCTGCCTGGGGCTCCTGTGCTCTGCCTGGGGCCACTGTGCTCTTCCTGGGGCCCCATATGCTGCCTGGGGCCCCTGTGCTCTGCCTGGGGCCCCATATGCTGCCTGGGGCCCCTGTGCTCTGCCTGGGGCCCCTGTGCTCTGCCTGGGGCTCCATGTTCTGCCTGGGGCCCCTGTGCTCTTCCTGGGGCCACTGTGCTCTGCCTGGGGCCCCATATGCTGCCTGGGGCCCCTGTGCTCTGCCTGGGGCCCCAAATGCTGCCTGGGGCCCCTGAGCTTTGCCTGGGGCCCCTGTGCTCTGCCTGGGACCACTGTGCTCTGCCTGGGGCCCCATATGCTGCCTGGGGCCCTTGTGCTCTGCATGGGGCCACTGTGCTCTGCCTGGGGCCCCATATGCTGCTTGAAGCCCCTGTGCTCTGCCTGGGGCCCCTGAGCTCTGCCTGGGGCCCCATGTTCTGCCTGGGGCCCCTGTGCTCTGCCTGGGGCAACTGTGCTCTGCCTGGGGCCTTATATGCTGCCTGGGGCCCCTGTGCTCTGCCTGGGGCCCCATATGCTGCCTGGGGACCCTGTGCTCTGCCTGGGGCCCCTGTGCTCTGCCTGGGGCCCCTGTGCTCTGCCTGGGGCCCCATGTTCTGCCTGGGGCCACTGTGCTCTGCCTGGGGCCCCATAGGCTGCCTGGGGCCCCTGTGCTCTACCTGGGACCACTGTGCTCTGCCTGGGGCCCCATATGCTGCCTGGCGCCCCTGTGCTCTGCCTGGGGCCATTGTGCTCTGCCTGGGGCCCCATATGCTGCCTGGGGCCCCTGTGCTCTGCCTGGGGCCCCTGAGCTCTGCCTGGGGCCCCATGTTCTGCCTGGGGCCCCTGTGCTCTGCCTGGGGCCACTGTGCTCTGCCTGGGGCCTTATATGCTGCCTGGGGCCCCTGTGCTCTGCCTGGGGCCCCATATGCTGCCTGGGGACCCTGTGCTCTGCCTGGGGCCCCTGTGCTCTGCCTGGGGCCCCATGTTCTGCCTGGGGCCACTGTGCTCTGCCTGGGGCCCCATAGGCTGCCTGGGGCCCCTGTGCTCTGCCTGGGACCACTGTGCTCTGCCTGGGGCCCCATATGCTGCCTGGCGCCCCTGTGCTCTGCCTGGGGCCATTGTGCTCTGCCTGGGGCCCCATATGCTGCCTGGGGCCCCTGTGCTCTGCCTGGGGCCCCATATGCTGCCTGGGGCCCCTGTGCTCTGCCTGGGACCACTGTGCTCTGCCTGGGGCCCCATATGCTGCCTGGGGCCCCTGTGCTCTGCCTGGGGCCACTGTGCTCTGCCTGGGGCCCCATATGCTGCCTGGCGCCCCTGTGCTCTGCCTGGGGCCATTGTGCTCTGCCTGGGGCCCCATATGCTGCCTGGGGCCCCTGTGCTCTGCCTGGGGCCCCATATGCTGCCTGGGGCCCCTGTGCTCTGCCTGGGACCACTGTGCTCTGCCTGGGGCCCCATATGCTGCCTGGGGCCCCTGTGCTCTGCCTGGGGCCACTGTGCTCTGCCTGGGGCCACTGTGCTCTGCCTGGGGCCCCATATGCTGCCTGGGGCCCCTGTGCTCTGCCTGGGGCCCCTATGCTCTGCCTGGGGCCCCATGTTCTGCCTGGGGCCACTGTGCTCTGCCTGGGGCCCCATAGGCTGCCTGGGGCCCCTGTGCTCTGCCTGGGACCACTGTGCTCTACCTGGGGCCCCATATGCTGCCTGGGGCCCCTGTGCTCTGCCTGGGGCCACTGTGCTCTGCCTGGGGCCCCATATGCTGCCTGGGGCCCCTGTGCTCTGCCTGGGGCCCCATATGCTGCCTGGGGCCCCTGTGCTCTGCCTGGGGCCCCATATGCTGCCTGGGGCCCCTGTGCTCTGCCTGGGGCCCCATGTTCTGCCTGGGGCCACTGTGCTCTGCCTGGGGCCCCATAGGCTGCCTGGGGCCCCTGTGCTCTGCCTGGGACCCTGTGCTCTGCCTGGGGTCCCATATGCTGCCTGGGGCCCCAGTGTTCTGCCTGGGGCCCCATATGCTGCCTGGGGCCCCTGTGCTCTGCCTGGGACCACTGTGCTCTGCCTGGGGCCCCATATGCTGCCTGGGGCCCCTGTGCTCTGCCTGGGGCCACTGTGCTCTGCCTGGGGCCACTGTGCTCTGCCTGGGGCCCCATATGCTGCCTGGGGCCCCTGTGCTCTGCCTGGGGCCCCTATGCTCTGCCTGGGGCCCCATGTTCTGCCTGGGGCCACTGTGCTCTGCCTGGGGCCCCATAGGCTGCCTGGGGCCCCTGTGCTCTGCCTGGGACCACTGTGCTCTACCTGGGGCCCCATATGCTGCCTGGGGCCCCTGTGCTCTGCCTGGGGCCCCTGTGCTCTGCCTGGGGCTCCATGTTCTGCCTGGGGCCCCTGTGCTCTTCCTGGGGCCACTGTGCTCTGCCTGGGGCCCCATATGCTGCCTGGGGCCCCTGTGCTCTGCCTGGGGCCCCAAATGCTGCCTGGGGCCCCTGAGCTTTGCCTGGGGCCCCTGTGCTCTGCCTGGGACCACTGTGCTCTGCCTGGGGCCCCATATGCTGCCTGGGGCCCTTGTGCTCTGCATGGGGCCACTGTGCTCTGCCTGGGGCCCCATATGCTGCTTGAAGCCCCTGTGCTCTGCCTGGGGCCCCTGAGCTCTGCCTGGGGCCCCATGTTCTGCCTGGGGCCCCTGTGCTCTGCCTGGGGCCACTGTGCTCTGCCTGGGGCCTTATATGCTGCCTGGGGCCCCTGTGCTCTGCCTGGGGCCCCATATGCTGCCTGGGGACCCTGTGCTCTGCCTGGGGCCCCTGTGCTCTGCCTGGGGCCCCTGTGCTCTGCCTGGGGCCCCATGTTCTGCCTGGGGCCACTGTGCTCTGCCTGGGGCCCCATAGGCTGCCTGGGGCCCCTGTGCTCTGCCTGGGACCACTGTGCTCTGCCTGGTGCCCCATATGCTGCCTGGCGCCCCTGTGCTCTGCCTGGGGCCATTGTGCTCTGCCTGGGGCCCCATATGCTGCCTGGGGCCCCTGTGCTCTGCCTGGGGCCCCTGAGCTCTGCCTGGGGCCCCATGTTCTGCCTGGGGCCCCTGTGCTCTGCCTGGGGCCACTGTGCTCTGCCTGGGGCCTTATATGCTGCCTGGGGCCCCTGTGCTCTGCCTGGGGCCCCATATGCTGCCTGGGGACCCTGTGCTCTGCCTGGGGCCCCTGTGCTCTGCCTGGGGCCCCATGTTCTGCCTGGGGCCACTGTGCTCTGCCTGGGGCCCCATAGGCTGCCTGGGGCCCCTGTGCTCTGCCTGGGACCACTGTGCTCTGCCTGGGGCCCCATATGCTGCCTGGCGCCCCTGTGCTCTGCCTGGGGCCATTGTGCTCTGCCTGGGGCCCCATATGCTGCCTGGGGCCCCTGTGCTCTGCCTGGGGCCCCATATGCTGCCTGGGGCCCCTGTGCTCTGCCTGGGACCACTGTGCTCTGCCTGGGGCCCCATATGCTGCCTGGGGCCCCTGTGCTCTGCCTGGGGCCACTGTGCTCTGCCTGGGGCCACTGTGCTCTGCCTGGGGCCCCATATGCTGCCTGGGGCCCCTGTGCTCTGCCTGGGGCCCCTATGCTCTGCCTGGGGCCCCATGTTCTGCCTGGGGCCACTGTGCTCTGCCTGGGGCCCCATAGGCTGCCTGGGGCCCCTGTGCTCTGCCTGGGACCACTGTGCTCTACCTGGGGCCCCATATGCTGCCTGGGGCCCCTGTGCTCTGCCTGGGGCCACTGTGCTCTGCCTGGGGCCCCATATGCTGCCTGGGGCCCCTGTGCTCTGCCTGGGGCCCCATATGCTGCCTGGGGCCCCTGTGCTCTGCCTGGGGCCCCATATGCTGCCTGGGGCCCCTGTGCTCTGCCTGGGGCCCCATGTTCTGCCTGGGGCCACTGTGCTCTGCCTGGGGCCCCATAGGCTGCCTGGGGCCCCTGTGCTCTGCCTGGGACCCTGTGCTCTGCCTGGGGTCCCATATGCTGCCTGGGGCCCCAGTGTTCTGCCTGGGGCCACTGTGCTCTGCCTGGGGCCCCATATGCTGCCTGGGGCCCCTGTGCTCTGCCTGGGGCCCCTGTGCTCTGCCTGGGGCCCCATGTTCTGCCTGGGGCCCCTGTGCTCTGCCTGGGGCCACTGTGCTCTGCCTGGGGCCCCATATGCTGCCTGGGGCCCCTGTGCTCTGCCTGGGGCCCCATGTTCTGCCTGGGGCCACTGTGCTCTGCCTGGGGCCCCATAGGCTGCCTGGGGCCCCTGTGCTCTGCCTGGGACCACTGTGCTCTGCCTGGGGCCCCATATGCTGCCTGGGGCCCCTGTGCTCTGCCTGGGGCCCCTGTGCTCTGCCTGGGGCCCCTGTGCTCTGCCTGGGGCCACTGTGCTCTGCCTGGGGCCCCATATGCTGCCTGGGGCCCCTGTGCTCTGCCTGGGGCCCCATATGCTGCCTGGGGCCCCTGTGCTCTGCCTGGGGCCCCATAGGCTGCCTGGGGCCCCTGTGCTCTACCTGGGACCACTGTGCTCTGCCTGGGGCCCCATATGCTGCCTGGGGCCCCTGTGCTCTGCCTGGGGCCCCATATGCTGCCTGGGGCCCCTGTGCTCTGCTTGGGGCCCCTGTGCTCTGCCTGGGGCCCCATGTTCTGCCTGGGGCCCCTGTGCTCTGCCTGGGGCCACTGTGCTCTGCCTGGGGCCCCATATGCTGCCTGGGGCCCCTGTGCTCTGCCTGGGGCCCCACATGCTGCCTGGGGCCCCTGTGCTTTGCCTGGGGCCCCTGTGCTCTGCCTTGGGCCACTGTGCTCTGCCTGGGGCCACTGTGCTCTGCCTGGGGCCCCATATGCTGCCTGGGGCCCCTGTGCTCTGCCTGGGGCCCCATATGCTGCTTGGGGCCCCTGTGCTCTACCTGGGACCACTGTGCTCTGCCTGGGGCCCCATATTCTGCCTGGGGCCCCTGTGCTCTGCCTGGGGCCACTGTGCTCTGCCTGGGGCCCCATATGCTGCCTGGGGCCCCTGTGCTCTGCCTGGGTGTAGGACACTGGTGACGTCACTTAGCTCCGGACATTAGCTCCGGACATTAGCTCCGGACATTAGCTCCGGACATTAGCTCCGGACAAAGCCACGGAAGTTGGCACAAATTGCAGGAAGTAGTATTCTAGGCAATTAATATCCGGACATTAGCTCCGGACATTAGCTCTGAACATTATCTCCGGACATTAGCTCCGGACAAAGCCACGGAAGTTGGCACAAATTGCAGGAAGTAGTATTCTAGGCAATTATATAATATATATATATCGTTCTGGTATATATCCCTTATCCTGGACCCCATCCTGGAATAAATATTCCCCATCTTGGTATATGTCACCCCTTTCTATGGCTGTTCTTCAAAGTATAGTAGGAAATAAACTATTAGACTCACCAGGGGAGTAAATAGAAGTCATGGTGCTCCATAGAAGAAGTATAATGCACCCCCCATAGTCCTCCATATAATATACTGCACAGTGCATAGTCATCCATGTAGTATAATACACAACCCATGATCATCCATGTTAGTATAATACACAGCCCATATCGTTCATAACATATAATGTGCAACCCATATTCATCCATATAGTATAGTGCACAGCTCATAGCCAACCATAAAGTATAATTCACAGCTGATAATAATCCATATAGTATAATTGTCATGAATCCACACCGCTGCCACCAATTTGTCACGATTCACACCGTGACCGTCACCACTACGTCACGGATCGGGGTGACTTTAGGCCAACAGACGGCTATCACATGTGCAGGGGGCTTATCTTAGTTATGCCTCCACTGCTACAATGTGATGAAAAAACACACACAAGGCTATTGACCTCTTAGTTTACAGCAGGGGCTTATTTTAGGTATCCCACTGCTCTTCAATATACCACGAACTGCAGGGATTTATGTATATCCTGCTTACAGTTCCACTTAAAACATGCAGCTCTCTGGCGCCCCCCTTACTCTCAGGTCAGATTAGGTACTGCACCTAGGGTAATTAGTCACCAGAAAGCCTGCCTGCTATGTACTGGCTATTTGGCATGCTGCAGCGAGGCGATATAACTACTCCCACTCAGGCAGGAACAATAATTATCAATGTCGCAGTCGCTACGATTCCCAACTACCCAGTACAAAGGTATGCCGCCACCAGCTTTGATTTATCGGGTCCAAAGCTAACGCAAAACAGTAGCGTAATTCCCTTCACAAGACTTAGGGTATGTTTTAGAGCATGAAGAACGAAAACTAGTAATTTATATATTTTACTCCGAAAGAAGGCAGTGTTTATAAAAAGGCAAATAAGATGTTACAATATGAGACAATTGAAAATGTACAAGGTAATTATAAAAAAAAGGGATTACATGAGAAAAGGTAACACTCACATATTCTCAGGACATTGCAGGCAAAACCATGCTGGCAGAGCAGAACTCCCAAAAGTCCCAGTGCATCAGGAGGTCTGGATAGAAACAGCTCCTCAAGTAAAACTCTGCTGACTACTACAGGCTGGGTTAAGAGTAGAGACTTATATACTCTAGCCTGGGGGCATCACTAAAGGGCTGGTTAAGTATATTCACTGAGGTCAAAGATCTTTACGTTCTGAGACTCTGGAGACAAAGACATTCCTGACTGAGAAGGGAGGGACCACAGGTGGCTTTGCAGGATTGGTCACCTGCAGTTTAAAGCCACACCCTGCTCACACACTAGCTTCAAATTACCCATTGAAAAGAAAAGCTTCGATTAAACGGGTCTGAAGCTAACCCAAAACAGTAGCGTAATTCCCTTCAGAAGACTTAGGGTATGTTTTAGAACAGGAAGAACGAATCTAGTATTTTAAATATTTTACTCCATTAAAGATTAAGGCAGTGTTTATAAAAAGGTATAAAAGATGTTACAATATGAGACAATTGAAAATGTACAAGGTAATTATAAAATAAAGGGATTAAATGAGAAAAGGTAACACTCACATGTTCTCAGGACATTGCAGGCAACCAGGCTAGTGGGTGGAGTTCCCATATGTCCCAATGCATCAGGACTGGCAGTCAGGACTCCTCAGATAAGACTCAGACAGACTCTCACAGACTCTGAAGGCTGGGTAAAGTGGAGTCACTTAAATAACCACAGCCTTGTGACATCACGAACAGGGCTGGCTTATTCAGACCCTCCTATCTCTTCAGTCTTAGTGAATTTAACACAAGTTTGTCTAATGCCTGTATCTCCGCTACAGAACATGTCAGAATCATAACACACCCAGCATTCATCTTGTATTAACATTGACATTCTAATGAGACCAAATGTGTGCTATTTGTGACTCACAGTTCCAGAGAAAACCATACTCTGTCCCTGTTTGAGCAAGAAACCCGCGTTTACCGTGGCCGATAGATCCGCCGATGGAGATTCACAAACTGGACCCATCATTTTCCCAGCCTAAACCGTTGGCCCATTATCTCTCTATAATGGAACAAAGGACTTCTTGCCTTTAAAGAAGGAGATCAGACCAGTTTCTGCTGGAGGAAGATTTGAGCCAACACAAGCGATCGTAAAAATTATTTTGGGAGGGGGACGAGTAAGTTGCTCAAAGCCTGGAATTTACAGCCAGAGCAATAAAAGCTCTTCTACACCCATTGAAAAGAAAAGCTAAATCCTGAAGTGAAGGGGGGTCAATGCCCACCCTATAGGTGCTGGCAAGGAGAGACTAAAACTTATATTATATTTCATACAATATCATGACACCTCCCCCTTTTGGTCTGCGCTACGGAGGCAGGACCTTTCAGTGCTCCTCCATGCGCACCTCAGCAGGTTCACCCCGGCGGGACAGTCCATCTGCATTTCCATGCTCCCTGCCCGTTTTGTGTTCAATAGTGAAGTCAAACTGCTGAAGGGCAAGGCTCCAGCGTAGCACCCTGCCGTTGGTTCCACACATGATGTTTAGACAGCGCAGAGGGTTGTGGTCGGTCACCACAGTGAAGATGCAACCATACAAGTAGGGCTGCAAGCGCTGCAGGGCCCAGACTATGGCCAGGCACTCCTTCTCGATGCTGGAGTAGGCCACTTCCCTCGGTAAAAGTTTCCGGCTCAGGTACAACATGGGGTGCTCTTGGTTAGTCAACCTGGCTGAGCACAGCACCAAGGCCAAACTCGCTGGCGTCGGTCTGTACCAAGAACGGTCGACTACTGTCAACTGCTTTCAACAGAGGGGCGTTGCACAGTGCTGTTTTCAACGCCTGGAAAGCCCCCTCACAGCCATCGGTCCAGTTGACGATGTGAGGTAGCTTCTTTCTGGTGATGTCCGTCAAAGGTTTTGCCAGGCTACTATAGTTCTATATGAAGTGCCTATAGTACCCTGCAGTGCCCAGGAAGGACATCATCTGTTTCTTGGTCCTGGGAGTGGCCAGTCCACGATTGCTCCCACTTTCTCAGGCTCTGGCTTTAGGGTGCCTCCGCCTACCCAGTGCCCAAGGTAGTGGACCTCCCTCATGCCCATCTGGCACTTTCCGGGCTTGATAGTCAGTCCTGCTTGGTGAATTCACCTGAGCACCTCCTCGATATGCTGCAGGTGTTCCTTCCAGGAGGCACGGAAGATGGCAATGTCATCCAAGTACGCCTTGGCGTACTCCTCCAGTCCCTGAAGCAGGAGGTTGACCATCCGCTGGAAAGTGGCAGGAGCATTCTTCATGCCAAAGGGCATGACAGTGGACTCGTACAGTCCAAAGGTTGTGATAAAGGTGGACTTCTCCTGCGCCTCGGGGCTCAGGGGAATCTGCCAGTATCCTCGACTCAGATCCATTATTGTCAGGTATTTTGCACCAGCTAACTTCTCAAGCAGCTCCTCGATGCGCGGCATTGGGTGCGCATCAGAGGCTGTAATGGCGTTGAGCCCCCTGTAGTCCACCCAGAACCGGGTGGTCCGGTCCTTCTTTGGCACGAGAACTACGGGTGAGGCCCATGCACTCTTTGACCATTGAATCACCGCAAGCTGTAACATCTCATTGATCTCCTGGCACATAACCTGCTAGTCGGAGATTTGATAGGGTGTTTGCCGTAGTGGGGCATGATTCCCGGTGTCCACCTCATGGACTGCTAACTCAGTTCTTCCAGGTCGGTTGGAGAACACGACCCGGAAGGGTTCCAGTGTGGTTTGCAACTGCCACCACTGTGGTTCAGTTAGCAAGGCGCTTACCTCCATGTCCTCAATGGACCTACCGGCCTTGGCTTAGGCCAGCATGTCCAGGAGGGTGTCTTCCTCCCTGTCTTCGGGCAAGCTGCAGACCGGTAGGACGAAAGGCTCACGTTTGTGATGAGCCTTCATCATGTTGACGTGAAAGGCCTTTCGACTACCCCGAGCGTGGTCAAGCGTGACCACGTAGGTGACCGGGTTGAGCTGTTGGTAGACGATGTACGGGCCCTCCCAGGCTGCTTGAAGCTTATCTGTTGGTACGGGGACCAGCACCCACACCTTTTGACCCACGTGGTAGGTCCTCTCCTGGGCGTTCTGGTCGTACCAGCGCTTCTGATAAGCCTGAGCCTGCCTCATGTTGTCATGCACCAACTGCGTCAAGGTCTGCATCGTGTCACGGAAGCGCATGACATACTCCACTATGGACACTTCAGAAGGGATCGGCTCCTCTTCCCAGGATTCCCTTACCAACCCAAGGGGTCCCCGGACTCACCTGCCATACAGGAGCTCGAAGGGGGAGAACCCCGTTGAGGCCTGCAGAACCTCTCGGTAAGCGAATAGCAGGTGTGGGAGGTACCGCTCCCAGTCGTGCCCTTGGGTCTCAACCAGCATGCGTAGCATCTGTTTGAGGGTACCATTGAAGTGTTCACACAAGCCATTGGTCTGTGGGTGGTACGCACTCGATACCAGGTGCTTCACCTGCATTCTCTTAAAGAGAGCCTCCATTAGGCGAGACATAAATTGGGTCCCTTGATCAGTAAGCATTTCTCTGGGAAATCCTACCCGTGCAAAGATGGCCAACAGGGCATCCGCCACCTTATCTGCCCTAGTTGACGACAGAGCTACTGCCTCTGGGTACCGGGTAGCGTAGTCTACCACAGTAAGAATATATCGCTTTCCAGAGCTGCTGGGGACGGCCAGCGGGCCCACAATGTCCACCGCAATCCTCTGGAAAGGCTCCTCTATCACTGGCAAAGGGATCAGGGGAGCCTTAAGAGCAGGCCCCGCCTTCCCCACTCTTTGACAGGTGACACAGGAGCGGCAGTAGTTTGACACATCTGTCCCCATCTTAGGCCAATAGAAGTGTTGAGACAGCCGGGCCTTAGTTTTGCTGATCCCCAAGTGTCCAGCTAGCGGGATCTCATGGGCAATCCGCAACAACTCACCCCGGAATTGCTGCGGGATGACCAGCTGTCTTTCCCTCAACCACTCCTTTTGTGATTCTCCGGGTACTGTCTCCCGGTACAACCTTCCTCCTTCCCAGAACACCTTCTCCTTATCAGTCTCGGAGAATGACGTCCCGGCGAGTTGTCTCAAACTCTCTAGGCTCGCATCTGTGTGCAGAGCGGCCTGAAACTCCTGGCTAGGGGAAGCCAGAAGCGACGTCAGGGTCCCTTCCCCACGGGAACCCTCTGGGACCTGCTCTGGGTCCACCTCTGGTTCAGTCATAATGATGACTGAGGAGGGTCCGGGAGGCAGACAGTTATCTGCGTTCCGGGCACTCTGACTGCGGGTGACAGCAGCTACGTAGGCTGGCTCCCCGGGGGTTTCTACAGACCCATCAGCCGACGCTGCTATGGGCTCTACCTCCCCATCCACCCCCATTACCTCAGGAGCATTGCTACTTATGGGCCAGTTACCTTCCTCGGTGGCACTGGTCAATTGCATGGCATCACCTTCCTCACGGTTCCCATGTATCTCCCCATTTCCGGTAGCACCGACACTTGCCCCTGCTAGGGGATCCTCAGCCGTCTCACTCCGCAGACAGACGTGGCTGAGCCCTCCTGTACCTACGGACACATCAACTTGCACAGAAACATCATTATCAGGTACAGTTGGCACAGGTACAACATTTTCACCATCAATCCTAGGGAAAAAATGGTTATCAGATGCAACATTACAAGATAAAGCATGGTCAGGTTACACATGCGATTTCCCATCATCACCATCATCATCATCAGGGTTAACTTTACCCTCATTAGTAGATTGGGGAGGAGTGTCAATGACGAAATGTGCCACCAACCTCCCCAAATCAGTCCCCAACAAAACATCAGTGAGCAAATTATCAGACAGCCCCACTTCCTTCACCCCGCTCCCGGCACCCCAATCAATATAAACCCGGGCCATCGGTAAGGGACAGCTGATGCCCCCAATCCCAGTGACAGTTAGGGTTTTCCCCGGAATGATTTCTTCAGGGGCCGCCAGTTCGGGTCGGATGAGGGTTCATTCAGCCCCGGTGTCTTTGAGGCCTGTAGCAACACGACCTCCCACAGTGATGGGCTGTACGTTGTCACACACCCTTCCAACCACACCACCCACCAAAAGAACTGCTGCATTCGGCCCTGGGGCCTTGGCTGGTGGGTTCTTCTGCTTGGTTGGACAGAAGGTACTGATATGACCAGGCTGCCTGCAGTGGTAGCACTGGCGAAGTTCGGTGGTAGGTCTGGTGCTGTTGGCCACGGGGACAGGACCTCTGGAGTGTTGGCTGGCAGGGGTACTGGTGTTGGATGCAGGCTTACCCCCTCTCCAGCTGGAGGTGACTGGCTTCCGCACTTCTGATCTACGGTTGGCCTCGTAGGCATCGGCAATCTGCGCTGCTTTTGTCACGTCTTTGGGTTCTCTGTCCATCACGAACTGTCACACTTCAGTTGGGCAAAGATGGAAGAACTGGTCTTTGATCTTCAGGTCGCGCAGCTGTGCAAAGGTGGTCACTGACAGTCCTTGGGTCCACTGGTCAAAGTGGGTACCCAGTCCATGCACCACATCACTGTAACTGTCGTGTGGGCCACGTTGGAGGGTCCGGAACTTTTCGGTACACCTCGGGTGTAAGCTGGTACTTGGCTATCAGAGCCTGATTGATGGCCTCATAGTCACCATCTTGTTCTTGAGGGAGTGCAGCAAACGCCTCCAGAGCTTTGCCTCTCAGCCCTGGTGTCAGGTATCATGCCCATTCTTGTGTAGGCAGCTGGTTCTGTCTGCAGGCTTTCTCAAAGGCCCGCAGAAAAGTGTCCAAGTCCCCATCCTTTTCCATAACAGGAAAGTGGTCGGGCCGGGGCTTCGGTATCTGAGCACTGCTGGGCTCACGGCAGGACTGGGACAACCCCTGCATTTGCAGTCGGGCCATCTGCAGCTGGTACTCCCGCTGCGCTTGGGCCTCTCGCTCGGCTCGCTGGGCCTCTCGCTCAGCTCGGGCCTCGGCCTCCTGCCGGTATTGCTGAATCAGCTGCCGACGTCCCTCATGGTCGTCAGTGGGGAATTCTTTCAAGGCTGCCTGCAGGTGGGGGTCCAATTCGCCCGGATTGCTAACAGGGCCAGCACTCAGTGGTTGGATCTCGGCTGCAGCACCATGTTCGCTGGTGCCGGCTTCTGCGGCCTCTGGGCTCTGTGAGTGGTCTAGAGCGGCTTCCCATTGCATTAGGACTGCGACCAGTTGGCTTTTGTTTTTGTTTGCATAGTCAATGTGCTGTGACTTGCACAAGGCCACAAGGGTGTCTTTGGTCTGCTGCTCATAAAAGGTTTCTCCCAGCACAACCATGGTTGCCAAATAAAAGATAGGATAGAAAAACGAAGAGAAAGGGAAGGGGTAATTACCAGTACACAATTGTCTCACAACTAGTGTTGAGCGATACCATCCGATACTTGAAAGTATCGGTATCGGAAAGTATCGGCCGATACCGGCAAAGTATCGGATCCAATCCGATACCGATACCCGATACCAATACAAGTCAATGGGACTCAAGTATCGGACGGTATCCCTGATGGTTCCCACGGTCTGAAGGAGAGGAAACTCTCCTTCAGGCCCTGGGATCCATATTAATGTGTAAAAGAAAGAAATAAAATAAAAAATATTGCTATACTCACCTCACCGAGGGAACCGGCAGCGTTCTTTGCTTAAAATTCGCACGTTTACTTCCTTACGTGAAGTCCTGGCTTGTGATTGGTCATGTGCCGCCCATGTGGCCGCGACGCGACCAATCACAGCAAGCCGTGACGTAATTTCAGGTCCTTCAGGATTTTAAAATTACGTTCTTTTAAAATGCGCGCGTGTCCAGCCTCCCGTGACGTCATGGCTTGTGATTGGTCGCGTCGCCCATGTGACCGCGACGCGACCAATCACAAGCCAGAACGTAATTTTAAAATCCTGAAGGACCTGAAATTACGTCACGGCTTGCTGTGATTGGTCGCGTCGCGGCCACATGGGCGATGCGACCAATCACAAGCCGGGACGTCACGGGAGGCAGGACACGCGCGCATTTTAAAATGCGCACGTGTCCAGCCTCCCGTGACGTCACGGCTTGTGATTGGTCGCGTCGCCCATGTGACCGCGACGCGACCAATCACAAGCCAGAACGTAATTTTAAAATCCTGAAGGACCTTAAATTACGTCACGGCTTGCTGTGATTGGTCGCGTCGCGGCCACATGGGCAGCACGCAACCAATCACAAGCCGGGACTTCACGTAAGGAAGTAAACGCGCGAATTTTAAGCAAAGAACGCTGTCGGTTCCCTCGGTGAGGTCCAGGCTGCGTCGGAGAGGTGAGTATAGCAATATTTTTTATTTTAATTCTCTCTTTTACACATTATTACATTAATGTTGTTTCGATACCGATACCCGATACCACAAAAGTATCGGATCTCGGTATTGAGCATTCCGATACCGCAAGTATCGGGTATCGGCCGATACTTGCGGTATCGGAATGCTCAACACTACTCACAACTAATAAGCACTGAGTTTGTTCTCCCAAACTTATTTGTGCAGAGTTCTCGCAAGAACTTTCTGCAAGTTTTTAGTGAGAGGAATGATTGCTCAAACCAAATCACTAATGCTGTAATATCCCACCGCCTTGCCACTAATTGTCACGATTCACACCGTGACTGTCAAGTTCCCTTAGCCGCGGCCAGCAGTTTGTCACGAAATCCACAGGGATTCCTGACCACTGCCACCAATAGGTCACGGATTGGGGTGACTTTAGACCAACAGACGGCTATCACATGTGCAGGGGGCTTATCATAAGGCCCTGTCACACATAGCGATGCTGCAGCGATACAG
The DNA here is from genome assembly GCF_051348905.1 of Ranitomeya variabilis. NCBI lineage: Eukaryota > Metazoa > Chordata > Amphibia > Anura > Dendrobatidae > Ranitomeya > Ranitomeya variabilis. Next base: position 352,902,816 of record NC_135235.1, read on the forward strand.
ACAACGATGCCGATCGCTGCAGCGTCGCTGTTTAGTCGCTGTGTGGTCGCTGGGGAGCTGTCACACAGACAGCTCTCCAGCGACCAACGATGATGAGGTCCCCGGGTAACCAGGGTAAACATCGGGTTGCTAAGCGCAGGGCCATGCTTAGTAACCCGATGTTTACCCTGGTTACCAGTGTAAAATGTAAAATAACAAACACTACATACTCACCTTCGCGTCCCCCGCCGTCCGCTTCCTGCACTGACTGAGCGCCGGCCCTAACAGCAGAGCGGTGACGTAACCGCTGTGCTCTGCTTTCACTTTACGGCCGGCAGTCAGTCAGTGCGGGAAGCGGATGGCAAGGGACCTGACGGACACCGGAATGTGAGTATGTACTGTTTTTTTTTTTTTACATTTACGATGGTAACCAGGGTAAACATCAGGTTACTAAGCGCGGCCCTGCGCTTAGTAACCCGATGTTTACCCTGGTTACCAGTGAAGACATCGCTGAATCCGTGTCACACACACCGATTCAGCGATGTCAGCGGGACCTCAACGACCAAAAAAAGGTCCAGGCCATTCCGACACGACCAGCGATCTCACAGCAGGGGCCGGGTCGCTGGTACGTGTCAAACATAGCGAGATCGCTACTGAGGTCGCTGTTGCGTCACAAAACTTGTGACTCAGCAGCGATCTCGCTAGCGATCTCGCTATGTGAGACGGGGCCTTTAGTTATCCCTCCACTGCCACAATGTGATGAACAAAATACACACACAAGTTTAATGACCTCTTAGGTTACAGCAGGGGCTTATTTTCGGTATCCCACTGCTCTTCAATATACCATGAACTGCAGGGATTTGTGTATCCCGCTTACAGTTCCAATTAAACCTTGCAGCTCTCTGGCACCCCCCTTACCGGCAGGTCAGATTAGGTACTGCACCTAGGGTAATTAGTCGCCAGAAAGGCTGCCTGCTATGTACTGGCTATTGGGCATGCTGCAGCGAGGCGATAACTACTCCCGCTCGGGCAGGAACAATAATTATCAAGCCGCAGTTGCTGCAGTGACACCCAACGGCCTGTACACGGTATTGCTGCCACCAGCTCCGATTAAACGGGTCCGAAGCTAACCCCAAAACAGTAGCGTAATTTCCCTTCAAGAGACAGGGTATGTGTTTAGAGCAGGGAGAAATAACTGGCATGAAATACTATACCCCACAAGGTGTAGGCAGTGCTTTATAAAAATATTTTACAAAGATGTTACAAATGAGACAATTGCAAATATGTACAAGGTAATTATGAAAATAAAAGGATTAAATGAAGAAAAGGTAACACTCAGATATTCTCAGATCCTTGCATTGCAGGCAAACATACGTCCCAGCTCATTGGACGTGCTGAGGGCACTTCAGGGAAGGACAAGAAGACTCCAATCTGCTCTCTTGGACGCCTGCCAGCACTTAAAACCTACAGTCTGTGACCTCACAGAAAGGGCTGACTTTTCCAACCCCTCCTACTTCTTCTGCTAACTGATTTTTCCCTAACCTATATCTAATTTCTATAACTCCGCTACACAACATGTCATAGTTGTGAGAAACCCAGCATTCATCTGGGATTAACGTGGGCTTTCTAATGAGATCAAATATGTCCTGTTATTTACAGAGCAATCCCTACTTCTTCACCCGATGGAGTTAGACGTCTGTGTTTAGAGTAATGGGTAGATGCTTCGATGGAGATCAAGGATATGTATTTATCATTCTCCTATCTTCAATAGTTTGCCTAATATCTCACAATAACAAAACAAAGGACTTTCAGATTCTAGAAGTTTCTAATCCAGTTAAAGCTGGGCACTTTCTACTACAGGAAATGCCGGTCGTAAATACCTTTCGTCAATAAAACTCTCTTCCCCCATGTACATTGACAAGGCATCTCTTGGCTGAGTGAAAGGGAAGGGGGGTTTTTTAGCCCACAGCTTGCTAGCAACAGAACTAAACTTATATGATATTTCATACCATATCGTGACACCCAGCCCCGCAGTGTGAATAAATCAGAAGACACTGCGGGGCTGGGATTCATGGGCATGCCCAGTGCATATTTTCGCCTCTCATTCATCTCCTTCCGCCTTCTTCAGACTGTGCGGCGTCACGGCCATGGCATGTGATTAGGGATCAGCTGACGCCGCACACTCTGAAGAAGGCAGAAGGAGATGAGTTAGAGAGGCTAAGATATACACTGCACAAGGCCATGAATCCCAGCCCCGCAGTATCTTCTGATTTATTCACTCATCTCCTTCCGCCTTCTTCAGACTGTGCAGCGTCAGCTGATCCCTAATCACATGCCACGGCCGTGACACCGCACACTCTGAAGAAGGCGGAAGGAGATGAGTTAGAGAGGCTAAGATATGCACTGCGCAAGGCCAAGGGATAACATAACAGCGCAGACTCCGGTACACAAACAAACAACCCTCAGAAGGCTGCACCCGGCGCTAAGGGGGTAGCTGTGCTGCGTCTCATTAAGAAGGAAAGTTTCACCTCGGTGATGGTTTCACGGTATGAGGGGCCTAATTTTCTAAGTGTTTCGTTCAGCGTGTGCAAGGAGCATAATTAAAAGAGCTTTTTCCTTGTGCAGCATTACTGCTGCACAAGGTGGCTCTTCTAGTTGCTAACGCCTGGAGGGGGTTAAAGGTTCCCTTTCAACTTGCTCCAATTAGGCCTCAGCCTACTCTCTGCTTCTCCTTTATTCCCTGGGCTCCAACACCGCCAGTTGCTGCTCAGAAGTGTCTATGGCATGGGTACTCCCTCATGCCCAGCCCGGTTCCAGCACGCCAGCTGTTTCCGGGTAGTTTCAAGGTCACTTTGCCTTAAATACATTGTCCTGTCGTGTTGCAGTCGGGTTAGCTGACTCTATGGTGACTGCAGTTTAGGTGCTTCCTATGTGGGCTGCGGGAACTGGCAATCAAGGCTGGTTCTGTAGTGCCAATAGGACAAGCTCCCCGTGTAGGACTGTGGATTTTCGGTAACTACATCCGGCACGCAGCCTTGCAACTTTTGGTTTAACTGTGGACCTGCTGCTGCCTATCTGAGTTCCAGCACCATCACCTGGTTCTTAGGGTTCCAATAGCGTCAGCTGGTCCTCGGTAGTTCCATTGGCTCTTGTACCTTCGGCTACCTATCCGGGTTCCAGTACCGTCAGCTGGTTCTCGGCAGTGTCTTTGGCTCTTGTACCTTCTGCTCCTCATCCTGGTTCCAGTACTGTCAGCTGGTTCAAGGCAGAGCCTTTGGCTTAGGTGCCTCCTACTGGGTATCCAAGTTCCACCAACGTCAGGTGGTCCTTGGTAGTGCTTTCTGGCACGGGAACCTCCTGCTTAGTAACAGGGTTCCAGTACCATCAGCTGGTCCTTGGTAGTTCCATTGGCTCTTGGACCTTCGGGTAGCCATCTGGGTTCCAGTACCATCAGCTGGTTCTCGGCATTTCCTCAGCCTTCTTGTACCTTCTGTTACATTTCCAAGTTCAAGACCCTAAAGACGACGACCCTGAAGACCACCCATGAGACGACAACGACCCCAGAGACGACGACCCCTGAGACAACGACCCTGGAGACGACGCCCCTGAAGACCGAGAAGCAGAAGAACAAGAAGCTGCAGAACAAAGAGCAGAAGAACATTAAGCATAAGACTAAAAATCAGAGCAAAAGATATTATCTAAATTATAATCAGAAGAAGACTAAGCAGTGTATGGGGGTGAGTCCGTTCCTCCTCCTGGTGCCCCTGGAAAAAGCCTGCTGCTGCAGGCCAAACTGAACGCGGACAATTCCTGTTGTAACTCTTTTGTGACAGGCAGAACGAAGGTGTAATCTTCAAACTTTCATAGATAACAACTACAGGAATGCCTGTCACAAATAAGAATATGATGAAGAAGTAGAATATGAAGAAGAATAATAGTTGAATAAAAAGAATATGAAGAATGTAACAAAAAAGAATCATAGGAAGAAGGTGAAGAAGAAGATGAATAAGGTGAAGAAGAAGTTGATGTAAAAGATGCTGCTGCTGAGGATGATGAAGAAGAAAGTGTCGGACAATTAAAAAAAGAAGATGAAGAGCATGGAATTAGTGAAACATCAATATCTGACAAAATATAAAAAAAATATAAAAAATATATACATAGTCAATATCTTTGTAACTCCGTACGTCTTAAAAAAAATAAATAAATAATTCCTGCTATTCCATTTGATTGGGCTAAACCTCTATGCCTTTAATGTCTCCTCCATGTCCCCCAATACATCCTACATTATTCTTTGTTGTTTTCCTTCATGTAGAATGAACCTACAAGGAAAGAAAGGGTTTATTTTAATTCCGATATTTTGGTCCCATTGACTTGCATTGGTATCGGGTATTGGTATCGGCGATATCCGATATTTTTTGAATATCGGCCGATCCAATCTGATACCGATACTTTTCAATATCGGAAGGTATCGCTCAACTCTACTGATGATCTCTTACTTTTAACCACTAACCCAGAATCATCTTTTCCCAGACTTATGACATTGTTCACCAAATTTGGAGAAATCTCTAATTTTAAAATAAACATGAACAAATCAGAAGCTTTAAATGTCTCAGCAAGCACCTCAGATATTTCGGTATTGAAAAAAGACACTCCCTTCAACTGGCCCTTGGAAAAACTGAAATACCTCGGAATCTATTTAATGGCAGACCCTTCCTCCCTTTACAAATATAACTACATCCCCTTCTTAGCTAACCTACAAATGGATTTAAAGAAATATGACCTACCATATTTATCCTGGATAGGAAGGAATAACGTCATATAATCTTATACTTTTCCAAAGATTTTTTACATCATGAACATGGTACCTTTAACTCTCCCTAACTCTTTTTCCTCTCAATTAACCAATTGGTTTCTCAATTTGTGTGGAAACACAAAAAAGCTAGACTTCCTCTAAAAATTATTTCTTTGCCCAGAGGCGAGGGTGGTCTCAGCTTGCCTGACTTTCGTACTTATTACAAAGCAATCCACCTTGCAAGATGGATAAACCTATTAAAACCTAACCCAGATAATCTAAACATACAACTCGAATTATCCCTGATGGGGAGGGAGGTCAACCTTTACTTCTGGACACCTGTTACCCTCCCAAAACAAAAATTAGATGACATAACTCATAACACATTATCTATTAGACGTGCCCTTATCCCAAACCGTCTCCCATGCTTCTTTCTTCTTGATAATATTCTGCTCAAAGTCACCCCTTGGCTAACGGACCCTAACTATGTAGATGCTTTTGGACTTTTGGATTCCCTGCCTAATGTCACAATCTCCCAATTTTTGTCCAAACAGATTCTTTGCACCGCCAACGCTGCAAAACAGCCCTCCAACTTTCTTCAGAAGAGCCATATCCACCACATCATGTCAAATCTCAAATCAATTGAGAGACAATCCCCTGATTGGCTCTGGCTTGAATTTCTGCAAAACTCTTCAATACCCCAAACCAATTTAAACCTCTGTATCTCTCTTCTTGGGAGTCGGAGTTAAAGATTACATTATCCCCCCAAGAAACTCAACAGGTACTTGCTAACTCTCACGGGTTTTCCAGATGTATCTTCCTACTAGAGAACGCGTTCAAGATTCTCTCTAGGTGGTACAGAACCACAGAACTGTTCCACTTAGGGCTAACGGATTCCCCACTGTGTTGTATATGTTCCCAAGCTCTGCCCAGGATTATTACAATTCTGGACTGACATAAATAAATCTTTACATAGTATGGGTCTAATGATGCGAGATCTTACTCCCCAAGTATTACTTTCACTCCCCTACTCTACTTTTAATCCAGGGAAACACAAGTTGCTCCCCATCTTATTGGCAGCTGCTAAACACCAGATTTCTACACATTGGAGGCAACCAGCTCCTCAAACGCTGAAAGAATGGACTTTTAAGGTTCATGACCTGTATCGCTTAGAAGAACTCTCTAGTTGGGAAACACGCACCCACGAGAAATTTCAAACCTCTTGGCTTCCCTGGATTAAATTTTCATCCCCTCCTACCGGGCTTAGATGATCTTCCCTCTGGAACACATCTTTAGCTCTGCCGGAATGCTTTGCTTGACTTTTACCTCCACCTCTCCCCCCAGACCCTCTGATGCGATGCCGTGGCCGTGCCCATCATCTTGCTGTCTAGCCATTTAGCCCGATTAGTCTTCTATGTGAGCCTCATATCCTTTCTCAACCCTCAGAAACAAATAATTGCTTACTTGAAGTCCTACCGTCACATCTCCTAGCCTTTATTTTCTATCTCTGGTCATTGCTTAAATTTAAGGCTATTTTCTCTAAACCTGAACAAGTTGTTAATGTTATTATGCTCACTATGTGCTCATACAGTGCAGCTGCTTGGGGGAAAAATAGTCCATGCAACAGCACGGATCTAAAGGCACAACTACAGACAGTGTGCCACTAAATTAAGCCTGCGGGGCAACTTTACTTGCATAGCGTATCCCCAGCGGATCCCCCTCTTCCCCACCAAAGGAGGCACATAAGTGGGAGAGCTTAAAATCAGGGGCGGAAGCACACATCCCGGCCACACACCTGCACTCCCATACAGCCTGCACATAGTAAAAAAGCAGCAAAGAAGTTCCGGCCGCTCAGCTTCATCAGCAGCCGACGTCTGGTGCACGGCGGAGGGATCTGCAGCTCCAGTCATTCCCCTGCACTATTTACATCTCCCAAGCGTCCCACCAGCAGCACTTTGAGCAGGGCGGAAGGATACGCACTCCCAGCCGCACGCTTGCACTAACTAACGCTGCCAACTAATCAACAGCAGTGTGGTAGTCTCGTCCGCATTGGAACCCCAGCGATCAGTGTGCAGTGAAGAGCAGAGGGACCAGCAGCCCTAGTCATACCCCTGCACTACTTTTTACTCCCAGGAGTCTCACCAGACTGCATTAGAACAGCTGTGGCTGAGCTGAGTGAATTTCTGGGATAACATCAAGCCTGCAACCCATAAGCACGCTTCATCTCCTGCTGCCCCATACCCAATTGTTTTAACCCTTGCTGGATTGGATCGGTTTGAAGCAGTACTGTGCATAAAACACTTGTGTATACGTAAACAGGAAACTACATCTTAGACTGAGTTGACTTAGAAACGTTCAGCAAGACAGTGTTGCTATTTCCTGATCTTATAGTGACACCTAGTGTCCATTCTGAATATACGCTTTAAATCTAATACAATGAGTGACTGAATTTTTTCCACGTTGTCCAAGTTGTGATTGCAGCACTTCATGTTTTCTGACGCTCTTAAGATGGTTAAATCACTAAAAGAACGTGAAAAACTTACAAACAAAGCTATGGCAGACGACCAGAAGAAGGGTGCTCATGGCGCTCTTGACTCATACCTAAAAAAAAAAAAACGAAGTCTCTCAAACTCCTACTAGGCGGTCCCTCAAAAAAACGATCTCATCCGAAAACATAGATGTATCGGACCTCAGTGACGCTGATTCTGACAGTGACTCCGCTTCAGGAGACATAGCCCCTATCTCCAGAGCCTTCATGAAAAAGTTGATGGCCCAAAACATGAAGCCACTCTTAGAGGAAGTTTCGGGTATGCGAGCTGACCTTCAACACCTAGGCCACAGGGTCAAGTCACTAGAAACTGCAAACGTTGACATAGTTGAAGCTGTTACCTGCCTAAATGATCAAGCCCTCAAACAGCAACAACATCTAAACGTAGCGCTATTAGCTGTTGAAGATCAAGAGAACAGGAGTAGAAGGAAAAATATCCGGATAAGAGGAGTTCCAGAGTCCTTCGCTCGAGAAGCGCTAGACAAGGTGGCGAGGGAAATCTTCGCTAATCTCTTAGACACAGAGAGGGCCTCAAAAATTATTATTGAAAGAATTCATTGCGCTCTAAGGCCTAAACCAAAAGCTGAAGAACCACCCAGAGACATTATTTGTGGCCTTCTTAGCTACGTTGACACAGCCGCCATCCTGGCATGCGCTAGGGAACAAGACAAAATTATATATGACAACTCACAAATTCTACTTTTTCAAGATTTGGCCCCATCTATATTAGCAAAAAGACGAATACTCAGGCCCCTTCTTGCCGCTCTGAAAGCCAAAAATCTGACATATAAATGGCTATTCCCAGTCGGCCTTGCAGTGAACACCGCTAGTCGTCAACTTACAATTCGTACCTCAGAGGATCTTCACAAGGCTTCGGAGACTCTAAATATCACACCAATTGATATACCTTCCTGGATGCCAGTCGACGCCAACTGGAGCCTACCCTCAATGAAGAAACCCTCGGAGTGGTCACAAAAGAAGAAACATACATCCCCCAAAGTCAAAAAACAAGACCCCAAGAAACAACCACCATGAGTTCCCTTTTTCTCCCCTCCTGTTTTTATAAGTAAGAACAGAACAACTACTCTATTTGTTTTGCCTCTTAAGCAACCACGTCTGCCTCTCTAAGTTTTTTCTAAAAATGTTTATTTTGCTCTTCTCATTGCATTAAGAGCTTTCACAACTTGGACTACCCTCGCCTATGTCTGGGTGTTACTACCCCCCCCCCCTTCCCCACGATGGGCGAGTGCTTAAATGTACAAAGTTTGTTATTCATGTTTTGTTTCTCCTTTTCTTTCCTTAGGTACCGGGGTGGGACAAACTCTTCTCTAACACATGACGAGTATGAATGATAAGGTGAGCTCTGGATCCATCACAGTTTCCTCTTTTAATGTTAAGGGCCTTAATGCACCTGCAAAAAGAAATCAAATTTTTACTCTTCTAAAGAAACAAAAAATTCAGGTAGCCTTCCTCCAAGAAACACACTTCAAAAATGGTAGAACTCCTAATACCTCCTTCTCCCCATACCCAACCTGGTTCAATAGTTGTAACTCTTCTGCATCCAAAGGTGTTAGTATAGCACTAAAAAAAGGCCTACCATTCTCACCCAGAAACACACTGAGTGATCATGAAGGGAGATATATTTTTGTAAAAGGCCACCTAGCCAACACATTAGTTACTTTTGCCAACTTGTATGCACCTAATAAACAGCAAACCCAGTGGATCACCAAAACTTTGGAAGTGCTACAACTCTTCACAGAAGGGTTACTAATTGTGGGTGGTGACTTTAATATCACTTTGGACCCTGAGATTGACTCCTCAAGCGGTCTTTCCTTCATATCACAGAAAGCGAGACACAACCTACTGCACAAGTTATCTACCCTCCATCTTATCGACCCATGGCGTATTATTCACCCCACCACTAAAGATTTTACTTTCTTTTCCCATCCTCACTAGTGTTGAGCATTCCGATACCGCAAGTATCGGGTATCGGCCGATACTAGCGGTATCGGAATTCCGATACCGGGATTCCGATACTTGGCGCGTATCGGATACCGGAATCGGAAGTTCCATGATTCAAAATTCAGAAATTCAGCCAATGAGAAAGATTCCAAGTGTGGGCACATCCTGTTTAGCATGGAGGGCATGAAAGTACTGGCAAGGCTGTGATTGGCTGCTGAAATGATGTCATGATGCAGTTTAAAAGTCGCTGGCGCCATTTTGCGATCACTCTGCTGTGAATTCAGTTAGTGACAGGACGCTGTTTGCTGACTGAGGGACAGTTTAGAGATAGCGATTTGCTTCTTTGTGCTTTCCAAAGGCTAATTTAGCAACCGCTGTGTTCACCTACTATTCACCTTGCTTTTGCCTTGTAGCGCTGTTTTCACAGCGATCTGCAAGGTCTCTCTGTGTGTGTGTGTGTGAGTGCAGCCCACTCTCTAGTCTGAGTGCAGCCACATAGGCCATCCATAGCTGGTTGTATTCAGTTCAGGGAGGGTGGTTCATTGCCTCATACTGTCCTTTTTTTTTTTTTTTTTTGAAGTAGTGCAGGCTGCTGCACATTTTTTCAAATAATTCCTATTAGTGTCTTTCCACCCGTCTCCATCTAATTTGTGGAAAAACACTACATAGGATAAAGTAGAGGAGGGTTTTTGGGCCTTGCAGCGCCGTTTACGGCTGTCTGCACGGTCTCCGTGTGACTGCAGCTCGCCCTGTAGTCTGTGAGCAGCCGTAGCTTGGTTGTCTCCAGCTCAGGGTTGTTCACTGCGTCATACCGCCAAATCAATTTTAATTTTTTTTCAAGTACTGTAGTCTGCTGTTAATTAATTTAAAAAAATCCTATTAGTGTCTTTCCACCCGTCTCCAGCTAATTTGTGGAAAAACACTACATAGGATAAAGTAGAGGAGGGTTTTTGGGCCTTGCAGCGCCGTTTACGGCTGTCTGCACGGTCTCCGTGTGACTGCAGCTCGCCCTGTAGTCTGTGAGCAGCTATAGCCTGGTTGTCTCCAGCTCAGGGTTGTTCACTGCGTCATACCGCCAAATCAATTTTAATTTTTTTTCAAGTACTGTAGTCTGCTGCTAATTAATTTAAAAAAATCCTATTAGTGTCTTTCCACCCGTCTCCAGCTAATTTGTGGAAAAACACTACATAGGATAAAGTAGAGGAGGGTTTTTGGGCCTTGCAGCGCCGTTTACGGCTGTCTGCACGGTCTCCGTGTGACTGCAGCTCGCCCTGTAGTCTGTGAGCAGCCGTAGCTTGGTTGTCTCCAGCTCAGGGTTGTTAACTGCGTCATACCGCCAAATCAATTTTAATTTTTTTTCAAGTACTGTAGTCTGCTGCTAATTAATTTAAAAAAATCCTATTAGTGTCTTTCCACCCGTCTCCAGCTAATTTGTGGAAAAACACTACATAGGATAAAGTAGAGGAGGGTTTTTGGGCCTTACAGCGCCGTTAACGTCTGTCTGCACGGTCTCCGTGTGACTGCAGCTCTATCCGTTGTCAGTTCAGCCCCCAAAAAAGAAATAAATAATAAAGTTCACCAAACACACCAGTTACACCACTTTACATTTGTGTAGGCCACATTAACTCATATTAAAGTCTAGTCCACACTTTAGCTAATTAGTGTTTCTTATACCTGTTAGGAGGAGTTTTTCAGGAATAAGCACACAAAGCCGTTAGTACTTTTCTGCTTTTCTTTATCAGTCAACCACGATGAAGAAGGCAGTGAGTAAGGCACGTGGGCGTGGGCGCGGAGCAGGGAGGGGACGTGGGGATTCTGTGCCCGCTGCGGGCACCGGTGACTCATCAGCACCCACTTTCACGAGGGAACAGTCGTTCATGCGCAGCTTTGTCGCCGAGCGCCGTACACCGCTGCTGCGTGAAGACCAAATTGAAGCCGTTGTGGGATGGATGGCAGCTAATGCATCAACTTCCATTAGTGCCACATCCTCTCAGACACAGAGCACTGGAGAGCAGCCATCTGTCTCTTCACCACCTGCCAAATTGCCCAGGCAGACAGAGAGCCCAGGACAGGAGCCGTCTCTACTTCTGTTCTCTGAATCTCTTGGCTTGGAAACAGGGGGCCAGCCAAGCAGCATTGGAGAAATGGAAGAAGAGGCAGGGTGCAGTGATGCCCAACAGCTTTTTCTCTCTGAGTCTGAAGAGGCGGGTGGGCCAGTGGCTCCGTTCACCACATCGCAGGCCGCATCAGCTGATGATGACACTCAGGTGCCACTTACTGGTGCGTGCTCTGCTGCTGAGACTACCCGGGAGGAGCAGTTGGGGGCAGAGGGTAGTGTGGATGACGAGGTCCTTGACCCATCTTGGCGTCAGGGACAGGAAGGTGGTGGGAGCAGCTCTGAGGAAGAGATTCCCCGTACGGTCCAAAGAGGGAGAGGGAGGGGGAAGACTGCGGATCCTGCAGCCTCCGCTTTGGCACCCGTAAGGAGCATGTCTCTTCCAAAAGTCAAAAGGGGGGCTCCCAAGACTTGCAGTGCCTGGTCCTTTTTTGACACAGTTGCAGATGACATTTGCTATGTCAGATGCAAGGTGTGTCATCAAAAAATCAAAAGAGGTCAAAAAGTCGCCAACCTCAATACCTCCAACATGTGGAAACATGTGCGCAACAGGCACCCGGCGGAGTTAGACAAACACACTGAAGAGCTAGGCCAACCAACAGCGGCAGCTACCACCTCTTCAGCTCGTGTTGCCTCTTCCTCTAGCTCACACGCAGCTGGTTCGGCTTCCTCCCAGGATCGCCGTGGAAGAACCTCTGGCCCTGTTGTCCAGAGACCCGCTGTAATTCCACCCGCAGCACCACTTTCCCAGTCAACCACACACTCCCAGCCCAGTCTACAGCCATCGGTAGTACAGGCATGGGAGAAAAGGCGGCCTTTCTCGTCAAACCACCCACGAGCACAGGCTCTGACTGCAGGCATTGCCAAACTTCTGTCACTGGAAATGCTGTCATTCAGGCTGGTGGAGACTGACAGCTTCCGTGACTTGATGTCATTGGCAGTCCCACAGTACAGTGTGCCCAGCCGCTTTTACTTCAGCAGGCAAGCCGTCCCTGCCCTGCACAAGCATGTGGAGGGACACATAAAACACGCGCTACTGAACGCCGTCAGTAGCAAGGTCCACCTCACCACCGATGCGTGGACCAGTCAACATGGACAGGGGCGATACCTTTCCCTCACTGCCCATTGGGTTAATGTAGTTGAGCCGGGTACAGACCGTGCGAGTGGCGCAGGACGTGTCCTGCCCACTCCAAGGATTGCAGGAATCCATTCTGTACGCATTGACTCCTCCTCTTACACCAGTTCCTCAGAATCATCGCTGCAGGAGCCGTCACAGTCCACCTCCACATGGACCCGTGATGAACGTGTACCTGTTACGACCGACATGAGCACAGCCGTGGCCAAACGTCAACAGGCCGTCTTGAAATTAATTTTTTTGGGGAATCGTAGCCACACAGCGCAGGAGCTCTGGAATGCCATCAAGCAGGAGAGCGATGTGTGGTTTGAGCCAGCGAATCTCCAGCCAGGCATGGTAGTGTGTGATAATGGCCGAAATCTGGTGGCAGCCCTGGGCCTCGGCAACCTCACTCACATCCCATGTCTGGCACATGTGCTCAATTTGGTCGTGCAGAGTTTTTTGAGGGACTATCCGGATCTTGATGCACTGCTGCACAAGGTCCGCCTAGAGTGTGCTCACTTGCGGCGTTCCAGCACGGCAAAAGCGCGCATTGCGGCTCTGCAGCGCCGACACCGCCTGCCGGAACATCGCATCATATGTGACCTACCTACCAGGTGGAATTCCACGTTACATATGTTGGAGCGGTTGTGTGAGCAGCAGCAAGCTGTAATGGAGTACCAGCTGTATCAGGCGCACAAAAGTCGCAGTCAGCGCCGTACAGACTTCACAACCACAGAGTGGGCCACTATGAAGGATGTCTGCCAGGTTTTGCGTCCCTTCGATTATTCCACGCGGATGGCGAGTGCAGATGATGCACTAGTCAGCATGACTGTCCCCCTTATCTGCCTGCTTGAAAAATCACTGCAAGCGCTAAGGGATGATGTTGTGGAAGAGGTGGAGGATGAGGATTCACCACTTCCATCATCTTCTGGACAGTCAGCGCCACGTGGTTCCTCACAAACGCGTAGGCAGGGGACAGTTTGTGAGGAGGATGAGGAGGAGTCAATGGAGGAGGAAGACATCCGTCCAGAGGAGGGAGTTACACAATTGTCCAGTACTCAGTGTGTACAGCGAGGGTGGGGTGATGACGAGCGGGCAGAGATCACGCCTCCAGCTGGGGACAGCGTTTCTTGGGCAGTTGGCAGTCTGCAGCACATGGTGGATTACATGCTGCAGTGCCTGAGAAACGACCGCCGCATCGACCACATTCTCAACATGTCTGATTACTGGGTGTTCACCCTCCTCGATCCTCGCTACCGGGACAACGTAGAAAGCCTCATCACACCGTTGAACCGGGAGCGAAAAATGCGGGAGTACCAAGACACACTGGTCAGTTCCATCATCTTCTCCATTCCAACTGAGAGAAGTGCTGCTAGTGCATTCCAAAGCAGCTCAGTGCGTCCAGGCAGTGGTGGAGGCTCTGCACAAAGAGGGAGCAGAAGCAGTGCCTCTGCCCAAGGCAAGACCAGTATGGCCCAACTGTGGCACAGTTTTGTGTGCCCCCCACAAAAGTCTACACCATCACAGACGGCTCCAGTCAGCAGGAGGCAACGGTTCCGTCAGATGGTGACAGACTACATGTCTTGCCCTCTTGCTGTACTCCCAGACGGCTCTTCCCCTTTCAAGTTTTGGGTCTCAAAGCTGGATACATGGCCAGAGCTAAGCCAGTATGCATTGGAGGTGCTGTCTTGCCCTGCGGCCAGTGTATTATCGGAACGTGTCTTTAGTGCTGCAGGTGGTGTACTAACTGACCGTCGCATGCGACTATCCTCCGATAACGTTGACCGGCTTACTTTCCTGAAAATGAACAAGGCCTGGATCTCGCAGGAATTTGCCACTCCTCCTCCTGATTAAATAATTAGGTCACTGTATACGTTATCCAGGTCTCCTGTTGTGTTCATCTTTCAACCACCTGAACTTACATTCCTGGGCTCCAACAACGCCAGTTGAGGCTCAGAAGTGCCATCTGCACAGTCAAAACATACGACCCAGTGTTATTGGGTTTCAGTAACGTCAGCTGATCCCCAGCTGTGTAGCCGGCAATGTGTCCTGCGACCGCCACGCTGACACAACTGAAATGTAAGGGAACCTGTCCCCCCCCCCCCCCAAGGCGTTTGTTACTGAAAGAGCCACCTTGTGCAGCAGTAATGCTGCACAAGGAAAAGGTAGCTATTTTCATTATGCTCCTTGCACACGCAGAACTTAACACTTATAAAATGTGTCCACTGATACCGTAAAACCGTCCCGGAGGTGGGACTTTCCTTCGTAATATGACGCAGCACAGCTGTCATTCCTACCCCCTCGGCGCCGTGCCCCGGCTCCTCATCGTTGTTTGATTCCGTCCCGGAGCCTGCGCTGTTATGTTATCCCTTGGCCAGGCACACTTAGCGCTGCCCATCTTCTGACATCATTTGGTGTCAGGCTGGCTGCGCCTGTGCGGCCGCGCTGTCCGAGAGCCCGCCTCGCAGTGTGGTCTAATGTAATCCCACCGCGGGCCTGGGATCAGTGGCCATGCGCAGTGCATATCCTCGCCTCTCGCTCCACTCCCTACGGCTTCTTCAGACTGTGCGGTGCCAGCTGATCCGTAATAGCATGCCACGGCCGTGGCAGCGCACAGTCTGAAAAAGCCGTAGGGAGGGGAGCGAGAGGCGAGGATATGCACTGCGCATGGCCACTGATCCCAGGCCCGCGGTGGGATTACATTAGACCACACTGCGAGGCGGGCTCTCGGACAGCGCGGCCGCACAAGCGCAGCCAGCCTGACACCAAATGATGTCAGAAGATGGGCAGCGCTAAGTGTGCCTGGCCAAGGGATAACCTAACAGCGCAGGCTCCGGGACGGAATCAAACAACGATGAGGAGCCGGGGCACGGCGCCGAGGGGGTAGGAATGACAGCTGTGCTGCGTCATATTACGAAGGAAAGTCCCACCTCCGGGACAGTTTCACGGTTTCAGGGGACACATTTTATAAGTGTTTTAGTTCTGTGCTTGCAAGGAGCATAATTAAAAGAGCCACCTTTTCCTTTTGCATCTTTTGAGCTGCACAAGCTGGCTCTTTCAGCTACAAATGCCTTGGGGGGGGGGGTTAAAGGTTCCCTTTCTCCAATCAGGCTTCGGCCTACATTGTGTTCCTCTGCTTCTACTGCTGTCCCTGGGCTCCAACACCGCTAGTTGTTGCCTGGTAGTGCTGTACGCACAGTCAACAGTCGCTCCTCTGTTATTGGGGTTCAGTAACGTCAGCTGTTCCCCTGCTGTGTGTGTGGCAATCCCTCCAACCTCCTCCAACCTCATCCAAACTCCTCCTCCTCCACCTGTCCCTGGGCTCCAACACCGCTAGTTGCCGTCCAGAAGTGCTGTACGCACAGTCAACAGTCGCTCCTCTGTTATTGGGGTTCAGTAACGTCAGCTGTTCCCCTGCTGTGTGTGTGGCAATCCCTCCTACCTCCTCCAACCTCCTCCTACCTCCTCCTCCTCCACCTGTCCCTGGGCTCCAACACCGCCAGTTGCCGTCCAGAAGTGCTGTACGCACAGTCAACAGTCCCTCCTCTGTTATTGGGGTTCAGTAACGTCAGCTGTTCCCCTGCTGTGTGTGTGGCAATCCCTCCTACCTCCTCCAACCTCCTCCTACCTCCTCCTCCACCTGTCCCTGGGCTCCAACACCGCCAGTTGCCGTCCAGAAGTGCTGTACGCACAGTCAACAGTCGCTCCTCTGTTATTGGGGTTCAGTAACGTCAGCTGTTCCCCTGCTGTGTGTGTGGCAATCCCTCCTACCTCCTCCAACCTCCTCCTACCTCCTCCTCCTCCACCTGTCCCTGGGCTCCAACACCGCCAGTTGCCGTCCAGAAGTGCTGTACGCACAGTCAACAGTCCCTCCTCTGTTATTGGGGTTCAGTAACGTCAGCTGTTCCCCTGCTGTGTGTGTGGCAATCCCTCCTACCTCCTCCAACCTCCTCCTACCTCCTCCTCCACCTGTCCCTGGGCTCCAACACCGCCAGTTGCCGTCCAGAAGTGCTGTACGCACAGTCAACAGTCCCTCCTCTGTTATTGGGGTTCAGTAACGTCAGCTGTTCCCCTGCTGTGTGTGTGGCAATCCCTCCTACCTCCTCCTTCCTCCTCCACCTGTCCCTGGGCTCCAACACCGCCAGTTGCCGTCCAGAAGTGCTGTACGCACAGTCAACAGTCCCTCCTCTGTTATTGGGGTTCAGTAACGTCAGCTGTTCCCCTGCTGTGTGTGTGGCAATCCCTCCTACCTCCTCCAACCTCCTCCAACCTCCTCCTCCTCCACCTGTCCCTGGGCTCCAACACCGCTAGTTGCCGTCCAGAAGTGCTGTACGCACAGTCAACAGTCGCTCCTCTGTTATTGGGGTTCAGTAACGTCAGCTGTTCCCCTGCTGTGTGTGTGGCAATCCCTCCTACCTCCTCCAACCTCCTCCTACCTCCTCCTCCTCCACCTGTCCCTGGGCTCCAACACCGCCAGTTGCCGTCCAGAAGTGCTGTACGCACAGTCAACAGTCCCTCCTCTGTTATTGGGGTTCAGTAACGTCAGCTGTTCCCCTGCTGTGTGTGTGGCAATCCCTCCTACCTCCTCCTACCTCCTCCTCCTCCACCTGTCCCTGGGCTCCAACACCGCCAGTTGCCGTCCAGAAGTGCTGTACGCACAGTCAACAGTCCCTCCTCTGTTATTGGGGTTCAGTAACGTCAGCTGTTCCCCTGCTGTGTGTGTGGCAATCCCTCCTACCTCCTCCTTCCTCCTCCACCTGTCCCTGGGCTCCAACACCGCCAGTTGCCGTCCAGAAGTGCTGTACGCACAGTCAACAGTCCCTCCTCTGTTATTGGGGTTCAGTAACGTCAGCTGTTCCCCTGCTGTGTGTGTGGCAATCCCTCCTACCTCCTCCAACCTCCTCCAACCTCCTCCTCCTCCACCTGTCCCTGGGCTCCAACACCGCTAGTTGCCGTCCAGAAGTGCTGTACGCACAGTCAACAGTCGCTCCTCTGTTATTGGGGTTCAGTAACGTCAGCTGTTCCCCTGCTGTGTGTGTGGCAATCCCTCCTACCTCCTCCAACCTCCTCCTACCTCCTCCTCCTCCACCTGTCCCTGGGCTCCAACACCGCCAGTTGCCGTCCAGAAGTGCTGTACGCACAGTCAACAGTCCCTCCTCTGTTATTGGGGTTCAGTAACGTCAGCTGTTCCCCTGCTGTGTGTGTGGCAATCCCTCCTACCTCCTCCTACCTCCTCCACCTGTCCCTGGGCTCCAACACCGCCAGTTGCCGTCCAGAAGTGCTGTACGCACAGTCAACAGTCCCTCCTCTGTTATTGGGGTTCAGTAACGTCAGCTGTTCCCCTGCTGTGTGTGTGGCAATCCCTCCAACCTCCTCCAACCTCATCCAAACTCCTCCTCCTCCACCTGTCCCTGGGCTCCAACACCGCTAGTTGCCGTCCAGAAGTGCTGTACGCACAGTCAACAGTCGCTCCTCTGTTATTGGGGTTCAGTAACGTCAGCTGTTCCCCTGCTGTGTGTGTGGCAATCCCTCCTACCTCCTCCAACCTCCTCCTACCTCCTCCTCCTCCACCTGTCCCTGGGCTCCAACACCGCCAGTTGCCGTCCAGAAGTGCTGTACGCACAGTCAACAGTCCCTCCTCTGTTATTGGGGTTCAGTAACGTCAGCTGTTCCCCTGCTGTGTGTGTGGCAATCCCTCCTACCTCCTCCAACCTCCTCCAACCTCCTCCTCCTCCACCTGTCCCTGGGCTCCAACACCGCCAGTTGCCGTCCAGAAGTGCTGTACGCACAGTCAACAGTCCCTCCTCTGTTATTGGGGTTCAGTAACGTCAGCTGTTCCCCTGCTGTGTGTGTGGCAATCCCTCCTACCTCCTCCTACCTCCTCCTCCTCCACCTGTCCCTGGGCTCCAACACCGCCAGTTGCCGTCCAGAAGTGCTGTACGCACAGTCAACAGTCCCTCCTCTGTTATTGGGGTTCAGTAACGTCAGCTGTTCCCCTGCTGTGTGTGTGGCAATCCCTCCTACCTCCTCCTTCCTCCTCCACCTGTCCCTGGGCTCCAACACCGCCAGTTGCCGTCCAGAAGTGCTGTACGCACAGTCAACAGTCCCTCCTCTGTTATTGGGGTTCAGTAACGTCAGCTGTTCCCCTGCTGTGTGTGTGGCAATCCCTCCTACCTCCTCCAACCTCCTCCAACCTCCTCCTCCTCCACCTGTCCCTGGGCTCCAACACCGCTAGTTGCCGTCCAGAAGTGCTGTACGCACAGAGCCAAACACCTCGCCAATGTGTTAGTGGGGTTCAGCACCGCCAGCTGTTCCCCTGCTGTGTATACGGCAACGTGTACTGCGACCGCCACGCAGACACAACAAGTTAAATGTAAGGGAACCTGACCCCCCCCCCCCCCAGGCGTTTGTTACTGAAGGAGCCACCTTGTGCAGCAGTAATAATGCAAAGGGAAAAAGTGCCTCTTTTCGTGATGCTCCTTGCACATGCTGAACCTAACACTTATGAAATGTGTCCCCACACAGCGTTAAACCGTCCGGTAGGTGGAACTTTCCTTTGTCGTGTGACGCAGCACAGCCATCATTTTTACCCCCTTGGCGCCGTGCGCCCACTCCTCAGCGTTGTTTGAATCTGTCCCGGAGCCTGCGCTGTTAGGTTAGCCCTTGGCCATGCACACATGTTGCGCTGCCCGTCTTCTGACCTCATTTGGTGTCAGGCTGGCTGCGCCTGTGCGGGTGCGCTGGTCGAGATCCCGCCTCGCAGTGTCGTCTAATGTAATCCCACCGCGGGCCTGTGATCCGTGCCCGTGCGCAGTGCATATCCTCTCCTCTCACTCCCCTCCCTACGGCTTCTTCAGACTGTGCGATGTCAGCTGGTCCCTAATAGCATGCCACGGCCGTGACAACGCACAGTCTGAAAAAGCCGTAGGGAGGGGAGTGAGAGGACAGGATATGCACTGCGCACGGGCACGGATCACAGGCCCGCGGTGGGATTACATTAGACGACACTGCGAGGCGGGATCTCGGCCAGCGCACCCGCACAGGCGCAGCCAGCCTGACACCAAATGAGGTCAGAAGACGGGCAGCGCAACATGTGTGCATGGCCAAGGGCTAACCTAACAGCGCAGGCTCCGGGACAGATTCAAACAACGCTGAGGAGTGGGCGCACGGCGCCAAGGGGGTAAAAATGATGGCTGTGCTGCGTCACACGACAAAGGAAAGTTCCACCTACCGGACGGTTTAACGCTGTGAGGAGACACATTTCATAAATGTTTGGTTCCGCATGTACAAGGACCATAATTAAAAGAGCTAAGTTTACCTTTTCCAGCATTAGTGCTGTACACAATGGCTCTTTCAGCTACAAACGCCTGGGGGGGGGGGTGTTAAAGGTTTCCTTTCAACTTGCTCGAGTGCAGGCTTCGGCCTACACTCCGCTCCCCCTGCTCCTCCTGCTGACCCTGGGCTCTAACACCGCCAGTTTTTGCCCAGATGTGCTAGCTGCACAGAGAAAAACACCAGCCAATGTGTCAGTGGGGTTCAGCACCGCCAGCTGTTCCCCTGCTGTGTAGCCGGCAACGTGTCCTGCGACCGCCACGCAGACACAAGAACTGAAATTGAAGGGAACCTGTCCCCCCTCCCCCAGGTGTTTCTATGTTTTACAGCTACCTTGAACAGCAGTAATGCTGCATGTGTTCAAGGTGGCTCAGAAACTTATTCTCCTTGCCCATGTTGAAGTGAACACGTCTAAAATGTGTCCTCTGTGACCATTAAAACGTCCCTCAGGTGTGATTTGACTTTGTATTGACACACGCAACAAGCTCCTTGGTAGCGCTGCCCGTCTTCTGGCATCATTGTTTGGCTGGCTGCGCCTCTGCGGCCGCCCTGACCCACACAACGCCCCTCGGTGTCTTATTTATTGGGACTGCGAGGGTGTGATTGATGGGCAGGATCAGTGCATCAGTTCGCCTGTCCCTCCTCTCCTTCCGCCTTCTTCGGACTGTGCGGCTTCATGGCCGTGGCATGCGATAAGGGATCAGATGACGCCGCACAGTCTGAAGCGGGTGTAAGGACCCGAGTGTGAGAGGCCAACATATGTGCTGCGCCAGGCCCTGAATCCCAGCCCCGCAGTGTTTTAACAATGTTAAGACACTGCGGGGCTGGGATTCATGGGCATCGCGAACCGCACCGGCCGACATTACATGATGCCAGAAGATGGGCAGCGCTAACGGCGCTAGGCCAGGGGATAACACGACAGCGCAGACTCCTGTACAGCAAATAACAACGCTCAGGAGGCTGCACCCAGCACCAAGGTGGGATTCTTGACATCTGTGCTGCGTCTCATTACAAAGGGAACTCTCGCCTCCATTACACAGTTTGACTGTATAAAGGGCTAAATGTTATACGTGTTCCATTCAGCGTGTGCAAGGAGAAAAATTACAAGAGCAACCTTTGACTTGCGCAGCACTACTGCTGCATAAGCTGTGGCTCTTCTACTTTCTAACCCCTGAGGGGGGGTTAAAGGTGACTTTTGAAATCGGTTCAATTAGGCTTCGGCCTACACTCTGCTCCACCTGCAGAGCCCGGGCTCCAACAACGCTAGTTGCTGTCCGGAAGTGCTGGCTGCACAGAGCCAAACACCTCGCCAATGTGTCAGTGGGGTCCAGCACCGCCAGCTGTTCCCCTGCTGTGTAGCCGGCAACGTGTCCTGCAAAAGCCACGCAGACACAACACACCCAAAGCTGCCGCCTGTGCAGGCTTCGGCCTACACTCCCCTCCCCCTGCTCCTCCTCCTCCTGCTCCTCCTCCTGCTGTCCCTGGGCTCTAACACACCGCCAGTTTTTGCCCAGATGTGCTAGCTGCACAGAGAAAAACACCAGCCAATGTGTCAGTGGGGTCCAGCACCGCCAGCTGTTCCCCTGCTGTGCAGCCGGCAACGTGTCCTGCAAAAGCCACGCAGACACAAGAACTGAAATTGAAGGGAACCTGTCCCCCCTCCCCCAGGCGTTTTTACGTTATCCAGCCACCTTGTACAGCGGTAATGCTGCATGTGTGCAAGGTGGCTCATAAACGTATTCTCCTCGCACATGTGGAACTGAAAACACGTCTGAAATGTGTCCTCTGTGTGACCATTTAACCGTCCCGGGGGTGTGACTTTCCTTTGTAATGACACGCTGCAACCCCCTTGGTAGCGCTGCCCGTCTTCTGGCATCATTGTTTGGCTGGCTGCGCCTCTGCGGCCGCCCTGACCCACACAACGCCCCTCGGTGTCTTATTTATTGGGACTGCGAGGGTGTGATTGATGGGCAGGATCAGTGCATCAGTTCGCCTGTCCCTCCTCTCCTTCCGCCTTCTTCGGACTGTGCGGCTTCATGGCCGTGGCATGCGATAAGGGATCAGATGACGCCGCACAGTCTGAAGCGGGTGTAAGGACCCGCGTGTGAGAGGCGAACATATGTGCTGCGCCAGGCCCTGAATCCCAGCCCCGCAGTGTTTTAACAATGTTAAGACACTGCGGGGCTGGGATTCATGGTCATCGCGAACCGCAACGGCCGACATTAAATGATGTCAGAAGATGGGCAGCGCTAACGGCGCTAGGCCAGGGGATAACACGACAGCGCAGACTCCTGTACAGCAAATAACAACGCTCAGGAGGCTGCACCCAGCACCAAGGTGGGATTCTTGACATCTGTGCTGCGTCTCATTACAAAGGGAACTCTCGCCTCCATTACACAGTTTGACTGTATAAAGGGCTAAATGTTATACGTGTTCCATTCAGCGTGTGCAAGGAGAAAAATTACAAGAGCAACCTTTGACTTGCGCAGCACTACTGCTGCATAAGCTGTGGCTCTTCTACTTTCTAACCCCTGAGGGGGGGTTAAAGGTGACTTTTGAAATCGGTTCAATTAGGCTTCGGCCTACACTCTGCTCCACCTGCAGAGCCCGGGCTCCAACAACGCTAGTTGCTGTCCGGAAGTGCTGGCTGCACAGAGCCAAACACCTCGCCAATGTGTCAGTGGGGTCCAGCACCGCCAGCTGTTCCCCTGCTGTGTAGCCGGCAACGTGTCCTGCAAAAGCCACGCAGACACAACACACCCAAAGCTGCCGCCTGTGCAGGCTTCGGCCTACACTCCCCTCCCCCTGCTCCTCCTCCTCCTGCTCCTCCTCCTGCTGTCCCTGGGCTCTAACACACCGCCAGTTTTTGCCCAGATGTGCTAGCTGCACAGAGAAAAACACCAGCCAATGTGTCAGTGGGGTCCAGCACCGCCAGCTGTTCCCCTGCTGTGCAGCCGGCAACGTGTCCTGCAAAAGCCACGCAGACACAAGAACTGAAATTGAAGGGAACCTGTCCCCCCTCCCCCAGGCGTTTTTACGTTATCCAGCCACCTTGTACAGCGGTAATGCTGCATGTGTGCAAGGTGGCTCATAAACGTATTCTCCTCGCACATGTGGAACTGAAAACACGTCTGAAATGTGTCCTCTGTGTGACCATTTAACCGTCCCGGGGGTGTGACTTTCCTTTGTAATGACACGCTGCAACCCCCTTGGTAGCGCTGCCCGTCTTCTGGCATCATTGTTTGGCTGGCTGCGCCTCTGCGGCCGCCCTGACCCACACAACGCCCCTCGGTGTCTTATTTATTGGGACTGCGAGGGTGTGATTGATGGGCAGGATCAGTGCATCAGTTCGCCTGTCCCTCCTCTCCTTCCGCCTTCTTCGGACTGTGCGGCTTCATGGCCGTGGCATGCGATAAGGGATCAGATGACGCCGCACAGTCTGAAGCGGGTGTAAGGACCCGCGTGTGAGAGGCGAACATATGTGCTGCGCCAGGCCCTGAATCCCAGCCCCGCAGTGTTTTAACAATGTTAAGACACTGCGGGGCTGGGATTCATGGTCATCGCGAACCGCAACGGCCGACATTAAATGATGTCAGAAGATGGGCAGCGCTAACGGCGCTAGGCCAGGGGATAACACGACAGCGCAGACTCCTGTACAGCAAATAACAACGCTCAGGAGGCTGCACCCAGCACCAAGGTGGGATTCTTGACATCTGTGCTGCGTCTCATTACAAAGGGAACTCTCGCCTCCATTACACAGTTTGACTGTATAAAGGGCTAAATGTTATACGTGTTCCATTCAGCGTGTGCAAGGAGAAAAATTACAAGAGCAACCTTTGACTTGCGCAGCACTACTGCTGCATAAGCTGTGGCTCTTCTACTTTGTAACCCCTTAAGGGGGGTTAAAGGTGACTTTTGAAATCGGTTCAATTAGGCTTCGGCCTACACTCTGCTCCACCTGCAGAGCCCGGGCTCCAACAACGCTAGTTGCTGTCCGGAAGTGCTGGCTGCACAGAGCCAAACACCTCGCCAATGTGTCAGTGGGGTCCAGCACCGCCAGCTGTTCCCCTGCTGTGTAGCCGGCAACGTGTCCTGCAAAAGCCACGCAGACACAACACACCCAAAGCTGCCGCCTGTGCAGGCTTCGGCCTACACTCCCCTCCCCCTGCTCCTCCTCCTCCTGCTCCTCCTCCTGCTGTCCCTGGGCTCTAACACACCGCCAGTTTTTGCCCAGATGTGCTAGCTGCACAGAGAAAAACACCAGCCAATGTGTCAGTGGGGTCCAGCACCGCCAGCTGTTCCCCTGCTGTGCAGCCGGCAACGTGTCCTGCAAAAGCCACGCAGACACAAGAACTGAAATTGAAGGGAACCTGTCCCCCCTCCCCCAGGCGTTTTTACGTTATCCAGCCACCTTGTACAGCGGTAATGCTGCATGTGTGCAAGGTGGCTCATAAACGTATTCTCCTCGCACATGTGGAACTGAAAACACGTCTGAAATGTGTCCTCTGTGTGACCATTTAACCGTCCCGGGGGTGTGACTTTCCTTTGTAATGACACGCTGCAACCCCCTTGGTAGCGCTGCCCGTCTTCTGGCATCATTGTTTGGCTGGCTGCGCCTCTGCGGCCGCCCTGACCCACACAACGCCCCTCGGTGTCTTATTTATTGGGACTGCGAGGGTGTGATTGATGGGCAGGATCAGTGCATCAGTTCGCCTGTCCCTCCTCTCCTTCCGCCTTCTTCGGACTGTGCGGCTTCATGGCCGTGGCATGCGATAAGGGATCAGATGACGCCGCACAGTCTGAAGCGGGTGTAAGGACCCGCGTGTGAGAGGCGAACATATGTGCTGCGCCAGGCCCTGAATCCCAGCCCCGCAGTGTTTT
The DNA here is from genome assembly GCF_051348905.1 of Ranitomeya variabilis. NCBI lineage: Eukaryota > Metazoa > Chordata > Amphibia > Anura > Dendrobatidae > Ranitomeya > Ranitomeya variabilis. Next base: position 352,927,543 of record NC_135235.1, read on the forward strand.
AACAATGTTAAGACACTGCGGGGCTGGGATTCATGGTCATCGCGAACCGCAACGGCCGACATTAAATGATGTCAGAAGATGGGCAGCGCTAACGGCGCTAGGCCAGGGGATAACACGACAGCGCAGACTCCTGTACAGCAAATAACAACGCTCAGGAGGCTGCACCCAGCACCAAGGTGGGATTCTTGACATCTGTGCTGCGTCTCATTACAAAGGGAACTCTCGCCTCCATTACACAGTTTGACTGTATAAAGGGCTAAATGTTATACGTGTTCCATTCAGCGTGTGCAAGGAGAAAAATTACAAGAGCAACCTTTGACTTGCGCAGCACTACTGCTGCATAAGCTGTGGCTCTTCTACTTTGTAACCCCTGAGGGGGGGTTAAAGGTGACTTTTGAAATCGGTTCAATTAGGCTTCGGCCTACACTCTGCTCCACCTGCAGAGCCCGGGCTCCAACAACGCTAGTTGCTGTCCGGAAGTGCTGGCTGCACAGAGCCAAACACCTCGCCAATGTGTCAGTGGGGTCCAGCACCGCCAGCTGTTCCCCTGCTGTGTAGCCGGCAACGTGTCCTGCAAAAGCCACGCAGACACAACACACCCAAAGCTGCCGCCTGTGCAGGCTTCGGCCTACACTCCCCTCCCCCTGCTCCTCCTCCTCCTGCTCCTCCTCCTGCTGTCCCTGGGCTCTAACACACCGCCAGTTTTTGCCCAGATGTGCTAGCTGCACAGAGAAAAACACCAGCCAATGTGTCAGTGGGGTCCAGCACCGCCAGCTGTTCCCCTGCTGTGCAGCCGGCAACGTGTCCTGCAAAAGCCACGCAGACACAAGAACTGAAATTGAAGGGAACCTGTCCCCCCTCCCCCAGGCGTTTTTACGTTATCCAGCCACCTTGTACAGCGGTAATGCTGCATGTGTGCAAGGTGGCTCATAAACGTATTCTCCTCGCACATGTGGAACTGAAAACACGTCTGAAATGTGTCCTCTGTGTGACCATTTAACCGTCCCGGGGGTGTGACTTTCCTTTGTAATGACACGCTGCAACCCCCTTGGTAGCGCTGCCCGTCTTCTGGCATCATTGTTTGGCTGGCTGCGCCTCTGCGGCCGCCCTGACCCACACAACGCCCCTCGGTGTCTTATTTATTGGGACTGCGAGGGTGTGATTGATGGGCAGGATCAGTGCATCAGTTCGCCTGTCCCTCCTCTCCTTCCGCCTTCTTCGGACTGTGCGGCTTCATGGCCGTGGCATGCGATAAGGGATCAGATGACGCCGCACAGTCTGAAGCGGGTGTAAGGACCCGCGTGTGAGAGGCGAACATATGTGCTGCGCCAGGCCCTGAATCCCAGCCCCGCAGTGTTTTAACAATGTTAAGACACTGCGGGGCTGGGATTCATGGTCATCGCGAACCGCAACGGCCGACATTAAATGATGTCAGAAGATGGGCAGCGCTAACGGCGCTAGGCCAGGGGATAACACGACAGCGCAGACTCCTGTACAGCAAATAACAACGCTCAGGAGGCTGCACCCAGCACCAAGGTGGGATTCTTGACATCTGTGCTGCGTCTCATTACAAAGGGAACTCTCGCCTCCATTACACAGTTTGACTGTATAAAGGGCTAAATGTTATACGTGTTCCATTCAGCGTGTGCAAGGAGAAAAATTACAAGAGCAACCTTTGACTTGCGCAGCACTACTGCTGCATAAGCTGTGGCTCTTCTACTTTCTAACCCCTGAGGGGGGGTTAAAGGTGACTTTTGAAATCGGTTCAATTAGGCTTCGGCCTACACTCTGCTCCACCTGCAGAGCCCGGGCTCCAACAACGCTAGTTGCTGTCCGGAAGTGCTGGCTGCACAGAGCCAAACACCTCGCCAATGTGTCAGTGGGGTCCAGCACCGCCAGCTGTTCCCCTGCTGTGTAGCCGGCAACGTGTCCTGCAAAAGCCACGCAGACACAACACACCCAAAGCTGCCGCCTGTGCAGGCTTCGGCCTACACTCCCCTCCCCCTGCTCCTCCTCCTCCTGCTCCTCCTCCTGCTGTCCCTGGGCTCTAACACACCGCCAGTTTTTGCCCAGATGTGCTAGCTGCACAGAGAAAAACACCAGCCAATGTGTCAGTGGGGTCCAGCACCGCCAGCTGTTCCCCTGCTGTGCAGCCGGCAACGTGTCCTGCAAAAGCCACGCAGACACAAGAACTGAAATTGAAGGGAACCTGTCCCCCCTCCCCCAGGCGTTTTTACGTTATCCAGCCACCTTGTACAGCGGTAATGCTGCATGTGTGCAAGGTGGCTCATAAACGTATTCTCCTCGCACATGTGGAACTGAAAACACGTCTGAAATGTGTCCTCTGTGTGACCATTTAACCGTCCCGGGGGTGTGACTTTCCTTTGTAATGACACGCTGCAACCCCCTTGGTAGCGCTGCCCGTCTTCTGGCATCATTGTTTGGCTGGCTGCGCCTCTGCGGCCGCCCTGACCCACACAACGCCCCTCGGTGTCTTATTTATTGGGACTGCGAGGGTGTGATTGATGGGCAGGATCAGTGCATCAGTTCGCCTGTCCCTCCTCTCCTTCCGCCTTCTTCGGACTGTGCGGCTTCATGGCCGTGGCATGCGATAAGGGATCAGATGACGCCGCACAGTCTGAAGCGGGTGTAAGGACCCGCGTGTGAGAGGCGAACATATGTGCTGCGCCAGGCCCTGAATCCCAGCCCCGCAGTGTTTTAACAATGTTAAGACACTGCGGGGCTGGGATTCATGGTCATCGCGAACCGCAACGGCCGACATTAAATGATGTCAGAAGATGGGCAGCGCTAACGGCGCTAGGCCAGGGGATAACACGACAGCGCAGACTCCTGTACAGCAAATAACAACGCTCAGGAGGCTGCACCCAGCACCAAGGTGGGATTCTTGACATCTGTGCTGCGTCTCATTACAAAGGGAACTCTCGCCTCCATTACACAGTTTGACTGTATAAAGGGCTAAATGTTATACGTGTTCCATTCAGCGTGTGCAAGGAGAAAAATTACAAGAGCAACCTTTGACTTGCGCAGCACTACTGCTGCATAAGCTGTGGCTCTTCTACTTTCTAACCCCTGAGGGGGGGTTAAAGGTTACCTTTGAAATTGGTTCAAGTAGGCTTCGGCCTACACTCTGCTCCCCCTGCAGAGCCCGGGCTACAACACCGCTCGTTGCTGTCCGGAAGTGCTGGCTGCACAGAGCCAAACACCTCGCCAATGTGTCAGTGGGGTCCAGCACCGCCAGCTGTTCCCCTGCTGTGTAGCCGGCAACGTGTCCTGCGACCGCCACGCAGACACAACACACCCAAAGCTGCCGCCAGTGCAGGCTTCGGCCTACACTCCCCTCCCCCTGCTCCTGCTCCTCCTCCTTCTCCTGCTGTCCCTGGGCTCTAACACACCGCCAGTTGGGGCCCAGATGTGCTAGCTGCACAGAGAAAAACACCAGCCAATGTGTCAGTGGGGTTCAGCACCGCCAGCTGTTCCCCTGCTGTGCAGCCGGCATCGTGTCCTGCAAAAGCCACGCAGACACTTGCTCTTGTACCTTCTGCTCCCCATCCTGGTTCCAGTACCGTCAGCTGGTTCCGGGCAGAGCCTTTGGCTTAGGTGCCTCCCTTTGGTATCCGAGTTCCACCAACGTCAGGTGGTCCTTGGTAGTGCTTTCAGGCACGGGTACCTCCTGCTTAGTAACCGGGTTCCAGTAACGTCAGCTGGTCCTCGGTAGTTCCATTGGCTCTTGGACCTTCGGCTACCCATCCGGGTTCCAGCACCGTCAGCTGGTTCTCGGCAGTGTCTTTTGCTCTTGTACCTTCTGCTCCCCATCCTGGTTCCAGTACCGTCAGCTGGTTCCGGGCAGAGCCTTTGGCTTAGGTGCCTCCCTCTGGGTATCTGAGTTCCACCAACGTCAGGTGGTCCTTGGTAGTGCTTTCAGCACGGGTACCTCCTGCTTAGTAACCGGGTTCCAGTAACGTCAGCTGGTCCTCGGTCGTTCCATTGGCTCTTGGACCTTCGGGTAGCCATCTGAGCTCCAGTTCCATCAGCTGGTTCTCGGCATTCTCTCAGCCTTCTTGTACCTTCTGCTGCATTTCCAAGTTCAAGAGACTAAACACGATGACCCGGAAGACCACCCCTAAGATGACGACGACACCAGAGACGACAACCACCGTGATGACGACGACCCTGGAGACGATGACCCTGAAGACCACCCCGATGACGACGACCCCGGAGACGACCCCGATGACGACGACCCCGGAGACGACGACCCTGGAGACGACGACGACCTGGAAGACCGAGAAGCAGAAGAACAAGAGGCTGCAGAACAAAGAGCAGAAGGACATTAAGCATAACACAAAATATCAGAGCAAAAAATATTATGTAAATTATAAGCAGAAGAAGACTAAGCAGTGTATGGGGGTGAGTCCGTTCCTCCTCGTGGTGCCCCTGGATAAAGCCTGATGCTGCAGGCCAAACTGAACGCGGACAAATGTAACTGTTTTGTGACAGGCAGAACGGAAGGTGTAATCTTCAAACTTTTATAGATAACAACTACGGGAATGCCTGTCACAAATAAGAATATGATGAAGAAGTAGAATATGATGAAGATAATAGTAAAATAAAAAGAATATGAACAATGTAACCCAAAAAATAATAGGTAGAAGATGAAGAAGAAGATGAAGAAGGTGAAGAAGTTGATGTCAAAGAAGCTGATGATGAGGATAATGAAGAAGAAAGCGTGGGAGAAGTAAAAAAGAAGGTGAAGGGCGTGGAAGTAGTGAAACATCAATATCTGACATAAAAAAAAAAAATAACATAGTCAAATTCTTTCTAACGCCGAACGTCATAAAAAAAAAAAAAAAATCCTGCTATTCTATTAGATTGGGCTAAACCTCTGTGCCTTTAATGTCTCCGCCACGTCCCCCAATACATCCTACATTATTCTTAGTTGTTTTCCTTCATGTAGAATGAACCTACAAGTGTATAAAGGGTTTATTTTAATTCCGATATTTTCGTCCCATTGACTTGCATTGGGATCGGGTATCGGTATCGGATTGGATTCCGATACTGTGACGGTATCGGCCGATACTTTCCGATTCCGATACTTTCCGATATCGGAAAGTATCGCTCAACACTAATCCTCACTCATCTTATCACCGCATTGATCTCATCTTAATTCAGTCGCGATATCTCAGTCTAGTTATCCGCCAATATAGGTCAAATCACAATATCTGACCATGCCCCGATCTTTATAGATATTGCCATTGACACCTTGCCCCGCCCTGCAACATCCTGGAGACTAAATGAATCCCTAATGGATAATCCACAAAATTTAGAAAAAATAAAATATACGATGTCGCGTTATTTTATAGAAAATGTCGCAGACGGTCCACTTACACCCAATATATGGGAAGCACACAAAGTTGTCCTTCGAGGGGAACTCATATCAATCGGTGCCCATGCAAAAAAACAGAGGGAGAAAGAAATGATGTCTCTTTTACATCAAATAGCAACCACAGAATGCCTCCACAAAAAAACTAACACGCAGAATCTACAACAGGACCTGGTGGCCCTTCGTAATAAATTAAAAGATTTGCTTAACATTAAATCTGCAAAGATCTTCATGCATTGTAAACACCGTTTCTATGTACACGGAAATAAGAATAGCAGACTGACTTCTCATCTTCTTAAAAAGCAGAGAGAAAACAAATTTATAAAGACGAGTGTCGACAGGTCCGAAGATATTGCAGAGGCGTTCAGATGCTACTACCAATCCCTCTATAACTTAGAAGCCCCTGACCCAATGAAATACTGTATAACTGCTGCAGATAGGATCCAGGAATTCCTGGCCCCTCTTTCCCTCCCGAAAGTCCAAATAAAAGACCATTCAGCTCTCTTAGCCCAAGTCACCTGCCAAGAAATTAGCGACACTTTGCAAAACATGGCAATCAATAAGACTCCAGGCCCGGACGGCTTCCCAATGTCCTATTATAGGAAATTCTCATACATACTTCTTCCACGCTTGGCCTCTCTTTTTGACTCCTTCCTGGCAGGAAACCCCCCAACTAAATAAACTTTAGAAGCACACATATCTGTTATCCCAAAGGAGGGGAGAGACGGCAGCCAATGTGGTAACTACCGCCCAATATCTTTGTTGAATTCAGATTTGAAACTTTGGGCAAAAATCCTTGCATCAAGGATCAACATCGTCCTCGAGTCCCTGATTCACCCTGATCAAGTGGGCTTTGTCAGGGGACGAGAGGGTAAAGACAATGCCCAAAAAATCCTCTTAGCCATTTCACATGCTAAACGCTCTGGAACCCCGTTGGCTCTGTTATCTACTGATGCTGAGAAAGCCTTTGACAGAGTCAGTTGGCACTACATGGTATGCAGGGCCGGCCTTTGCCCTGTGCGACCTGTGCGGCCGCACAGGGCGCCAAGCAGTGGCGTAGGAAGGGGGGCGCAATGCGGGGGGCGGCACAATGCGGGGGGCGGCACAATGCGGGGGGCGGGTCGCCGGCGGCGCAGAATTTACCTGTTCGCATGTCGGCTTCAGAAAAATGGCCGCCGCGATCTCCATCTGCGCATGCGCGGCATCCCGCGGCCATTTTCCTGAAGCCCCAGGCAGCAGAGCACTCCACCTGCGCACGCGCGGCCTCAGGAAGATGGCCGCCCCCACCGATAACCAGACAGAGCAGGATCGCGGTCAGGTAAGCAGAACTTGTTTTTTTTTTTTTTTTATTGAGAGCGGTGATCGGGGGGGGGGCCCAGGGCAGAAAGCTGGACACAGGGGGGCAGAAAGCTGGACACTGGGGGGCAGAAAGCTGGACACAGGGGGGCAGAAAGCTGGACACAGGGGCAGAACGCTGGACACGGGGGGGGCAGAAAGCTGGACACAGGGGGGCAGAAAGGACATTGGGGCAGAACGCTGGACACTGGGGCAGAACGCTGGACACTGGGGCAGAAAGCTGGACACTGGGGCAGAAAGCTGGACACTGGGGCAGAAAGCTGGACACTGGGGGGCAGAAAGCTGGACACTGGGGGGCAGAAAGCTGGACACTGGGGGGCAGAAAGCTGGACACTGGGGGGCAGAAAGCTGGACACAGGGGGGCAGAAAGCTGGACACAGGGGCAGAACGCTGGACACAGGGGGGGGCAGAAAGCTGGACACTGGGGGGCAGAAAGCTGGACACTGGGGCAGAACGCTGGACACAGGGGGGGGCAGAAAGCTGGACACAGGGGGGGGCAGAAAGCTGGACACAGGGGGGGGCAGAAAGCTGGACACTGGGGCAGAACGCTGGACACAGGGGGGGGCAGAAAGCTGGACACTGGGGGGCAGAAAGCTGGACACAGGGGGGGGCAGAAAGCTGGACACTGGGGGGCAGAAAGCTGGACACTGGGGCAGAACGCTGGACACAGGGGGGGGGCAGAAAGCTGGACACTGGGGGGCAGAAAGCTGGACACAGGGGGGGGCAGAACGCTGGACACAGGGGGGGGCAGAAAGCTGGACACTGGGGGGCAGAAAGCTGGACACAGGGGGGGGGGCAGAAAGCTGGACACTGGGGGGCAGAAAGCTGGACACTGGGGCAGAACGCTGGACACAGGGGGGGCAGAAAGCTGGACACTGGGGGGCAGAAAGCTGGACACGGGGGCAGAAAGCTGGACACAGGGGGCAGAAAGCTGGACACAGGGGGGGGCAGAAAGCTGGACACAGGGGGGCAGAAAGCTGGACACAGGGGGGCAGAAAGCTGGACACTGGGGCAGAACGCTGGACACAGGGGGGGGCAGAAAGCTGGACACTGGGGGGCAGAAAGCTGGACACGGGGGCAGAAAGCTGGACACGGGGGCAGAACGCTGGACACGGGGGGGCAGAAAGCTGGACACTGGGGGGCAGAAAGCTGGACACTGGGGGGCAGAAAGCTGGACACTGGGGGGCAGAAAGCTGGACACTGGGGGGCAGAAAGCTGGACACTGGGGGGCAGAAAGCTGGACACTGGGGGGCAGAAAGCTGGACACAGGGGGGGGCAGAAAGCTGGACACAGGGGGGCAGAAAGGACATTGGGGCAGAACGCTGGACACAGGGGGCAGAACGCTGGACACTGGGGCAGAACGCTGGACACTGGGGCAGAACGCTGGACACTGGGGCAGAACGCTGGACACTGGGGCAGAACGCTGGACACTGATGCAGAACGCTGGACACTGGGGCAGAACGCTGGACACTGGGGCAGAACGCTGGACACAGGGGCAGAACGCTGGACACTGGGGCAGAACGCTGGACACTGGGGCAGAACGCTGGACACTGGGGCAGAACGCTGGACACTGGGGCAGAACGCTGGACACTGGGGCAGAATGCTGGACACTGGGGCAGAAAGCTGGACACTGGGGCAGAAAGCTGGACACTGGGGGCAGAAAGCTGGACACAGGGGCAGAAAGCTGGACACTGGTGCAGAATGCTGGACACTGGTGCAGAATGCTGGACACTGGTGCAGAATGCTGGACACGGGCAGAATGCTTGACACAGGGGCAGAATGGAGACACGGGGCAGGATGACAGACATGGCGTCATGACTGGAGACACTGGAGGCAGGATTGGAGACAGATGGGGCAGGATGGATACGATGGAGACAGATGGGGCAGGATGGGAAGATCATATGGGGCAGGATAGATACTCATTAGGGCAGGATGGGAGAATATATGGCTGACGCCAGGAATGAGACACACGGGGGCCAGGATGGCGAATATTATTACCATAGGGGCTAATTAAGGGATATTATTACTGCAGTGATGTATTTATTTTATTTTTTGAGTATACTGTTTTAAATGGAGGGGCGGTCCTATTACTGTGTAGAGTGACACTATGTCGCCTTCTTCATGTGGTGTAATGTAGAAGTTGGGAAAATTAAGTAATGTGTTCTGCAAGTGGAACTCGAGATAACTGTGTTATTTCCTGCAGAGACGAGTCCTGGCTGGATGAAGTGATGGCGGTCTGTGCGGGATGAAAGATGAAGGACTTCACCTAGAGATGTCACTGGTGAGTCAGTGTGTTACCTATACACTGACACTATACACTGTATACTATATACTGAGGTCCTGTGTATGTCACTGGTGATCACTGTATTACCTATACACAGACGCTGCATACTAAGTACACATCTCCTGTGTATAATGGCACTTATGGTGATAGTATTGTGGTTTTTTTTATTATTGATCAGTATTGTAGTATTCAGTCACTATGTGGTGGTAATATGTGGTCTGGTCATGATGTTGTGGTATTCGTTCCTTGTATTTGATATTATTCGATCACTGTGGTGGTAATATGTCATCTGGTCATGGTGTGGCGGTGTTTGGCCTTGCAGGCCGCCGCTCTGCACTCTGATTGGCTGTCAGCCCATATGGCTTTGGACCAAGCGTCATTTTTTCCTTTTGGTCCGCTTTAAAGCACTTTATAATTCCCGTTATTGCAATATTAGTGTTTCTTCAAGTGTTTTGCAGGGAAACACAAGTTTTCTAAGTAAACGTGTTGTTGTGAATATTAAAGAGTTATTGTTTTCTTTCAAAGTTTGGAGGGGGGGGGGGCGCCGTCCTGCAGTCTCGCACAGGGCGCCTTTTGGGCTAAGTCCGGCCCTGATGGTATGCACTTTATGGAGGTTTAACTTCCCCCAGCCTTTTATTGATGCCATCATGACTCTGTACTCTGATCCAACCGCTAGGGTCAGGGTCAACGGGTTACTTTCAGATTCCTTCGGGATTAGGAATGGAACCAGGCAAGGCTGCCCTCTCTCCCCCACCCTCTTTGTGCTAGTGATGGAGACTTTAATACAAAGAATAAGACAGGAGGAGTCGATCAGAGGTCCAATCGTGGAACAAACAGAATTTAAAACAGCTGCATTCGCGGATGACCTTATGATCGTGATCTCAAATCCTACGACTGCTTTTCCCTCTATCCTGAAACTTCTTGAAGAGTTTGGGGTCATTTCCAACTTCAAAGTTAATATGCACAAATCGGAAGTCATGAATGTTTCGTTACCGGTCAAAGCAGTCTTGGATCTTAAAAAGTCTACCCCCTTTAAATGGCTCGCAGACAAACTGAAATATCTAGGTATCTTCCTCACTGCTAATCCTTCATCTCTGTATAAATACAATTTTACACCCCTTCTAGATAATCTCCAAACACTTCTTAAATCCTATGACTTACCATTTCTCTCATGGATAGGGAGGATAAATATAATTAAATCGTACATCCTACCAAAAATATTCTACCATATGACCATGATTCCCATACCTCTCCCCAAATCTTTCTTCACTTCAGCCAATAAAATAGTCAATGGGTATGTGTGGAGGGGCAGGAGGGCTAGACTACCCTTCAAAATACTTTCGCTCCCGAAAAAGAAAGGTGGCCTTGGACTCCCAAACTTTAAGACCTACTACCAGGCGATACATCTGGCTAGGTGGATGTGCCTGGTTAATTCAAGACATGATCCAAAAACCCCTAATCTTGAACGCTTGTTAATGGGAGGTGAGGCGGAGAAGTATCTCTGGACCTCTGCTGCCCCCCCATGAAATTCTCTGGAGGAAATAACCTGCAACACCCTGACTATAAGGATGAAGCTAGTCCAGAACAACTGGCCACGTTGCCTTTTTTTGGACAGTATGCCTCTGGGAGTTTTGCCTTGGCTCATTGAACCAAAATATATAGACACATTTGACCTCTGGAAATCCCTGCCGACCCTCCCAATTTCACACCTACTCTCCAACCAAATTAGTTGCACAAACAGTTGGCCTCGAGACGCCAAGAAACACCCCAAAGATTTCATTCAAATCCACCATGTACAATATATTATTTCTAGGCTTAAGTCGGACATCCAAACTAATTCAGATTGGCTCTGGCTGGAACTTCTTCTTAAACTCAACCCTACGCCCCCTAAATTAATTTCCAAACTATATCATAACTTAATCTCCCCTAAATCTTACTTTAAACCCCTATATATCTCCTCATGGGAGTCTGAGCTGAATATATCTCTCTCCAGTAGAGAAATTGCACAGGTCTTGGAACACTCACATGGGTTCTCAAGATGTGTCTTGCTCCAGGAGAATGCCTTTAAAGTCCTCTCCAGATGGTACAGAACCCCTGAGTCGCTCTACCACTTTGGCCTCTCGGATTCTCCGCTGTGCTGGAGATGTATGAAGACTAGAGGCTCTTTGGTGCACATTTTTTGGTCATGCCCAATTATCGCTAAATTTTGGGAGGAGATTTTTAATCGACTCCGCCAGATGAAACTAATAACGCAGAGTTTGACTCCTCAAGAGGTTCTACTGTCCCTCCCCACGAAGTCCTACAAACCTAAGAAGCATGACCTACTTCCCCTTCTAATAGCCGCTGCCAAGCACTTGATCGCCATACACTGGAGACAAACGTCCCCCCCTCATATCAATGAATGGCTTAACCCCTTCATGACCCAGCCTATTTTGGCCTTAATGACCTTGCCATTTTTTGCAATTCTGACCAGTGTCCCTTTATGAGGTAATAACTCAGGAACGCTTCAACGGATCCTATCGATTCTGAGACTGTTTTTTCGTGACATATTGGGCTTCATGTTAGTGGTAAATTGAGGTCGATAATTTCTGAGTTTATTTGTGAAAAAAATGGAAATTTGGCAAAAATTTAGAAAATTTCGCAATTTTCACATTTTGAATTTTTATTCTGTTAAACCAGAGAGTTATGTGACATAAAATAGTTAATAAATAACATTTCCCACACACTTTCCCTACTTTACATCAGCACAATTTTGGAAACAAATTTTTTTTTGCTAGGAAGTTATAAGTGTTAAAATTTGACCAGTGATTTCTCATTTTTACAACAAAATTTACAAAACCATTTTTTTAGGGACCACCTCACATTTGAAGTAAGTTTGAGGGTTCTATATGGCTGAAAATGCCCAAAAGTGACACCATTCTAAAAACTGCACCCCTCAACGTGCTCAAAACCACATTCAAGAAGTTTATTAACCCTTCAGGTGTTTCACAGCAGCAGAAGCAACATGGAAGTAAAAAATGAACATTTAACTTTTTAGTCACAAAAATGATCTTTTAGCAACAATTTTTTATTTTCCCAAGGGTAAAAGGAGAAACTGGACCACGGACGTTGTTGTCCAATTTGTCCTGAGTACGCTGATACCTCATATGTGGGGGTAAACCACTGTTTGGGCGCACGGCAGGGCTCGGAAGGGAAGAAGTGCCATTTGACTTTTTCAATAAAAAATTGGCTCCAATCTTTAGCGGACACCATGTCGGGTTTGGAGAGCCCCCGTGTGCCTAAACATTGGAGCTCCCCAACAAGTGACCCCATTTTGGAAACTAGACCCCCCAAGAAACTTATCTAGAGGCATAGTGAGCACTTTAAACCCTCAGGTGCTTCACAACTTGATCCGCAAAAATGAAAAAGTACTTTTTTTTCACACAAAATTTCTTTTAGCCTCAATTCTTTCATTTTCACATGGGCAACAGGATAAAATGGATCCTAAAATTTGTTGGGCAATTTCTCCTGAGTACGCCGATACCTCACATGTGGGGGTAAACCACTGTTTGAGCACATGGTAAGGCTCGGAAGGGAAGGAGCGCCATTTGACTTTTTGAATGAAAAATTATCTCCATCGTTAGCGGACACCATGTCGCGTTTGGAAAGCCCCTGTGTGCCTAAACATTGGAGCGCCTCCACATGTGACCCCATTTTGGAAACTAGACCCCCCAAGAAACTTATCTAGAGGCATAGTGAGCACTTTAAACCCTCAGGTGCTTCACAAATTGATCCGCAAAAATGAAAAAGTACTTTTTTTTCACACAAAATTTCTTTTAGCCTCAATTCTTTCATTTTCACATGGGCAACAGGATAAAATGGATCCTAAAATTTGTTGGGCAATTTCTCCTGAGTACGCCGATACCTCATATGTGGGGGTAAACCACTGTTTGGGTGCACGGCAAGGCTCGGAAGGGGAGGCGTGCCATTTGACTTTTTGAATGGAAAATTAGCTCCAATCGTTAGCGGACACCATGTCGCGTTTGGAGAGCCCCTGTGTGCCTAAACATTGGAGCTCCCCTACAAGTGACCCCATTTTGCAAACTAGACCCCCCAAGGAACTTATCTAGATGCATAGTGAGCACTTATAACCCCCAGGTGCTTCACAGAAGTTTATAACGCAGAGCCGTGAAAATAAAAAAATAATTTTTCTTTCCTCAAAAATGATTTTTAGCCCAGAATTTTTTATTTTCCCAAGGGTAATAGGAGAAATTGGACCCCAAATGTTGTTGTCCAGTTTGTCTTGAGTACGATGATACCCCATATGTGGGGGTAAACCACTGTTTGGGCGCACCGCAGGGCTCGGAAGGGAACGCATGCCATTTGGCTTTTTGAATGGAAAATTAGCTCCAATAATTAGCGGACACCATGTCGCATTTGGAGAGCCCCTGTGTGCCTAAACATTAGAGCTCCCGCACAAGTGACCCCATTTTGGAAACTAGACCTCCCAAGGAACTAATCTAGATGTGTGGTGAGCACTTTGAACCCCCAAGTGCTTCACAGAAGTTTATAACGCAGAGCCATGAAAATAAAAAATAATTTTTCTTTTCTCAAAAATGATTTTTTAGCCCACAATTTTTTATTTTCCCAAGGGTAACAGGAGAAATTGGACCCCAAAAGTTGTTGTCCAGTTTCTCCTGAGTACGCTGATACCCCATATGTGGGGGTAAACCACTGTTTTGGCACACGTCGGGGTTTGGAAGGGAAGTAGTGACGTTTTGAAATGCAGACTTTGATGGAATGCTCTGCGGGCGTCAGGTTGCGTTTGCAGAGCCCCTGATGTGCCTAAACAGTAGGAACTCCCCACTATTGACTCCATTTTGGAAACTAGACCCCCAAGGGAACTTACATAGATGTGTGGTGAGCACTTTGAACCCCCAACTGCTTCACAGAAGTTTATAACGCAGAGCCGTGAAAATAATAAATGTGTTTCCTTTCCTCAAAAATATTTTTTTAGCCCAGAATTTTTTATTTTTGCAAGGGTAACAGGAGAAATTTGACCCCAAAAGTTGTTGTCCAGTTTCTCCTGAGTACGATGATACCCCACATGTGGGGGTAAACAACTGTTTGGGCACATGCCGGGGCTCGGAAGGGAAGTAGTGACGTTTTGGAATGCAGACTTTGATGGAATGGGCTGCGGGCATCATGCTACGTTTGCAGAGCCCCTGATATGCCTAAACAGTAGAAACCCCCCAAAAGTGACCCCATTTTGGAAACTAGACCCCCCAAGGAACTTATCTAGATGTGTGGTGAGCACATTCAACCCCCAAGAGCTTTACAGAAGTTTACAACGCAGAGCCGTGAAAATAAAAAATCATTTTTCTTTCCTCAAAAAAGATGTTTTAGCAAGCAATTTTTTATTTTCACAAGGGTAACAGGAGAAATTGGGCCCCAATATTTGTTGCCCAGTTTGTTGTGAGTACGCTGATACCCCATATGTGGGGGTAAACCACTGTTTGGGCACACGTCAGGGCTCGGAAGGGAAGTAGTGACATTTGAAATGCAGACTTTGATGGAATGGTCTGCGGGCGTCACATTGCATTTGCAGAGCCCCTGATGTGCCTAAACAGTAGAAACACCCCACAAGTGACCCCATTTTGGAAACTAGACCCCCCAAGGAACTTATCTAGATGTGTGATGAGCACTTTCAACCCCCAAGTGCTTCACAGAAGTTTACAACGCAGAGCCGTGAAAATAAAAAATCATTTTTCTTTCCTCAAAAAAGATGTTTTAGCAAGCAATTTTTTATTTTCACAAGGGTAACAGGAGAAATTGGGCCCCAATATTTGTTGCCCAGTTTGTTGTGAGTGTGCTGGTACCCCATATGTGGGGGTAAACCACTGTTTGGGCGCACGTCAGGGCTCGGAAGGGAAGTAGTGACATTTGAAATGCAGACTGATGGAATGATCTGCGGGCATCACGTTGCATTTGCAGAGCCCCTGATGTGCCTAAATAGTAGAAACACCCCCAAGTGCTTCACAGAAGTTAATAACGCAGAGCCGTGAAAATAAAAAATAATTGTTCTTTCCTCAAAAATTATGTTTTAGCAAGTAATTTTTTATTTTTGCAAGGGTATCAGGAGAAATTGGACCCCAACAGTTGTTGCCCAGTTTGTCCTGAGTACGCTGGTACCTCAGATGTGGGGGTACACCACTGTTTGGGCGCACGTCGGGGCTTAGAAGGGAGGGAGCACCATCTGATGTGCCTAAACAGTGGAAACCCCTCAATTCTAACTTCAACACTAACCCCAACACACCCCTAATCCTAATCCCAACTGTAGCCATAACCCTAATCACAACCCTAACCCCAACACTCCCCTAACCACAACCCTAACCCCAACACACCCGTAACCCTAATTCCAACCCTAACCCTAATCCTAACCCTAATCCCAACCCTAACCACAACTGTAACCCCAACACACCCCTAACCCTATCCGTAACCCTAACCACAAGCCTAATCTTAACCCTATTTCCAACCCTAGCCCTAATTCCAACCCTAACTAATTCCAACCCTAACCCTAAGGCTATGTGCCCACGTTGCGGATTCGTGTGAGATTTTTCCGCACGATTTTTGAAAAATCTGCAGGTAAAAGGCACTGCGTTTTAACTGCGGATTTACAGCGGATTTCCAGTGTTTTTTTGTGCGGATTTCACCTGCGGATACCTATTGAGGAACAGGTGTAAAAAGCTGCGGAATCCGCACAAAGAATTGACATGCTGCAGAAAATACAACGCAGCGTTTCTGCACAGAATTTTCCGCATCATGGGCACAGCAGATTTGGTTTTCCATAGGTGTACATGGTACTGTAAGCCTGATGGAAAACTGCTACGCGCTGCGGATCCGCTGCGGATCCGCGGCCAATCCGCTGCGGATCCGCGGCCAATCCGCTGCGGATCCGCGGCCAATCCGCGGCGGATCCGTGGCCAATCCGCTGCGGATCCGCGGCCAAATCCACACTGTGTGCACATGCCATAACCCTAACCCTAACCCTAACCCTAACCCTACCCCTAGTTTTAGTTCTAACCCTAGTTCTAACCCTAACCCTAGTGGAAAAAAATATATATATATTTTCTTTATTTTATTATTGTCCCTACCTATGGGGGTGATAAAGGGGGGGGTTTATTTATCATTTTTTTATTTTGATCGCTGTGATAGAACCTACCACAGCGATCAAAATGTACTTTGCCGGCCAGCAGATTCGGCGGACGCACTGCGCATGCGCCCGCCATTTTGGAAGATGGCGGCGCCCAGGGAGGGAGAAGACGGACCGACTTCGGGAGGCTCGGTAAGTATGAGGGGGTGGTGGGGGGTGGATCGGAGCACAGGGGGGGGATCGGAGGACCGGGGGAGCGGACAGGAGCACGGGGGAGCGGACAGGTGGACGGAGGGGGGTACCGGACAGAACGGAGGACTGGGGAGGAGATCGGGGGCGATGGGGGGGGGCAGAACATGATTTCCAGCCATGGCAGATGCTATTGCAGCATCGGCCATGGCTGGATTGCAATATTTCACCATTTTCATAGGTGAAATATTGCAAATTGCTCTGATTGGCTGTTGCACTTTCAACAGCCAATCAGAGCGATCGTATCCACGTGGGGGCAAAGCCACCCCCCCTGGGCTGAAGTACAACTCCCCCTCTCCCTGCAGATCGGGTAAAATAGGAGTTAACCCTTTCACCCGATCTGCAGGGACGCGATCATTCCATGACGCCACATAGGCGTCATGGGTCGGATTGGCACCGACTTTCATGACGCTTACGTGGCGTCAAAGGTCGGGAAGGGGTTAAAAAAGCCCAGGACATCTTCAGGATGGAAGAGCTGACCAGTTGGGATTCACATACGCATGACAAATTCTTTCGTGTATGGCTGCCCTGGCAGCTAGCATCTCAAACTACCCCTTAGTTTCCCATTCACTATCCTCCTTACACAACATTTGGTTGTGCTACTTGTTTCTCCTAAGGTTCTTTTACTGCACTGTGATGGACCCAGATACAGCTCAATTACCTATTTGTTTGAGTCATGATCGATATTCGCCCTGTTCTCTGCTTCCTAATCGGTCATAATTATCTGTTCTGCTCCCCGTATGTTTATGTTTTCATTCTGACCATTTTTTATCTCTGACGGGGTATTTTTGTATAAAGAGCTCTGCTTTGACCGCTTCTCTCCCCCTCACCTCGAGTCCCCCCCCCCCGGTACTCCCCCCACTCCCTCTCCCCTTCCTTCTTATTTTTTATTTTTCTTTGATTGTCTTATTGTTATTGTTGGTTTTAATTTCTGTTCGATATCTTCTTGCGACTCAGGTTACGGATTGCGTAGCCTATTACTTGGATCGCATAACAGTTCTGCCACAATCAGAACTGTGGATACTTCCGGCTATTATTCCGTATTGAGGGTTCGGCCGAAATGCGACAGTATATTCCATTTTAAATATGTATCCACCCTTATCTGACTCATGTAACCTGTATGACTGTTTGCCTGTTTATATGTGTTGAAAAGTTTGAAAATAAAAAATTAAAAAACAAAAACAAAAAAAAAAAAAAAAAAAAAAGTCCATATACACTACATCCACTGGGCTCCCTTGGTCCAGTCCGGAACTTACCTCTTCATAGAAGCTGATCAAATTAGTCTGACATGAACGGTCCCTAGTAAACCCGTCCTGATACTGGGTCATGAGGTTATTCATCTTCAGATACTCCAGTATAGCATCCCTTAGAATGCCCTCCAGGATTTTACCCACAGTAGAGGTTAAGCTTACTGGCCTATAATTACCGAGTTCAGTTTTTGTCCCCTTTTTGAATATTGGCACCACATTTGCTATACGCCAGTCCTGTGGTACAGACCCTGTTATTATGGACTCTTTAAAGATTAAAAATAACGGTCTATCAATGACTGTACTTAGTTCCTGCAGTACTCGGGGGTGTATCCCATCCGGGCCCGGAGATTTGTCAATTTTAGTGATTTTTAGACGCCGCCGTACTTCCTGCTGGGTTAAGTAGGTAACATTTAATTGGGAATTTTTATCACTAGTCATATTGGCTGCCATGGGATTTTCTTTTGTAAATACTGATGAAAAAAAGTCATTTAGCATATTGGCTTTTTCCTCATCCTCATCCACCATTTCCCAGTGAATGCATTTGTAGTGGTTGAAAGCAATGTTAAAGTTGAAAAACGCTTCAAAAATGCTGCGTCTGAACTAAGCCTAAGTGGGGGAGGAAATTTTCGGTCTGAGGTTAAATATTTGGCCTTACAGGCAAGTCATTAACCTGCAAAGGATGTACCGTATATATTCGAGTATAAGCCGACCCAAGTATAAGCGGAGAACCCTAATTTTGCCACAAAAAACTGGGAAAACTTAATGACTTCAGTTTAAGCCTGGGGTGGAAAATGCAGCAGCTACCGGTAAATGTCAAAAATAAAAATAGATACCAATAAAAGTAAAATTGATTGAGACATCAGTTAGTTAAGTGTTTGTGAATATCTATATTGAATCAGGAGCCCCATATAATGCTCCTTACAGTTCATGATGAGCCCCATAAGATGCTCCATACAAAATACGCCCCATATAATGCTGCACAAATGCTGATTATGGTCCCATAAGATGCTCCATACAGACATTTGCCCCATATAATGCTGCACAAATGTTGATTATGACCCCATAAGATGCTCCATACAGACATTTGCCCCTTACAATGCTGCACAAATGCTGATTATGGCCCCATAAGATGCTCCATACAGACATTTGCCCCATACAGTGCTGCACAAATGCTGATTATGGCCCCATAAGATGCTCCATACAGACATTTGTCCCATACAGTGCTGCACAAATGCTGATTATGGCCCCATAAGATGCTCCATACAGACATTTGTCCCATACAGTGCTGCACAAATGCTGATAATGTCCCCATAAGATGCTCCATATAGACATTTGCCCCATACAATGCTGCACAAATGCTGATAATGTCCCCATAAGATGCTCCATATAGACATTTCACCCCTTACAATGCTGCACAAATGCTGATTATGGCCCCATAAGATGCTCCATACAGACATTTGCCCCATACAGTGCTGAACAAATACTGATTATGGCCCCATAAGATGCTCCATACGGACATTTGTCCCATACAGTGCTGCACAAATGCTGATAATGTCCCAATAAGATGCTCCATATAGACATTTGCCCCATACAATGCTGCACAAATGGTGATTATGGCCCCATAAGATGCTCCATACAGACATTAGCCCCATATGCTGTTGCTGCGATAAAAAAATAAAAAAAATCACATGCTTACCTCTCGTCGCTCAGGTCCCCGGCACTTGCTACAGTCACCTTTCCCTGTTCCACTGCCGGGCTTCGCTGCGTCTTCTGCACTGACATTCAGGCAGAGGGCGGCGTGCACACTAATCGTGCCCTCTGACCTGAGCGTCACTGTAGAGAAAGTGTTAGACTGAGCGGCGCCGGCACGCAGACAGGTGAATATCGTGCAATGCCCCGGTTATACTCACCTGCTCCTGGCGCGGTCCCTGCATATCCCTGGTTCTCCGGGCGCCGGCAGCTTCTTCCTGTGTTGAGCAGTGCAGGGACCGCGCAAGGAGCAGGTGAGTATGATTAGACAGCTGCCGCTCCCCCTCCACTACCGACCCCTGGGAATGACTCGAGTATAAGCTGAGAGGGGCAATTTCAGCCTAAAAAAATGGGCTAAAATTCTCGGCTTATACTCGAGTACATACGGTACCTTGACATATTTCCACGCAAAACCCGTTTTGGTTTCGTTTTAATGTGTTTTTTGTGGCACTAGGAAAAATAGTATGAATCTCCGAAAAAATTGATTAAAGCTGTTATTTAGGAGTCAGGAATAGTGTTGAGCATTCTGATACCGCAAGTATCGGGTATCGGCCGATATTTGCTGTATCGGAATTCCGATACCGAGATCCGATACTTTTGTGATATCGGGAATCGGTATCGGGATCGATATTAATGTGTAAAATAAAGAATAAAAATAAAAAATATTGATATATTCACCTCTCCGACGCAGCCTGGACCTTACCGATGTAAGCAGCAGCTTCCGTTCCTAAGAATGAGCGCCTGAAAGACCTTAGATGACGTCGCGGCCTGTGAAATCCCCATCTTAGTCCAAACACAGATAGATAAACCTATAAGGCAGTTCAAATAATATCTTAGCTCAACCAGGGAGGCCTGGTTAATAGTCTCAGGTTTTTGAAGAGCAGCAAACGCTTACATGTCCAGCAAATACAGATGGAAGTAAATACAAGCAGCAGATGAAGGAGGATTACTGGAACTGGTGTATGCAGCAGGAACTCAGAGCAGAGTAGCAGGATCACCACACAGGTTCACAGGAGCAGGTATATAGCCAGGGAGTAATCAGAGGTCAGGAGCTGGATGCAAGGCAGAATACTCTAGCACAGACTGAAGGCTGGGGTGGTGTTTTATAGCAGGAAGACTGTTGTGAATTCTGCTCTTGGGCTCCCTCCAGTGGTTGCTAGTGATAGTGCAGTGGTCTCTGGATTGGAAGCAGGGCAGGTGTTTCTGCTTATTGCAGCTCTATTTGGTATTTAGGTGTGTAGGATCCATCAATCCCTGCCAGTTGTCCATTGTATCTTGGAGGGATTGCATCTCTGTCTGGCTCCTCTTGCCCTGCTGTCATTTCAGCTAAGATAAGTTCTGGTTTTTGTTCTCTGTAACACGCATGCAGTGTGCTTTTATGTGCAGTGCAATCTATTGTGTTTTTTCCAGCTTAATACTTTGTTTGGATTTTTCTGTCATGCTGGATTCTTTGGAGATGCAGATATACATCCTATGTCTTTAGTTAGATGTAGTGATAGTATATTCTGCTGTGGATTTTTCTAGAGTTTTAATACTGACCGCTTAGTACTCTGTCCTATCCTTTTCTATTTAGCTAGAAGTGCCTCTTTTGCTAAACTCTGTCTTTTCTGCCTGTGTACGTTTTTCCCCTTAAACTCACAGTCAATATTTGTGGGGGGCTGCCTATCCTTTGGGACTCTGCTCTGAGGCAAGATAGGATTTCCCATTTCCATCTTTAGGGGTATTTAGTCCTCCGGCTGTGTCGAGGTGTCTAGGCCATGTTAGGTACATCCCACGGCTACTTCTAGTTGCGGTGTCAGTATTAGGATTGCAGTCAGTACAGGTACCACCTACTCCAGAGATAGTCACATGCGGCTCCAGGGTCACCGGATTTTAACAGTACAACTGGCCAACAATGAGTTAAATGCATCTCAGAGGAAGGGAAGAAAAGTGCTGAGCCATTTTTTTTTCTGTAGTCTGTTTTTTTTTCTTCCTTCCCTCTCTTTCCTCTGTTCCTCTGGGTGACTGAAGAGCTGTGTGCTAGCATGGATGTTCAGGGATTAGCTTCTCGTGTAGACCAACTGGCTGCTAGGGTACAGGGTATTTCCGATTATATTGTTCAGACTCCGGTTTTAGAGCCTAGGATTCCTACTCCTGATTTATTTTTTGGGGACAGGTCTAAATTTTGGAGTTTTAAAAATAACTGTAAACTGTTTTTTGCTCTGAAACCTCGTTCTTCTGGTGATCCCATTCAGCAGGTTAAAATTGTCATTTCCCTGCTGCGTGGCGATCCCCAGGATTGGGCATTTTCCCTGGAATCTGGGAATCCTGCCTTGCTTAATGTAGAAGCTTTTTTTCAGGCTCTAGGGTTATTGTATGATGAACCAAATTCTGTGGATCATGCTGAGAAGACCTTGTTGACCCTGTTTCAGGGTCAAGAAGCTGCAGAATTGTATTGTCAGAAATTTAGAAAATGGTCTGTGCTGACTAAGTGGAATGAGGATGCTTTGGCGTCAATTTTCAGAAAGGGTCTTTCTGAATCTGTTAAAGATGTTATGGTGGGGTTTCCCACGCCTATTACATAGTTACATAGTTACATAGTTATTAAGGTTGAAGGAAGACTGTAAGTCCATCTAGTTCAACCCATAGCCTAACCTAACATGCCCTAACATGTTGATCCAGAGGATCAACATGTTGGTTGGTCTGATATTGGTCTGAGCGATTCTATGTCTCTGGCCATTCAGATTGATCGGCGCCTGCGTGAGCGCAGAGCTGTGCGTGATGTGGCGTTGTCCTCAGAGCAGACACCTGAGCCTATGCAGTGCGATGAGATTCTGTCTGGAGCGGAATAACGGGGATGCAGACGTCAGAATGGGTTGTGTTTTTACTGTGGTGATGCTTCTCATGTCATCTCGGTCTGCCCTAAGCGTACTAAGAGGATCGCTAGTTCAGTTACCATTGGTACCGTAGAACCCAAATTTCTGTTATCTGTGACATTGATCTGCTCATTGTCGTCATTTTCTGTCATGGCGTTTGTAGATTCTGGCGCCGCTTTGAACTTAATGGACTTTGAATTTGCTAGACGTTGTGGTTTCCCCTTGCAGTCTTTGGAGAACCCTATTCCGTTAAGGGGCATTGATGCTACACCTTTGGCTCAAAATAAATCCCAGTTTTGGACACAGGTGACCATGTGCATGGCGCCAGCCCATCGGGAGGATTGTCGCTTTCTGGTGTTGCATAATTTGCATGATGCTATTGTGCTGGGTTTTCCATGGTTGCAGGTACATAATCCGGTGTTGGATTGGAAATCTATGTATGTGACTAGTTGGGGTTGTCAGGGAGTTCATGGTGACATTCCTTTGATGTCAATCTCCTCTTCCCCCTCTTCTGAAATTCCAGAGTTCTTGTCTGATTTTCAGGATGTGTTCGATGAGCCCAAGTCCAGTTCCCTTCCACCGCATAGGGACTGTGATTGTGCTGTTGACTTGATTCCAGGTTGTAAGTTTCCTAAGGGCCGACTTTTCAACCTGTCTGTGCCTGAACATACCGCCATGCGGAGTTATATTAAGGAGTCTTTGGAGAAAGGGCATATTCGGCCATCTTCTTCACCATTGGGAGTGGGATTTTTTTTTGTTGCCAAGAAGGATGGCTTCTTGAGACCCTGTATTGATTATCGCCTCTTGAATATGATTACGGTAAAATTTCAATACCCTTTGCCTTTTCTTTCTGATTTGTTTGCTAGGATTAAAGGGGCTAGTTGGTTTACTAAGATTGACCTTCGAGGGGCATATAATCTTGTTCATATTAAGCAGGGTGATGAATGGAAAACTGCGTTTAATACGCCCGCGGGCCATTTTGAATACCTTGTGATGCCTTTCGGTCTCTCTAATGCTCCATCTGTTTTCAGTCCTTCATGCATGATATCTTCCGGAATTATCTTGATAAATTCATGATTATATATTTGGATGACATTTTGATTTTTTCTGATGATTGGGAGTCTCATGTGAAACAGGTCAGGATGGTATTTCAGATCCTTCGTGATAATGCTTTATTTGTGTAGGGGTCTAAGTGTCTCTTTGGAGTGCAGAAGGTTTCTTTTTTGGGCTTTATTTTTTCTCCCTCATCTATATAGATGGATCCGGTTAAGGTTCAGGCCATTCATGATTGGATTCAGCCCACGTCCGTGAAGAGTCTTTAGAAATTTTTGGGCTTTGCTAATTTTTATCGCCGTTTCATTGCTAACTTCTCCAGTGTGGTTAAACCCCTGACCGATTTGATGAAAAAGGGCGCTGATGTGACAAATTGGTCCTCTGCAGCTGTCTCTGCCTTTCAGGAGCTTAAACACCAATTTACTTCTGCCCCGGTGTTGCGTCAGCCAGATGTTTCTCTTCCATTTCAGGTTGAGGTCGACGCTTCTGAGATTGGGGCAGGGGCCGTCTTGTCTCAGAGGAATTCTGATGGTTCCTTGATGAGGCCATGTGCCTTCTTTTCCCGAAAGTTTTCGCCTGCTGAAGGTAATTATGATGTCGGCAATCGGGAATTGTTGGCTATGAAGTGGGCGTTCGAGGAATGGCGACATTGGCTTGAGGGAGCCAAGCACCGTATTGTGGTCTTGACCGATCATAAAAATCTGATTTACCTTGAGTCTGCCAAGCGGCTGAATCCTAGACAGGCTCGATGGTCTTTGTTTTTCTCCCGTTTTGATTTTGTGGTCTCGTATCTTCCGGGTTCTAAGAATATTAAGGCTGATGCCCTCTCTAGGAGCTTTTTGCCTGATTCTCCGGAGGTCCTTGAACCGGTCGGCATTCTAAAGGAAGGGGTGGTCCTTTCTACCATCTCCCCTGATTTGCGACGGGTTCTTCAGGAATTTCAGGCTGACAAACCTGACCGCTGTCCAGTGGGGAAACTGTTCGTTCCTGATAAATGGACTAGTAGAGTGATTTCGTAGGTTCATTGTTCTGTGTTGGCTGGTCATCCTGGTATTTTTGGTACCAGAGATTTGGTTGGTAGGTCTTTTTGGTGGCCTTCTTTGTCGCGGGATGTGCGTTCTTTTGTGCAGTCCTGTGGGACTTGTGCGCGGGCTAAGCCTTGTTGTTCCCGCGCTAGTGGGTTGCTTTTGCCTTTGCCGGTCCCTGAGAGGCCTTGGACGCATATTTCTATGGATTTTATTTCGGACCTTCCGGTTTCCCAGAGGATGTCGGTTATCTGGGTGGTTTGTGACCGGTTTTCTAAGATGTTTCATTTGGTGCCTTTGCCTAAGTTGCCTTCCTCTTCTGATTTGGTTCCATTGTTTTTTCAGCATGTGGTCCGTTTGCATGGTATTCCGGAGAATATTATGTCTGACGGAGGTTCCCAGTTTGTTTCTAGGTTTTGGCGAGCCTTTTGTGCTAGGCTGGGCATTGATTCGTCTTTTTTTCCCGCATTTCATCCTCAAACAAATGTCCAAACAGAGCGAACTAATCAGACTTTTGAAACTTATTTGAGATGCTTCTTGTCTGCTGATCAGGATGATTGGGTGGCTTTCTTGCCATTGTCCGAGTTTGCCCTGAATAATGGGGCTAGTTCGGCTACCTTGGTTTCGCCTTTCTTTTGTAATTTTGGTTTTCATCCTCGTTTTTCTTCAGGGCAGGTTGAGCCTTCTGATTGTCCTGGTGTGGATTCTGTGGTTGACAGGTTGCAGCAAATTTGGGCTCATGTGGTGGACAATTTGGTGTTGTCTCAGGAGGAGGCGCAACGTTTTGCTAATCGTAGTCGGTGTGTTGGTTCCCGGCTTCGGGTTGGGGACTTGGTCTGGTTGTCTTCCCGTAATGTTCCTATGAAGGTTTCTTCCCCTAAGTTTAAGCCTTGTTTTATTGGTCCTTATAGGATTTCTGAGATTATCAATCCGGTTTCTTTTCGTTTGGCCCTTCCGGTATCTTTTGCCATCCATAATGTTTTCCATAGATCTTTATTGCGGAAATATGTGACGTTTTTCCCTGTGTTGATCCTCCGGCTCCTGTGTTGGTTGATGGGGAGTTGGAGTATGTGGTTGAGAAGATTTTGGATTCTCGTTTTCGAGACGGAAGCTTCAGTACCTTGTCAAATGGAAGGGTTACGGCCAGGAGGATAATTCTTGGGTTTTTGCCTCTGATGTCCATGCTGCTGATTTGGTTCGGGCCTTTCATCCGGCTCGTCCTGATCGGCCTGGGGGCTCTAGTGAGGGTTCGGTGACCCCTCTTCAAGGGGGGGTACTGTTGTGAATTCTGCTCTTGGGCTCCCTCCGGTGGCTGCTAGTGATAGTGCAGTGGTCCCTGGATTGTAAGCAGGGCAGGTGTTTCTGCTTATTGCAGCTCTATTTGGTATTTAGGTGTGTAGGATCCATCAATCCCTGCCAGTTGTCCATTGTCTCTTGGAGGGATTGCATCTCTGTCTGGCTCCTCTTGCCCTGCTGTCATTTCAGCTAAGATAAGTTCTGGTTTTTGTTCTCTGTAGCACGCATGCAGTGTGCTTTTATGTGCAGTGCAATCTATTGTGTTTTTGTCCAGCTTAAGACTTTGTTTGGATTTTTCTGTCATGCTGGATTCTTTGGAGATGCAGATATACATCCTATGTATTTAGTTAGATGTAGTGATAGTATATTCTGCTGTGAATTTTTCTAGAGTTTTAATACTGACCGCTTAGTACTCCGTCCTATCCTTTTCTATTTAGCTAGAAGTGCCTCTTTTGCTAAACTCTGTCTTTTCTGCCTGTGTACGTTTTTCCCCTTAAACTCACAGTCAATATTTGTGGGGGGCTACCTATCCTTTGGGACTCTGCTCTGAGGCAAGATAGGATTTCCCATTTCCATCTTTAGGGGTATTTAGTCCTCCGGCTCTGTCGATGTTAGGTACATCCCACGGCTACTTCTAGTTGCGGTGTCAGTATAAGGATTGCGGTCAGTACAGGTACCACCTACTCCAGAGATAGTCACATGCGGCTCCAGGGTCACCGGATCATAATAAAAGACACAGTGCACATGAGACCAAAGACGCCATCTTGGAAAAGGGCAGTAATGCACAAAAGGTAAAAAATGTTCAGAGTCCTGACAATTACATCTTTTTACTATTGATGCTGCATAGGCAGCATTAATAGTAAAAAGTTGGGGACACACAGGGTTAATTGCAGCGATAACGGAGTGCATTATCCACGGCATAACGCGGTCTGTTACCGCTGGCATTAACCCTGTGTGAGCGGTGACCGGAGGGGAGTATGCGGGCACCGGGCACTGACTGCAGGGGAGTAGGGAGGGACTAATCGAACTGTGCCCGTCACTGATTGGTTGCGGCAGCCATGACAGGCAGCTGGCGAGACCAATCAGTGACGTGGGATTTCCATTACGGAAGTTGCAGACAGTAAGACGGAAGTACCCCTTAGACAATTATATATATATAGATGCAATCATGCTCCAGCACAAGCGCTGGTGCCTACCTGCAGAATGTGAAATTGTTTTTTTTTCAAACATATTATATTCAGTATGTAACATAGGGGCATGTCACTGAGGGATCAGTGACCTGTTATAAGCCATCAGAATGAAAATCTAAGGAGAGCAGCACATAAAGACCCCCCCCCCGCCACATGATGCCCAAAGGACAAGAATCTTATTAACTGAAAACAACAAATAAAGATTAAACAATAACCACAATACAAATTTCAGCAACCGAGGTATCATTTTAATCAGTATAAAGGCACCAACCCGACTCTATAGGTTATTCAGTACAAGCCTGTTGACAGGTTCCTTTTAAGATATTTCACCCTGAGTGAATCTTGAAGTATTCAAATTCACTGATTTTGTTAAATTTTTCAAAATTCATAGAAAATTGGTTCATTTTGAATCAATTTGCTCATCTCTAATTATCTGCATAAAATATACTGAAATTTTCATCTGTAGTGTTGGATATTTTGGGACGCCAACCAAACATTTCTTAATAATCAGCTGCCATCAATAGTATAAAGCATATGAAGGGCAACTGATTAGGAAGAAAATGAGACTGAATTAAGTTATTGGGGTTACAAAGCTTGAAAAAAATTTGAACTGTAGACTGTTAAAACATTTCATTTAGAAATGGCAATTGATGATTTAATTTACTGTAATAGATAAATAGATAACATTCAGTGATCTTTATATCTGAAATATCTATGAAACTTTTACACACCATGCCCACCTGCGGTCTCATTATCTTCTGCTGTTGTCATGTTCTCAACCTCATGCTTTCTCTTGATTTCAAACCGCCGAGAGAATCCAGCTTTAGGTTTCCACATTTCTTGTAAGACAAGGGGTCGTTCATGATCCCCTACAATGCGCAGGTATTCCATCTTCCATTCACCGTCATGCCCAACAAAACGCCCTACAACATCACAAAGAACAAAGGCTTCTGTGTCTGAATCTGCCACAGCATATCTTTCCAGAGCCTCTTTGACGAGTTCCTGTGCCATGGATCGAGGAGTAGCTAGAACACTTTTGTAATTGGTGCCAGAGGAAATGTCATCACCAAATATTTTCAGAATGCCTGGCAAATTCTTCTGACTGGAAAGCTCAACCAAATCTTCTGGCACTGAATCAATAATTTCTGATAGTTTCTTCTCACTGGCCCAACGCCCTGCTGCACTACCAGCGCTGATACTGCCAGTCATAAGTATTGTACCACGGTGAAAGATGTTAGACAGACGTTTGTGGCGATTGTTTTTATTTTTTGTTGGTTGACGTAACTCTACTGTCTCGTTACCCCGACTTGCTGTATCTGATGAAGTAGATCTGTAAAGCACAAGACAGGTAAAAATTTAATTCTTACATGTGGGATTAGTGGCCTTATCACTATAAAGTTGTCCATGTATGCTATCCAAAAACAAGGGAAGGTTGGTTAAATCCTATAGGACCTATATTAATTGTCATCAAGCTTTCCCTTAATATGAAACAAGCAACTTCCCTAATGTGCATGGAAAGAGTTGAAGGATTAAAAACTGAAAATACTTCTGAACTTAGCCATTTGCTTAGTAAATTCATTAGAGGTTCTCTCTGACCTGTGTCATTTTATTATCTCTGCACCTAGAGTTGCAGTTTATTATGCTATGAAACCATATTTAAACATCTTTGTGTTTATAGAGGACCAGATGGAAAACAAAGACATTTCAACTGAAACAGCCAAATAGTCAAGGACACCTTGACATCAACTTAGCAAAAGCACAATACTAAATCTATATATATATAATTGTCTAAGGGGTACTTCCGTCTTTCTGTCCTTAACTTCCATAACGGAAATCCCGCGTCGCTGATTGGTCTTGCCAGCTGCCTGTCATGGCTGCCGCGACCAATCAGCGATGGGCACAGTCCGATTAGTCCCTCCCTACTCCCCTGCAGTCAGTGCCCAGCGCCCGCATACTGCCCTCCAGTCACACAGTGTTAATGCCAGCGGTAACAGACCGCGCTATGCCGCGGGTAATGCACTCCGTTATCGCTGCAATTAACCCTGTGTGTCCCCAACTTTTTACTATTGATGCTGCCTATGCAGCATCAATATTAAAAAGATGTAATGCTAAAAATAATTAAAAAGCAAAAAAACTGCTATTCTCACCTTCAGGGCGATGCGCGCGTGGCTGCCGCCATCTTCCGTTCCCAGAGATGCATTGCGAAATTACCCAGAAGACTTAGCGGTCTCGTGAGATCACTAAGTCATCTGGGTAATTTCGCAATGCATCCTGGGAACGGAAGATGGCTCGCCAGAGCTTTGCTGGATCCCTGCGTGTGAGTATATAACTATTTTTTTATTTTAATAATTTTTTTAACAGGGATATAGTGCCTACAATGCTGTATACTACGTGGGCTGTGTTATATACCGTGTGGCTGCTGTATACTACGTGGCCAGTGTTAGATACTATGTGGCCTGTGTTTTGTACTGCATGGGCTGTGCTATTTATTATGTGGGCAGTGTTATATACTGCATGGCAAGTGTTATATACTACTTGGCCAGTGTTATATACTGCGTGGCTGCTATATACTGCGTGGGCTGTGTTATATAGTACGTGGGCTGTGTTAAATACTGGTTGGGCTGTGTTATATACTGCGTGGCCACTGTTATATATTGAATGGCCTGTATTAATGCATCGGGTATTCTACAATATGTATGTATGTATGTATATAGCAGCCGCATAATGTATAGCACAGGCCATGTACAGTTTGTCTGCTATATACTACATGGCTCCCATATACTACGTGGAATGTGTTATATACTATGTGGCTGCTATATAAATACATACATACATATTCTAGAATACCCGATGCGTTAGAATCGGGCCACCATGTAGTAAAATATATTTTACTTTTTTCCTTACTTTTACTTGTTTTACTTTTAGAATTTCAAATCATTATTTCTCTTTAAGGCTTGATTGATATAAACCTTAAAAATAAACTCTGGTAAGATGCGTACAGATAACAGCAACCCGCACCGCCCATTCACATGAGCCGAGCTCTGAAGTGTGAACTCCTGCTAATGGCTCGCTGGTCAGTCTCTGATCTCGGGTGCCCAGGCCAGAAAAAATGCTTTCACCACGATAAGAAATGAAGAAATAACGGCCGCACTCACCGATCACTTGCAGGTGACTTTATTAAATATCCATCTTCACGGCACGGGGGTGTGTGTTACAGGATGTGTAGGAGCCAAACACATCCTACACATCCTGTAACACACACCCCCGTGCCGTGAAGATGGATATTTAATAAAGTCACCTGCAAGTGATCGGTGAGTGCGGCCGTTATTTCTTCATTTCTTATCGTGGTGTAAACCTTAAAAATGCATTTATTTATTATTCTTAAAGGAAATTATTTAAAATAAAAACTACTTCAACTAAATTCTGTACTCAATATTAGGTGTGCTTGACAATTATTACTTGCCAGAAACTCTCTTTTGCCTTCTCTGATGTTCCCCGTTTTAAAGTCTTGCAGAAATGATACAGCACAAGGTCCCCCCATCCAATTTCCTGTCATTCCATTATTTCATTTGATTACCTACTATATGACTATTTTACAGGATGAAGCA
This sequence comes from Ranitomeya variabilis, assembly GCF_051348905.1. Lineage (NCBI taxonomy): Eukaryota > Metazoa > Chordata > Amphibia > Anura > Dendrobatidae > Ranitomeya > Ranitomeya variabilis. Next base: position 352,957,988 of record NC_135235.1, read on the forward strand.
GTAGCGTAGCTACTGGGGGGGCAGAAGGGGCGGTACACCGAGCCCCGTGCTCTGAAAGGGCCCACCCAGAGCTATGCTACTGTAACTGTATCATAGTGAACATCATTATCAGAATCAATCTCCCTGTACTGCCACCCAGCCGCTATGGACCCAGCAGTGGACCCCCCTGCCCATTATCACAAGTTAAACTGTATCGGCATCTACCCGATACAGCTGATCGCATTGATGACAGAAGGAGCATTACGCTCCCTCTCCCATCATCCCCCTTCAATGTCTAAAGTCACCGATGCCAGCACTGACAGCAGGCGCGATGACATCACTACTGGGCGCATGCGGTCCGGAGATGAGCGGGAGCTCGATGCAGCTGAGGAACCAGGAGAAAGAGAGGTGAGTATTTTTTTATGAGATGCATTACACTATAGAGGCTGCTTATGGGGGTTAATTACACTATAGAGGCTGCCTATGAGGATGCTTTACACTATAGAGGCTGCCTATGGAGGTGCATTACACTATAAAGGCTGCCTATGGGGATGCATTACAATATAGCGGCTGCCTATGGGGGTGCATTACACTATAGAGGCTGCCTATGAGGCTGCATTGCACTATACTGTAGAGGCTGCATATGGGGGTGCTTTACACTATAGAGGCTGCCTATGAGGATGCATTACACTATAGAGGCTGCCTATGGAGGTGCATTACACTATAAAGGCTGCCTATGGGGATGCATTACACTATAGAGGCTGCATTACACTATAGAGGCTGCCTATGTGGGTGCATTACATTATAGAGTCTGCCTATGGGGCTGCATTAACTATAGAGGCTTCCTATGGGGGTACATTACACTATAGATTCAGCCTTAGGGGGATGCATTACACTATAAAGGCTGCTTATGGGAGTGCATTACACTATAGAGGCTGCCTATGGGGGTGCATTATACTATATGGAGGCCTATGGGGCTGCATTATACTATAGAGGCTGCCTGTGGGGTGCATTATATTAGGGGCTGCATTATACTATAGAGGATGCCTATGGGTTGCATTATATTAGGGGCTACATTATACTATAGAGCCTGCCTATGGTGTTACATTATATTAGGGGCTGCATTATACTATAGATGCTGCCTATGGAGGTGCATTCTATTAGGGTCTGCATTATGCTATAGAATCTGCCTATGGGGGTGCATTATACTATACAGTCTGCCTATGGGGAGTGCATTATACTATAGAGTCTGCCTATGGGGAGTGTAGTATACTAGATATAGACCTATGGGGAGTGCATTATATTACATATAGAGTCTGCCTATGGGGAGTGCATTATACAATGTAGAGTCTGCCTATACGGAGTTCATTATACTATGTGTAGTCCTATGGGGAGTACAATATACTATATGGAGACCTATGGGGAGTGCATTATACCATATGGAGGCCTATGGGGAGTGCATTATGATACTATATTGAGGACTATCTGGTGTACTATGCTATATGGAGGCTATTAGTGTGGAGAATACAATGACGGGGCCATCATACAATGTTGGAGCCATTAAACAGTTTGGGGGATATTAAGGGGTCAGTATATATACAATGAGGGGGCATTATACTGTGAATAAGAGAGCATCATACTGTGTATAGGTGAGCTGTACAGAGGTGAGACTCGGGACATTATTAAATGTAAAGTGGGCACTTATTGTTATAGGTGAACTCAGCTTACTGTGACTGTCAAAGGGGCACACACAGGGCAATATTACTTTTTAGGGGACAAAATGTGGGCACTGTTTTTCTAGGGCACTAGCACCTGGCATTATTGTATTCTAGAGGGTTGCTTTAGAATTTAGAGGGCACATAGAACCACACAATAGAACGTCAACGGTAAGTCATCATCTGTAAATTCGCTGTGATCTCTTATATGTTCTGTAGGACTGGTAGTTACCACAGACCATAAGGCGATAATATCAATATTGATCTTTATACAGAGATTATGTTCAGCAACAGCATGGCCATCTGCTGGCGTTCTCCTTAACTTTTAGGGTATGTGTCCACGTTCAGGAAACGCTGCGTTTTTGACGCAGCATTGAGCAGCATGCATAAAAAACGCAGCGTCCAGATGTTACAGCATAGTGGAGGGTATTTCATGAAATCCTGTCTCCACTATGCAGTAAAAGACGCATGCGGCATACCCCAGAAAACTCACATGCGGCACGTCTTTTAAGAACGCAGCATGTCCTTACATTGCAGAAAAATCTCAAGGACAACGCAGGTGACCTGCCAGTGACCTCATGTGCAGATTTGGTCAGGATTTTACCTGCATAAAATCCTGACCAAATCCTGAAGCAATCCTGAACGTGGACACATACCCTAAGGGTATGTGTCCACGTTCAGGATGGCCGGCGGGTTCGCCGCAGCAGCGAAGCCGCTCGGCGCTAAGCCCCGCCCCCTTTCTGGGACGCGATCATGCCGGATGTGTTAACTCTTCACATCCGGGATGATCGCTCGCTCCCATAGGGCCCTGTGACATGCCTTGCGGGGACGCTGCGTCCCCGCAAGGTGTACGGACATGCTGCGATCTGAAAAGACGCACAGCATGTCCGGAGTCGCAGGGCCGCCGCGTGCGGGTTTCCACGCATAGTGGAGACGGGATTTCATAAAATCCCCTCCACTATGCTGGAACATCTGGACGCTGCTTTTTTGACGCTGCAGCTCTGCGCAGCGTCAAAAAAGCAGCGTTTCCTGACCGTGGAAACATACCCTAAGGGTATGTGTCCACGTTCAGGATTGCATCAGGATTTGGTCAGGATTTTTCATCAGTATTTGTAAGCCAAAACCAGGACTGGAACAATTAGAGGAAAAGTATAACAGAAACATATGCACAACTTCTGCATTTATCACCCACTCCTGGTTTTGGCTTACAAATACTGATGAAAAATCCTGAACAAATCCTGACTCAATCCTGAACGTGGACACATACCCTTAGGGTATGTGTCCACGTTCAGGAAACGCTGCGTTTTTGACGCTGCGTTTTTCCGCAGCGTCAAAAACGCAGCGTCCAGATGTTACAGTATAGTGGAGGGGATTTCATGAAATCCCGACTCCACTATGCGTTAAAAAACGCATGCGTTTTTGCCACGAAAACGCATGCGCGGTGCGTTTTTTCAAAACGCAGCATGTTGCTACAATGAGCAAAACACGCAGGAACACCGCAGGTGACCTGCCAGTGACCTCAGGTGCAGTTTTGGTCAGGATTTTACTTGCATAAAATCCTGACCAAAGCCTGAAGCAAGCCTGAACGTGGACACATACCCTTAGGGTATGTTTCCACGTTCAGGATTGCATCAGGATTTGGTCAGGATTTTTCATCAGTTTTTGTAAGCCAAAACCAGGAGTGGAACAATTACAGGAAAAGTATAACAGAAACATATGCACCACTTCTGCATTTATCACCCACTCCTGGTTTTGGCTTACAAATACTGATGAAAAATCCTGACCAAATCCTGATGCAATCCTGAACGTGGAAACATACCCTTAGGGTGTGTCACCCAGTTGTAATCAAGAGAAGTTTCGCCCCCCCATGAAGCAAAACCCTAGCTACACTTCTGGGATGGGGGGAAGGTGGTGGGATCTAGCAATCACAATGTTACAAAGTATCAACATGTAAAAAATAACCACTAATTGTAATTTGACTATACAACAAAAATTAAATATTATGTTTTTGATTTTGATGTTTTCTACTAAAAAATTTGAATTTATCATGAACATTTCCTGAAAATGTCTACAAGGGAGATTTATTAAAGCCATAAAAAAGAAAAAGTGTTGCAGTTCTCTTTTAAGATGTATATATACCACATCATACTTGAATTATGTTATTGGCAATATGAAAAATATTAAATGTGATAAACTGACTGTAGGCAGCTGGAAATGTATGGCAATATTGTCTGAAAGAGGATCCAAGAACAGTTTACAAGTATCATGCTCTTGGTGCCAGAACTAACAACTCAATAACTAATTATGACTTATTAATAAATCTACAATGGTGATTCTTTTTTTACTATCTTTGTAGAGAGAAAACATAGTATGAATTTAGTTTTAGAAGAGACTGAGCTAGATGGGGTTTTACCGTTTTCCCCTACTAAACAACCCCTGCTTAGTCAATACAGGATCTTCAGTTATAATAAAAAAACACTCAATACTGACCTCCACATGCCTTCCCCAGCGGCTAACGTGATATTGTTGTGTCACATGCCCTCTGCAGTCAATCAGCAGCATCTGTTTGGCTGCAACCTTTATTGTTCCATAACAGCAAACATCCACTGATGGAATATTCATATGCTGCAGCTACAAAGCATCTGATTGGCTGTGGCAGACACATGATACAACAATTTCATATCACCCACCATGAATAGTGGGGCCAACATCACGGGAAGGGTGCCTTTGTGGGAGGTAAATATTACTTATTTTTATTTTAATTGGGGTCTTGAATTGACTAATCAGGGGTTCTACAGTAGGGAATTACCCAATATAAATTATTTTGTAATCTCCTCACTTTTAGAAAATCTCTACTGTGTACAGACACTTATATAATAATACCGAAATATAATTTCTTATAATAACAAAAGTGTGAAAAATAAATAGGAGGAAATTATGTGGTTTCTTACTTGATGGAGCCAACACTAGGCCACCGTCGGCCTAGCTTTGCAAAGTGCTTCTTTGGAGAATTAATCCAGAGGCCCACAGGAAAGTGAAGCTTCCCGGATCTAGGACTTCCTTCCTTCTTCTCTTCGTGATACATTGTACAACCTTTTCAGAACTGCAGAGAAAAAATAAATAAATTTCCCATATATCTGTTTGCAGTTCAACGTTAAAATTGCTGGTCATGTAACTTCTTAAATGCGCCAATTAAATTAAGATGAATGTACATGTTGTATTGCTGGACACAAGCGATAAATTGAATTGCTTTATTCCTATTGCACAATTATAGCACAAGCTGCTACATATTGCACTGTCAAGGTCAACAAATCAAGAAGCACCAAAATATTTTAAAAGATTTTATTTATTAGGCCCACTGTATCTGAGCCACATATTTAAAGGGAACTTGTCATTTGATTCATGCTGCTCAAACCACAGGAAGGAAAAATTTAAGCCTAGCTATTCAACTGCAGCCGGATATGCTTCTCTCTTAAAAACTAACTCTTAATTCTGTTTCTGTTCAGATACTGTAGCTAGATACTGTAGATCGATAGATAAACAGACAAAAAGATGTTCACACACACACATATATACAGTGAACAGTACAAACCAAATGTTTGGACACACCTTCTCTTTTAAAGATTTTTCTGTATTTTCATGACTATGAAAATTGTACATTCACACTGAAGGCATCAAAACTATGAATTAACCCATGTGGAATTATATACTTAACAAAAAAGTATGAAACAAATGAAATTATGTCTTATATTCTAGGTTCTTCAAAGTAGCCACCTTTTGCTTTGATGATTGCTTTGCACACTCTTGGCATTCTCTTGATGAGCTTCAAGAGGTAGTCACCGGAAATGGTCTTACAACAATCTTGAAGTAGTTCACAGAGATGCTTAACTTTTGTTGGCCCTTTTGCCTTCACTCTTCGGTCCAGCTCACCCCAAACCATCTCGATTGGGTTCAGGTCTGGCGACTGTGGAGGCCAGGTCATCTGGCGTAGCACCCTATCACTCTCCTTCTTGGTCAAATAGCCCTTACACATTCTGTGTGTGTTTGGGGTCATTGTCCTGTTGAAAAATAAATGATGATCCAACTAAACGCAAACCGGATGGAATAGCATGCCGCTGCAAGATGCTGTGGTATCCATGCTGGTTCAGTATGCCTTCAATTTTGAATACATCCACAACAGTGTCAACAGCAAAGCACCCCCACACCTCCTCCTCCATGCTTCATGGTGGGAACCAGGCATGTAGAGTCCATCCAATCACCTTTTCACGGTGGTTGGAACCAAAGATCTCAAATTTGGACTCATCAGACCAAAGCACAGATTTCCACTGGTCTAATGTCCATTTCTTGTGTTCTTTAGCCAAAACAAGTCTCTTCTGCTTGTTGCCTGTCCTTAGCAGTGGTTTCCTAGCAGCTATTTTACCATGAAGGCTTGCTGCACAAAGTCTCCTCTTAACAGTTGTTGCAGAGATGTGTCTGCTGCTAGAACACTGTGTGGCATTGACCTGGTCTCTAATATGAGCTGCTGTTAACCTGCGATTTCTGAGGCTGGTGACTCGGATAAACTCATCCTCAGAAGCAGAGGTGACTCTTCGCCTTCCTTTCCTGGGGCGGTCCTCATGTGAGCCAGTTTCTTTGTGGCGCTTGATGGTTTTTGCCACTGCACTTAGGGACACTTTCAAAGTTTTCCCAATTTTTCGGACTGACTGACCTTCATTTCTTAAAGTAATGATGGCCACTCGTTTTTCTTTACTTAGCTGCTTTTTTCTTGCCATAATACAAATTCTAACAGTCTATTCAGTAGGACTATCAGCTGTTTCCACCAGACTTCTGCACAACACAACTGATGGTCCCAACCCCATTTATAAGGCAAGAAATCCCACTTATTAAACCTGACAGGGCACACCTGTGAAGTGAAAACCATTCCCAGTGACTACCTCTTGAAGCTCATCAAGAGAATGCCAAGAGTGTGCAAAGCAGTCATCAAAGCAAAAGGTGGCTACTTTGAAGAACCTTGAATATAAGACAGAATTTCAGTTGTTTCACACTTTTTTCTTAAGTATATAATTCCACATGTGTTAATTCATAGTTTTGATGCCTTCAGTGTGAATGTACAATTTTCATAGTCATGAAAATACAGAAAAATCTTTAAATGAGAAGGTGTGTCCAAACTTTTGAACTGTACTGTACATATATACAGTATATACACACACATATATACAGTATATGTATATACAGTATATATATCTATATATATATAGATATATATTTTTTTTTTGTGATAGGGTCACTGGCACAGTGTGCGAGGGGAGGTGTGTGTCACTGCACATGTTGGCGTCAGTGGTATGAAACCAGGATATTTTTCCTCCAGCACACTAAGTGTTTGGAGGGTTAAAGAAAGCTGTATACATGGACTGGTTTTATGTGAGCACTCAGAGTGGGAGGGAGAGAGCTCACCATATCTCCTCCTGCAGAGCCAACACCAGCATGTGTACTAGAAGGACTTAAGGTGATGTCACAATCATGTGATCATCACATGGTCCTAGTTAAATACATGTACATGAGAGACAGTGTGTGTGGTGTTTTGGGAGAGGAGGTACTCCCTCGGAGTTGCAAGGAGTTGTGGAGGACATTGCCAGGTGTCTGCAGGTTTCAAGAGAAAAGGACTCTGTTATACGTTATTTGTTTTGTTTTCCATTAAGCCAGGAAGGCTTCGCTTTTTTTTCTGAAACCTGCCTTGGTGTATGCTGACTAGAGTTGAGCGACTTTTACTTTTTTCGGATCGAGTCGGGTTTTGCGAAACCCGACTTTGTAAAAAGTCGAGTCTGGTGAAATCGGCCGATTATTGCAAAAAGTCAGGGGCCGACTGAAACACGAAACCCAATGCAAGTCAATGGGAAATCAAAGTCGGCAGTGAGTGGAGGACAGGAAAACACCTACAGTGCCCATTTTAATGCCAAAAACATCAATTCTTATTACTGAAGCTTGTCAATCTTAATTTACTTTATAATAATAGTTAGGCATTGACAACTGGGGGTCATTTGGCTAAAGTTGTGGGCTGTTTCAAGATTTCGTGGTCCCAGGAAACGCAGAATACGTCACAGCGGTGGAGCAGGGAGAGGTAAGCATTTCAACTTTGCAAGTGCTGTGATCCTGAGCAAGCAGGGGGGGCCCACTCGTTGGCATTGGCACTGGCACAGGGCCCCTCTTAGTATGGCAGTGTGTTTGACGGCGGGTGGCGCCTCCCACCGGCAGAGACACTTTTGCGTACTATGAGGGGTCCTGTGCCAGTGACGTCGCCAATAAGTATGCCCCCCACCTGATGAAAGAACCTGCACTTTCATCTGCACCTTCCTCTTTGTCCCTGTGTAAGGTGGTATAGTATGCGGGAAGGGGAACCTGACTTTCAGCAGGGTCTGGCTGTGTAGAGTGCAAGGGGAATGTAGTGGTCTGGGTCAGTGTACCAGCATACTCATCTAGCAGTGGCTGGGCAATGGGCAGGATGAGGAGGAAACACAGATATAGGCCCAAATAATAAAGTGGGCTAAATGCAGTTCAAAATTGGAAACAGGACTAAGGCGTCATTGCATTGTTCAGTGGAGGACAACTGTAATGAGTGGCTGACACAGTCAGTAGGCCCAAATAAGTAAGTAAGCTAAATGCAGTTCAAAACTGGTTACAGGACTAAACAGGCGGCATTGCTTTGTTCAGTGGAGGACACCTGTAATGAGTGGCTGACACAGTCAGTAGGCCCAAATAAGTAAGTAGGCTAAATGCAGTTCAAAATTGGTAACAGGACTAAACAGGCGGCACTGCTTTGTTCAGTGGAGGACAACTGTAATGAGTAGCAGGCTAAGTTAGTAGGCCCAAATAAAAAAGTGGGCTAAATGTCTGCCAAAAAATTGTTCATAAATAAACAGGTGGCAAAGCTAGGTGCAGGGGTGGGCTCCTCTGCTGAGTAGCAGACAGTGGTAGTAGGCGCAAAGTATTAACTGGTCTAAATGTAGGCCAGGGCCCCTGTATATTTTAACTATCATCTATCATTTCAACAAATTTGTATTGGCAGTGCCATTGAAGGATTTAACAGCACAGACAACACAGTGGTGGAGCAGGGAGAGGTAAGTATTGAAAGTGGTAGAGCACTGTTCGAGCTGGGGGGAACACTCTCTCGTGGGCGGCGGTACTGGCACAGGGCCCCTCATATTACGACGGTGTGTCTGACGTTGGTTGTGCACCACCACCGTCAGAGACACTTCATTGTACAATGAGGGACCCTGTGCCAGTGCCGTCGCCCAAGAGTGGGCACACCCACCTATCCAGGCAAACGGCACTCGCACTGTTGCTTGTGCCAGTTGGTGACCACGGCCCTGTGGGGGGAATCAGCCCATTTAGGGAGGTATAAAAATGGCCTATGGTGGACATTCAGCAGCTGCAAATGGAGGAATTGAAGCAGTCAATAAGAGGAGGCCAAAAGCAAGACATTTTTCTTGCAAGCTACGTGTTAGCAGGGGAAGGTGGGGCAAAATAATTTGAAATCCATAATTGGTTCATTTTAATGAAGGTTAGATCATCAACATTTTGGGTAGCCAGACGTGTCCTTTTTTCGGTCAGTATTGAACCAGCAGCACTGAAGACTCTTTCTGATAGCACACTAGTAGCAGGGCAAGCGAGCTCCTGTAATGCATATTCTGCCAATTCAGGCCAGGTGTCTATTTTAGATGCCCAGTAATCAAAGGGAAATGATCTGTGAGGGAGAACATCGATGAGGGAGGAAAAGTAGTTGTTACCCATTCTGGAAAAATGCTGTCTCCTGTCACTTTGAATCGATGCCGCAGTACCTGTCGTTTCAGCTGTCATTGCGAAATCACTCCACAACCTGGTCATAAATCCCCTCTGTCAAACACCACTTTGGATTTGTGCACCTCTAACACCTCTGCCATGTTGCCCCCTACGGCTCGTGTGAGAACCATCACCGCCGCTGTGTGCTGGGAATGCCTGAACCAAATGGTCTGCAAGAGTTGCTTGTTTGGTAGCCAATATTTGCTCAACGTTCTCATGTGGCATTATATTTTGTAATTTTCCTTTATATCGTGGATCCAGGAGGCAGGCCAACCAGTAATCGTCATCGGTAATCATTTTGATAATGTGAGGGTCCCTTTTTAGGATACACAAGGCATACTCAGCCATGTGGGCCAATGTTCCAGGTGTCAATTCACTGCTCGCGCTGGGTTAAGGAGCACATTCTTGCAAATCAACATCACTTGTGTCCCACAAAAACCCAGTACCTTACCTTGCAACGCCACCAGTTTCTATTGCCCCCTGAGAAGCATCCTCCTCCCATAAATATTCATCCCCATCATCCTCCTCCTCCTCTTCATCCGCCACCTCGTCCAGGAGAGTTCCCTGAGAAAACAATGGCTGACTGTCATCAAGGCTTCCCACCTCCTCGGCAGCGGACGCTTGCTCCTTAATGTGCGTCAAACTTTGCATCAGCAGATGCATTAGTGGGATGCTCATGCTTATGATGGCGTCGTCTGCACTTACCAGCCGTGTGCATTCCTCAAAACACTGAAGGACTTGACAGAGGTCTTGTAGCTTCGACCACTGCACACCAGACAACTCCATGTCTGCCATCCAAGTGCCTGCACGTGTATGTGTATCCTCCCACAAATAAATTACAGCACACCTCTGTTCGCACAGCCTCTGAAGCATGTGCGGTGTGGAATTCACCTTGTTGCAACGTCGATTATTAGGCGGTGCTGGGGAAGATTCAGCGATCGCTTATGGTTCAGCATACGGCTGGAGTGTACGGGCGACAAGCGGATGTGTGAGCAAAGTCTTCGCACCTTCAGGAGCAGGGCTGGTAACCCTGGATAATTTTTCAGGAGGCACTGCACCACCAAGTTCAAGGTGTGAGCCAGGCAAGTTATGTGTTTCAGTTCTGAAAGGGCTATGGCAGCCATAAAATTCCTTCCATTATCACTTGACTACCTTGCCTGCCTCAAGATGTACATTGCCCAGTCATGGCTGAGTTTCTTGCTGCAAGTTCTCGGCCAGTACTTCCGCGGTGTGTCTGTTGTAGCCCAAACACTTCATTTGTAACACAGCCTGCTGACGCTTACCACTAGCTGTTCGATAATGGGACACCAACACTGTGCAACACTGGCAGCTGCGGATGGAGTAGTCATGCGACTGCGCTCTGTGGATGAGCTTTCGCTTCTGGAGGAGAAGGAGGAGGGGTGGCGAACGCCTAAAGCCAACTGTTTCCTAGACCGTGGGCTAGGAGAACTGTCCCACTATGGCTGTCCCCTGTGGACCCTGCATCCACCACATTAACCCAGTGCACCGTGATGGACACATAACATCCCTGGCCATGCCTATTGGTCCATGCATCTGTTGTGAGGTGCACCTTTCCACTGACTGATTGCCTCAGTGCATGTACAATGCGGTCTTTGACATGCTGGTGGAGGGCTGGGATGGCTTTTCTCGCAAAGAAGTGCCGACTTGGTAGGTCATAGCATGGTACTGCGTAGGCCATCAGGTCTTTGAAAGCTTCGCTTTCAACCAACCGGTAGGGCATCATCTCTAAAGAGATTAGTATAGCAATGTGGGTGTTCAAACCCTGTGTACGCGGATGAGAGGATGAGTACTTTCTTTTCCTAATGAGAGTCTCTTGTAGGGTGAGCTGGACTGTAAAGCTGCATATGGTGGAACTAGCTGTGGTGGTGGTGGACATGGCAGATTGAGAGAAGGTTGGTGATGGTATTCTTGATGTTCACCTACATACAGTGTTTCCTACCAAAAACCTTGTGATTCCCTGACTGCTTTGGCCTTGCGACGATACCTCCACATTTGCTGCTGGTGGTGTCCTAACCAGTGGGCTTACAGTGAGGGAAGCAATGTAGCGTTGCTGACTACCTTCATTCTGAGCAGGGGCACCAACGATACGGGATGTTTGGTAGTTAGTCCAGGCTTGCAAGTGCATGCTGGTTAAATGTCTAAGCATGCACGTTGTATTTAAATTTTGGAGATTCTTCCCTCTGCTAAAGGTCTTTGAGCATTTCTTACAGATAACTTTTGACTGATCATTCAGATCTTGGTTAAAAAATTGCCACACTACGCACTTCCTACTATGGAATACCCTTTCAGGCATTGCACGCTGTGCTACTTTCACCGGATGGCCACGCTGTCCTAAAACTGTTTCTGTTTTTGACAAATGTTTTTGGCCTGATACGGGCCTGCCAGATGACAGCTGTTGCGATGTAGATGGCTGCAGCGGATCATCCTCCTCCTATTCTGAGCTACTGGCAGCGGCACCCTCTTCCCCCAAGGGCTGCCAATCTGGATCAACAACTGGGTCATCTATCACCCCCTCTTCAATGTCATGTGCACCTTCCTCTGTGTCACCGTGTAAGATGCTATAGCGTTTGGGATGGGGCACCATAGTCTCATCAGGGTCAGATTCTGGCTCAGTACACTGCGAGGGCAATGTAGTAATCTGAGTCAATGGAACAGCATAATAATCTAGCTGTGGCTGTGCATCAGTGCACTCCATGTCCGATTCATCTTGTAATGGGCAGTTAACAATTTCCCTTTCTAACCCAGGCACGGTATGTGTAAAGAGCTCCATGGAGTAACCTGTAGTGTCACCAGTGTCGCCTGACGCATCCTTCACTTTTGGTTTGGGTGAAGGACACAAGGAAACGTCTTGTTCCTGACCGGGAGCATCCACTGACGACTCGCTGCTTTTATATTTTGAACTTTCTGAAGAGGAGGCAAAAGAGCTAGAGGCTGAGTCAGCAAGAAAAGCCAAAACTTTTTTCCTGCTGCTCCAGCTTTAAAAGCGGTTTTCCTACTCCAAGATAAGGGAGCCTTCGAGGCCTTGTGTAGCCATATTAATTGTGGCAATATTAATCTCCCTTTTTGTGTGTGGGACACTGCTGCAAAATTCAGGCCAACTGTATTACACTTCCCGGTATAAGTGGCAGAAAGTGGCTGGCAGATATACGCCAAACAAAACTGATGCAGATGCACTTATTAGCAATATCAATCTCCCTTTTTATGTGTGGGACACTGCTGCAAAATTCAGGCCCACTGTATTACACTACATGGTATAAGTGGCAGAAAGTTGCTGCCAGATATATGCCAAACAGAACTGATGCAGATGCACGTTATTGGCAATATTACTCTCCCTTTTTATGTGTGGGACACTGCTACAAAATTCAGGCCCACTGTATTACACTACACGGTATTAGTGGCAGAAAGTCACTGGCAGATATACGCCAAACAGAACTGACGCAGATGCACTTAGTGGCAATATTAATCTCCCTTTTTATGTGTGGGACACTGCAGCAAAAAAAAAAAAACAGGCCCACTGTATTACACTACATGTTATAAGTGGCAGAAAGTGGCTGGCAGATATACGCCAAACAGAACTGATGCAGATGCACTAAGTGGCAATATTAATCTCCCTTTTTATGTGTGGGACACTGCTGCAAAATTCAGGCCCACTGTATTACACTACACGGTATAAGTGGCAGAAAGTGGCTGGCAGATACTGTATACGCCAAACAGAACTGATGCAGATGCACCTAGTGGCAATATTAATCTCCCTTTTAATGTGTGGGATACTGCTGCAAAATTCAGGCCCACTGTATTACACTACACGGTATAAGTGGCAGAAAGTGGCTGGCAGATATACGCCAAACAGAACTGAAGCAGATGCACTTAGTGGCAATATTAATCTCCTTTTTTATGTGTGGGACACTGCTGCAAAATTCAGGCCACTGTATTACACTACACGGTATAAGTGGCAGAAAGTGGCTGGCAGATATACGCCAAACAGAACTGATGCAGAAGCACTTAATGGCAATATTAATCTCCCTTTTTATGTGTCGGACACTGCAGCAATAAAAAAAACAGGCCCACTGTATTACACTACACGGTATAAGTGGCAGAAAGTGGCTGGCAGATATACGCCAAACAGAACTGACGCAGATGCACTTAGTGGCAATATTAATCTCCCTTTTTATGTGTGGGACACTGCAGCAATAAAAAACAGTCCCACTGAATTACACTACACGGTATAAGTGACAGAAAGTGGCTGGCAGATATACGCCAAACAGAACTGACGCAGATGCACTTATTGGCAATATTAATCTCCCTTTTTATGTGTGGGACACTGCAGAAAAAAAACAGGCCCACTGTATAACACTACACGGTATAAGTGGCAGAAAGTGGCTGGCAGATATACGTCAAACAGAACTGACGCAGATGCACTTAGTGGCAAAATTAATCTCCCTTGTTATGAGTGGGACACTGCAGCAAAAAAAAAACAGGCCCACTGTATCACACTACACGGTATAAGTGGCAGAAAGTGCCTGGCAAATATACGCCAAAGAGCACTGACACAGATGCACTTAGTGGCAAGATTAATCTCCTTTATATGTGTGGGACACTGCTGCAAAATTCAGGCCCACTGTATTACACTACACGGTATAAGTGGCAGAATGTGGCTGGCAGATATACGCTAAACAGAACTGACGCAGATGCACTTATTGGCTATATTAATCTCCCTTTTTATGTGTGGGACACTGCTGCAAAATTCAGGACCACTGTATTACACTACACGGTATAAGTGGCATAAAGTGCCTGGCAGATATACGCCAAACAGAACTGACGCAGATGCACTTAGTGGCAATATTAATCTCCCTTTTAATGTGTGGGACACTGCTGCAAAAAAAACAGTCCCACTGTATTACACTACACGGTATAAGTGGCAGAAAGTGGCTGGCAGATACTGTATACGCCAAACAGAACTGATGCAGATGCACTTAGTGTCAATATTAATCTCCCTTTTAATGTGTGGGATACTGCTGCAAAATTCAGGCCCACTGTATTACACTACACGGTATAAGTGGCAGAAAGTGGCTGGCAGATATACGCCAAACAGAACTGAAGCAGATGCACTTAGTGGCAATATTAATCTCCCTTTTTATGTGTGGGACACTGCTGCAAAATTCAGGCCACTGTATTACACTACACGGTATAAGTGGCAGAAAGTGGCTGGCAGATATACGCCAAACAGAACTGATGCAGATGCACTTAATGGCAATATCAATCTCCCTTTTTATGTGTCGGACACTGCAGCAATAAAAAAAACAGGCCCACTGTATTACACTACACGGTATAAGTGGCAGAAAGTGGCTGGCAGATATACGCCAAACAGAACTGACGCAGATGCACTTACTGGCAATATTAATCTCCCTTTTTATGTGTGGGACACTGCAGAAAAAAAACAGGCCCACTGTATTACACTACATGGTATAAGTGGCAGAAAGTGGCTGGCAGATATACGCCAAACAGAACTGACGCAGATGCACTTAGTGGCAAAATTAATCTCCCTTTTTATGTGTGGGACACTGCAGAAAAAAAACAGGCCCACTGTATAACACTACACGGTATAAGTGGCAGAAAGTGGCTGGCAGATATACGTCAAACAGAACTGACGCATATGCACTTAGTGGCAAAATTAATCTCCCTTGTTATGAGTGGGACACTGCAGCAAAAAAAAAACAGGCCCACTGTATCACACTACACGGTATAAGTGGCAGAAAGTGGCTGGCAAATATACGCCAAAGAGCACTGACACAGATGCACTTAGTGGCAAGATTAATCTCCTTTATATGTGTGGGACACTGCTGCAAAATTCAGGCCCACTGTATTACACTACGCGGTATAAATGGCAGAAAGTGGCTGGCAGATATACGCCAAACAGAACTGACGCAGATGCACTTAGTGGCAATATTAATCTCCCTCTTTATGCGTGGGACACTGCAGCAAAAAAAAAAGAGGCCCACTGTATTACACTACACGGTATAAGTGGCAGAATGTGGCTGGCAGATATACGCCAAACAGAACTGACGCAGATGCACTTATTGGCTATATTAATCTCCCTTTTTATGTGTGGGACACTGCTGCAAAATTCAGGACCACTGTATTACACTACACGGTATAAGTGGCATAAAGTGCCTGGCAGATATACGCCAAACAGAACTGACGCAGATGCACTTAGTGGCAATATTAATCTCCCTTTTAATGTGTGGGACACTGCTGCAAAAAAAACAGTCCCACTGTATTACACTACACGGTATAAGTGGCAGAAAGTGGCTGGCAGATACTGTATACGCCAAACAGAACTGATGCAGATGCACTTAGTGTCAATATTAATCTCCCTTTTAATGTGTGGGATACTGCTGCAAAATTCAGGCCCACTGTATTACACTACACGGTATAAGTGGCAGAAAGTGGCTGGCAGATATACGCCAAACAGAACTGAAGCAGATGCACTTAGTGGCAATATTAATCTCCCTTTTTATGTGTGGGACACTGCTGCAAAATTCAGGCCACTGTATTACACTACACGGTATAAGTGGCAGAAAGTGGCTGGCAGATATACGCCAAACAGAACTGATGCAGATGCACTTAATGGCAATATCAATCTCCCTTTTTATGTGTCGGACACTGCAGCAATAAAAAAAACAGGCCCACTGTATTACACTACACGGTATAAGTGGCAGAAAGTGGCTGGCAGATATACGCCAAACAGAACTGACGCAGATGCACTTACTGGCAATATTAATCTCCCTTTTTATGTGTGGGACACTGCAGAAAAAAAACAGGCCCACTGTATTACACTACATGGTATAAGTGGCAGAAAGTGGCTGGCAGATATACGCCAAACAGAACTGACGCAGATGCACTTAGTGGCAAAATTAATCTCCCTTTTTATGTGTGGGACACTGCAGAAAAAAAACAGGCCCACTGTATAACACTACACGGTATAAGTGGCAGAAAGTGGCTGGCAGATATACGTCAAACAGAACTGACGCATATGCACTTAGTGGCAAAATTAATCTCCCTTGTTATGAGTGGGACACTGCAGCAAAAAAAAAACAGGCCCACTGTATCACACTACACGGTATAAGTGGCAGAAAGTGGCTGGCAAATATACGCCAAAGAGCACTGACACAGATGCACTTAGTGGCAAGATTAATCTCCTTTATATGTGTGGGACACTGCTGCAAAATTCAGGCCCACTGTATTACACTACGCGGTATAAATGGCAGAAAGTGGCTGGCAGATATACGCCAAACAGAACTGACGCAGATGCACTTAGTGGCAATATTAATCTCCCTCTTTATGCGTGGGACACTGCAGCAAAAAAAAAAGAGGCCCACTGTATTACACTACACGGTATAAGTGGCAGAATGTGGCTGGCAGATATACGCTAAACAGAACTGACGCAGATGCACTTATTGGCTATATTAATCTCCCTTTTTATGTGTGGGACACTGCTGCAAAATTCAGGACCACTGTATTACACTACACGGTATAAGTGGCATAAAGTGCCTGGCAGATATACGCCAAACAGAACTGACGCAGATGCACTTAGTGGCAATATTAACCCCTTAATGACCGCCAATACGTCTTTTAACTGACCTGAGATATAAGAGAATATCCTCCTCATACAGGTGACAATCCAGCAGCTGTCAGCTGTACACTATAGCTGACAACTTGCTGTATCAGCCACGATCAGTGTTTGCACCATCCAAATCTGTTTAACCCCTTATATGCTGCTGTCAATAGTGACTACATCATTATAAATGGTTAACAGAGTGTAGTGGCTTCCTCTTTATCCAAATTGGTGCCCTCAGATCATGATTGTGGGGTCCTGATGTTTGCCATGGCAATTCATGACCAAATAGCAGCCTTACAGTCTGACGGCTGTTGTAACCTGTTCAGAAGTTAGTGACATTTAGGTGGTAAAAATACACATTTTCATTTCTGTCATAACACTTTGCATTAATTCCTGTAAAGCACCTGAAGGATTAATAAACTACCTGACTGCAGTTTTCAATATGTCAGGGGGTGTTGTTTTTAAAATGGTATCACGTTTGGGGGTTTCCCAATATATGGGCCCCCTAAAGTCACTTCAAATATGGATAAGTCCCTAAAAAAATAAATGTAGTAAATTTCCTTGAAAAAATGAAAAATTGCTGCTACATTTTTAAACCTCCTAAAATGCTAACAAAATAAAATAACATTTTACAAATGGTCCTCATGTAAAGCAGACATGTGGGAAATGTTATTTATTAATGGTTTGCTGTGGTATGACCATCTGGATTAAAGGGATAAACATTCAAATTTTGAAAATTGCAAATGTGTTAATATTTTTCTCAAATTTTTGATATTTTTTATAAATAAACACAAAATATATTGACCTAAATTTACCATTATCATAAAGTATAATGTGTCATGAAAAAACAATCTCAAAATCACTGGGATTTGTTGAAGCGTTGCAGAGTTATTACCACATAAAGTGACACTGGTCAGATTTCACAAATTTGGCTCCGTCACTAAGGGGTTAATCTCCCTTTTTATGTGTGGGACACTGCTGCAAAAAAAACAGTCCCACTGTATTACACTACACGGTATAAGTGGCAGAAAGTGGCTGGCAGATACTGTATACGCCAAACAGAACTGATGCAGATGCACTTAGTGTCAATATTAATCTCCCTTTTAATGTGTGGGATACTGCTGCAAAATTCAGGCCCACTGTATTACACTACACGGTATAAGTGGCAGAAAGTGGCTGGCAGATATACGCCAAACAGAACTGAAGCAGATGCACTTAGTGGCAATATTAATCTCCCTTTTTATGTGTGGGACACTGCTGCAAAATTCAGGCCACTGTATTACACTACACGGTATAAGTGGCAGAAAGTGGCTGGCAGATATACGCCAAACAGAACTGATGCAGATGCACTTAATGGCAATATCAATCTCCCTTTTTATGTGTCGGACACTGCAGCAATAAAAAAAACAGGCCCACTGTATTACACTACACGGTATAAGTGGCAGAAAGTGGCTGGCAGATATACGCCAAACAGAACTGACGCAGATGCACTTATTGGCAATATTAATCTCCCTTTTTATGTGTGGGACACTGCAGAAAAAAAACAGGCCCACTGTATTACACTACATGGTATAAGTGGCAGAAAGTGGCTGGCAGATATACGCCAAACAGAACTGACGCAGATGCACTTAGTGGCAAAATTAATCTCCCTTTTTATGTGTGGGACACTGCAGAAAAAAAACAGGCCCACTGTATAACACTACACGGTATAAGTGGCAGAAAGTGGCTGGCAGATATACGTCAAACAGAACTGACGCAGATGCACTTAGTGGCAAAATTAATCTCCCTTGTTATGAGTGGGACACTGCAGCAAAAAAAAAACAGGCCCACTGTATCACACTACACGGTATAAGTGGCAGAAAGTGGCTGGCAAATATACGCCAAAGAGCACTGACACAGATGCACTTAGTGGCAAGATTAATCTCCTTTATATGTGTGGGACACTGCTGCAAAATTAAGGCCCACTGTATTACACTACGCGGTATAAATGGCAGAAAGTGGCTGGCAGATATACGCCAAACAGAACTGACGCAGATGCACTTAGTGGCAATATTAATCTCCCTCTTTATGCGTGGGACACTGCAGCAAAAAAAAAAGAGGCCCACTGTATTACACTACACGGTATAAGTGGCAGAATGTGGCTGGCAGATATACGCTAAACAGAACTGACGCAGATGCACTTATTGGCTATATTAATCTCCCTTTTTATGTGTGGGACACTGCTGCAAAATTCAGGCCCACTGTATTACACTACACGGTATAAGTGGCATAAAGTGCCTGGCAGATATACGCCAAACAGAACTGACGCAGATGCACTTAGTGGCAATATTAATCTCCCTCTTTATGCGTGGGACACTGCAGCAAAAAAAAAAGAGGCCCACTGTATTACACTACACGGTATAAGTGGCAGAATGTGGCTGGCAGATATACGCTAAACAGAACTGACGCAGATGCACTTATTGGCTATATTAATCTCCCTTTTTATGTGTGGTACACTGCTGCAAAATTCAGGACCACTGTATTACACTACACGGTATAAGTGGCATAAAGTGCCTGGCAGATATACGCCAAACAGAACTGACGCAGATGCACTTAGTGGCAATATTAATCTCCCTTTTTATGTGTGGGACACTGCTGCAAAAAAAACAGTCCCACTGTATTACACTACACGGTATAAGTGGCAGAAAGTGGCTGGCAGATACTGTATACGCCAAACAGAACTGATGCAGATGCACTTAGTGTCAATATTAATCTCCCTTTTAATGTGTGGGATACTGCTGCAAAATTCAGGCCCACTGTATTACACTACACGGTATAAGTGGCAGAAAGTGGCTGGCAGATATACGCCAAACAGAACTGAAGCAGATGCACTTAGTGGCAATATTAATCTCCCTTTTTATGTGTGGGACACTGCTGCAAAATTCAGGCCACTGTATTACACTACACGGTATAAGTGGCAGAAAGTGGCTGGCAGATATACGCCAAACAGAACTGATGCAGATGCACTTAATGGCAATATTAATCTCCCTTTTTATGTGTCGGACACTGCAGCAATAAAAAAAACAGTCCCACTGTATTACACTACACGGTATAAGTGGCAGAAAGTGGCTGGCAAATATACGCCAAACAGAACTGACGCAGATGCACTTATTGGCAATATTAATCTCCCTTTTTATGTGTGGGACACTGCAGAAAAAAAACAGGCCCACTGTATTACACTACATGGTATAAGTGGCAGAAAGTGGCTGGCAGATATACGCCAAACAGAACTGACGCAGATGCACTTAGTGGCAAAATTAATCTCCCTTTTTATGAGTGGGACACTGCAGCAAAAAAAAAAACAGGCCCACTGTATCACACTACACGGTATAAGTGGCAGAAAGTGGCTGGCAAATATACGCCAAAGAGCACTGACACAGATGCACTTAGTGGCAAGATTAATCTCCTTTATATGTGTGGGACACTGCTGCAAAATTAAGGCCCACTGTATTACACTACGCGGTATAAATGGCAGAAAGTGGCTGGCAGATATACGCCAAACAGAACTGACGCAGATGCACTTAGTGGCAATATTAATCTCCCTCTTTATGCGTGGGACACTGCAGCAAAAAAAAAAGAGGCCCACTGTATTACACTACACGGTATAAGTGGCAGAATGTGGCTGGCAGATATACGCTAAACAGAACTGACGCAGATGCACTTATTGGCTATATTAATCTCCCTTTTTATGTGTGGGACACTGCTGCAAAATTCAGGCCCACTGTATTACACTACACGGTATAAGTGGCATAAAGTGCCTGGCAGATATACGCCAAACAGAACTGACGCAGATGCACTTAGTGGCAATATTAATCTCCCTCTTTATGCGTAGGACACTGCAGCAAAAAAAAAAGAGGCCCACTGTATTACACTACACGGTATAAGTGGCAGAATGTGGCTGGCAGATATACGCTAAACAGAACTGACGCAGATGCACTTATTGGCTATATTAATCTCCCTTTTTATGTGTGGGACACTGCTGCAAAATTCAGGACCACTGTATTACACTACACGGTATAAGTGGCATAAAGTGCCTGGCAGATATACGCCAAACAGAACTGACGCAGATGCACTTAGTGGCAATATTAATCTCCCTTTTTATGTGTGGGACACTGCTGCAAAAAAAACAGTCCCACTGTATTACACTACACGGTATAAGTGGCAGAAAGTGGCTGGCAGATACTGTATACGCCAAACAGAACTGATGCAGATGCACTTAGTGTCAATATTAATCTCCCTTTTAATGTGTGGGATACTGCTGCAAAATTCAGGCCCACTGTATTACACTACATGGTATAAGTGGCAGAAAGTGGCTGGCAGATATACGCCAAACAGAACTGAAGCAGATGCACTTAGTGGCAATATTAATCTCCCTTTTTATGTGTGGGACACTGCTGCAAAATTCAGGCCCACTGTATTACACTACATGGTATAAGTGGCAGAAAGTGGCTGGCAGATATACGCCAAACAGAACTGAAGCAGATGCACTTAGTGGCAATATTAATCTCCCTTTTTATGTGTCGGACACTGCAGCAATAAAAAAAACAGTCCCACTGTATTACACTACACGGTATAAGTGGCAGAAAGTGGCTGGCAAATATACGCCAAACAGAACTGACGCAGATGCACTTATTGGCAATATTAATCTCCCTTTTTATGTGTGGGACACTGCAGAAAAAAAACAGGCCCACTGTATTACACTACATGGTATAAGTGGCAGAAAGTGGCTGGCAGATATACGCCAAACAGAACTGACGCAGATGCACTTAGTGGCAAAATTAATCTCCCTTTTTATGAGTGGGACACTGCAGCAAAAAAAAAAACAGGCCCACTGTATCACACTACACGGTATAAGTGGCAGAAAGTGGCTGGCAAATATACACCAAACTTAACTGACGCAGATGCACTTAGTGACAATATTAATCTCCTTTATATGTTTGGGACACTGCTGCAAAATTCAGGCCCACTGTATTACACTACGTGGTATAATTGGCAGAATGTGGCTGGCAGATATACGCCAAACAGAACTGATGCAGATGCACTTAGTGGCTATATTAATCTCCCTTTTTATGTGTGGCACACTGCTGCAAAATTCAGGCCCACTGTATTACACTACACGGTATAAGTGGCAGAAAGTTGCTGGTAGATATATGACAAACAGAACTGACGCAGATGCACGTTAGTGGCAATATTAATCTCCCTTTTTATGTGTGGGACACTGCTACAAAATTCAGGCCCACTGTATTACACTACACCGTATAAGTGGCAGAAAGTCGCTGGCAGATATACGCCAAACAGAACTGACGCAGATGCACTTAGTGGCAATATTAATCTCCCATTTTATGTGTGGGACACTGCTGCAAAATTCAGGCCCACTGTATTACACTACACGGTATAAGTGGCAGAAAGTCGCTGGCAGATATACGCCAAACCGAACTGACGCAGATGCACTTAGTGACAATATTAATCTCCCTTTTTATGTGTGGGACACTGCTGCAAAATTCAGGCCCACTGAATTACACTACACAGAATAAGTGGCAGAAACTGGCTGGCAGATATATGCAAACATAACTGACGCAGATGCACTTAGTGGCAATATTAATCTCCCTTTTTATGTGTGGGACACTGCTGCAAAATTCATGCCCACTGTATTACCCTACACGGCATAAGTGGCAGAAAGTGGCTGAGAGATATACACCAAACAGAACTGACACAGATGCACTTAGTGACAGTATTAATCTCCTTTTTATGTGTGGGACACTGCAGCAAAAAAAAAAACAGGCCCACTGTATTTCACTACACGGTATAAGTGGCAGAAAGTTGCTGGCAGATATACACCAAACTTAACTGACGCAGATGCACTTAGTGACAATATTAATCTCCTTTTTAGGTGTGGGACACTGCTGCAAAATTCAGGCCCACTGTATTACACTACACGGTATAAGTGGCAAAAAGTGCCTGGCAGATATACGCCAAACAGAACTGACGCAGATGCACTTAGTGGCAATATTAATCTCCCTTTTTATGTGTGGGACACTGCAGCAAAAAAAAAAGGCAGACTGTATTACACTACACGGTATAAGTGGCAGAAAGTGGCTGGCAGATATACGCCAAACAGAACTGACGCAGATGCACTTAGTGGCAATATTAATCTCCCTTTTTATGTGTGGGACACTGCTGCAAAATTCAGGCCCACTGTATTACACTACACGGTATAAGTGGCAGAAAGTGGCTGGCAGATATACGCCAAACAGAACTGACGCAGATGCACTTAGTGGCAATATTAATCTCCCTTTTTATGTGTGGGACACTGCAGCAAAAAAAAAAAAACAGGCCCACTGTATTACACTACACGCTATAAGTGGCAGAAAGTGGCTGGCAGATATACGCCAAACAGAACTGACGCAGATGCACGTTATTGGCAATATTACTCTCCCTTTTTATGTGTGGGACACTGCTACAAAATTCAGGCCCACTGTATTACACTACACGGTATTAGTGGCAGAAAGTCACTGGCAGATATACGCCAAACAGAACTGACGCAGATGCACTTAGTGGCAATATTAATCTCCCTTTTTATGTGTGGGACACTGCAGCAAAAAAAAAAAAACAGGCCCACTGTATTACACTACATGTTATAAGTGGCAGAAAGTGGCTGGCAGATATACGCCAAACAGAACTGATGCAGATGCACTAAGTGGCAATATTAATCTCCCTTTTTATGTGTGGGACACTGCTGCAAAATTCAGGCCCACTGTATTACACTACATGGTATAAGTGGCAGAAAGTTGCTGCCAGATATATGCCAAACAGAACTGATGCAGATGCACGTTATTGGCAATATTACTCTCCCTTTTTATGTGTGGGACACTGCTACAAAATTCAGGCCCACTGTATTACACTACACGGTATTAGTGGCAGAAAGTCACTGGCAGATATACGCCAAACAGAACTGACGCAGATGCACTTAGTGGCAATATTAATCTCCCTTTTTATGTGTGGGACACTGCAGCAAAAAAAAAAAAACAGGCCCACTGTATTACACTACATGTTATAAGTGGCAGAAAGTGGCTGGCAGATATACGCCAAACAGAACTGATGCAGATGCACTAAGTGGCAATATTAATCTCCCTTTTTATGTGTGGGACACTGCTGCAAAATTCAGGCCCACTGTATTACACTACACGGTATAAGTGGCAGAAAGTGGCTGGCAGATACTGTATACGCCAAACAGAACTGATGCAGATGCACCTAGTGGCAATATTAATCTCCCTTTTAATGTGTGGGATACTGCTGCAAAATTCAGGCCCACTGTATTACACTACACGGTATAAGTGGCAGAAAGTGGCTGGCAGATATACGCCAAACAGAACTGAAGCAGATGCACTTAGTGGCAATATTAATCTCCTTTTTTATGTGTGGGACACTGCTGCAAAATTCAGGCCACTGTATTACACTACACGGTATAAGTGGCAGAAAGTGGCTGGCAGATATACGCCAAACAGAACTGATGCAGAAGCACTTAATGGCAATATTAATCTCCCTTTTTATGTGTCGGACACTGCAGCAATAAAAAAAACAGGCCCACTGTATTACACTACACGGTATAAGTGGCAGAAAGTGGCTGGCAGATATACGCCAAACAGAACTGACGCAGATGCACTTAGTGGCAATATTAATCTCCCTTTTTATGTGTGGGACACTGCAGCAATAAAAAACAGTCCCACTGAATTACACTACACGGTATAAGTGACAGAAAGTGGCTGGCAGATATACGCCAAACAGAACTGACGCAGATGCACTTATTGGCAATATTAATCTCCCTTTTTATGTGTGGGACACTGCAGAAAAAAAACAGGCCCACTGTATAACACTACACGGTATAAGTGGCAGAAAGTGGCTGGCAGATATACGTCAAACAGAACTGACGCAGATGCACTTAGTGGCAAAATTAATCTCCCTTGTTATGAGTGGGACACTGCAGCAAAAAAAAAACAGGCCCACTGTATCACACTACACGGTATAAGTGGCAGAAAGTGCCTGGCAAATATACGCCAAAGAGCACTGACACAGATGCACTTAGTGGCAAGATTAATCTCCTTTATATGTGTGGGACACTGCTGCAAAATTCAGGCCCACTGTATTACACTACACGGTATAAGTGGCAGAATGTGGCTGGCAGATATACGCTAAACAGAACTGACGCAGATGCACTTATTGGCTATATTAATCTCCCTTTTTATGTGTGGGACACTGCTGCAAAATTCAGGACCACTGTATTACACTACACGGTATAAGTGGCATAAAGTGCCTGGCAGATATACGCCAAACAGAACTGACGCAGATGCACTTAGTGGCAATATTAATCTCCCTTTTAATGTGTGGGACACTGCTGCAAAAAAAACAGTCCCACTGTATTACACTACACGGTATAAGTGGCAGAAAGTGGCTGGCAGATACTGTATACGCCAAACAGAACTGATGCAGATGCACTTAGTGTCAATATTAATCTCCCTTTTAATGTGTGGGATACTGCTGCAAAATTCAGGCCCACTGTATTACACTACACGGTATAAGTGGCAGAAAGTGGCTGGCAGATATACGCCAAACAGAACTGAAGCAGATGCACTTAGTGGCAATATTAATCTCCCTTTTTATGTGTGGGACACTGCTGCAAAATTCAGGCCACTGTATTACACTACACGGTATAAGTGGCAGAAAGTGGCTGGCAGATATACGCCAAACAGAACTGATGCAGATGCACTTAATGGCAATATCAATCTCCCTTTTTATGTGTCGGACACTGCAGCAATAAAAAAAACAGGCCCACTGTATTACACTACACGGTATAAGTGGCAGAAAGTGGCTGGCAGATATACGCCAAACAGAACTGACGCAGATGCACTTATTGGCAATATTAATCTCCCTTTTTATGTGTGGGACACTGCAGAAAAAAAACAGGCCCACTGTATTACACTACATGGTATAAGTGGCAGAAAGTGGCTGGCAGATATACGCCAAACAGAACTGACGCAGATGCACTTAGTGGCAAAATTAATCTCCCTTTTTATGTGTGGGACACTGCAGAAAAAAAACAGGCTCACTGTATAACACTACACGGTATAAGTGGCAGAAAGTGGCTGGCAGATATACGTCAAACAGAACTGACGCATATGCACTTAGTGGCAAAATTAATCTCCCTTGTTATGAGTGGGACACTGCAGGAAAAAAAAAACAGGCCCACTGTATCACACTACACGGTATAAGTGGCAGAAAGTGGCTGGCAAATATACGCCAAAGAGCACTGACACAGATGCACTTAGTGGCAAGATTAATCTCCTTTATATGTGTGGGACACTGCTGCAAAATTCAGGCCCACTGTATTACACTACGCGGTATAAATGGCAGAAAGTGGCTGGCAGATATACGCCAAACAGAACTGACGCAGATGCACTTAGTGGCAATATTAATCTCCCTCTTTATGCGTGGGACACTGCAGCAAAAAAAAAAGAGGCCCACTGTATTACACTACACGGTATAAGTGGCAGAATGTGGCTGGCAGATATACGCTAAACAGAACTGACGCAGATGCACTTATTGGCTATATTAATCTCCCTTTTTATGTGTGGGACACTGCTGCAAAATTCAGGACCACTGTATTACACTACACGGTATAAGTGGCATAAAGTGCCTGGCAGATATACGCCAAACAGAACTGACGCAGATGCACTTAGTGGCAATATTAATCTCCCTTTTTATGTGTGGGACACTGCTGCAAAAAAAACAGTCCCACTGTATTACACTACACGGTATAAGTGGCAGAAAGTGGCTGGCAGATACTGTATACGCCAAACAGAACTGATGCAGATGCACTTAGTGTCAATATTAATCTCCCTTTTAATGTGTGGGATACTGCTGCAAAATTCAGGCCCACTGTATTACACTACACGGTATAAGTGGCAGAAAGTGGCTGGCAGATATACGCCAAACAGAACTGAAGCAGATGCACTTAGTGGCAATATTAATCTCCCTTTTTATGTGTGGGACACTGCTGCAAAATTCAGGCCACTGTATTACACTACACGGTATAAGTGGCAGAAAGTGGCTGGCAGATATACGCCAAACAGAACTGATGCAGATGCACTTAATGGCAATATCAATCTCCCTTTTTATGTGTCGGACACTGCAGCAATAAAAAAAACAGGCCCACTGTATTACACTACACGGTATAAGTGGCAGAAAGTGGCTGGCAGATATACGCCAAACAGAACTGACGCAGATGCACTTATTGGCAATATTAATCTCCCTTTTTATGTGTGGGACACTGCAGAAAAAAAACAGGCCCACTGTATTACACTACATGGTATAAGTGGCAGAAAGTGGCTGGCAGATATACGCCAAACAGAACTGACGCAGATGCACTTAGTGGCAAAATTAATCTCCCTTTTTATGTGTGGGACACTGCAGAAAAAAAACAGGCCCACTGTATAACACTACACGGTATAAGTGGCAGAAAGTGGCTGGCAGATATACGTCAAACAGAACTGACGCAGATGCACTTAGTGGCAAAATTAATCTCCCTTGTTATGAGTGGGACACTGCAGCAAAAAAAAAACAGGCCCACTGTATCACACTACACGGTATAAGTGGCAGAAAGTGGCTGGCAAATATACGCCAAGGAGCACTGACACAGATGCACTTAGTGGCAAGATTAATCTCCTTTATATGTGTGGGACACTGCTGCAAAATTAAGGCCCACTGTATTACACTACGCGGTATAAATGGCAGAAAGTGGCTGGCAGATATACGCCAAACAGAACTGACGCAGATGCACTTAGTGGCAATATTAATCTCCCTCTTTATGCGTGGGACACTGCAGCAAAAAAAAAAGAGGCCCACTGTATTACACTACACGGTATAAGTGGCAGAATGTGGCTGGCAGATATACGCTAAACAGAACTGACGCAGATGCACTTATTGGCTATATTAATCTCCCTTTTTATGTGTGGGACACTGCTGCAAAATTCAGGCCCACTGTATTACACTACACGGTATAAGTGGCATAAAGTGCCTGGCAGATATACGCCAAACAGAACTGACGCAGATGCACTTAGTGGCAATATTAATCTCCCTCTTTATGCGTGGGACACTGCAGCAAAAAAAAAAGAGGCCCACTGTATTACACTACACGGTATAAGTGGCAGAATGTGGCTGGCAGATATACGCTAAACAGAACTGACGCAGATGCACTTATTGGCTATATTAATCTCCCTTTTTATGTGTGGGACACTGCTGCAAAATTCAGGACCACTGTATTACACTACACGGTATAAGTGGCATAAAGTGCCTGGCAGATATACGCCAAACAGAACTGACGCAGATGCACTTAGTGGCAATATTAATCTCCCTTTTTATGTGTGGGACACTGCTGCAAAAAAAACAGTCCCACTGTATTACACTACACGGTATAAGTGGCAGAAAGTGGCTGGCAGATACTGTATACGCCAAACAGAACTGATGCAGATGCACTTAGTGTCAATATTAATCTCCCTTTTAATGTGTGGGATACTGCTGCAAAATTCAGGCCCACTGTATTACACTACACGGTATAAGTGGCAGAAAGTGGCTGGCAGATATACGCCAAACAGAACTGAAGCAGATGCACTTAGTGGCAATATTAATCTCCCTTTTTATGTGTGGGACACTGCTGCAAAATTCAGGCCACTGTATTACACTACACGGTATAAGTGGCAGAAAGTGGCTGGCAGATATACGCCAAACAGAACTGATGCAGATGCACTTAATGGCAATATTAATCTCCCTTTTTATGTGTCGGACACTGCAGCAATAAAAAAAACAGTCCCACTGTATTACACTACACGGTATAAGTGGCAGAAAGTGGCTGGCAAATATACGCCAAACAGAACTGACGCAGATGCACTTATTGGCAATATTAATCTCCCTTTTTATGTGTGGGACACTGCAGAAAAAAAACAGGCCCACTGTATTACACTACATGGTATAAGTGGCAGAAAGTGGCTGGCAGATATACGCCAAACAGAACTGACGCAGATGCACTTAGTGGCAAAATTAATCTCCCTTTTTATGAGTGGGACACTGCAGCAAAAAAAAAAACAGGCCCACTGTATCACACTACACGGTATAAGTGGCAGAAAGTGGCTGGCAAATATACGCCAAAGAGCACTGACACAGATGCACTTAGTGGCAAGATTAATCTCCTTTATATGTGTGGGACACTGCTGCAAAATTAAGGCCCACTGTATTACACTACGCGGTATAAATGGCAGAAAGTGGCTGGCAGATATACGCCAAACAGAACTGACGCAGATGCACTTAGTGGCAATATTAATCTCCCTCTTTATGCGTGGGACACTGCAGCAAAAAAAAAAGAGGCCCACTGTATTACACTACACGGTATAAGTGGCAGAATGTGGCTGGCAGATATACGCTAAACAGAACTGACGCAGATGCACTTATTGGCTATATTAATCTCCCTTTTTATGTGTGGGACACTGCTGCAAAATTCAGGCCCACTGTATTACACTACTCGGTATAAGTGGCATAAAGTGCCTGGCAGATATACGCCAAACAGAACTGACGCAGATGCACTTAGTGGCAATATTAATCTCCCTCTTTATGCGTGGGACACTGCAGCAAAAAAAAAAAGAGGCCCACTGTATTACACTACACGGTATAAGTGGCAGAATGTGGCTGGCAGATATACGCTAAACAGAACTGACGCAGATGCACTTATTGGCTATATTAATCTCCCTTTTTATGTGTGGGACACTGCTGCAAAATTCAGGACCACTGTATTACACTACACGGTATAAGTGGCATAAAGTGCCTGGCAGATATACGCCAAACAGAACTGACGCAGATGCACTTAGTGGCAATATTAATCTCCCTTTTTATGTGTGGGACACTGCTGCAAAAAAAACAGTCCCACTGTATTACACTACACGGTATAAGTGGCAGAAAGTGGCTGGCAGATACTGTATACGCCAAACAGAACTGATGCAGATGCACTTAGTGTCAATATTAATCTCCCTTTTAATGTGTGGGATACTGCTGCAAAATTCAGGCCCACTGTATTACACTACACGGTATAAGTGGCAGAAAGTGGCTGGCAGATATACGCCAAACAGAACTGAAGCAGATGCACTTAGTGGCAATATTAATCTCCCTTTTTATGTGTGGGACACTGCTGCAAAATTCAGGCCACTGTATTACACTACACGGTATAAGTGGCAGAAAGTGGCTGGCAGATATACGCCAAACAGAACTGATGCAGATGCACTTAATGGCAATATTAATCTCCCTTTTTATGTGTCGGACACTGCAGCAATAAAAAAAACAGTCCCACTGTATTACACTACACGGTATAAGTGGCAGAAAGTGGCTGGCAAATATACGCCAAACAGAACTGACGCAGATGCACTTATTGGCAATATTAATCTCCCTTTTTATGTGTGGGACACTGCAGAAAAAAAACAGGCCCACTGTATTACACTACATGGTATAAGTGGCAGAAAGTGGCTGGCAGATATACGCCAAACAGAACTGACGCAGATGCACTTAGTGGCAAAATTAATCTCCCTTTTTATGAGTGGGACACTGCAGCAAAAAAAAAAACAGGCCCACTGTATCACACTACACGGTATAAGTGGCAGAAAGTGGCTGGCAAATATACGCCAAAGAGCACTGACACAGATGCACTTAGTGGCTATATTAATCTCCCTTTTTATGTGTGGCACACTGCTGCAAAATTCAGGCCCACTGTATTACACTACACGGTATAAGTGGCAGAAAGTTGCTGGTAGATATATGACAAACAGAACTGACGCAGATGCACGTTAGTGGCAATATTAATCTCCCTTTTTATGTGTGGGACACTGCTACAAAATTCAGGCCCACTGTATTACACTACACCGTATAAGTGGCAGAAAGTCGCTGGCAGATATACGCCAAACAGAACTGACGCAGATGCACTTAGTGGCAATATTAATCTCCCATTTTATGTGTGGGACACTGCTGCAAAATTCAGGCCCACTGTATTACACTACACGGTATAAGTGGCAGAAAGTCGCTGGCAGATATACGCCAAACCGAACTGACGCAGATGCACTTAGTGACAATATTAATCTCCCTTTTTATGTGTGGGACACTGCTGCAAAATTCAGGCCCACTGAATTACACTACACAGAATAAGTGGCAGAAACTGGCTGGCAGATATATGCAAACATAACTGACGCAGATGCACTTAGTGGCAATATTAATCTCCCTTTTTATGTGTGGGACACTGCTGCAAAATTCATGCCCACTGTATTACCCTACACGGCATAAGTGGCAGAAAGTGGCTGAGAGATATACACCAAACAGAACTGACACAGATGCACTTAGTGACAGTATTAATCTCCTTTTTATGTGTGGGACACTGCAGCAAAAAAAAAAACAGGCCCACTGTATTTCACTACACGGTATAAGTGGCAGAAAGTTGCTGGCAGATATACACCAAACTTAACTGACGCAGATGCACTTAGTGACAATATTAATCTCCTTTTTAGGTGTGGGACACTGCTGCAAAATTCAGGCCCACTGTATTACACTACACGGTATAAGTGGCAAAAAGTGCCTGGCAGATATACGCCAAACAGAACTGACGCAGATGCACTTAGTGGCAATATTAATCTCCCTTTTTATGTGTGGGACACTGCAGCAAAAAAAAAAGGCAGACTGTATTACACTACACGGTATAAGTGGCAGAAAGTGGCTGGCAGATATACGCCAAACAGAACTGACGCAGATGCACTTAGTGGCAATATTAATCTCCCTTTTTATGTGTGGGACACTGCTGCAAAATTCAGGCCCACTGTATTACACTACACGGTATAAGTGGCAGAAAGTGGCTGGCAGATATACGCCAAACAGAACTGACGCAGATGCACTTAGTGGCAATATTAATCTCCCTTTTTATGTGTGGGACACTGCTGCAAAATTCAGGCCCACTGTATTACCCTACACGGCATAAGTGGCAGAAAGTGGCTGAGAGATATACGCCAAACAGAAATGACACAGATGCACTTAGTGACAATATTAATCTCCCTTTTTATGTGTGGGACACTGCAGCAAAAAAAAAAAAACAGGCCCACTGTATTACACTACACGCTATAAGTGGCAGAAAGTGGCTGGCAGATATACGCCAAACAGAACTGACGCAGATGCACTTAGTGGCAATATTAATCTCCCTTTTTAGGTGTGGGACACTGCTGCATAATTCAGGCCCACTGTATTACACTACACGGTATACGTGGCAGAAAGTAACTGGCAGATATACGCCAAACAGAACTGATGCAGATGCACTTAGTGGCAATATTAATCTCCCTTTTTATGTGTGGGACACTGCTGCAAAATTCAGGTCCACTGTATTACACTACACAGCATAAGTGGCAGAAAGTGGCTGGCAGATATATGCCAAACAGAAATGACACAGATGCACTTAGTGACAATATTAATCTCCCTTTTTATGTGTGGGACACTGCAGCAAAAAAAAAAAACAGGCCCACTGTATTACACTACACGGTATAAGTGGCAGAAAGTTGCTGGCAGATATACACCAAACTTAACTGACGCAGATGCACTTAGTGGCAATATTAATCTCCCTTTTTAGGTGTGGGACACTGCTGCAAAATTCAGGCCCACTGTATTACACTACACGGTATAAGTGGCATAAAGTGCCTGGCAGATATACGCCAAACAGAACTGACGCAGATGCACTTAGTGGCAATATTAATCTCCCTTTTTATGTGTGGGACACTGCAGCAAAAAAAAAGGCAGACTGTATTACACTACACGGTATAAGTGGCAGAAAGTGGCTGGCAGATATACGCCAAACAGAACTGATGCAGATGCACTTAGTGGCAATATTAATCTCCCTTTTTATGTGTGGGACACTGCTGCAAAATTCAGGCCCACTGTATTACACTACACGGTATAAGTGGCAGAAAGTGGCTGGCAGATATACGCCAAACAGAACTGACGCAGATGCACTTAGTGGCAATATTAATCTCCCATTTTATGTGTGGGACATTACTGCAAAATTCAGGCCCACTGTATTACACTACACGGTATAAGTGGCAGAAAGTCGCTGGCAGATATACGCCAAACAGAACTGACGCAGATGCACATAGTGACAATATTAATCTCCCATTTTATGTGTGGGACACTGCTGCAAAATTCAGGCCCACTGTATTACACTACACGGTATAAGTGGCAGAAAGTCGCTGGCAGATATACGCCAAACAGAACTGACGCAGATGCACTTAGTGACAATATTAATCTCCCTTTTTATGTGTGGGACACTGCTGCAAAATTCAGGCCCACTGAATTACACTACACAGAATAAGTGGCAGAAACTGGCTGGCAGATATGTGCAAACATAACTGACGCAGATGCACTTAGTGGCAATATTAATCTCCCTTTTTATGTGTGGGACACTGCTGCAAAATTCAGGCCCACTGTATTACCCTATACGGCATAAGTGTCAGAAAGTGGCTGAGAGATATACGCCAAACAGAACTGACACAGATGCACTTAGTGACAGTATTAATCTCCTTTTTATGTGTGGGACACTGCAGCAAAAAAAAAAACAGGCCCACTGTATTACACTACACGGTATAAGTGGCAGAAAGTTGCTGGCAGATATACGCCAAACAGAACTGACGCAGATGCACTTAGTGGCAATATTAATCTCCCTTTTTATGTGTGGGACACTGCAGCAAAAAAAAAAGGCAGACTGTATTACACTACACGGTATAAGTGGCAGAAAGTGGCTGGCAGATATACGCCAAACAGAACTGACGCAGATACACTTAGTGGCAATATTAATCTCCCTTTTTATGTGTGGGACACTGCTGCAAAATTCAGGCCCACTGTATTACACTACACGGTATAAGTGGCAGAAAGTGGCTGGCAGATATACGCCAAACAGAACTGACGCAGATGCACTTAGTGGCAATATTAATCTCCCTTTTTATGTGTGGGACACTGCTGCAAAATTCAGGCCCACTGTATTACCCTACACGGCATAAGTGGCAGAAAGTGGCTGAGAGATATACGCCAAACAGAAATGACACAGATGCACTTAGTGACAATATTAATCTCCATTTTTATGTGTGGGACACTGCAGCAAAAAAAAAAAAAACAGGCCCACTGTATTACACTACACGGTATAAGTGGCAGAAAGTGGCTGGCAGATATACGCCAAACAGAACTGACGCAGATGCACTTAGTGGCAATATTAATCTCCCTTTTTAGGTGTGGGACACTGCTGCATAATTCAGGCCCACTGTATTACACTACACGGTATACGTGGCAGAAAGTAACTGGCAGATATACGCCAAACAGAACTGATGCAGATGCACTTAGTGGCAATATTAATCTCCCTTTTTATGTGTGGGACACTGCTGCAAAATTCAGGTCCACTGTATTACACTACACAGCATAAGTGGCAGAAAGTGGCTGGCAGATATATGCCAAACAGAACTGACACAGATGCACTTAGTGACAATATTAATCTCCCTTTTTATGTGTGGGACACTGCAGCAAAAAAAAAAACAGGCGCACTGTATTACACTACACGGTATAAGTGGCAGAAAGTGGCTGGCAGATATACGCCAAACAGAACTGATGCAGATACACTTAGTCGCAATATTAATCTCCCTTTTTATGTGTGGGATACTGCTGCAAAATTCAGGCCCACTGTATTACACTACACGGTATAAGTGGCAGAAAGTGGCTGGCAGATATATGCCAAACAGAACTGACGCAGATGCACTTAGTGGCAATATCAATCTCCCTTTTTATGTGTGGGACACTGCTGCAAAATTCAGGCCCACTGTATTACACTACACGGTATAAGTGGCAGAAAGTTGCTGCCAGATATATGCCAAACAGAACTGATGCAGATGCACGTTATTGGCAATATTACTCTCCCTTTTTATGTGTGGGACACTGCTACAAAATTCAGGCCCACTGTATTACACTACACGGTATTAGTGGCAGAAAGTCACTGGCAGATATACGCCAAACAGAACTGACGCAGATGCACTTAGTGGCAATATTAATCTCCCTTTTTATGTGTGGGACACTGCAGCAAAAAAAAAAACAGGCCCACTGTATTACACTACATGGTATAAGTGGCATAAAGTGGCTGGCAGATATACGCCAAACAGAACTGACGCAGATGCACTTAGTGGCAATATTAATCTCCCTTTTTATGTGTGGGACACTGCTGCAAAATTCAGGTCCACTGTATTACACTACACGGTATAAGTGGCAGAAAGTGGCTGGCAGATACTGTATATGTAGCGCCCCCACTGCCGCAGGGCCGAGGGGTACCCGGTACCGGGCCTCTGAGTCTCTGCTCTGGTGTTGTCACGGTGACTAGACCCGGTCCGGGACCCTGCTGAGGGGCGTACAGTGATAGATGTAGATAGTGGTGGTGGTGCGGTGCAGTAAATAACGAGGACACCAGGTTGCAGTCTCTTTACCTCTTTACTGAAGGTCTCTGGGTCCTCAGTCCGGAATATGGTTCACCAGGCTGCGCAAGTCCGGCTGGTCCGATGGCACCTCCAGAGTTCTCCTTGCAGGTGGAAATCTGTGCCTTCCTGCTAGCGCTATGTGTTGTGGTCCTCCCCTGCTGTGCTTACGGGATAGTCCCCACAACTGTTGTGTCTGTTTCTCGTGTTCCCTCACAACAACTCGATTAGATGATGTTCTGCTAATCCTCCGTCCCTCCCGGTGTTATGGTTGGGACGCACCCGTATGACGGGTAGGCTCGGAGCTCTTCCGGGACCCTAGAGTCGCCCCTCTCCACAGGTTGCCCCCCAAGTCTGCATAGGTGATTTAGGTGAGACAGCCCGCCTGTGACTGACTGTCCTGCCGTTGGTTTGAAGTATTGCTTGGAGCTAGATATATGAATACTTCCTCGGCGTTCCGGCCGCCGGTTGTGCGCCTCAGTAGGATGTTGCCTCGGTCTTACAGCACGACTCCTACTGGTATTCTCCTTCTTGCTTTGATCTCGTTTCTCACTCAGCACAATATATCTCGCTTCTGATCCTTTCTTAGGGCACCGCCGCTATGCTGAGCAGGCACGGTCCCGTGACGTTCTTTCTTTTTGCCAGACCTCTGTCAGGGTCCCAAACCTGACAGAGACCCTACCGAATCTTCCCCACAACACCCCCTGCCACAAGGTGTTGCCTGGTTCCAACCCAGTCAGCTTTCTAACTAACTTCCTGCCTGACCCCCAGTTTACCCACACGGTGAGGAGTGGCCTAATAAATAGCACCCTTAGCTCCCCCTGGAGGCCCGTGTTGTGTATCCGCTTTTTGGGCTCCCCTGGTGGTTGCTGGTGGTACTGGTGACTTCTGTGTACTTTGCTGTTTCTGTTCACCTGCTTCCATCAGTGTTTGGGAGTTTCCTATTTAGCCTGGCTCTCCAGTCATTTCCTTGCCGGTCATCATTGTAACCAGAGCCTTGGGTAGCATGTTCCTGCTACTAGTCTGCTGATCAGCTAAGTGGACTTTGTCCTTTTGTTTTGTATCTTTTGTCCAGTTTGCAGTTTTTGTTATTCTCTGTAGCTGGAAGCTCTTGCGGGCTGAAATTGCCACTCCTGTGTCATGAGTTGACACAGGAGTCTTAAAGTAATTTCAGGATGGTTTTTGAAAGGGTTTTCAGTTGACCGTGAAGTCCGCTTTTGTATCCTTCTGCTATCTAGTAAGTGGACCTCTCTTTGCTAAATCTACTTTCATACTGTGTATGTCTTTTCCTCTGAACTCACCGTTAATATATGTGGGGGGCTGCTATCATCTTTGGGGAATTTCACTAGAGGTAAGCCAGG
The DNA here is from genome assembly GCF_051348905.1 of Ranitomeya variabilis. NCBI lineage: Eukaryota > Metazoa > Chordata > Amphibia > Anura > Dendrobatidae > Ranitomeya > Ranitomeya variabilis. Next base: position 352,995,117 of record NC_135235.1, read on the forward strand.
TCTGTTCCTTCCTCTACCAGGCGTAGTTAGTTCTCCGGCTGGCGCGTGGCATCTAGGATTCATAGGTATGCTCCCTGGCTACTATTAGTTGTGTGGTAGATTTAGCTCACGGTCAGCTCGAGTTTCCATCACCCGAGAGCTCGTTTGTTATTTTCATGTTTCTGTTGTTCCCTTGCCATTGGGAACCATGACAGTATGACCGGCCAGTGTTAATCTTATTGGCAGAAGAAAGGAGAGAAAAAAGAAGTCTGTATTTTTTTTTTTTTTTCCCCTATGCTTGCTCCATAGTTGGATCAGTTGTCTTTCAGCTCTAATTACAGCCTTTGCCTTTCTCTCCTTATAATCCTTGAATGGCTCTGAGCTCACCTGTTTAAAGATGGATCCTCAGAGTTTGGCTGCAGGTTTAAATAATCTTGCTACGAAGGTTCAAAATTTACAAGATTTTGTTATACATACTCCTATTTCCGAACCTAAAATTCCTACACCAGAGGTGTTTTCCGGAGATAGATCTCGGTTTCTGAATTTCAAATATAATTGTAAATTATTCCTTTCTCTCAGACCTCACTCCTCTGGAGATCCTGTCCAGCAGGTTAAGATTGTAATCTCTTTGCTGCGAGGTGACCCTCAAAATTGGGCATTTTCATTGGCACCAGGGGATCCTGCGTTGCTCAATGTGGATGCGTTTTTCCTGGCTTTAGGGTTGCTTTATGAGGAACCTAATTTGGAGATTCAAGCTGAAAAAGCTTTGATAGCCCTATCTCAAGGGCAAGATGAAGCTGAGATATACTGCCAAAAATTTCGTAAATGGTCTGTGCTTACTCAGTGGAATGAGTGCGCCCTAGCGGCAAATTTCAGAGAGGGCCTTTCTGATGCCGTTAAAGATGTTATGGTCGGGTTCCCTGCGCCTACAGGTCTGAATGAGTCCATGACAATGGCTATTCAGATTGATCGGCGTTTGCGGGAGCGCAAACCCGTGCACCATTTGGCGGTATCTTCTGAAGAGACGCCAGAGAAAATGCAATGTGACAGAATTATGTCCAGAAGCGAGCGGCAGAATTATAGGCGTAAAAATGGGTTATGCTTCTATTGTGGTGATTCTGCTCATGTTATATCAGCATGCTCTAAACGTACTAGGAAGGTTGACAAGTCTATTTCAATTGGCACTGTACAGTCCAAATTTATTTTGTCTGTAACCTTGATTTGTTCATTATCAGTTATTACCGTGGATGCCTATGTGGACTCTGGCGCCGCTCTGAGTCTTATGGACTGGTCCTTTGCCAAACGCTGTGGGTTTCATTTAGAGCCTCTGGAAGTCCCTATACCTCTGAAGGGTATTGATTCTACACCTTTGGCTTGTAATAAACCACAGTTCTGGACGCAAGTGACTATGCGTATGACTCCAGACCATCAGGAGGTGATTCGCTTCCTTGTGTTGTACAATTTACATGATGTTTTGGTGCTTGGATTACCATGGTTACAATCTCATAACCCAGTCCTTGACTGGAAAGCTATGTCTGTGTTAAGCTGGGGATGTCGGGGGGCTCATGGGGACATACCTTTGGTGTCCATTTCGTCATCTATTCCCTCTGAGATTCCGGCATTTTTGTCTGATTATCGTGATATTTTTGAAGAGCCTAAAATTGGTTCACTCCCTCCCCACAGGGATTGTGATTGCGCCATAGATCTGATTCCTGGCAGTAAATTTCCAAAGGGTCGTTTGTTTAACCTGTCTGTACCTGAACATGCTGCTATGCGCGAGTATATTAAGGAGTCCCTGGAAAAGGGACATATTCGTCTTTCTTCATCACCTTTAGGAGCCGGTTTTTTCTTTGTCTCTAAAAAGGATGGCTCTCTGAGGCCTTGTATTGATTATCGACTCCTGAATAAAATTACAGTCAAGTATCAGTATCCGTTGCCTTTGCTGACTGATTTGTTTGCTCGCATAAGGGGGGCTAAGTGGTTCTCTAAGATTGATCTTCGTGGGGCGTATAATTTGGTGCGAATTAAGCAGGGGGATGAGTGGAAAACCGCATTTAATACGCCTGAGGGCCATTTTGAGTATTTAGTAATGCCGTTCGGCCTTTCTAATGCACCTTCGGTCTTTCAGTCCTTAATGCATGATATTTTCCGTGAATAGTTGGATAAATTTATGATTGTGTATTTGGACGATATTTTGATTTTTTCTGATGACTGGGAGTCTCATGTTCAGCAGGTCAGGAGGGTTTTTCAGGTTTTGCGGGAGAATTTTTTGTGCGTAAAGGGTTCAAAGTGTGTTTTTGGGGTTCAAAAAATTTCCTTTTTGGGGTACATTTTTTCCCCTTCTTCTATTGAGATGGACCCTGTCAAGGTTCGGGCTATTTATGACTGGACGCAGCCTACTTCTCTGAAGAGTCTTCAGAAATTCTTGGGCTTTGCTAATTTTTATCGTCGATTTATAGCTGTTTTTTCTGGCGTTGCTAAACCTCTGACGGATTTGACTAAAAAGGGTGCTGATGTTGCCAATTGGTCCCCTGCTGCTGTGGAGGCCTTTCGGGAGCTTAAGCGCCGCTTTTTGTCTGCCCCTGTGTTGCGCCAGCCTGATGTTTCTCTTCCCTTTCAGGTTGAGGTCGATGCTTCCGAGATCGGAGCGGGGGCGGTTTTGTCGCAGAAAAGTTCCGACTGTTCAGTGATGAGACCTTGTGCGTACTTTTCTCGAAAATTTTCGGCCGCCGAGCGAAACTATGATGTTGGTAATCGGGAGCTTTTGGCCATGAAGTGGGCATTTGAGGAGTGGCGTCATTGGCTTGAGGGTGCCAGACATCAGGTGGTAGTTTTGACTGATCACAAGAATCTGATTTATTTAGAGTCTGCCAGGCGCCTGAATCCTAGACAGGCACGTTGGTCGTTGTTCTTTTCTCGGTTTAATTTTGTGGTCTCGTACTTACCGGGGTCTAGGAATGTGAAGGCAGATGCTCTTTCTAGGAGTTTTGAGCCTGACTCTCCTGGGAATTCTGAACCTGCTGGTGTCCTTAAGGATGGGGTGGTTTTGTCTGCTGTCTCCCCAGATCTGCGACGTGCTTTGCAAGAATTTCAGGCGGATAGACCTGATCGTTGTCCGTCTGGTAGACTGTTTGTTCCTGACGATTGGACCAGTAGAGTCATCTCAGAAGTTCATTCTTCTACTCTGGCAGGTCATCCGGGAATTTTTGGCACCAGAGATTTGGTGGCTAGATCCTTCTGGTGGCCTTCCCTGTCTCGAGATGTGCGTGTTTTTGTGCAGTCTTGCGATGTGTGTGCTCGGGCCAAGCCTTGTTGTTCTAAGGCTAGTGGGTTATTGTTGCCCTTGCCTATTCCGTAGAGGCCTTGGACGCACATCTCTATGGACTTTATCTCGGATCTCCCGGTTTCTCAGAAGATGTCTGTCATCTGGGTGGTGTGTGACCGTTTTTCTAAAATGGTTCATTTGGTGCCATTGCCTAAGTTGCCTTCCTCATCTGAGTTGGTCCCTCTGTTTTTTCAAAATGTGGTTCGCTTGCATGGTATTCCGGAAAACATCGTTTCTGACAGGGGTACCCAGTTCGTGTCTAGATTTTGGCGGGCGTTCTGTGCCAGGTTGGGCATTGATTTGTCTTTTTCGTCTGCATTCCATCCTCAGACCAATGGCCAGACGGAGCGAACTAATCAAACTTTGGAGACTTATTTGAGGTGTTTTGTGTCTGTGGATCAGGATGATTGGGTTGCCTTTCTGCCGTTGGCAGAGTTTGCTCTTAATAATCGGGCTAGTTCTGCCACTTTGGTTTCTCCCTTCTTTTGCAATTCAGGGTTTCATCCACGTTTTTCATCTGGTCAGGTTGAATCTTCGGATTGTACTGGAGTAGATGCGGTGGTGGATCGGTTGCATCGGATTTGGGGACAAGTGGTGGATAATTTGGAGTTGTCCCAGGAGAGGACTCAGCAGTTTGCTAACCGCCGTCGTCGTGTTGGTCCTCTCCTTCGTGTTGGGGACTCGGTGTGGTTGTCTTCCCGTTTTGTCCCTATGAGGGTTTCTTCTCCTAAATTTAAGCCTCGGTTCATCGGTCCTTATAGGATTTTGGAGATTCTTAACCCTGTTTCCTTTCGTTTGGACCTCCCGGCATCTTTCGCTATCCATAATGTATTCCATCGGTCGTTGTTGCGGAGATATGAGGTACCGGTGGTTCCTTCTACTGAACCTCCTGCTCCTGTGCTGGTGGAGGGTGAGTTGGAGTACGTGGTAGAGAAGATCTTGGACTCCCGTATTTCCAGACGGAGACTTCAATATCTGGTTAAATGGAAGGGCTATGGTCAGGAAGATAATTCTTGGGTAACCGCCTCTGATGTTCATGCCTCGGATTTGGTTCGTGCCTTTCATAGGGCTCATCCAGATCGCCCTGGCGGTTCTTGTGAGGGTTCGGTGCCCCCTCCTTAAGGGGAGGGTACTGTTGTGTATCCGCTTTTTGGGCTCCCCTGGTGGTTGCTGGTGGTACTGGTGACTTCTGTGTACTTTGCTGTTTCTGTTCACCTGCTTCCATCAGTGTTTGGGAGTTTCCTATTTAGCCTGGCTCTCCAGTCATTTCCTTGCCGGTCATCATTGTAACCAGAGCCTTCGGTAGCATGTTCCTGCTACTAGTCTGCTGATCAGCTAAGTGGACTTTGTCCTTTTGTTTTGTATCTTTTGTCCAGTTTGCAGTTTTTGTTATTCTCTGTAGCTGGAAGCTCTTGCGGGCTGAAATTGCCACTCCTGTGTCATGAGTTGACACAGGAGTCTTAAAGTAATTTCAGGATGGTTTTTGAAAGGGTTTTCAGTTGACCGTGAAGTCCGCTTTTGTATCCTTCTGCTATCTAGTAAGTGGACCTCTCTTTGCTAAATCTACTTTCATACTGTGTATGTCTTTTCCTCTGAACTCACCGTTAATATATGTGGGGGGCTGCTATCATCTTTGGGGAATTTCACTAGAGGTAAGCCAGGTCTGTTCCTTCCTCTACCAGGTGTAGTTAGTTCTCCGGCTGGCGCGTGGCATCTAGGATTCATAGGTATGCTCCCTGGCTACTATTAGTTGTGTGGTAGATTTAGCTCACGGTCAGCTCGAGTTTCCATCACCCGAGAGCTCGTTTGTTATTTTCATGTTTCTGTTGTTCCCTTGCCATTGGGAACCATGACAGGCCCGACTGTGAAATGTATTGGTGTATGTGATACCTGGTCAGATGAACTCCTTCAGTGCCATCAGACGTACCATAGCCCCCCTTAGCGGCGGAGCCACAGTACTGCAACGACCAGGACTCTGGGGCGCTGCACTCCCCCCCGGTTAAATCCAGTACTCCGGGACTGGGAAGAAAACAACAATACATGTCAGCAAAAAGACATACAATTTTTGTGAGTGCAATAACAATAAGCATATTTGAACAGAGCTTCCCTTTATGGGAGGTGAGGACACTTAAACGTTACAAACATGGTTAAATACCTTCAAATAACTTTCCTTACCCAACCGGGTATTCTACTAAGTGCAAAATTTTTAAACATTAATTCAACACTGCCTTTAAGGATGTACACTCTGAATCCACTAAAGACCTTCTTATAACACATTATAAGGCTTAAGCAACTGTGCTACACTCTCCTACTTTACGTCTGCAGGACCGCCTGTCCTAACGGCTCCAGACCTACTGCCTCTCCTTTCTATTACAGGACTGCTCCTTTCAGCTCGAGCCTTCTGTCCTTCCACTACTATACACAGTATAGAACATGTTTTTCTTTCAGTTGGAGATTACTGAGCCATCCCTATATGGCTCCTAAGAGGACTCACCACTAACCCCTACGGGTTCACTTCCTGTCCTCATCCTTCTATTAACATTAGTGAACATTTCTTACAATTAACTATTTGGTTACATTTAACTTTCACATATCAACATTATTGCTTCTTCTTTCAAAGCATCATCATTCCTTAAGTGCTATCGATGAACATCCCCTTTAAGAGGGGACCAAGTCTCTATGAGGTAGTGCAACTTTTCAAGCTGCAAGTCCGTATGCGGCAAGGACTCCAGTACAAGTTCCAATAACCGTATCTTCGCAAAGAGTCCGTCTTTTATATAAAACCAGTAGGGAACACCTTTAAGAAGGTGCAACTCTGTACAAGGAGTTTGTATCATGCATTGTTCATGATTCAGCAGTTTCTTAGCAACGGAGCAAAAAGTAGAAAAACAAACAAAGAGCAATAGGGATCCCGGGTCAACAAAGGGATCCCTTTAAGAGTTAACCCTGGACGGGTTTAGCAGCAACATAGCAGCAAAAACAAACAGTTTGAAGAACTATTTACATATTATGCAGAGTTTTAAGATATTTACTTTTGTGGTGCAGAAGGTGGTTTCCTTCCGGGCCTCACCAGACCAACGGGTCGCGCTGCCGATCCAAGGAGCGGTTCCTGCCCCAGCAATGACAGGATCCCTCGCCGTGATGCTCTTCTCACTGATGGACCGGCACGCCCCCAAGGTACGTGGTGGGTCCGGGTTCCCCGCTGCTCCGCAGGGACAGGTTCCGTTGCCTTTTCAGCAGGAGGTGCATCTTCTGATGTTCCGGCAGCGGCCTGGAGTGCGACGCACCGCTGGACGCCCCGAGCTATCCAGCCAGCTTCACCTGTCTCCCTCCTCCACCTGGTGTAGGTTACAGCGTCACCTGGCTCCAGGTCGCGAGCGAACCTTCCTCCGCAGGGCTCTACTTCCTCCCGGTCTACACGGACCTGTAGCTGCTCCCCAATCTCCTGTATAACTCCCCTTCCGTGTCGGGAGTTAAAGGACACCACTACACCCCAGTGTGACGGCGGGGTTTCTTCCACGCTGGTCAGGTCAATCTGGGCTGCAGGCTGGGGCCGGCTCCGCCACGCCGTCAACAGGCGCCGCAGGTGTTCGGCCTCCGGCAGGATTCTCATGCCCTGTGTCTGCAGCGTACCTTCACCCGCGGTCGGGTTGGGAGCAGCAGGGGACACCGGAGACAGGCGGATCTCCGTGGGCTGGCCCAGCCGAGCGAGCACGCGGGCATCAGCCTCCAAGCGGCGTGCTATCTGTCGGGCCTCGGCTGCGGCCACACACCCCGCGGACATCTGCCAGTTAGGTCGACCCATCGGTGGTTTTGTGAGAGCCAGTCCCCGCAACGATGGCGTCTCCGAGGCTGCGTCCGGTGATGCGGCTCCATGCCGAATCAGGTCATCCCCACGCGGTGCTTCCGGCGTCGCCATCTTTATCTCCTCCCCAGCGTCTTCTTCCCGTGGTCTCTTTCATGGGTGGCCCCGTCTCCATGGTCTCCACCCTCCAAACAGGATCAGGAGGCAGACCTCGGCTGTTGACGGACACGTCCTCAGGACACAGAAATATTTAGACTGGGCGGCCATTGTCGTTCGCGCTCTCCAGCTTGTCCACGCCTACTCCACGCCCCTCTTCTTCTCCTGCGCTCTCCTCAGCGCTGTAATGGCGGCGGATTTTGGCGGCAAGTGGCACAGCACAGTCTTTGCAATAAAGTACAGTCCACGCACAATAAATCACAGTTCCAAGGCACACATGACCCGATTCCTCAGGCTTAAGTAGATCCTGTTCGTGACGCCAAGTTGTAGCGCCCCCACTGCCGCAGGGCCGAGGGGTACCCGGTACCGGGCCTCTGAGTCTCTGCTCTGGGGTTGTCATGGTGGCTAGACCCGGTCCGTGACCCTGCTGAGGGGCGTACAGTGATAGATGTAGATAGTGGTGGTGGTGCGGTGCAGTATATAACGAGGACACCAGGTTGCAGTCTCTTTACCTCTTTACTGAAGGTCTCTGGGTCCTCAGTCCGGAATATGGTTCACCAGGCTGCGCAAGTCCGGCTGGTCCGATGGCACCTCCAGAGTTCTCCTTGCAGGTGGAAATCTGTGCCTTCCTGCTAGCGCTATGTGTTGTGGTCCTCCCCTGCTGTGCTTACGGGATAGTCCCCACAACTGTTGTGTCTGTTTCTCGTGTTCCCTCACAACAACTCGATTAGATGATGTTCTGCTAATCCTCCGTCCCTCCCGGTGTTATGGTTGGGACGCACCCGTATGACGGGTAGGCTCGGAGCTCTTCCGGGACCCTAGAGTCGCCCCTCTCCACAGGTTGCCCCCCAAGTCTGCATAGGTGATTTAGGTGAGACAGCCCGCCTGTGACTGACTGTCCTGCCGTTGGTTTGAAGTATTGCTTGGAGCTAGATATATGAATACTTCCTCGGTGTTCCGGCCGCCGGTTGTGCGCCTCAGTAGGATGTTGCCTCGGTCTTACAGCACGACTCCTACTGGTATTCTCCTTCTTGCTTTGATCTCGTTTCTCACTCAGCACAATATATCTCGCTTCTGATCCTTTCTTAGGGCACCGCCGCTATGCTGAGCAGGCACGGTCCCGTGACGTTCTTTCTTGTTGCCAGACCTCTGTCAGGGTCCCAAACCTGACAGAGACCCTACCGAATCTTCCCCACAACACCCCCTGCCACAAGGTGTTGCCTGGTTCCAACCCAGTCAGCTTTCTAACTAACTTCCTGCCTGACCCCCAGTTTACCCACACGGTGAGGAGTGGCCTAATAAATAGCACCCTTAGCTCCCCCTGGAGGCCCGACTGTGAAAAGTATTGGTGTATGTGATACCTGGTCAGATGAACTCCTTCAGTGCCATCAGACGTACCATAGCCCCCCTTAGCGGCGGAGCCACAGTACTGCAACGACCAGGACTCTGGGGCGCTGCACTTACGTCAAACAGAACTGATGCAGATGCACTTAGTGGCAATATTAATCTCCCTTTTAATGTGTGGGATACTGCTGCAAAATTCAGGCCCACTGTACTACACTACACGGTATAAGTGGCAGAAAGTGGCTGGCAGATATACGCCAAACAGAACTGAAGCAGATGCACTTAGTGGAAATATTAATCTCCCTTTTTATGTGTGGGACACTGCTGCAAAATTCAGGCCACTGTATTACACTACACGGTATAAGTGGCAGAAAGTGGCTGGCAGATATACGCCAAAGAGAACTGATGCAGATGCACTTAATGGCAATATTAATCTCCCTTTTTATGTGTCGGACACTGCAGCAATAAAAAAAACAGGCCCACTGTATTACACTACACGGTATAAGTGGCAGAAAGTGGCTGGCAGATTTACGCCAAACAGAACTGATGCAGATGCACTTAGTGGCAATACTAATCTCCCTTTTTATGTGTGGGACACTGCAGCAAAAAAAAAAACAGGCCCACTGTATCACACTACACGTATAAGTGTCAGAAAGTGGCTGCCAAATATACGCCAAAGAGCACTGACACAGATGCACTTAGTGGCAATATTAATCTCCTTTATATGTGTGGGACACTGCTGCAAAATTCAGGCCCACTGTATAACACTACACGTATAAGTGTCAGAAAGTGGCTGGCAAATATACGCCAAACTGAACTGACGCAGATGCACTTAGTGGCAATATTAATCTCCCTTTTTGTGTTTGGTTCATTGCAGAAAAAAAAAAAACAGGCCACTGTATTACACTACACGGTATAAGTGGCAGAATGTGGCTGGCAGATATACGCCAAACAGAACTGACGAAGATGCACTTAGTGTCTATATTAATCTCCCTTTTTATCTGTGGGACACTGCTGCAAAATTCAGGCCCACTGTATTACACTACACGGAATAAGTGGCATAAAGTGCCTGGCAGATATACGCCAAACAGAACTGAAGCAGATGCACTTAGTGGCAATATTAATCTCCCTTTTTATGTGTGGGACACTGCTGCAAAAAAGAAACAGGCCCACTGTATTACACTACACGGTATAAGTAGCAGAAAGTGGCTGGCAGATATACACCAAACAGAACTGACGCAGATGCTCTTAGTGGCAATATTAATCTCCTTTTTATGTGTGTGACACTGCTGCAAAATTCAGGCCCACTGTTTTACACTACAAGGTATAAGTGGCAGAAAAGGGTTGGCAGATATACGCCAAACATAACTGATGCAGAAGCACTTAGTGGCAATATTAATCTCCCTTTTTATGTGTGGGACACTGCTGCAAAATTCAGGCCCACTGTATTACACTACACGTATAAGTGGCAAAAAGTTGCTGGCAGATATACGCCAAACAGAACTGACGCAGATGCAATAAGTGGCAATATTAATCTCCCTTTTTATGTGTGGGACACTGCAGCAAAAAAAAAAGGCAGACTGTATTACACTACACGGTATAAGTGGCATAAAGTGAGTGGCAGATATACGCCAAACAGAACTGACGCAGATGCACTTAGTGGCAATATTAATCTCCCTTTTTATGTGTGGGACACTGCTGCAAAATTCAGGCCCACTGTATTACACTGCACGGTATAAGTGGCAGAAAGTGGCTGGCAGATATACGCCAAACAGAACTGACGCAGATGCACTTAGTGGCAATATTAATCTCCCTTTTTATGTGTGGGACACTGCTGCAAAATTCAGGCCCACTGTATTACCCTACATGGCATAAGTGGCAGAAAGTGGCTGAGAGATATACACCAAACAGAAATGACACAGATGCACTTAGTGACAATATTAATCTCCTTTTTTATGTGTGGGACACTGCTGCAAAATTCAGGCCCACTGTATTACACTACACGGTATACGTGGCAGAATGTGGCTGGCATATATACGCCAAACAGAACTGATGCAGAAGCACTTAGTGGCAATATTAATCTCCCTTTTTATGTGTGCAATACTGCTGCAAAATTCAGGCCCACTGTATTACACTGCACGGTATAAGTGGCAGAAAGTGGCTGGCAGATATACGCCAAACAGAACTGACGCAGATGCACTTAGTGGCAATATTAATCTCCCTTTTTATGTGTGGGACACTGCTGCAAAATTCAGGCCCACTGTATTACCCTACATGGCATAAGTGGCAGAAAGTGGCTGAGAGATATACACCAAACAGAAATGACACAGATGCACTTAGTGACAATATTAATCTCCCTTTTTATGTGTGGGACACTGCTGCAAAATTCAGGCCCACTGTATTACACTACACGGTATACGTGGCAGAATGTGGCTGGCAGATATACGCCAAACAGAACTGATGCAGATGCACTTAGTGGCAATATTAATCTCCCTTTTTATGTGTGCAATACTGCTGCAAAATTCAGGCCCACTGTATAACACTACACGCTATATGTGGCAGAAAGTGGCTGGCAGATATATGCCAAACAGAAATGATGCAGATGCACTTAGTGGCAATATTAATCTCCTTTTTATGTGTGGAACACTGCTGCAAAATTCAGGTCCACTGTATTACACTACACAGCATAAGTGGCAGAAAGTGGCTGGCAGATATATGCCAAACAGAACTGACGCAGATGCACTTAGTGGCAATATTAATCTCCCTTTTTATGTGTGGGACACTGCTGCAAAATTCAGGCCCACTGTATTACCCTACATGGCATAAGTGGCAGAAAGTGGCTGAGAGATATACACCAAACAGAAATGACACAGATGCACTTAGTGACAATATTAATCTCCCTTTTTATGTGTGGGACACTGCTGCAAAAAAAAACAGGCCCACTGTATTACACTACACGGTATAAGTGGCAGAAAGTGGCTGGCAGATATACGCCAAACAGAACTGACGCAGATGCACTTAGTGGCAATATTAATCTCCCTTTTTATGTGTGGGACACTGCTGCAAAATTCAGGCCCACTGTATTACACTGCACGGTATAAGTGGCAGAAAGTGGCTGGCAGATATACGCCAAACAGAACTGACGCAGATGCACTTAGTGGCAATATTAATCTCCCTTTTTATGTGTGGGACACTGCTGCAAAATTCAGGCCCACTGTATTACACTGCACGGTATAAGTGGCAGAAAGTGGCTGGCAGATATACGCCAAACAGAACTGACGCAGATGCACTTAGTGGCAATATTAATCTCCCTTTTTATGTGTGGGACACTGCTGCAAAATTCAGGCCCACTGTATTACACTACACAGTATAAGTGGCAGAAAGTGGCTGGCATATATACGCCAAACAGAACTGACGCAGATGCACTTAGTGGCAATATTAATCTCCCTTTTTATGTGTGGACACTGCAGCAAAAAAAAACAGTCCCACAGTATTACACTACACGGTATAAGTGGCAGAATGTGGCTGGCAGATATAGGCCAAACAGAACTGAGGCAGATGCACTTAGTGGCAATATTAATCTCCCTTTTTATGTGTGGGGCACTGCAGCAAAAAAAACAACAGGCCCACTGAATTACACTACACGGTATAAGTGGCAGAAAGTGGCTGGCAGATATACACCAAACAGAACTGACGCAGATGCACGTAGTGGCAATATTAATCTCCCTTTTTATGTGTGGGACACGGCTGCAAAATTCAGGTCCACTGTATTACACTACATGGTATAAGTGGCAGAAAGTGGCTGGCAGATATACGCCAAACAGAACTGACGCAGATGCACTTAGTGGCAATATTAATCTCCCTTTTTATGTGTGGGACACTGCTGCAAAATTCAGGCCCACTGTATTACACTGCACAGTATAAGTGGCAGAAAGTGGCTGGCAGATATACGCCAAACAGAACTGACGCAGATGCACTTAATGGCAATATTAATCTCCCTTTTTATGTGTGGGACACTGCAGCAAAAAAAAACAGGCCCACTGTATTACACTACACGGTATAAGTGGCAGAAAGTGGCTGGCAGATATACGACAAACAGAACTGACGCAGATGCACTTAGTGGCAATATTAATCTCCCTTTTTATGTGTGGGGCACTGCAGCAAAAAAAACAACAGGCCCACTGAATTACACTACACGGTATAAGTGGCAGAAAGTGGCTGGCAGATATACACCAAACAGAACTGACGCAGATGCACGTAGTGGCAATATTAATCTCCCTTTTTATGTGTGGGACACGGCTGCAAAATTCAGGTCCACTGTATTACACTACATGGTATAAGTGGCAGAAAGTGGCTGGCAGATATACGCCAAACAGAACTGACGCAGATGCACTTAGTGGCAATATTAATCTCCCTTTTTATGTGTGGGACACTGCTGCAAAATTCAGGCCCACTGTATTACACTGCACAGTATAAGTGGCAGAAAGTGGCTGAGAGATATACGCCAAACAGAAATGACACAGATGAACTTAGTGACAATATTAATCTCCCTTTTTATGTGTGGGACACTGCAGCAAAAAAAAACAGGCCCACTGTATTACACTACACGGTATAAGTGGCAGAAAGTGGCTGGCAGATATACGACAAACAGAACTGACGCAGATGCACTTAGTGGCAATATTAATCTCCCTTTTTATGTGTGGGACACTGCTGCAAAATTCAGGCCCACTGTATTACACTGCACAGTATAAGTGGCAGAAAGTGGCTGGCAGATATACGCCAAACAGAACTGACGCAGATGCACTTAATGGCAATATTAATCTCCCTTTTTATGTGTGGGACACTGCTGCAAAATTCAGGCCCACTGTATTACCCTACATGGCATAAGTGGCAGAAAGTGGCTGAGAGATATACACCAAACAGAAATGACACAGATGCACTTAGTGACAATATTAATCTCCCTTTTTATGTGTGGGACACTGCTGCAAAATTCAGGCCACTGTATTACACTACACGGTATACGTGGCAGAATGTGGCTGGCAGATATACGCCAAACAGAACTGATGCAGATGCACTTAGTGGCAATATTAATCTCCCTTTTTATGTGTGCAATACTGCTGCAAAATTCAGGCCCACTGTATAACACTACACGGTATATGTGGCAGAAAGTGGCTGGCAGATATATGCCAAACAGAACTGATGCAGATGCACTTAGTGGCAATATTAATCTCCTTTTTATGTGTGGAACACTGCTGCAAAATTCAGGTCCACTGTATTACACTACACAGCATAAGTGGCAGAAAGTGGCTGGCAGATATATGCCAAACAGAACTGACGCAGATGCACTTAGTGGCAATATTAATCTCCCTTTTTATATGTGGGACACAGCAGCAAAAAAAAAAACAGGCCCACTGTATTACACTACATGGTATAAGTGGCAGAAAGTGGCTGGCAGATATACGCCAAACAGAACTGACACAGATGCACTTAGTGGCAATATTAATCTCCCTTATTATGTGTGGGACACTGCTGCAAAATTCAGGCCCACTGTATTACACTACACGGTATAAGTGGCAGAAAGTGGCTGGCAGATATACGCCAAACAGAACTGATGCAGATGCACTTAGTCGCAATATTAATCTCCCTTTTTATGTGTGGGATACTGCTGCAAAATTCAGGCCCACTGTATTACACTACACGGTAAAAGTGGCAGAAAGTGGCTGGCAGATATACGCCAAACAGAACTGATGCAGATGCACTTAGTGGCAATATTAATCTCCCTTTTTATGTGTGGGACACTGCTGCAAAATTCAGGCCCACTGTATTACACTACACAGTATAAGTGGCAGAAAGTGGCTGGCATATATACGCCAAACAGAACTGACACAGATGCACTTAGTGGCAATATTAATCTCCCTTTTTATGTGTGGACACTGCAGCAAAAAAAAACAGTCCCACAGTATTACACTACACGGTATAAGTGGCAGAATGTGGCTGGCAGATATAGGCCAAACAGAACTGACGCAGATGCACTTAGTGGCAATATTAATCTCCCTTTTTATGTGTGGGGCACTGCAGCAAAAAAAAAACAGGCCCACTGAATTACACTACACGGTATAAGTGGCAGAAAGTGGCTGGCAGATATACACCAAACAGAACTGACGCAGATGCACTTAGTGGCAATATTAATCTCCCTTTTTAGGTGTGGGACACTGCTGCAAAATTCAGGCCCAATGAATTACACTACACAGAATAAGTGGCAGAAACTGGCTGGCAGATATATGCAAACAGAACTGACGCAGATGCACGTAGTGGCAATATTAATCTCCCTTTTTATGTGTGGGACACGGCTGCAAAATTCAGGTCCACTGTATTACACTACATGGTATAAGTGGCAGAAAGTGGCTGGCAGATATACGCCAAACAGAACTGACGCAGATGCACTTAGTGGCAATATTAATCTCCCTTTTTATGTGTGGGACACTGCTGCAAAATTCAGGCCCACTGTATTACCCTACACGGCATAAGTGGCAGAAAGTGGCTGAGAGATATACGCCAAACAGAAATGACACAGATGAACTTAGTGACAATATTAATCTCCCTTTTTATGTGTGGGACACTGCAGCAAAAAAAAACAGGCCCACTGTATTACACTACACGGTATAAGTGGCAGAAAGTGGCTGGCAGATATACGCCAAACAGAACTGACGCAGATGCACTTAGTGGCAATATTAATCTCCCTTTTTATGTGTGGGACACTGCTGCAAAATTCAGGCCCACTGTATTACACTGCACGGTATAAGTGGCAGAAAGTGGCTGGCAGATATACGCCAAACAGAACTGACGCAGATGCACTTAGTGGCAATATTAATCTCCCTTTTTATGTGTGGGACACTGCTGCAAAATTCAGGCCCACTGTATTACACTGCAGGGTATAAGTGGCAGAAAGTGGCTGGCAGATATACGCCAAACAGAACTGACGCAGATGCACTTAGTGGCAATATTAATCTCCCTTTTTATGTGTGGGATACTGCTGCAAAATTCAGGCCCACTGTATTACCCTACATGGCATAAGTGGCAGAAAGTGGCTGAGAGATATACACCAAACAGAAATGACACAGATGCACTTAGTGACAATATTAATCTCCCTTTTTATGTGTGGGACACTGCTGCAAAATTAGGCCCACTGTATTACACTACACGGTATATGTGGCAGAAAGTGGCTGGCAGATATATGCCAAACAGAACTGATGCAGATGCACTTAGTGGCAATATTAATCTCCTTTTTATGTGTGGAACACTGCTGCAAAATTCAGGTCCACTGTATTACACTACACAGCATAAGTGGCAGAAAGTGGCTGGCAGATATATGCCAAACAGAACTGACGCAGATGCACTTAGTGGCAATATTAATCTCCCTTTTTATGTGTGGGACACTGCTGCAAAATTCAGGCCCACTGTATTACCCTACATGACATAAGTGGCAGAAAGTGGCTGAGAGATATACACCAAACAGAAATGACACAGATGCACTTAGTGACAATATTAATCTCCCTTTTTATGTGTGGGACACTGCTGCAAAATTCAGGCCCACTGTATTACACTACACGGTATACGTGGCAGAATGTGGCTGGCAGATATACGCCAAACAGAACTGATGCAGATGCACTTAGTGGCAATATTAATCTCCCTTTTTATGTGTGCAATACTGCTGCAAAATTCAGGCCCACTGTATAACACTACACGGTATATGTGGCAGAAAGTGGCTGGCAGATATATGCCAAACAGAACTGATGCAGATGCACTTAGTGGCAATATTAATCTCCTTTTTATGTGTGGAACACTGCTGCAAAATTCAGGTCCACTGTATTACACTACACAGCATAAGTGGCAGAAAGTGGCTGGCAGATATATGCCAAACAGAACTGACGCAGATGCACTTAGTGGCAATATTAATCTCCCTTTTTATATGTGGGACACAGCAGCAAAAAAAAAAACAGGCCCACTGTATTACACTACATGGTATAAGTGGCAGAAAGTGGCTGGCAGATATATGCCAAACAGAACTGACACAGATGCACTTAGTGGCAATATTAATCTCCCTTATTATGTGTGGGACACTGCTGCAAAATTCAGGCCCACTGTATTACACTACACGGTATAAGTGGCAGACAGTGGCTGGCAGATATACGCCAAACAGAACTGATGCAGATGCACTTAGTGGCAATATTAATCTCCCTTTTTATGTGTGGGACACTGCTGCAAAATTCAGGCCCACTGTATTACACTACACAGTATAAGTGGCAGAAAGTGGCTGGCATATATACGCCAAACAGAACTGACGCAGATGCACTTAGTGGCAATATTAATCTCCCTTTTTATGTGTGGACACTGCAGCAAAAAAAAACAGTCCCACAGTATTACACTACACGGTATAAGTGGCAGAATGTGGCTGGCAGATATAGGCCAAACAGAACTGACGCAGATGCACTTAGTGGCAATATTAATCTCCCTTTTTATGTGTGGGGCACTGCAGCAAAAAAAAAACAGGCCCACTGAATTACACTACACGGTATAAGTGGCAGAAAGTGGCTGGCAGATATACACCAAACAGAACTGATGCAGATGCACTTAGTGGCAATATTAATCTCCCTTTTTAGGTGTGGGACACTGCTGCAAAATTCAGGCCCAATGAATTACACTACACAGAATAAGTGGCAGAAACTGGCTGGCAGATATATGCAAACAGAACTGACGCAGATGCACGTAGTGGCAATATTAATCTCCCTTTTTATGTGTGGGACACGGCTGCAAAATTCAGGTCCACTGTATTACACTACAAGGTATAAGTGGCAGAAAAGGGTTGGCAGATATACGCCAAACATAACTGATGCAGAAGCACTTAGTGGCAATATTAATCTCCCTTTTTATGTGTGGGACACTGCTGCAAAATTCAGGCCCACTGTATTACACTACACGTATAAGTGGCAAAAAGTTGCTGGCAGATATACGCCAAACAGAACTGACGCAGATGCAATAAGTGGCAATATTAATCTCCCTTTTTATGTGTGGGACACTGCAGCAAAAAAAAAAGGCAGACTGTATTACACTACACGGTATAAGTGGCATAAAGTGAGTGGCAGATATACGCCAAACAGAACTGACGCAGATGCACTTAGTGGCAATATTAATCTCCCTTTTTATGTGTGGGACACTGCTGCAAAATTCAGGCCCACTGTATTACACTGCACGGTATAAGTGGCAGAAAGTGGCTGGCAGATATACGCCAAACAGAACTGACGCAGATGCACTTAGTGGCAATATTAATCTCCCTTTTTATGTGTGGGACACTGCTGCAAAATTCAGGCCCACTGTATTACCCTACATGGCATAAGTGGCAGAAAGTGGCTGAGAGATATACACCAAACAGAAATGACACAGATGCACTTAGTGACAATATTAATCTCCTTTTTTATGTGTGGGACACTGCTGCAAAATTCAGGCCCACTGTATTACACTACACGGTATACGTGGCAGAATGTGGCTGGCATATATACGCCAAACAGAACTGATGCAGAAGCACTTAGTGGCAATATTAATCTCCCTTTTTATGTGTGCAATACTGCTGCAAAATTCAGGCCCACTGTATTACACTGCACGGTATAAGTGGCAGAAAGTGGCTGGCAGATATACGCCAAACAGAACTGACGCAGATGCACTTAGTGGCAATATTAATCTCCCTTTTTATGTGTGGGACACTGCTGCAAAATTCAGACCCACTGTATTACCCTACATGGCATAAGTGGCAGAAAGTGGCTGAGAGATATACACCAAACAGAAATGACACAGATGCACTTAGTGACAATATTAATCTCCCTTTTTATGTGTGGGACACTGCTGCAAAATTAGGCCCACTGTATTACACTACACGGTATATGTGGCAGAAAGTGGCTGGCAGATATATGCCAAACAGAACTGATGCAGATGCACTTAGTGGCAATATTAATCTCCTTTTTATGTGTGGAACACTGCTGCAAAATTCAGGTCCACTGTATTACACTACACAGCATAAGTGGCAGAAAGTGGCTGGCAGATATATGCCAAACAGAACTGACGCAGATGCACTTAGTGGCAATATTAATCTCCCTTTTTATGTGTGGGACACTGCTGCAAAATTCAGGCCCACTGTATTACCCTACATGGCATAAGTGGCAGAAAGTGGCTGAGAGATATACACCAAACAGAAATGACACAGATGCACTTAGTGACAATATTAATCTCCCTTTTTATGTGTGGGACACTGCTGCAAAATTCAGGCCCACTGTATTACACTACACGGTATACGTGGCAGAATGTGGCTGGCAGATATACGCCAAACAGAACTGATGCAGATGCACTTAGTGGCAATATTAATCTCCCTTTTTATGTGTGCAATACTGCTGCAAAATTCAGGCCCACTGTATAACACTACACGGTATATGTGGCAGAAAGTGGCTGGCAGATATATGCCAAACAGAACTGATGCAGATGCACTTAGTGGCAATATTAATCTCCTTTTTATGTGTGGAACACTGCTGCAAAATTCAGGTCCACTGTATTACACTACACAGCATAAGTGGCAGAAAGTGGCTGGCAGATATATGCCAAACAGAACTGACGCAGATGCACTTAGTGGCAATATTAATCTCCCTTTTTATATGTGGGACACAGCAGCAAAAAAAAAAACAGGCCCACTGTATTACACTACATGGTATAAGTGGCAGAAAGTGGCTGGCAGATATATGCCAAACAGAACTGACACAGATGCACTTAGTGGCAATATTAATCTCCCTTATTATGTGTGGGACACTGCTGCAAAATTCAGGCCCACTGTATTACACTACACGGTATAAGTGGCAGACAGTGGCTGGCAGATATACGCCAAACAGAACTGATGCAGATGCACTTAGTGGCAATATTAATCTCCCTTTTTATGTGTGGGACACTGCTGCAAAATTCAGGCCCACTGTATTACACTACACAGTATAAGTGGCAGAAAGTGGCTGGCATATATACGCCAAACAGAACTGACGCAGATGCACTTAGTGGCAATATTAATCTCCCTTTTTATGTGTGGACACTGCAGCAAAAAAAAACAGTCCCACAGTATTACACTACACGGTATAAGTGGCAGAATGTGGCTGGCAGATATAGGCCAAACAGAACTGACGCAGATGCACTTAGTGGCAATATTAATCTCCCTTTTTATGTGTGGGGCACTGCAGCAAAAAAAAAACAGGCCCACTGAATTACACTACACGGTATAAGTGGCAGAAAGTGGCTGGCAGATATACACCAAACAGAACTGATGCAGATGCACTTAGTGGCAATATTAATCTCCCTTTTTAGGTGTGGGACACTGCTGCAAAATTCAGGCCCAATGAATTACACTACACAGAATAAGTGGCAGAAACTGGCTGGCAGATATATGCAAACAGAACTGACGCAGATGCACGTAGTGGCAATATTAATCTCCCTTTTTATGTGTGGGACACGGCTGCAAAATTCAGGTCCACTGTATTACACTACATGGTATAAGTGGCAGAAAGTGGCTGGCAGATATACGCCAAACAGAACTGACGCAGATGCACTTAGTGGCAATATTAATCTCCCTTTTTATGTGTGGGACACTGCTGCAAAATTCAGGCCCACTGTATTACCCTACACGGCATAAGTGGCAGAAAGTGGCTGAGAGATATACGCCAAACAGAAATGACACAGATGAACTTAGTGACAATATTAATCTCCCTTTTTATGTGTGGGACACTGCAGCAAAAAAAAACAGGCCCACTGTATTACACTACACGGTATAAGTGGCAGAAAGTGGCTGGCAGATATACGCCAAACAGAACTGACGCAGATGCACTTAGTGGCAATATTAATCTCCCTTTTTATGTGTGGGACACTGCTGCAAAATTCAGGCCCACTGTATTACACTGCACGGTATAAGTGGCAGAAAGTGGCTGGCAGATATACGCCAAACAGAACTGACGCAGATGCACTTAGTGGCAATATTAATCTCCCTTTTTATGTGTGGGACACTGCTGCAAAATTCAGGCCCACTGTATTACACTGCACGGTATAAGTGGCAGAAAGTGGCTGGCAGATATACGCCAAACAGAACTGACGCAGATGCACTTAGTGGCAATATTAATCTCCCTTTTTATGTGTGGGATACTGCTGCAAAATTCAGGCCCACTGTATTACCCTACATGGCATAAGTGGCAGAAAGTGGCTGAGAGATATACACCAAACAGAAATGACACAGATGCACTTAGTGACAATATTAATCTCCCTTTTTATGTGTGGGACACTGCTGCAAAATTAGGCCCACTGTATTACACTACACGGTATATGTGGCAGAAAGTGGCTGGCAGATATATGCCAAACAGAACTGATGCAGATGCACTTAGTGGCAATATTAATCTCCTTTTTATGTGTGGAACACTGCTGCAAAATTCAGGTCCACTGTATTACACTACACAGCATAAGTGGCAGAAAGTGGCTGGCAGATATATGCCAAACAGAACTGACGCAGATGCACTTAGTGGCAATATTAATCTCCCTTTTTATGTGTGGGACACTGCTGCAAAATTCAGGCCCACTGTATTACCCTACATGGCATAAGTGGCAGAAAGTGGCTGAGAGATATACACCAAACAGAAATGACACAGATGCACTTAGTGACAATATTAATCTCCCTTTTTATGTGTGGGACACTGCTGCAAAATTCAGGCCCACTGTATTACACTACACGGTATACGTGGCAGAATGTGGCTGGCAGATATACGCCAAACAGAACTGATGCAGATGCACTTAGTGGCAATATTAATCTCCCTTTTTATGTGTGCAATACTGCTGCAAAATTCAGGCCCACTGTATAACACTACACGGTATATGTGGCAGAAAGTGGCTGGCAGATATATGCCAAACAGAACTGATGCAGATGCACTTAGTGGCAATATTAATCTCCTTTTTATGTGTGGAACACTGCTGCAAAATTCAGGTCCACTGTATTACACTACACAGCATAAGTGGCAGAAAGTGGCTGGCAGATATATGCCAAACAGAACTGACGCAGATGCACTTAGTGGCAATATTAATCTCCCTTTTTATATGTGGGACACAGCAGCAAAAAAAAAAACAGGCCCACTGTATTACACTACATGGTATAAGTGGCAGAAAGTGGCTGGCAGATATATGCCAAACAGAACTGACACAGATGCACTTAGTGGCAATATTAATCTCCCTTATTATGTGTGGGACACTGCTGCAAAATTCAGGCCCACTGTATTACACTACACGGTATAAGTGGCAGACAGTGGCTGGCAGATATACGCCAAACAGAACTGATGCAGATGCACTTAGTGGCAATATTAATCTCCCTTTTTATGTGTGGGACACTGCTGCAAAATTCAGGCCCACTGTATTACACTACACAGTATAAGTGGCAGAAAGTGGCTGGCATATATACGCCAAACAGAACTGACGCAGATGCACTTAGTGGCAATATTAATCTCCCTTTTTATGTGTGGACACTGCAGCAAAAAAAAACAGTCCCACAGTATTACACTACACGGTATAAGTGGCAGAATGTGGCTGGCAGATATAGGCCAAACAGAACTGACGCAGATGCACTTAGTGGCAATATTAATCTCCCTTTTTATGTGTGGGGCACTGCAGCAAAAAAAAAACAGGCCCACTGAATTACACTACACGGTATAAGTGGCAGAAAGTGGCTGGCAGATATACACCAAACAGAACTGATGCAGATGCACTTAGTGGCAATATTAATCTCCCTTTTTAGGTGTGGGACACTGCTGCAAAATTCAGGCCCAATGAATTACACTACACAGAATAAGTGGCAGAAACTGGCTGGCAGATATATGCAAACAGAACTGACGCAGATGCACGTAGTGGCAATATTAATCTCCCTTTTTATGTGTGGGACACGGCTGCAAAATTCAGGTCCACTGTATTACACTACATGGTATAAGTGGCAGAAAGTGGCTGGCAGATATACGCCAAACAGAACTGACGCAGATGCACTTAGTGGCAATATTAATCTCCCTTTTTATGTGTGGGACACTGCTGCAAAATTCAGGCCCACTGTATTACCCTACACGGCATAAGTGGCAGAAAGTGGCTGAGATATATACGCCAAACAGAAATGACACAGATGAACTTAGTGACAATATTAATCTCCCTTTTTATGTGTGGGACACTGCAGCAAAAAAAAACAGGCCCACTGTATTACACTACACGGTATAAGTGGCAGAAAGTGGCTGGCAGATATACGCCAAACAGAACTGACGCAGATGCACTTAGTGGCAATATTAATCTCCCTTTTTATGTGTGGGACACTGCTGCAAAATTCAGGCCCACTGTTTTACACTACAAGGTATAAGTGGCAGAAAAGGGTTGGCAGATATACGCCAAACATAACTGATGCAGAAGCACTTAGTGGCAATATTAATCTCCCTTTTTATGTGTGGGACACTGCTGCAAAATTCAGGCCCACTGTATTACACTACACGTATAAGTGGCAAAAAGTTGCTGGCAGATATACGCCAAACAGAACTGACGCAGATGCAATAAGTGGCAATATTAATCTCCCTTTTTATGTGTGGGACACTGCAGCAAAAAAAAAAGGCAGACTGTATTACACTACACGGTATAAGTGGCATAAAGTGAGTGGCAGATATACGCCAAACAGAACTGACGCAGATGCACTTAGTGGCAATATTAATCTCCCTTTTTATGTGTGGGACACTGCTGCAAAATTCAGGCCCACTGTATTACACTGCACGGTATAAGTGGCAGAAAGTGGCTGGCAGATATACGCCAAACAGAACTGACGCAGATGCACTTAGTGGCAATATTAATCTCCCTTTTTATGTGTGGGACACTGCTGCAAAATTCAGGCCCACTGTATTACCCTACATGGCATAAGTGGCAGAAAGTGGCTGAGAGATATACACCAAACAGAAATGACACAGATGCACTTAGTGACAATATTAATCTCCTTTTTTATGTGTGGGACACTGCTGCAAAATTCAGGCCCACTGTATTACACTACACGGTATACGTGGCAGAATGTGGCTGGCATATATACGCCAAACAGAACTGATGCAGAAGCACTTAGTGGCAATATTAATCTCCCTTTTTATGTGTGCAATACTGCTGCAAAATTCAGGCCCACTGTATTACACTGCACGGTATAAGTGGCAGAAAGTGGCTGGCAGATATACGCCAAACAGAACTGACGCAGATGCACTTAGTGGCAATATTAATCTCCCTTTTTATGTGTGGGACACTGCTGCAAAATTCAGACCCACTGTATTACCCTACATGGCATAAGTGGCAGAAAGTGGCTGAGAGATATACACCAAACAGAAATGACACAGATGCACTTAGTGACAATATTAATCTCCCTTTTTATGTGTGGGACACTGCTGCAAAATTAGGCCCACTGTATTACACTACACGGTATATGTGGCAGAAAGTGGCTGGCAGATATATGCCAAACAGAACTGATGCAGATGCACTTAGTGGCAATATTAATCTCCTTTTTATGTGTGGAACACTGCTGCAAAATTCAGGTCCACTGTATTACACTACACAGCATAAGTGGCAGAAAGTGGCTGGCAGATATATGCCAAACAGAACTGACGCAGATGCACTTAGTGGCAATATTAATCTCCCTTTTTATGTGTGGGACACTGCTGCAAAATTCAGGCCCACTGTATTACCCTACATGGCATAAGTGGCAGAAAGTGGCTGAGAGATATACACCAAACAGAAATGACACAGATGCACTTAGTGACAATATTAATCTCCCTTTTTATGTGTGGGACACTGCTGCAAAATTCAGGCCCACTGTATTACACTACACGGTATACGTGGCAGAATGTGGCTGGCAGATATACGCCAAACAGAACTGATGCAGATGCACTTAGTGGCAATATTAATCTCCCTTTTTATGTGTGCAATACTGCTGCAAAATTCAGGCCCACTGTATAACACTACACGGTATATGTGGCAGAAAGTGGCTGGCAGATATATGCCAAACAGAACTGATGCAGATGCACTTAGTGGCAATATTAATCTCCTTTTTATGTGTGGAACACTGCTGCAAAATTCAGGTCCACTGTATTACACTACACAGCATAAGTGGCAGAAAGTGGCTGGCAGATATATGCCAAACAGAACTGAAGCAGATGCACTTAGTGGCAATATTAATCTCCCTTCTTATATGTGGGACACAGCAGCAAAAAAAAAAACAGGCCCACTGTATTACACTACATGGTATAAGTGGCAGAAAGTGGCTGGCAGATATATGCCAAACAGAACTGACACAGATGCACTTAGTGGCAATATTAATCTCCCTTATTATGTGTGGGACACTGCTGCAAAATTCAGGCCCACTGTATTACACTACACGGTATAAGTGGCAGACAGTGGCTGGCAGATATACGCCAAACAGAACTGATGCAGATGCACTTAGTGGCAATATTAATCTCCCTTTTTATGTGTGGGACACTGCTGCAAAATTCAGGCCCACTGTATTACACTACACAGTATAAGTGGCAGAAAGTGGCTGGCATATATACGCCAAACAGAACTGACGCAGATGCACTTAGTGGCAATATTAATCTCCCTTTTTATGTGTGGACACTGCAGCAAAAAAAAACAGTCCCACAGTATTACACTACACGGTATAAGTGGCAGAATGTGGCTGGCAGATATAGGCCAAACAGAACTGACGCAGATGCACTTAGTGGCAATATTAATCTCCCTTTTTATGTGTGGGGCACTGCAGCAAAAAAAAAACAGGCCCACTGAATTACACTACACGGTATAAGTGGCAGAAAGTGGCTGGCAGATATACACCAAACAGAACTGATGCAGATGCACTTAGTGGCAATATTAATCTCCCTTTTTAGGTGTGGGACACTGCTGCAAAATTCAGGCCCAATGAATTACACTACACAGAATAAGTGGCAGAAACTGGCTGGCAGATATATGCAAACAGAACTGACGCAGATGCACGTAGTGGCAATATTAATCTCCCTTTTTATGTGTGGGACACGGCTGCAAAATTCAGGTCCACTGTATTACACTACATGGTATAAGTGGCAGAAAGTGGCTGGCAGATATACGCCAAACAGAACTGACGCAGATGCACTTAGTGGCAATATTAATCTCCCTTTTTATGTGTGGGACACTGCTGCAAAATTCAGGCCCACTGTATTACCCTACACGGCATAAGTGGCAGAAAGTGGCTGAGAGATATACGCCAAACAGAAATGACACAGATGAACTTAGTGACAATATTAATCTCCCTTTTTATGTGTGGGACACTGCAGCAAAAAAAAACAGGCCCACTGTATTACACTACACGGTATAAGTGGCAGAAAGTGGCTGGCAGATATACGCCAAACAGAACTGACGCAGATGCACTTAGTGGCAATATTAATCTCCCTTTTTATGTGTGGGACACTGCTGCAAAATTCAGGCCCACTGTATTACACTGCACGGTATAAGTGGCAGAAAGTGGCTGGCAGATATACGCCAAACAGAACTGACGCAGATGCACTTAGTGGCAATATTAATCTCCCTTTTTATGTGTGGGACACTGCTGCAAAATTCAGGCCCACTGTATTACACTGCACGGTATAAGTGGCAGAAAGTGGCTGGCAGATATACGCCAAACAGAACTGACGCAGATGCACTTAGTGGCAATATTAATCTCCCTTTTTATGTGTGGGACACTGCTGCAAAATTCAGGCCCACTGTATTACACTACACAGTATAAGTGGCAGAAAGTGGCTGGCATATATACGCCAAACAGAACTGACGCAGATGCACTTAGTGGCAATATTAATCTCCCTTTTTATGTGTGGACACTGCAGCAAAAAAAAACAGTCCCACAGTATTACACTACACGGTATAAGTGGCAGAATGTGGCTGGCAGATATAGGCCAAACAGAACTGAGGCAGATGCACTTAGTGGCAATATTAATCTCCCTTTTTATGTGTGGGGCACTGCAGCAAAAAAAACAACAGGCCCACTGAATTACACTACACGGTATAAGTGGCAGAAAGTGGCTGGCAGATATACACCAAACAGAACTGACGCAGATGCACGTAGTGGCAATATTAATCTCCCTTTTTATGTGTGGGACATGGCTGCAAAATTCAGGTCCACTGTATTACACTACATGGTATAAGTGGCAGAAAGTGGCTGGCAGATATACGCCAAACAGAACTGACGCAGATGCACTTAGTGGCAATATTAATCTCCCTTTTTATGTGTGGGACACTGCTGCAAAATTCAGGCCCACTGTATTACCCTACACGGCATAAGTGGCAGAAAGTGGCTGAGAGATATACGCCAAACAGAAATGACACAGATGAACTTAGTGACAATATTAATCTCCCTTTTTATGTGTGGGACACTGCAGCAAAAAAAAACAGGCCCACTGTATTACACTACACGGTATAAGTGGCAGAAAGTGGCTGGCAGATATACGCCAAACAGAACTGACGCAGATGCACTTAGTGGCAATATTAATCTCCCTTTTTATGTGTGGGACACTGCTGCAAAATTCAGGCCCACTGTATTACACTGCACAGTATAAGTGGCAGAAAGTGGCTGGCAGATATACGCCAAACAGAACTGACGCAGATGCACTTAATGGCAATATTAATCTCCCTTTTTATGTGTGGGACACTGCTGCAAAATTCAGGCCCACTGTATTACCCTACATGGCATAAGTGGCAGAAAGTGGCTGAGAGATATACACCAAACAGAAATGACACAGATGCACTTAGTGACAATATTAATCTCCCTTTTTATGTGTGGGACACTGCTGCAAAATTCAGGCCACTGTATTACACTACACGGTATACGTGGCAGAATGTGGCTGGCAGATATACGCCAAACAGAACTGATGCAGATGCACTTAGTGGCAATATTAATCTCCCTTTTTATGTGTGCAATACTGCTGCAAAATTCAGGCCCACTGTATAACACTACACGGTATATGTGGCAGAAAGTGGCTGGCAGATATATGCCAAACAGAACTGATGCAGATGCACTTAGTGGCAATATTAATCTCCTTTTTATGTGTGGAACACTGCTGCAAAATTCAGGTCCACTGTATTACACTACACAGCATAAGTGGCAGAAAGTGGCTGGCAGATATATGCCAAACAGAACTGACGCAGATGCACTTAGTGGCAATATTAATCTCCCTTTTTATATGTGGGACACAGCAGCAAAAAAAAAAACAGGCCCACTGTATTACACTACATGGTATAAGTGGCAGAAAGTGGCTGGCAGATATACGCCAAACAGAACTGACACAGATGCACTTAGTGGCAATATTAATCTCCCTTATTATGTGTGGGATACTGCTGCAAAATTCAGGCCCACTGTATTACACTACACGGTAAAAGTGGCAGAAAGTGGCTGGCAGATATACGCCAAACAGAACTGATGCAGATGCACTTAGTGGCAATATTAATCTCCCTTTTTATGTGTGGGACACTGCTGCAAAATTCAGGCCCACTGTATTACACTACACAGTATAAGTGGCAGAAAGTGGCTGGCATATATACGCCAAACAGAACTGACACAGATGCACTTAGTGGCAATATTAATCTCCCTTTTTATGTGTGGACACTGCAGCAAAAAAAAACAGTCCCACAGTATTACACTACACGGTATAAGTGGCAGAATGTGGCTGGCAGATATAGGCCAAACAGAACTGACGCAGATGCACTTAGTGGCAATATTAATCTCCCTTTTTATGTGTGGGGCACTGCAGCAAAAAAAAAACAGGCCCACTGAATTACACTACACGGTATAAGTGGCAGAAAGTGGCTGGCAGATATACACCAAACAGAACTGACGCAGATGCACTTAGTGGCAATATTAATCTCCCTTTTTAGGTGTGGGACACTGCTGCAAAATTCAGGCCCAATGAATTACACTACACAGAATAAGTGGCAGAAACTGGCTGGCAGATATATGCAAACAGAACTGACGCAGATGCACGTAGTGGCAATATTAATCTCCCTTTTTATGTGTGGGACACGGCTGCAAAATTCAGGTCCACTGTATTACACTACATGGTATAAGTGGCAGAAAGTGGCTGGCAGATATACGCCAAACAGAACTGACGCAGATGCACTTAGTGGCAATATTAATCTCCCTTTTTATGTGTGGGACACTGCTGCAAAATTCAGGCCCACTGTATTACCCTACACGGCATAAGTGGCAGAAAGTGGCTGAGAGATATACGCCAAACAGAAATGACACAGATGAACTTAGTGACAATATTAATCTCCCTTTTTATGTGTGGGACACTGCAGCAAAAAAAAACAGGCCCACTGTATTACACTACACGGTATAAGTGGCAGAAAGTGGCTGGCAGATATACGCCAAACAGAACTGACGCAGATGCACTTAGTGGCAATATTAATCTCCCTTTTTATGTGTGGGACACTGCTGCAAAATTCAGGCCCACTGTATTACACTGCACGGTATAAGTGGCAGAAAGTGGCTGGCAGATATACGCCAAACAGAACTGACGCAGATGCACTTAGTGGCAATATTAATCTCCCTTTTTATGTGTGGGACACTGCTGCAAAATTCAGGCCCACTGTATTACACTGCACGGTATAAGTGGCAGAAAGTGGCTGGCAGATATACGCCAAACAGAACTGACGCAGATGCACTTAGTGGCAATATTAATCTCCCTTTTTATGTGTGGGATACTGCTGCAAAATTCAGGCCCACTGTATTACCCTACATGGCATAAGTGGCAGAAAGTGGCTGAGAGATATACACCAAACAGAAATGACACAGATGCACTTAGTGACAATATTAATCTCCCTTTTTATGTGTAGGACACTGCTGCAAAATTCAGGCCACTGTATTACACTACACGGTATACGTGGCAGAAAGTGGCTGGCAGATATACGCCAAACAGAACTGATACAGATGCACTTAGTGGCAATATTAATCTCCCTTTTTATGTGTGCAATACTGCTGCAAAATTCAGGCCCACTGTATAACACTACACGGTATATGTGTCAGAAAGTGGCTGGCAGATATATGCCAAACAGAACTGATGCAGATGCACTTAGTGGCAATATTAATCTCCTTTTTATGTGTGGAACACTGCTGCAAAATTTAGGTCCACTGTATTACACTACACAGCATAAGTGGCAGAAAGTGGCTGACAGATATATGCCAAACAGAACTGACGCAGATGCACTTAGTGGCAATATTAATCTCCCTTTTTATATGTGGGACACAGCAGCAAAAAAAAATCAGGCCCACTGTATTACACTACATGGTATAAGTGGCAGAAAGTGGCTGGCAGATATACGCCAAACAGAATTGACACAGATGCACTTAGTGGCAATATTAATCTCCCTTATTATGTGTGGGACACTGCTGCAAAATTCAGGCCCACTGTATTACACTACACGGTATAAGTGGCAGAAAGTGGCTGGCAGATATACGCCAAACAGAACTGATGCAGATGCACTTAGTCGCAATATTAATCTCCCTTTTTATGTGTGGGATACTGCTGCAAAATTCAGGCCCACTGTATTACACTACACGGTATAAGTGGCAGAAAGTGGCTGGCAGATATATGCCAAACAGAACTGATGCAGATGCACTTAGTGGCAATATTAATCTCCTTTTTATGTGTGGAACACTGCTGCAAAATTTAGGTCCACTGTATTACACTACACAGCATAAGTGGCAGAAAGTGGCTGACAGATATATGCCAAACAGAACTGACGCAGATGCACTTAGTGGCAATATTAATCTCCCTTTTTATATGTGGGACACAGCAGCAAAAAAAAATCAGGCCCACTGTATTACACTACATGGTATAAGTGGCAGAAAGTGGCTGGCAGATATACGCCAAACAGAATTGACACAGATGCACTTAGTGGCAATATTAATCTCCCTTATTATGTGTGGGACACTGCTGCAAAATTCAGGCCCACTGTATTACACTACACGGTATAAGTGGCAGAAAGTGGCTGGCAGATATACGCCAAACAGAACTGATGCAGATGCACTTAGTCGCAATATTAATCTCCCTTTTTATGTGTGGGATACTGCTGCAAAATTCAGGCCCACTGTATTACACTACACGGTATAAGTGGCAGAAAGTGGCTGGCAGATATACGCCAAACAGAACTGATGCAGATGCACTTAGTGGCAATATTAATCTCCCTTGTTATGTGTGGGACACTGCTGCAAAATTCAGGCCCACTGTATTACACTACACGGTATAAGTGGCAGAAAGTGGCTGGCAGATATATGTCAAACAGAACTGACGCAGATGCACTAAGGCTACGTTCACATTTGCGGCCAGCGCCGCAGCGTCGGGCGCCGCAGCGGCGCCGCATGCGTCATGCGCCCCTATATTTAACATGGGGGCGCATGGACATGCGGCGCACTTGCGTTTTGCGCCGCATGCGTCGCTGCGGCGCCCGCGTCGGGGCGCAGAGGACGCAGCAAGTTGCATTTTTGCTGCGTCCAAATTCAATGGAAAAAACGACGCATGCGGCGCAAAACGCAGCGTTGTGCATGCGTTTTGCTGCGTTTTTGTTTGCGTTGTGCGCTGCGGCGCCGACGCTGCGGCGCACAACGCAAATGTGAACGTAGCCTTAGTGGCAATATTAATCTCCCTTTTTATGTGTGGACACTGCAGCAAAAAAAAACAGTCCCACAGTATTACACTACACGGTATAAGTGGCAGAATGTGGCTGGCAGATATAGGCCAAACAGAACTGACGCAGATGCACTTAGTGGCAATATTAATCTCCCTTTTTATGTGTGGGGCACTGCAGCAAAAAAAAAAAACAGGCCCACTGAATTACACTACACGGTATAAGTTGCAGAATGTGGCTGGCAGATATACGCAAAACAGAACTGACGCAGATGCACTTAGTGGCAATATTAATCTCCCTTTTTAGGTGTGGGACACTGCTGCAAAATTCAGGCCCATTGAATTACACTACTAAGAATTAGTGGCAGAAACTGGCTGGCAGATATATGCAAACAGAACTGACGCAGATGCACGTAGTGGCAATATTAATCTCCTTTTTATGTGTGGGACACTGCTGCAAAATTCAGGTCCACTGTATTACACTACATGGTATAAGTGGCAGAAAGTGGCTGGCAGAAATACGACAAACAGAACTGACGCAGATGCACTTAGTGGCAATATTAATCTCCCTTTTTATGTGTGGGACACTGCTGCAAAATTCAGGCCCACTGTATTACCCTACACGGCATAAGTGGCAGAAAGTGGCTGAGAGATATACGCCAAACAGAAATGACACAGATACACTTAGTGACAATATTAATCTCCCTTTTTATGTGTGGGACACTGCAGCAAAAAAAAACAGGCTTACTGTATTACACTACACGGTATAAGTGGCAGAAAGTGGCTGGCAGATATATGCCAAACAGAACTGACGCAGATGCACTTAATGGCAATATTAATCTCCCTTTTTATGTGTGGGACACTGCAGCAAAAAAAAAACAGGCCCACTGTATTACACTACATGGTATAAGTGGCAGAAAGTGGCTGGCAGATATACGCCAAACAGAACTGACGCAGATGCACTAAGTGGCAATATTAATCTCCTTTTTATGTGTGGGACACTGCTGCAAAATTCAGGCCCACTGTATTACACTACACGGTATAAGTGGCAGAAAGTGGCTGGCAGATATACGCCAAACAGAACTGATGCAGATGCACTTAGTCGCAATATTAATCTCCCTTTTTATGTGTGGGATACTGTTGAAAAATTCAGGCCCACTGTATTACACTACACGGTATAAGTGGCAGAAAGTGGCTGGCAGATATACGCCAAACAGAAATGACGCAGATGCACTTAGTGGCAATATTAATCTCCCTTTTTATGTGTGGACACTGCAGCAAAAAAAAACAGTCGCACTGTATTACACTACACGGTATAAGTGGCAGAAAGTGGCTGGCAGATATGCGCCAAACAGAACTGACGCAGATGCACTTAGTGGCAATACTAACCTCCCTTTTTATGTGTGGGACACTGCTGCAAAATTCAGGCCCACTGTATTACACTACACAGTATAAGTGGCAGAAAGTGGCTGGCAGATATACGCCAAACAGAACTGATGCAGATGTACTTAGAGGCAATATTAATCTCCCCTTTTATGTGTGGGACATTGGAGCAAAAAAAAAAAAACAGGCCCACTGTATTACACTACACGGTATAAGTGGCAGAAAGTGGCTGGCACATATAAGCCAAACAGAACTGACGCAGATGCAATTAGTGGCAATATTAATCTTCCTTTTTATGTGTGGACACTGCAGCAAAAAAAATCCGTCCCACTTTATTACACTACACGGTATAAGTGGCAGAAAGTGGCTAGCAGATATACGCCAAACAGAACTGACGCAGATGCACTTATTGGCAATATTAATCTCCCTTTTTATGTGTGGGACACTGCAGAAAAAAAAACAGGCCCACTGTATTACACTGCACGGTATAAGTGGAAGAAAGTGGCTGGCAGATATACGCCAAACAGAACTGACGCAGATGCACTTAGTGGCAATATTAATCTCCCTTTTTATGTGTGGGACACTGCTGCAAAATTCAGGCCCACTGTATTACACTATACGGTATAAGTGGCAGAAAGTGGCTGGCAGATATACGCCAAACAGAACTGATGCAGATGCACTTAGTCGCAATATTAATCTCCCTTTTTATGTGTGGGATACTGTTGAAAAATTCAGGCCCACTGTATTACACTACACGGTATAAGTGGCAGAAAGTGGCTAGCAGATATATCCCAAACAGAACTGACGCAGATGCACTTAGTGGCAATATTAATCTCCCTTTTTATGTGTGGACACTGCAGCAAAAAAAATCAGTCCCACTGTATTACACTACACGGTATAAGTGGCAGAAAGTGGCTGGCAGATATAGGCCAAACAGAACTGACGCAGATGCACTTAGTGGCAATATTAATCTCCCTTTTTTTATGTGTGGCGCACTGCAGCAAAAAAAATCAGTCCCACTGTATTACACTACACAGTATAAGTGGCAGAAAGTGGCTGGCAGATATACGCCAAACAGAACTGATGCAGATGTACTTAGAGGCAATATTAATCTCCCCTTTTATGTGTGGGACATTGGAGCAAAAAAAAAAAAAACAGGCCCACTGTATTACACTACACGGTATAAGTGGCAGAAAGTGGCTGGCACATATAAGCCAAACAGAACTGATGCAGATGCAATTAGTGGCAATATTAATCTTCCTTTTTATGTGTGGACACTGCAGCAAAAAAAATCTGTCCCACTGTATTACACTACACGGTATAAGTGGCAGAAAGTGGCTAGCAGATATACGCCAAACAGAACTGACGCAGATGCACTTATTGGCAATATTAATCTCCCTTTTTATGTGTGGGACACTGCAGAAAAAAAAAACAGGCCCACTGTATTACACTACACGGTATAAGTGGCACAAAGTGGCTGGCAGATATAGGCCAAACAGAACTGACGCAGATGCACTTAGTGGCAATAATAATCTCCCTTTTTTTATGTGTGGGGCACTGCAGCAAAAAAAACAGGCCCACTGTATTACACTACACGGTATAAGTGGCAGAAAGTGGCTGGCAGATATACGCCAAACAGAACTGACGCAGATGCACTTAGTGGCAATATTAACCTCCCCTTTTATGTGTGGGACACTGCTGCAAAATTCAGGCCCACTGTATTACACTACACGGTATAAGTGGCAGAAAGTGGCTGACAGATATACGCCAAACAGAACTGACGCAGATGCACTTAGTGGCAATATTAATCTCCCTTTTTATGTGTGGACACTGCAGCAAAAAAAAACAGTCCCACTGTATTACACTACACGGTATAAGTGGCAGAAAGTGGCTAGCAGATATATGCCAAACAGAACTGATGCAGATGCACTTAGTGGCAATATTAATCTCCCTTTTTATGTGTGGACACTGCAGCAAAAAAAATCAGTCCCACTGTATTACACTACACGGTATAAGTGGCAGAAAGTGGCTAGCAGATATTCGCCAAACAGAACTGACGCAGATGCACTTAGTGGCAATATTAATCTCCCTTTTTAGGTGTGGGATACTGCAGCAAAATTCAGGCCCACTGTATTACACTACACGGTATAAGTGGCAAAAAGTGCCTGGCAGATATACGCCAAACAGAACTGACGCAGATGCACTTAGTGGCAATATTAATCTCCCTTTTTATGTGTGGGACACTGCAGCAAAAAAAAAAAAGGCAGACTGTATTACACTACACGGTATAAGTGGCAGAAAGTGGCTGGCAGATATACGCCAAACAGAACTGACGCAGATGCACTTAGTGGCAATATTAATCTACCTTTTTATGTGTGGGACACTGCTGCAAAATTCAGGCCCACTGTATTACACTATACGGTATAAGTGGCAGAAAGTGGCTGGCAGATATACGCCAAACAGAACTGATGCAGATGCACTTAGTCGCAATATTAATCTCCCTTTTTATGTGTGGGATACTGTTGAAAAATTCAGGCCCACTGTATTACACTACACGGTATAAGTGGCAGAAAGTGGCTGGCAGATATACGCCAAACAGAACTGATGCAGATGCACTTAGTGGCAATATTAATCTCCCTTTTTATGTGTGGACACTGCAGCAAATAAAAACAGTCCCACTGTATTACACTACACGGTATAAGTGGCAGAAAGTGGCTAGCAGATATATCCCAAACAGAACTGACGCAGATGCACTTAGTGGCAATATTAATCTCCCTTTTTATGTGTGGACACTGCAGCAAAAAAAATCAGTCCCACTGTATTACACTACACGGTATAAGTGGCAGAAAGTGGCTGGCAGATATACGCCAAACAGAACTGATGCAGATGTACTTAGAGGCAATATTAATCTCCCCTTTTATGTGTGAGACATTGGAGCAAAAAAAAAAAAAAAAGGCCCACTGTATTACACTACACGGTATAAGTGGCAGAAAGTGGCTGGCACATATAAGCCATACAGAACTGATGCAGATGCAATTAGTGGCAATATTAATCTTCTTTTTTATGTGTGGACACTGCAGCAAAAAAAATCTGTCCCACTGTATTACACTAC
This sequence comes from Ranitomeya variabilis, assembly GCF_051348905.1. Lineage (NCBI taxonomy): Eukaryota > Metazoa > Chordata > Amphibia > Anura > Dendrobatidae > Ranitomeya > Ranitomeya variabilis. The sequence goes on from NC_135235.1 coordinate 353,030,969, forward strand.
ACGGTATAAGTGGCAGAAAGTGGCTAGCAGATATACGCCAAACAGAACTGACGCAGATGCACTTATTGGCAATATTAATCTCCCTTTTTATGTGTGGGACACTGCAGGAAAAAAAAACAGGCCCACTGTATTACACTACACGGTATAAGTGGCACAAAGTGGCTGGCAGATATAGGCCAAACAGAACTGACGCAGATGCACTTAGTGGCAATAATAATCTCCCTTTTTTTATGTGTGGGGCACTGCAGCAAAAAAAACAGGCCCACTGTATTACACTACACGGTATAAGTGGCAGAAAGTGGCTGGCAGATATACGCCAAACAGAACTGACGCAGATGCACTTAGTGGCAATATTAACCTCCCCTTTTATGTGTGGGACACTGCTGCAAAATTCAGGCCCACTGTATTACACTGCACGGTAAAAGTGGCAGAAAGTGGCTGGCAGATATACGCCAAACAGAACTGACGCAGATGCACTTAGTGGCAATATTAATCTCCCTTTTTATGTGTGGACACTGCAGCAAAAAAAACCAGTCCCACTGTATTACACTACACGGTATAAGTGGCAGAAAGTGGCTAGCAGATATATGCCAAACAGAACTGACGCAGATGCACTTAGTGGCAATATTAATCTCCCTTTTTATGTGTGGACACTGCAGCAAAAAAAATCAGTCCCACTGTATTACACTACACGGTATAAGTGGCAGAAAGTGGCTAGCAGATATTCGCCAAACAGAACTGACGCAGATGCACTTAGTGGCAATATTAATCTCCCTTTTTAGGTGTGGGATACTGCTGCAAAATTCAGGCCCACTGTATTACACTACACGGTATAAGTGGCATAAAGTGCCTGGCAGATATACGCCAAACAGAACTGACGCAGATGCACTTAGTGGCAATATTAATCTCCCTTTTTATGTGTGGGACACTGCAGCAAAAAAAAAAAGGCAGACTGTATTACACTACACGGTATAAGTGGCAGAAAGTGGCTGGCAGATATACGCCAAACAGAACTGACGCAGATGCACTTAGTGGCAATATTAATCTCCCTTTTTATGTGTGGGACACTGCTGCAAAATTCAGGCCCACTGTATTACACTGCACGGTATAAGTGGCAGAAAGTGGCTGGCAGATATACGCCAAACAGAACTGACGCAGATGCACTTAGTGGCAAAATTAATCTCCCTTTTTATGTGTGGGACACTGCTGCAAAATTCAGGCCCACTGTATTACACTATACGGTATAAGTGGCAGAAAGTGGCTGGCAGATATACGCCAAACAGAACTGATGCAGATGCACTTAGTCGCAATATTAATCTCCCTTTTTATGTGTGGGATACTGCTGCAAAATTCAGGCCCACTGTATTACACTACACGGTATAAGTGGCAGAAAGTGGCTGGCAGATATACGCCAAACAGAACTGATGCAGATGCACTTAGTGGCAATATTAATCTCCCTTTTTATGTGTGGACACTGCAGCAAAAAAAAACAGTCCCACTGTATTACACTACACGGTATAAGTGGCAGAAAGTGGCTAGCAGATATATCCCAAACAGAACTGACGCAGATGCACTTAGTGGCAATATTAATCTCCCTTTTTATGTGTGGACACTGCAGCAAAAAAAATCAGTCCCACTGTATTACACTACACGGTATAAATGGCAGAAAGTGGCTGGCAGATATAGGCCAAACAGAACTGACGCAGATGCACTTAGTGGCAATATTAATCTCCCTTTTTTTATGTGTGGCGCACTGCAGCAAAAAAAAACAGGCCCACTGTATTACACTACACGGTATAAGTGGCAGAAAGTGGCTGGCAGATATTTGCCAAACAGAACTGACGCAGATGCACTTAGTGGCAATATTAACCTCCCTTTTTATGTGTGGGACACTGCTGCAAAATTCAGGCCCACTGTATTACACTACACGGTATAAGTGGCAGAAAGTGGCTGGCAGATATACGCCAAACAGAACTGACGCAGATGCACTTAGTGGCTATTTTAATGTCCCTATTTATGTGTGGGATACTGCTGCAAAATTCAGGCCCACTGTATTACACTACACAGTATAAGTGGCAGAAAGTGGCTGGCAGATATACGCCAAACAGAACTGATGCAGATGCACTTAGTCGCAATATTAATCTCCCTTTTTATGTGTGGGATACTGCTGCAAAATTCAGGCCCACTGTATTACACTACACGGTATAAGTGGCAGAAAGTGGCTGGCAGATATACGCCAAACAGAACTGACGCAGATGCACTTAGTGGCAATATTAATCTACCTTTTTATGTGTGGGACACTGCTGCAAAATTCAGGCCCACTGTATTACACTGCACGGTATAAGTGGCAGAAAGTGGCTGGCAGATATACGCCAAACAGAACTGACGCAGATGCACTTAGTGGCAATATTAATCTCCCTTTTTATGTGTGGGACACTGCTGCAAAATTCAGGCCCACTGTATTACACTACACGGTATAAGTGGCAGAAAGTGGCTGCAGATATACGCCAAACAGAACTGATGCAGATGCACTTAGTGGCAATATTAATCTCCCTTTTTATGTGTGGACACTGCAGCAAATAAAAACAGTCCCACTGTATTACACTACACGGTATAAGTGGCAGAAAGTGGCTAGCAGATATATCCCAAACAGAACTGACGCAGATGCACTTAGTGGCAATATTAATCTCCCTTTTTATGTGTGGACACTGCAGCAAAAAAAATCAGTCCCACTGTATTACACTACACGGTATAAGTGGCAGAAAGTGGCTGGCAGATATACGCCAAACAGAACTGATGCAGATGTACTTAGAGGCAATATTAATCTCCCCTTTTATGTGTGAGACATTGGAGCAAAAAAAAAAAAACAGGCCCACTGTATTACACTACACGGTATAAGTGGCAGAAAGTGGCTGGCACATATAAGCCAAACAGAACTGATGCAGATGCAATTAGTGGCAATATTCATCTTCCTTTTTATGTGTGGACACTGCAGCAAAAAAAATCAGTCCCACTGTATTACACTACACGGTATAAGTGGCAGAAAGTGGCTAGCAGATATTCGCCAAACAGAACTGACGCAGATGCACTTAGTGGCAATATTAATCTCCCTTTTTAGGTGTGGGATACTGCAGCAAAATTCAGGCCCACTGTATTACACTACACGGTATAAGTGGCAAAAAGTGCCTGGCAGATATACGCCAAACAGAACTGACGCAGATGCACTTAGTGGCAATATTAATCTCCCTTTTTATGTGTGGGACACTGCAGCAAAAAAAAAAAAGGCAGACTGTATTACACTACACGGTATAAGTGGCAGAAAGTGGCTGGCAGATATACGCCAAACAGAACTGACGCAGATGCACTTAGTGGCAATATTAATCTACCTTTTTATGTGTGGGACACTGCTGCAAAATTCAGGCCCACTGTATTACACTGCACGGTATAAGTGGCAGAAAGTGGCTGGCAGATATACGCCAAACAGAACTGACGCAGATGCACTTAGTGGCAATATTAATCTCCCTTTTTATGTGTGGGACACTGCTGCAAAATTCAGGCCCACTGTATTACACTATACGGTATAAGTGGCAGAAAGTGGCTGGCAGATATACGCCAAACAGAACTGATGCAGATGCACTTAGTCGCAATATTAATCTCCCTTTTTATGTGTGGGATACTGTTGAAAAATTCAGGCCCACTGTATTACACTACACGGTATAAGTGGCAGAAAGTGGCTGGCAGATATACGCCAAACAGAACTGATGCAGATGCACTTAGTGGCAATATTAATCTCCCTTTTTATGTGTGGACACTGCAGCAAATAAAAACAGTCCCACTGTATTACACTACACGGTATAAGTGGCAGAAAGTGGCTAGCAGATATATCCCAAACAGAACTGACGCAGATGCACTTAGTGGCAATATTAATCTCCCTTTTTATGTGTGGACACTGCAGCAAAAAAAATCAGTCCCACTGTATTACACTACACGGTATAAGTGGCAGAAAGTGGCTGGCAGATATACGCCAAACAGAACTGATGCAGATGTACTTAGAGGCAATATTAATCTCCCCTTTTATGTGTGAGACATTGGAGCAAAAAAAAAAAAAAAAGGCCCACTGTATTACACTACACGGTATAAGTGGCAGAAAGTGGCTGGCACATATAAGCCATACAGAACTGATGCAGATGCAATTAGTGGCAATATTAATCTTCCTTTTTATGTGTGGACACTGCAGCAAAAAAAATCTGTCCCACTGTATTACACTACACGGTATAAGTGGCAGAAAGTGGCTAGCAGATATACGCCAAACAGAACTGACGCAGATGCACTTATTGGCAATATTAATCTCCCTTTTTATGTGTGGGACACTGCAGGAAAAAAAAACAGGCCCACTGTATTACACTACACGGTATAAGTGGCACAAAGTGGCTGGCAGATATAGGCCAAACAGAACTGACGCAGATGCACTTAGTGGCAATAATAATCTCCCTTTTTTTATGTGTGGGGCACTGCAGCAAAAAAAACAGGCCCACTGTATTACACTACACGGTATAAGTGGCAGAAAGTGGCTGGCAGATATACGCCAAACAGAACTGACGCAGATGCACTTAGTGGCAATATTAACCTCCCCTTTTATGTGTGGGACACTGCTGCAAAATTCAGGCCCACTGTATTACACTGCACGGTAAAAGTGGCAGAAAGTGGCTGGCAGATATACGCCAAACAGAACTGACGCAGATGCACTTAGTGGCAATATTAATCTCCCTTTTTATGTGTGGACACTGCAGCAAAAAAAACCAGTCCCACTGTATTACACTACACGGTATAAGTGGCAGAAAGTGGCTAGCAGATATATGCCAAACAGAACTGACGCAGATGCACTTAGTGGCAATATTAATCTCCCTTTTTATGTGTGGACACTGCAGCAAAAAAAATCAGTCCCACTGTATTACACTACACGGTATAAGTGGCAGAAAGTGGCTAGCAGATATTCGCCAAACAGAACTGACGCAGATGCACTTAGTGGCAATATTAATCTCCCTTTTTAGGTGTGGGATACTGCTGCAAAATTCAGGCCCACTGTATTACACTACACGGTATAAGTGGCATAAAGTGCCTGGCAGATATACGCCAAACAGAACTGACGCAGATGCACTTAGTGGCAATATTAATCTCCCTTTTTATGTGTGGGACACTGCAGCAAAAAAAAAAAGGCAGACTGTATTACACTACACGGTATAAGTGGCAGAAAGTGGCTGGCAGATATACGCCAAACAGAACTGACGCAGATGCACTTAGTGGCAATATTAATCTCCCTTTTTATGTGTGGGACACTGCTGCAAAATTCAGGCCCACTGTATTACACTGCACGGTATAAGTGGCAGAAAGTGGCTGGCAGATATACGCCAAACAGAACTGACGCAGATGCACTTAGTGGCAAAATTAATCTCCCTTTTTATGTGTGGGACACTGCTGCAAAATTCAGGCCCACTGTATTACACTATACGGTATAAGTGGCAGAAAGTGGCTGGCAGATATACGCCAAACAGAACTGATGCAGATGCACTTAGTCGCAATATTAATCTCCCTTTTTATGTGTGGGATACTGCTGCAAAATTCAGGCCCACTGTATTACACTACACGGTATAAGTGGCAGAAAGTGGCTGGCAGATATACGCCAAACAGAACTGATGCAGATGCACTTAGTGGCAATATTAATCTCCCTTTTTATGTGTGGACACTGCAGCAAATAAAAACAGTCCCACTGTATTACACTACACGGTATAAGTGGCAGAAAGTGGCTAGCAGATATATCCCAAACAGAACTGACGCAGATGCATTTAGTGGCAATATTAATCTCCCTTTTTATGTGTGGACACTGCAGCAAAAAAAATCAGTCCCACTGTATTACACTACACGGTATAAATGGCAGAAAGTGGCTGGCAGATATAGGCCAAACAGAACTGACGCAGATGCACTTAGTGGCAATATTAATCTCCCTTTTTTTATGTGTGGCGCACTGCAGCAAAAAAAAACAGGCCCACTGTATTACACTACACGGTATAAGTGGCAGAAAGTGGCTGGCAGATATTTGCCAAACAGAACTGACGCAGATGCACTTAGTGGCAATATTAACCTCCCTTTTTATGTGTGGGACACTGCTGCAAAATTCAGGCCCACTGTATTACACTACACGGTATAAGTGGCAGAAAGTGGCTGGCAGATATACGCCAAACAGAACTGACGCAGATGCACTTAGTGGCTATTTTAATGTCCCTATTTATGTGTGGGATACTGCTGCAAAATTCAGGCCCACTGTATTACACTACACAGTATAAGTGGCAGAAAGTGGCTGGCAGATATACGCCAAACAGAACTGATGCAGATGCACTTAGTCGCAATATTAATCTCCCTTTTTATGTGTGGGATACTGCTGCAAAATTCAGGCCCACTGTATTACACTACACGGTATAAGTGGCAGAAAGTGGCTGGCAGATATACGCCAAACAGAACTGACGCAGATGCACTTAGTGGCAATATTAATCTACCTTTTTATGTGTGGGACACTGCTGCAAAATTCAGGCCCACTGTATTACACTGCACGGTATAAGTGGCAGAAAGTGGCTGGCAGATATACGCCAAACAGAACTGACGCAGATGCACTTAGTGGCAATATTAATCTCCCTTTTTATGTGTGGGACACTGCTGCAAAATTCAGGCCCACTGTATTACACTACACGGTATAAGTGGCAGAAAGTGGCTGCAGATATACGCCAAACAGAACTGATGCAGATGCACTTAGTGGCAATATTAATCTCCCTTTTTATGTGTGGACACTGCAGCAAATAAAAACAGTCCCACTGTATTACACTACACGGTATAAGTGGCAGAAAGTGGCTAGCAGATATATCCCAAACAGAACTGACGCAGATGCACTTAGTGGCAATATTAATCTCCCTTTTTATGTGTGGACACTGCAGCAAAAAAAATCAGTCCCACTGTATTACACTACACGGTATAAGTGGCAGAAAGTGGCTGGCAGATATACGCCAAACAGAACTGATGCAGATGTACTTAGAGGCAATATTAATCTCCCCTTTTATGTGTGAGACATTGGAGCAAAAAAAAAAAAAACAGGCCCACTGTATTACACTACACGGTATAAGTGGCAGAAAGTGGCTGGCACATATAAGCCAAACAGAACTGATGCAGATGCAATTAGTGGCAATATTAATCTTCCTTTTTATGTGTGGACACTGCAGCAAAAAAAATCTGTCCCACTGTATTACACTACACGGTATAAGTGGCAGAAAGTGGCTAGCAGATATACGCCAAACAGAACTGACGCAGATGCACTTATTGGCAATATTAATCTCCCTTTTTATGTGTGGGACACTGCAGAAAAAAAAAACAGGCCCACTGTATTACACTACACGGTATAAGTGGCACAAAGTGGCTGGCAGATATAGGCCAAACAGAACTGACGCAGATGCACTTAGTGGCAATAATAATCTCCCTTTTTTTATGTGTGGGGCACTGCAGCAAAAAAAACAGGCCCACTGTATTACACTACACGGTAAAAGTGGCAGAAGGTGGCTGGCAGATATACGCCAAACAGAACTGACGCAGATGCACTTAGTGGCAATATTAATCTCCCTTTTTATGTGTGGACACTGCAGCAAAAAAAACCAGTCCCACTGTATTACACTACACGGTATAAGTGGCAGAAAGTGGCTAGCAGATATATGCCAAACAGAACTGACGCAGATGCACTTAGTGGCAATATTAATCTCCCTTTTTATGTGTGGACACTGCAGCAAAAAAAATCAGTCCCACTGTATTACACTACACGGTATAAGTGGCAGAAAGTGGCTAGCAGATATTCGCCAAACAGAACTGACGCAGATGCACTTAGTGGCAATATTAATCTCCCTTTTTAGGTGTGGGATACTGCTGCAAAATTCAGGCCCACTGTATTACACTACACGGTATAAGTGGCATAAAGTGCCTGGCAGATATACGCCAAACAGAACTGACGCAGATGCACTTAGTGGCAATATTAATCTCCCTTTTTATGTGTGGGACACTGCAGCAAAAAAAAAAAGGCAGACTGTATTACACTACACGGTATAAGTGGCAGAAAGTGGCTGGCAGATATACGCCAAACAGAACTGACGCAGATGCACTTAGTGGCAAAATTAATCTCCCTTTTTATGTGTGGGACACTGCTGCAAAATTCAGGCCCACTGTATTACACTATACGGTATAAGTGGCAGAAAGTGGCTGGCAGATATACGCCAAACAGAACTGATGCAGATGCACTTAGTCGCAATATTAATCTCCCTTTTTATGTGTGGGATACTGCTGCAAAATTCAGGCCCACTGTATTACACTACACGGTATAAGTGGCAGAAAGTGGCTGGCAGATATACGCCAAACAGAACTGATGCAGATGCACTTAGTGGCAATATTAATCTCCCTTTTTATGTGTGGACACTGCAGCAAATAAAAACAGTCCCACTGTATTACACTACACGGTATAAGTGGCAGAAAGTGGCTAGCAGATATATCCCAAACAGAACTGACGCAGATGCACTTAGTGGCAATATTAATCTCCCTTTTTATGTGTGGACACTGCAGCAAAAAAAATCAGTCCCACTGTATTACACTACACGGTATAAATGGCAGAAAGTGGCTGGCAGATATAGGCCAAACAGAACTGACGCAGATGCACTTAGTGGCAATATTAATCTCCCTTTTTTTATGTGTGGCGCACTGCAGCAAAAAAAAACAGGCCCACTGTATTACACTACACGGTATAAGTGGCAGAAAGTGGCTGGCAGATATTCGCCAAACAGAACTGACGCAGATGCACTTAGTGGCAATATTAACCTCCCTTTTTATGTGTGGGACACTGCTGCAAAATTCAGGCCCACTGTATTACACTACACGGTATAAGTGGCAGAAAGTGGCTGGCAGATATACGCCAAACAGAACTGACGCAGATGCACTTAGTGGCTATTTTAATGTCCCTATTTATGTGTGGGATACTGCTGCAAAATTCAGGCCCACTGTATTACACTACACAGTATAAGTGGCAGAAAGTGGCTGGCAGATATACGCCAAACAGAACTAATGCAGATGCACTTAGTGGCAATATTAATCTCCCTTTTTATGTGTGGACACTGCAGCAAAAAAAAACAGTCCCACTGTTTTACACTACACGGTATAAGTGGCAGAAAGTGGCTAGCAGATATACGCCAAACAGAACTGACGCAGATGCACTTAGTGGCAATATTAATCTCCCTTTTTATGTGTGGACACTGCTGCAAAATTCAGGCCACTGTATTACACTGCACGGTATAAGTGGCAGAAAGTGGCTGGCAGATATACGCCAAACAGAACTGATGCAGATGCACTTAGTGGCAATATTAATCTCCCTTTTTACGTGTGGGACACTGCTGCAAAATTCAGGCCCACTGTATTACCCTACAAGGCATAAGTGGCAGAAAGTGGCTGAGAGATATACGCCAAACAGAACTGACACAGATGCATTTAGTGACAATATTAATCTCCCTTTTAATGTGTGGGACACTGCAGCAAAAAAAAAACAGGCCCATTGTATTACACTACACGGTATGAGTGGCAGAAAGTGGCTGGCAGATATACACCAAACAGAACTGACGCAGATGCACTTAGTGGCAATATTAATCTCCCTTTTTAGGTGTGGGACACTGCTGCAAAATTCAGGCCCACTGTATTACACTACACTGTATAAGTGGCATAAAGTGCCTGGCAGATATACGCCAAACAGAACTGACGCAGATGCACTTAGTGGCAATATTAATCTCCCTTTTTATGTGTGGGACACTGCAGCAAAAAAAAAAAGGCAGACTGTATTACACTACACGTTATAAGTGGCAGAAAGTGGCTGGCAGATATACGCCAAACAGAACTGACGCAGATGCACTTAGTGGCAATATTAATCTCCCTTTTTATGTGTGGGACACTGCTGCAAAATTCAGGCCCACTGTATTACACTGCACGGTATAAGTGGCAGAAAGTGGCTGGCAGATATACGCCAAACAGGACTGACGCAGATGCACTTAGTGGCAATATTAATCTCCCTTTTTATGTGTGGGACACTGCTGCAAAATTCAGGCCCACTGTATTACCCTACATGGCATAAGTGGCAGAAAGTGGCTAAGAGATATACGCCAAACAGAACTGACACAGATGCACTTAGTGACAATATTAATCTCCCTTTTTATGTGTGGGACACTGCAGCAAAAAAAAAAACAGGCCCACTGTATTACACTACATGGTATAAGTGGAAGAAAGTGGCTGGCAGATATACGCCAAACAGAACTGATGCAGATGCACTTAGTGGCAATATTAATCTCCCTTTTTAGGTGTGGGACACTGCTGCAAAATTCAGGCCCACTGTATTACACTACACGGTATACGTGGCAGAAAGTGGCTGGCAGATATACGCCAAACAGAACTGATGCAGATGCACTTAGTGGCAATATTAATCTCCCTTTTTATGTGTGCGATACTGCTGCAAAATTCAGGCCCACTGTATAACACTACACGGTATATGTGGCAGAAAGTGGCTGGCAGATATACGCCAAACAGAACTGATGCAGATGCACTTAGTGGCAATATTAATCTCCTTTTTATGTGTGGGACACTGCTGCAAAATTCAGGTCCACTGTATTACACTACACAGCATAAGTGGCAGAAAGTGGCTGGCAGATATATGCCAAACAGAACTGACGCGGAACTTAGTGGCAATATTAATCTCCCTTTTTATGTGTAAGACACTGCAGCAAAAAAAAAAACAGGCCCACTGTATTACACTACATGGTATAAGTGGCAGAAAGTGGCTGGCAGATATACGCCAAACAGAACTCACGCAGATGCACTTAGTGGCAATATTAATCTCCCTTTTTATGTGTGGGACACTGCTGCAAAATTCAGGCCCACTGTAATACACTATACGGTATAAGTGGCAGAAAGTGGCTGGCAGATATACGCCAAACAGAACTGATGCAGATGCACTTAGACGCAATATTAATCTCCCTTTTTATGTGTGGGATACTGCTGCAAAATTCAGGCCCACTGTATTACACTTTACGGTATAAGTGGCAGAAAGTGGCTGGCAGATATACGCCAAACAGAACTGATGCAGATGCACTTAGTGGCAATATTAATCTCCCTTTTTATGTGTGGACACTGAGGCAAAAAAAAACAGTCCCACTGTATTACACTAAACGGTATAAGTGGCAGAAAGTGGCTAGCAGATATATGCCAAACTGAACTGACGCAGATGCACTTAGTGGCAATATTAATCTCCCTTTTTATGTGTGGACACTGCAGCAAAAAAATCAGTCCCACTGTATTACACTACACGGTATAAGTGGCAGAAAGTGGCTAGCAGATATTCGCCAAACAGAACTGACACAGATGCACTTATTGGCAATATTAATCTCCCTTTTTATGTGTGGGACACTGCAGAAAAAAAAAACAGACCCACTGTATTACACTACACGGTATAAGTGGCAGAAAGTGGCTGGCAGATATAGGCCAAACAACTCTGACGCAGATGCACTTAGTTGCAAAATTAATCTCCCTTTTTTTATGTGTGGCGCACTGCAGCAAAAAAAAAACAGGCCCACTGTATTACACTACACGGCATAAGTGGCAGAAAGTGGCTGAGAGATATACGCCAAACAGAACTGACACAGATGCACTTAGTGACAATATTAATCTCCCTTTTTATGTGTGTGACACTGCAGCAAAAAAAAAAACAGGCCCACTGTATTACACTACACGGTATAAGTGGCAAAAAGTGGCTGGCAGATATACACCAAACAGAACTGACGCAGATGCACTTAGTGGCAATATTAATCTCCCTTTTTAGGTGTGGGACACTGCTGCAAAATTCAGACCCACTGTATTACCCTACACGGCATAAGTGGCAGAAAGTGGCTAAGAGATATACGCCAAACAGAACTGACACAGATGCACTTAGTGACAATATTAATCTCCCTTTTTATGTGTGGGACACTGCAGCAAAAAAAAAAAACAGGCCCACTGTATTACACTACACGGTATAAGTGGCAAAAAGTGGCTGGCAGATATACACCAAACAGAACTGACGCACATGCACTTAGTGGCAATATTAATCTCCCTTTTTAGGTGTGGGACACTGCTGCAAAATTCAGACCCACTGTATTACCCTACACGGCATAAGTGGCAGAAAGTGGCTAAGAGTTATACGCCAAACAGAACTGACGCAGATGCACTTAGTGGCAATATTAATCTCCCTTTTTATGTGTGGACACTGCAGCAAAAAAAAATCAGTCCCACTGTATTACACTACACGGTATAAGTGGCAGAAAGTGGCTAGCAGATATTCGCCAAACAGCACTGACACAGATGCACTTATTGGCAATATTAATCTCCCTTTTTATGTGTGGGACACTGCAGAAAAAAAAAACAGGCCCACTGTATTACACTACACGGTATAAGTGGCAGAAAGTGGCTGGCAGATATAGGCCAAACAGAACTGACGCAGATGCACTTAGTTGCAAAATTATTCTCCCTTCTTTTATGTGTGGCGCACTGCAGCAAAAAAAAACCAGGCCCACTGTATTACACTACACGGTATAAGTGGCAGAAAGTGGCTGGCAGATATAGGCCAAACAGAACTGACGCAGATGCACTTAGTGGCAATATTAACCTCCCTTTTTATGTGTGGGACACTGCTGCAAAATTCAGGCCCACTGTATTACACTACACGGTATAAGTGGCAGAAAATGGCTGGCAGATATACGCCAAACGGAACTGATGCAGATGCACTTAGTGGCTATATTAATGTCCCTTTTTATGTGTGGGATACTGCTGCAAAATTCAGGCCCACTGTATTACACTACACGGTATAAGTGGCAGAAAGTGGCTGGCAGATATACGCCAAACAGAACTGATGCAGATGCACTTAGTGGCAATATTAATCTCCCTTTTTATGTGTGGACACTGCAGCAAAAAAAAACAGTCCCACTGTATTACACTACACGGTATATGTGGCAGAAAGTGTCTAGCAGATATACGCCAAACAGAACTGACGCAGATGCACTTAGTGGCAATATTAATCTCCCTTTTTATGTGTGGGACACTGCTGCAAAATTCAGGCCCACTGTATTACACTGCACGGTATAAGTGGCAGAAAGTGGCTGGCAGATATACGCCAAACGGAACTGACGCAGATGCACTTAGTGGCTATATTAATGTCCCTTTTTATGTGTGGGATACTGCTGCAAAATTCAGGCCCATTGTATTACACTACACGGTATAAGTGGCAGAAAGTGGCTGGCAGATATACGCCAAACAGAACTGATGCAGATGCACTTAGTGGCAATATTAATCTCCCTTTTTATGTGTGGACACTGCAGCAAAAAAAAACAGTCCCACTGTATTACACTACACGGTATATGTGGCAGAAAGTGTCTAGCAGATATACGCCAAACAGAACTGACGCAGATGCACTTAGTGGCAATATTAATCTCCCTTTTTATGTGTGGGACACTGCTGCAAAATTCAGGCCCACTGTATTACACTGCACGGTATAAGTGGCAGAAAGTGGCTGGCAGATATACGCCAAACAGAACTGATGCAGATGCACTTAGTGGCAATATTAATCTCCCTTTTTATGTGTGGGACACTGCTGCAAAATTCAGGCCCACTGTATTACCCTACACGGCATAAGTGGCAGAAAGTGGCTGAGAGATATACGCCAAACAGAACTGACACAGATGCACTTAGTGACAATATTAATCTCCCTTTTTATGTGTGTGACACTGCAGCAAAAAAAAAAACAGGCCCACTGTATTACACTACACGGTATAAGTGGCAAAAAGTGGCTGGCAGATATACACCAAACAGAACTGACGCAGATGCACTTAGTGGCAATATTAATCTTCCTTTTTAGGTGTGGGACACTGCTGCAAAATTCAGACCCACTGTATTACCCTACACGGCATAAGTGGCAGAAAGTGGCTAAGAGATATACGCCAAACAGAACTGACACAGATGCACTTAGTGACAATATTAATCTCCCTTTTTATGTGTGGGACACTGCAGCAAAAAAAAAAAACAGGCCCACTGTATTACACTTCACGGTATAAGTGGCAGAAAGTGGCTGGCAGATATACGCCAAACAGAACAGATGCAGATGCACTTAGTGGCAATATTAATCTCCTTTTTATGTGTGGGACACTGCTGCAAAATTCACGTCTACTGTATTACACTACACAGCATAAGTGGCAGAAAGTGGCTGGCAGATATATGCCAAACAGAACTGACGCGGAACTTAGTGGCAATATTAATCTCCTTTTTTATGTGTAAGACACTGCAGCAAAATTCAGGCCCACTGTAATACACTATACGGTATAAGTGGCAGAAAGTGGCTGGCAGATATACGCCAAACAGAACTGATGCAGATGCACTTAGACGCAATATTAATTTCCCTTTTTATGTGTGGGATACTGCTGCAAAATTCAGGCCCACTGTATTACACTACACGGTATAAGTGGCAGAAAGAGGCTGGCAGATATACGCCAAACAGAACTGACACAGATGCACTTAGTGACAATATTAATCTCCCTTTTTATGTGTGGGACACTGCAGCAAAAAAAAAAAACAGGCCCACTGTATTACACTACACGGTATAAGTGGCAGAAAGTGGCTGGCAGATATACGCCAAACAGAACAGATGCAGATGCACTTAGTGGCAATATTAATCTCCTTTTTATTTGTGGGACACTGCTGCAAAATTCAGGCCCACTGTATTACACTACATGGTATAAGTGGCAGAAAGTGGCTGGCAGATATACGCCAAACAGATCTCACGCAGATGCACTTAGTGGCAATATTAATCTCCCTTTTTATGTATGGGACACTGCTGCAAAATTCAGGCCCACTGTAATACACTATACGGTATAAGTGGCAGAAAGTGGCTGGCAGATATACGCCAAACAGAACTGATGCAGATGCACTTAGTGGCAATATTATACTCCCTTTTTATGTGTGGACACTGCAGCAAAAAAAAACAGTCCCACTGTATTACACTACACGGTATAAGTGGCAGAAAGTGGCTAGCAGATATATGCCAAACAGAACTGACGCAGATGCACTTAGTGGCAATATTAATCTCCCTTTTTATGTGTGGGACACTGCAGAAAAAAAAACAGGCCCACTGTATTACACTACACGGTATAAGTGGCAGAAAGTGGCTGGCAGATATACGCCAAACAGAACTGACGCAGATGCACTTCGTGGCAATATTAATCTCCCTTTTTAGGTGTGGGACACTGCTGCAAAATTCAGGCCCACTGTATTACACTACACGGTATACGTGGCAGAAAGTGGCTGGCAGATATATGCCAAACAGAACTGATGCAGATGCACTTAGTGGCAATATTAATCTCCCTTTTTATGTGTGCAATACTGCTGCAAAATTCAGGCCCACTGTATAACACTACACGGTATATGTGGCAGAAAGTGGCTGGCAGATATATGCCAAACAGAACTGACACAGATGCACTTAGTGACAATATTAATCTCCCTTTTTATGTGTGGGACACTGCAGCAAAAAAAAACAAACAGGCCCACTGTATTACACTACACGGTATAAGTGGCAGAAAGTGGCTGGCAGATATACGCCAAACAGAACAGATGCAGATGCACTTAGTGGCAATATTAATCTCCTTTTTATTTGTGGGACACTGCTGCAAAATTCAGGCCCACTGTATTACACTACATGGTATAAGTGGCAGAAAGTGGCTGGCAGATATACGCCAAACAGAACTCACGCAGATGCACTTAGTGGCAATATTAATCTCCCTTTTTATGTATGGGACACTGCTGCAAAATTCAGGCCCACTGTAATACACTATACGGTATAAGTGGCAGAAAGTGGCTGGCAGATATACGCCAAACAGAACTGATGCAGATGCACTTAGTGGCAATATTATACTCCCTTTTTATGTGTGGACACTGCAGCAAAAAAAAACAGTCCCACTGTATTACACTACACGGTATAAGTGGCAGAAAGTGGCTAGCAGATATATGCCAAACAGAACTGACGCAGATGCACT
The DNA here is from genome assembly GCF_051348905.1 of Ranitomeya variabilis. Taxonomy (NCBI): domain Eukaryota; kingdom Metazoa; phylum Chordata; class Amphibia; order Anura; family Dendrobatidae; genus Ranitomeya; species Ranitomeya variabilis. Next base: position 353,047,132 of record NC_135235.1, read on the forward strand.
TAGTGGCAATATTAATCTCCCTTTTTATGTGTGGGACACTGCAGAAAAAAAAACAGGCCCACTGTATTACACTACACGGTATAAGTGGCAGAAAGTGGCTGGCAGATATACGCCAAACAGAACTGACGCAGATGCACTTCGTGGCAATATTAATCTCCCTTTTTAGGTGTGGGACACTGCTGCAAAATTCAGGCCCACTGTATTACACTACACGGTATACGTGGCAGAAAGTGGCTGGCAGATATATGCCAAACAGAACTGACGCAGATGCACTTCGTGGCAATATTAATCTCCCTTTTTAGGTGTGGGACACTGCTGCAAAATTCAGGCCCACTGTATTACACTACACGGTATACGTGGCAGAAAGTGGCTGGCAGATATATGCCAAACAGAACTGATGCAGATGCACTTAGTGGCAATATTAATCTCCTTTTTATGTGTGGGACACTGCTGCAAAATTCAGGTCCACTGTATTACACTACACAGCATAAGTGGCAGAAAGTGGCTGGCAGATATATGCCAAACAGAACTGACGCAGATGCACTTAGTGGCAATATTAATCTCCCTTTTTATGTGTGGGACACTGCAGCAAAAAAAAAAACAGGCCCACTGTATTACACTACACGGTATAAGTGGCACAAAGTGGCTGGCAGATATAGGCCAAACAGAACTGACGCAGATGCACTTAGTGGCAATATTAATCTCCCTTTTTATGTGTGGGGCACTGCAGCAAAAAAAAAACAGGCCCACTGTATTACACTACACGGTATAAGTGGCAGAAAGTGGCTGGCAGATATACGCCAAACAGAACTGACGCAGATGCACTTCGTGGCAATATTAATCTCCCTTTTTAATGTGTGGGACACTGCTGCAAAATTCAGGCCCACTGTATTACACTACACGGTATACGTGGCAGAAAGTGGCTGGCAGATATACGCCAAACAGAACTGATGCAGATTCACTTAGTGGCAATACTAATCTCCCTTTTTATGTGTGCAATACTGCTGCAAAATTCAGGCCCACTGTATAACACTACACGGTATATGTGGCAGAAAGTGGCTGGCAGATATATACGCCAAACAGAACTGATGCAGATGTACTTAGTGGCAATATTGATCTCCTTTTTATGTGTGGGACACTGCTGCAAAATTCAGGTCCACTGTATTACACTACACAGCATAAGTGGCAGAAAGTGGCTGGCAGATATATGCCAAACAGAACTGACGCGGAACTTAGTGGCAATATTAATCTCCCTTTTTATGTGTGGGACACTGCAGCAAAAAAAAAAAAAACAGGCCCACTGTATTACACTACATGGTATAAGTGGCAGAAAGTGGCTGGCAGATATATGCCAAACAGAACTGACACAGATGCACTTAGTGGCAATATTAATCTCCCTTTTTATGTGTGGGACACTGCTGCAAAATTCAGGCCCACTGTATTACACTACACAGTATAAGTGGCAGAAAGTGGCTGGCAGATATACGCCAAACAGAACTGATGCAGATACACTTAGTGGCAATATTAATCTCCCTTTTTATGTGTGGGATACTGCTGCAAAATTCAGGCCCACTGTATTACACTACACGGTATAAGTGGCAGAAAGTGGCTGGCAGATATACGCCAAACAGAACTGATGCAGATGCACTTAGTAACAATTTTTAATCTCCCTTTTTAGGTGTGGGACACTGCTGCAAAATTCAGGCCCACTGAATTACACTACATAGAATAAGTGGCAGAAAGTGGCTGGCAGATATAGGCCAAACAGAACTGACGCAGATGCACTTAGTGGCAATATTAATCTCCCTTTTTATGTGTGGGGCACTGCAGCAAAAAAAAAAACAGGCCCACTGAATTACACTACACGGTATAAGTGGCAGAAAGTGGCTGGCAGATATACACCAAACAGAACTGACGCAGATGCACTTAGTGGCAATATTAATCTCCCTTTTTATTTGTGGGACACTGCTGCAAAATTCAGGCCCACTGTATTACACTACACGGTATAAGTGGCAGAAAGTGGCTGGCAGATATACGCCAAACAGAACTGACGCAGATGCACTTAGTGGCAATATTAATCTCCCTTTTTATGTGTGGGACACTGCTGCAAAATTCAGGCCCACTGAATTACACTACATAGAATAAGTGGCAGAAACTGGCTGGCAGATATATGCAAACAGAACTGATGCAGATGCACTTAGTGGCAATATTAATCTCCCTTTTTATGTGTGGGACACTGCTGCAAAATTCAGGCCCACTGTATTACACTACATGGTATAAGTGGCAGAAAGTGGCTGGCAGATATACGCCAAACAGAACTGACGCAGATGCACTTAGTGGCAATATTAATCTCCCTTTTTATGTGTGGGACACTGCTGCAAAATTCAGGCCCACTGTATTACCCTACACGGCATAAGTGGCAGAAAGTGGCTGAGAGATATACGCCAAGCAGAACTGACACAGATGCACTTAGTGACAGTATTAATCTCCTTTTTATGTGTGGGACACTGCAGCAAAAAAAAAAACAGGCCCACTGTATTACACTACACGGTATAAGTGGAAGAAAGTGGCTGGCAGATATACACCAAACAGAACTGACGCAGATGCACTTAGTGGCAATATTAATCTCCCTTTTTAGGTGTGGGACACTGCTGCAAAATTCAGGCCCACTGTATTACACTACACGGTATAAGTGGCATAAAGTGCCTGGCAGATATACGCCAAACAGAACTGACGCAGATGCACTAAGTGGCAATATTAATCTCCCTTTTTATGTGTGGGACACTGCAGCCAAAAAAAAAGGCAGACTGTATTACACTACATGGTATAAGTGGCAGAAAGTGGCTGGCAGATATACGCCAAACAGAACTGACGCAGATGCACTTAGTAACAATTTTTAATCTCCCTTTTTAGGTGTGGGACACTGCTGCAAAATTCAGGCCCACTGAATTACACTACATAGAATAAGTGGCAGAAACTGGCTGGCAGATATATGCAAACAGAAGTGACGCAGATGCACTTAGTGGCAATATTAATCTCCTTTTTTATGTGTGGGACACTGCAGCAAAAAAAAAAAAAACAGGCCCACTGTATTACACTACACGGTATAAGTGGCAGAAAGTGGCTGGAAGATATACGCCAAACAGAACTGACGCAGATGCACTTAGTGGCAATATTAATCTCCCTTTTTATGTGTGGGACACTGCTGCAAAATTCAGGCCCACTGTATTACCCTACACGGCATAAGTGGCAGAAAGTGGCTGAGAGATATACGATAAACAGAAATGACACAGATGCACTTAGTGACAATATTAATCTCCCTTTTTATGTGTGGGACACTGCAGCAAAAAAAAAAACAGGCCCACTGTATTACACTACACGGTATAAGTGGCAGAAAGTGGCTGGCAGATATACGCCAAACAGAACTGACGCAGATGCACTTAGTGGCAATATTAATCTCCCTTTTTAGGTGTGGGACACTGCTGCAAAATTCAGTCCCACTGTATTACACTACACGGTATACGTGGCAGAAAGTGGCTGGCAGATATACGCCAAACAGAACTGATGCAGATGCACTTAGTGGCAATATTAATCTCCCTTTTTATGTGTGCGATACTGCTGCAAAATTCAGGCCCACTGTATAACACTACACGGTATATGTGGCAGAAAGTGGCTGGCAGATATACGCCAAACAGAACTGATGCAGATGCACTTAGTGGCAATATTAATCTCCTTTTTATGTGTGGGACACTGCTGCAAAATTCAGGTCCACTGCATTACACTACACAGCATAAGTGGCAGAAAGTGGCTGGCAGATATATGCCAAACAGAACTGATGCAGATGCACTTAGTCGCAATATTAATCTCCCTTTTTATGTGTGGGATACTGTTGAAAAATTCAGGCCCACTGTATTACACTACACGGTATAAGTGGCAGAAAGTGGCTGGCAGATATACGCCAAACAGAAATGACGCAGATGCACTTAGTGGAAATATTAATCTCCCTTTTTATGTGTGGACACTGCAGCAAAAAAAACCAGTCGCACTGTATTACACTACACGGTATAAGTGGCAGAAAGTGGCTGGCAGATATGCGCCAAACAGAACTGACGCAGATGCACTTAGTGGCAATACTAACCTCCCTTTTTATGTGTGGGACACTGCTGCAAAATTCAGGCCCACTGTATTACACTACACAGTATATGTGGCAGAAAGTGGCTGGCAGATATACGCCAAACAGAACTGACACAGATGCACTTAGTGACAGTATTAATCTCCTTTTTATGTGTGGGACATTGGAGCAAAAAAAAAAAAACAGGCCCACTGTATTACACTACATGGTATAAGTGGCAGAAAGTGGCTGGCACATATAAGCCAAACAGAACTGACGCAGATGCAATTAGTGGCAATATTAATCTTCCTTTTTATGTGTGGACACTGCAGCAAAAAAAATCCGTCCCACTTTATTACACTACACGGTATAAGTGGCAGAAAGAGGCTGGCAGATATACGCCAAACAGAACTGACGCAGATGCACTTATTGGCAATATTAATCTCCCTTTTTATGTGTGGGACACTGCAGAAAAAAAAAACAGGCCCACTGTATTACACTGCACGGTATAAGTGGCAGAAAGAGGCTGGCAGATATACGCCAAACAGAACTGACGCAGATGCACTTAGTGGCAATATTAATCTCCCTTTTTATGTGTGGGACACTGCTGCAAAATTCAGGCCCACTGTATTACACTATACGGTATAAGTGGCAGAAAGTGGCTGGCAGACATACGCCAAACAGAACTGATGCAGATGCACTTAGTCGCAATATTAATCTCCCTTTTTATGTGTGGGATACTGTTGAAAAATTCAGGCCCACTGTATTACACTACACGGTATAAGTGGCAGAAAGTGGCTGGCAGATATACGCCAAACAGAACTGATGCAGATGCACTTAGTGGCAATATTAATCTCCCTTTTTATGTGTGGACACTGCAGCAAATAAAAACAGTCCCACTGTATTACACTACACGGTATAAGTGGCAGAAAGTGGCTAGCAGATATATCCCAAACAGAACTGACGCAGATGCACTTAGTGGCAATATTAATCTCCCTTTTTATGTGTGGACACTGCAGCAAAAAAAATCAGTCCCACGGTATTACACTACACGGTATAAGTGGCAGAAAGTGGCTGGCAGATATAGGCCAAACAGAACTGACGCAGATGCACTTAATGGCAATATTAATCTCCCTTTTTTTATGTGTGGACACTGCAGCAAAAAAAAACAGTCCCACTGTTTTACACTACACGGTATAAGTGGCAGAAAGTGGCTGGCAGATATACGCCAAACAGAACTGACGCAGATGCACTAAGTGGCAATATTAATCTCCCTTTTTATGTGTGGGACACTGCTGCAAAATTCAGGCCCACTGTATTACACTACACGGTATAAGTGGCAGAAAGTGGCTGGCAGATATAAGCCAAACAGAACTGATGCAGATGCACTTAGTCGCAATATTAATCTCCCTTTTTATGTGTGGGATACTGTTGAAAAATTCAGGCCCACTGTATTACACTACACGGTATAAGTGGCAGAAAGTGGCTGGCAGATCTATACGCCAAACAGAAATGACGCAGATGCACTTAGTGGCAATATTAATCTCCCTTTTTATGTGTGGACACTGCAGCAAAAAAAACCAGTCGCACTGTATTACACTACACGGTATAAGTGGCAGAAAGTGGCTGGCAGATATGCGCCAAACAGAACTGACGCAGATGCACTTAGTGGCAATGCTATCCTCCCTTTTTAAGTGTGGGACACTGCTGCAAAATTCAGGCCCACTGTATTACACTACACAGTATAAGTGGCAGAAAGTGGCTGGCAGATATACGCCAAACAGAACTGATGCAGATGTACTTAGAGGCAATATTAATCTCCCCTTTTATGTGTGGGACATAAGAGCAAAAAAAAAAAACAAAACAGGCCCACTGTATTACACTACACGGTATAAGTGGCAGAAAGTGGCTGGCACATATAAGCCAAACAGAACTGATGCAGATGCAATTAGTGGCAATATTAATCTTCCTTTTTATGTGTGGACACTGCAGCAAAAAAAATCTGTCCCACTGTATTACACTACACGGTATAAGTGGCAGAAAGTGGCTAGCAGATATACGCCAAACAGAACTGACGCAGATGCACTTATTGGCAATATTAATCTCCCTTTTTATGTGTGGGACACTGCAGAAAAAAAAACAGGCCCACTGTATTACACTACACGGTATAAGTGGCACAAAGTGGCTGGCAGATATAGGCCAAACAGAACTGACGCAGATGCACTTAGTGGCAATAATAATCTCCCTTTTTTTATGTGTGGGGCACTGCAGCAAAAAAAACAGGCCCACAGTATTACACTACACGGTATAAGTGGCAGAAAGTGGCTGGCAGATATAGGCCAAACAGAACTGATGCAGATGCACTAAGTGGCAATATTAATCTCCCTTTTTATGTGTGGGACACTGCTGCAAAATTCAGGCCCACTGTATTACACTACACGGTATAAGTGGCAGAAAGTGGCTGGCAGATATACGCCAAACAGAACTGATGCAGATGCACTTAGTCGCAATATTAATCTCCCTTTTTATGTGTGGGATACTGTTGAAAAATTCAGGCCCACTGTATTACACTACACGGTATAAGTGGCAGAAAGTGGCTGGCAGATCTATACGCCAAACAGAAATGACGCAGATGCATTTAGTGGCAATATTAATCTCCCTTTTTATGTGTGGACACTGCAGCAAAAAAAACCAGTCGCACTATATTACACTACACGGTATAAGTGGCAGAAAGTGGCTGGCAGATATGCGCCAAACAGAACTGACGCAGATGCACTTAGTGGCAATACTAACCTCCCTTTTTATGTGTGGGACACTGCTGCAAAATTCAGGCCCACTGTATTACACTACACAGTATAAGTGGCAGAAAGTGGCTGGCAGATATACGCCAAACAGAACTGATGCAGATGTACTTAGAGGGAATATTAATCTCCCCTTTTATGTGTGGGACATTGGAGCAAAAAAAAAAAAACAGGCCCACTGTATTACACTACACGGTATAAGTGGCAGAAAGTGGCTGGCACATATAAGCCAAACAGAACTGATGCAGATGCAATTAGTGGCAATATTAATCTTCCTTTTTATGTGTGGACACTGCAGCAAAAAAAATCTGTCCCACTGTATTACACTACACGGTATAAGTGGCAGAAAGTGGCTAGCAGATATACGCCAAACAGAACTGACGCAGATGCACTTATTGGCAATATTAATCTCCCTTTTTATGTGTGGGACACTGCAGAAAAAAAAACAGGCCCACTGTATTACACTACACGGTATAAGTGGCACAAAGTGGCTGGCAGATATAGGCCAAACAGAACTGACGCAGATGCACTTAGTGGCAATAATAATCTCCCTTTTTTTATGTGTGGGGCACTGCAGCAAAAAAAACAGGCCCACAGTATTACACTACACGGTATAAGTGGCAGAAAGTGGCTGGCAGATATAGGCCAAACAGAACTGACGCAGATGCACTAAGTGGCAATATTAATCTCCCTTTTTATGTGTGGGACACTGCTGCAAAATTCAGGCCCACTGTATTACACTACACGGTATAAGTGGCAGAAAGTGGCTGGCAGATATACGCCAAACAGAACTGATGCAGATGCACTTAGTCGCAATATTAATCTCCCTTTTTATGTGTGGGATACTGTTGAAAAATTCAGGTCCACTGTATTACACTACACGGTATAAGTGGCAGAAAGTGGCTGGCAGATCTATACGCCAAACAGAAATGATGCAGATGCACTTAGTGGCAATATTAATCTCCCTTTTTATGTGTGGACACTGCAGCAAAAAAAACCAGTCGCACTATATTACACTACACGGTATAAGTGGCAGAAAGTGGCTGGCAGATATGCGCCAAACAGAACTGACGCAGATGCACTTAGTGGCAATACTAACCTCCCTTTTTATGTGTGGGACACTGCTGCAAAATTCAGGCCCACTGTATTACACTACACAGTATAAGTGGCAGAAAGTGGCTGGCAGATATACGCCAAACAGAACTGATGCAGATGTACTTAGAGGGAATATTAATCTCCCCTTTTATGTGTGGGACATTGGAGCAAAAAAAAAAAACAGGCCCACTGTATTACACTACACGGTATAAGTGGCAGAAAGTGGCTGGCACATATAAGCCAAACAGAACTGATGCAGATGCAATTAGTGGCAATATTAATCTTCCTTTTTATGTGTGGACACTGCAGCAAAAAAAATCTGTCCCACTGTATTACACTACACGGTATAAGTGGCAGAAAGTGGCTAGCAGATATACGCCAAACAGAACTGACGCAGATGCACTTATTGGCAATATTAATCTCCAATTTTATGTGTGGGACACTGCAGAAAAAAAAACAGGCCCACTGTATTACACTACACGGTATAAGTGGCACAAAGTGGCTGGCAGATATAGGCCAAACAGAACTGACGCAGATGTACTTAGTGGCAATATTAACCTCCCCTTTTATGTGTGGGACACTGCTGCAATATTCAGGCCCACTGTATTACACTACACGGTATAAGTGGCAGAAAGTGGCTGGCAGATATACGCCAAACAGAACTGACGCAGATGCACTTAGTGGCTATATTAATGTCCCTTTTTATGTGTGGGACACTGCTGCAAAATTCAGGCCCACTGTATTATACTACACGGTATAAGTGGCAGAAAGTGGCTGGCAGATATACGCCAAACAGAACTGATGCAGATGCACTTAGTGGCAATATTAATCTCCCTTTTTATGTGTGGACACTGCAGCAAAAAAAAACAGTCCCACTGTATTACACTACACGGTATAAGTGGCAGAAAGTGGCTAGCAGATATATGCCAAACAGAACTGACGCAGATGCACTTAGTGGCAATATTAATCTCCCTTTTTATGTGTGGACACTGCAGCAAAAAAAATCAGTCCCACTGTATTACACTACACGGTATAAGTGGCAGAAAGTGGCTAGCAGATATTCGCCAAACAGAACTGACGCAGATGCACTTAGTGGCAATATTAATCTACCTTTTTATGTGTGGGACACTGCTGCAAAATTCAGGCCCACTGTATTACACTGCACGGTATAAGTGGCAGAAAGTGGCTGGCAGATATACGCCAAACAGAACTGACGCAGATGCACTTAGTGGCAATATTAATCTACCTTTTTATGTGTGGGACACTGCTGCAAAATTCAGGCCCACTGTATTACACTGCACGGTATAAGTGGCAGAAAGTGGCTGGCAGATATACGCCAAACAGAACTGACGCAGATGCACTTAGTGGCAATATTAATCTCCCTTTTTATGTGTGGGATACTGCTGCAAAATTCAGGCCCACTGTATTACACTATACGGTATAAGTGGCAGAAAGTGGCTGGCAGATATACGCCAAACAGAACTGATGCAGATGCACTTAGTCGCAATATTAATCTCCCTTTTTATGTGTGGGATACTGCTGCAAAATTCAGGCCCACTGTATTACACTACACGGTATAAGTGGCAGAAAGTGGCTGGCAGATATACGCCAAACAGAACTGATGCAGATGCACTTAGTGGCAATATTAATCTCCCTTTTTATGTGTGGACACTGCAGCAAAAAAAATCAGTCCCACTGTATTACACTACACGGTATAAGTGGCAGAAAGTGTCTGGCAGATATAGGCCAAACAGAACTGACGCAGATGCACTTAGTGGCAATATTAATCTCCCTTTTTTTATGTGTGGCGCACTGCAGCAAAAAAAAACAGGCCCACTGTATTACACTACACGGTATAAGTGGCAGAAAGTGTCTGGCAGATATACGCCAAACAGAACTGACGCAGATGCACTTAGTGGCAATATTAACCTCCCTTTTTATGTGTGGGACACTGCTGCAAAATTCAGGCCCACTGTATTACACTACACGATATAAGTGGCAGAAAGTGGCTGGCAGATATACGCCAAACAGAACTGACGCAGATGCACTTAGTGGCTATATTAATGTCCCTTTTTATGTGTGGGATACTGCTGCAAAATTCAGGCCCACTGTATTACACTACACAGTATAAGTGGCAGAAAGTGGCTGGCAGATATACGTCAAACAGAACTGATGCAGATGCACTTAGTGGCAATATTAATCTCCCTTTTTATGTGTGGACACTGCAGCAAAAAAAAACAGTCCCACTGTTTTACACTACACGGTATAAGCGGCAGAAAGTGGCTAGCAGATATACGCCAAACAGAACTGACGCAGATGCACTTAGTGGCAATATTAATCTCCCTTTTTATGTGTGGACACTGCTGCAAAATTCAGGCCCACTGTATTACACTGCACGGTATAAGTGGCAGAAAGTGGCTGGCAGATATACGCCAAACAGAACTGATGCAGATGCACTTAGTGGCAATATTAATCTCCCTTTTTACGTGTGGGACACTGCTGCAAAATTCAGGCCCACTGTATTACCCTACAAGGCATAAGTGGCAGAAAGTGGCTGAGAGATATACGCCAAACAGAACTGACACAGATGCACTTAGTGACAATATTAATCTCCCTTTTAATGTGTGGGACACTGCAGCAAAAAAAAAAACAGGCCCACTGTATTACACTACACGGTATAAGTGGCAGAAAGTGGCTGGCAGATATACACCAAACAGAACTGACGCAGATGCACTTAGTGGCAATATTAATCTCCCTTTTTATGTGTGGGACACTGCAGCAAAAAAAAAAAGGCAGACTGTATTACACTACACGGTATAAGTGGCAGAAAGTGGCTGGCAGATATACGCCAAACAGAACTGACGCAGATGCACTTAGTGGCAATATTAATCTCCCTTTTTATGTGTGGGACACTGCTGCAAAATTCAGGCCCACTGTATTACACTGCACGGTATAAGTGGCAGAAAGTGGCTGGCAGATATACGCCAAACAGGACTGACGCAGATGCACTTAGTGGCAATATTAATCTCCCTTTTTATGTGTGGGACACTGCTGCAAAATTCAGGCCCACTGTATTACCCTACACGGTATACGTGGCAGAAAGTGGCTGGCAGATATACGCCAAACAGAACTGATGCAGATGCACTTAGTGGCAATATTAATCTCCCTTTTTAGGTGTGGGACACTGCTGCAAAATTCAGGCCCACTGTATTACACTACACGGTATACGTGGCAGAAAGTGGCTGGCAGATATACGCCAAACAGAACTGATGCAGATGCACTTAGTGGCAATATTAATCTCCCTTTTTATGTGTGCGATACTGCTGCAAAATTCAGGCCCACTGTATAACACTACACGGTATATGTGGCAGAAAGTGGCTGGCAGATATACGCCAAACAGAACTGATGCAGATGCACTTAGTGGCAATATTAATCTCCTTTTTATGTGTGGGACACTGCTGCAAAATTCAGATCCACTGTATTACACTACACAGCATAAGTGGCAGAAAGTGGCTGGCAGATATATGCCAAACAGAACTGACGCGGAACTTAGTGGCAATATTAATCTCCCTTTTTATGTGTAAGACACTGCAGCAAAAAAAAAAACAGGCCCACTGTATTACACTACATGGTATAAGTGGCAGAAAGTGGCTGGCAGATATACGCCAAACAGAACTCACGCAGATGCACTTAGTGGCAATATTAATCTCCCTTTTTATGTGTGGGGCACTGCAGCAAAAAAAAACAGGCTCACTGTATTACACTACACGGTATAAGTGGCAGAAAGTGGCTGGCAGATATACGCCAAACAGAACTGACGCAGATGCACTTAGTGGCAATATTAATCTCCCTTTTTATGTGTGGACACTGCAGCAAAAAAAACCAGTCCCACTGTATTACACTACTTGGTATAAGTGGCAGAAAGTAGCTAGCAGATATATGCCAAACAGAACTGACGCAGATGCACTTAGTGGCAATATTAATCTCCCTTTTTATGTGTGGACACTGCAGCAAAAAAAATCAGTCCCACTGTATTACACTACACGGTATTAGTGGCAGAAAGTGGCTAGCAGATATTCGCCAAACAGAACTGACACAGATGCACTTATTGGCAATATTAATCTCCCTTTTTATGTGTGGGACACTGCAGAAAAAAAAAACAGGCCCACTGTATTACACTACACGGTATAAGTGGCAGAAAGTGGCTGGCAGATATAGGCCAAACAGAACTGACGCAGATGCACTTAGTTGCAAAATTAATCTCCCTTTTTTTATGTGTGGCGCACTGCAGCAAAAAAAAAACAGGCCCACTGTATTACACTACACGGTATAAGTGGCAGAAAGTGGCTGGCAGATATACGCCAAACGGAACTGACGCAGATGCACTTAGTGGCTATATTAATGTCCCTTTTTATGTGTGGGATACTGCTGCAAAATTCAGGCCCACTGTAATACACTGCACGGTATAAGTGGCAGAAAGTGGCTGGCAGATATACGCCAAACAGAACTGATGCAGATGCACTTAGTGGCAATATTAATCTCCCTTTTTATGTGTGGGACACTGCTGCAAAATTCAGGCCCACTGTATTACCCTACACGGCATAAGTGGCAGAAAGTGGCTGAGAGATATACGCCAAACAGAACTGACACAGATGCACTTAGTGACAATATTAATCTCCCTTTTTATGTGTGGGACACTGCAGCAAAAAAAAAAACAGGCCCACTGTATTACACTACACGGTATAAGTGGCAGAAAGTGGCTGGCAGATATACGCCATACAGAACTGACGCAGATGCACTTAGTGGCAATATTAATCTCCCTTTTTAGGTGTGGGACACTGCTGCAAAGTTCAGGCCCACTGTATTACACTACACGGTATACGTGGCAGAAAGTGGCTGGCAGATATACGCCAAACAGAACAGATGCAGATGCACTTAGTGGCAATATTAATCTCCCTTTTTATGTGTGGGACACTGCAGAAAAAAAAACAGGCCCACTGTATTACACTACACGGTATAAGTGGCAGAAAGTGGCTGGCAGATATACGCCAAACAGAACTGATGCAGATGCACTTAGTGGCAATATTAATCTCCCTTTTTATGTGTGGACACTGCAGCAAAAAAAAAACAGTCCCACTGTATTACACTACATGGTATATGTGGCAGAAAGTGTCTAGCAGATATACGCCAAACAGAACTGACGCAGATGCACTTAGTGGCAATATTAATCTCCCTTTTTATGTGTGGGACACTGCTGCAAAATTCAGGCCCACTGTATTACACTACACGGTATAAGTGGCAGAAAGTGGCTGGCAGATATACGCCAAACAGAACTGATGCAGATGCACTTAGTCGCAATATTAATCTCCCTTTTTATGTGTGGGATACTGTTGAAAAATTCAGGCCCACTGTATTACACTACACGGTATAAGTGGCAGAAAGTGGCTGGCAGATCTATACGCCAAACAGAAATGATGCAGATGCACTTAGTGGCAATATTAATCTCCCTTTTTATGTGTGGACACTGCAGCAAAAAAAAACAGTCGCACTGTATTACACTACACGGTATAAGTGGCAGAAAGTGGCTGGCAGATATGCGCCAAACAGAACTGACGCAGATGCACTTAGTGGCAATACTAACCTCCCTTTTTATGTGTGGGACACTGCTGCAAAATTCAGGCCCACTGTATTACACTACACAGTATAAGTGGCAGAAAGTGGCTGGCAGATATACGCCAAACAGAACTGATGCAGATGTACTTAGAGGGAATATTAATCTCCCCTTTTATGTGTGGGACATTGGAGCAAAAAAAAAAAAACAGGCCCACTGTATTACACTACACGGTATAAGTGGCAGAAAGTGGCTGGCACATATAAGCCAAACAGAACTGATGCAGATGCAATTAGTGGCAATATTAATCTTCCTTTTTATGTGTGGACACTGCAGCAAAAAAAATCTGTCCCACTGTATTACACTACACGGTATAAGTGGCAGAAAGTGGCTAGCAGATATACGCCAAACAGAACTGACGCAGATGCACTTATTGGCAATATTAATCTCCCTTTTTATGTGTGGGACACTGCAGAAAAAAAAACAGGCCCACTGTATTACACTACACGGTATAAGTGGCAGAAAGTGGCTGGCAGATATACGCCAAACAGAACTGACGCAGATGCACTTAGTGGCTATATTAATGTCCCTTTTTATGTGTGGGACACTGCTGCAAAATTCAGGCCCACTGTATTATACTACACGGTATAAGTGGCAGAAAGTGGCTGGCAGATATACGCCAAACAGAACTGATGCAGATGCACTTAGTGGCAATATTAATCTCCCTTTTTATGCGTGGACACTGCAGCAAAAAAAAACAGTCCCACTGTATTACACTACACGGTAAAAGTGGCAGAAAGTGGCTAGCAGATATATGCCAAACAGAACTGACGCAGATGCACTTAGTGGCAATATTAATCTCCCTTTTTATGTGTGGACACTGCAGCAAAAAAAATCAGTCCCACTGTATTACACTACACGGTATAAGTGGCAGAAAGTGGCTAGCAGATATTCGCCAAACAGAACTGACGCAGATGCACTTAGTGGCAATATTAATCTCCCTTTTTATGTGTGGGACACTGCAGCAAAAAAAAAAAGGCAGACTGTATTACACTACACGGTATAAGTGGAAGAAAGTGGCTGGCAGTTATACGCCAAACAGAACTGACGCAGATGCACTTAGTGGCAATATTAATCTCCCTTTTTATGTGTGGGACACTGCTGCAAAATTCAGGCCCACTGTATTACACTGCACGGTATAAGTGGCAGAAAGTGGCTGGCAGATATACGCCAAACAGAACTGACGCAGATGCACTTAGTGGCAATATTAATCTCGCTTTTTATGTGTAGGACACTGCTGCAAAATTCAGGCCCACTGTATTACACTATACGGTATAAGTGGCAGAAAGTGGCTGGCAGATATACGCCAAACAGAACTGATGCAGATGCACTTAGTCGCAATATTAATCTCCCTTTTTATGTGTGGGATACTGCTGCAAAATTCAGGCCCACTGTATTACACTACACGGTATAAGTGGCAGAAAGTGGCTGGCAGATATACGCCAAACAGAACTGATGCAGATGCACTTAGTGGCAATATTAATCTCCCTTTTTATGTGTGGACACTGCAGCAAATAAAAACAGTCCCACTGTATTACACTACACGGTATAAGTGGCAGAAAGTGGCTAGCAGATATATCCCAAACAGAACTGACGCAGATGCACTTAGTGGCAATATTAATCTCCCTTTTTATGTGTGGACACTGCAGCAAAAAAAATCAGTCCCACTGTATTACACTACACGGTATAAGTGGCAGAAAGTGTCTGGCAGATATAGGCCAAACAGAACTGACGCAGATGCACTTAGTGGCAATATTAATCTCCCTTTTTTTATGTGTGGTGCACTGCAGCAAAAAAAAACAGGCCCACTGTATTACACTACACGGTATAAGTGGCAGAAAGTGGCTGGCAGATATACGCCAAACAGAACTGACGCAGATGCACTTAGTGGCAATATTAACCTCCCTTTTTATGTGTGGGACACTGCTGCAAAATTCAGGCCCACTGTATTACACTACACGATATAAGTGGCAGAAAGTGGCTGGCAGATATACGCCAAACAGAACTGACGCAGATGCACTTAGTGGCTATATTAATGTCCCTTTTTATGTGTGGGATACTGCTGCAAAATTCAGGCCCACTGTATTACACTACACAGTATACGTGGCAGAAAGTGGCTGGCAGATATACGCCAAACAGAACTGATGCAGATGCACTTAGTGGCAATATTAATCTCCCTTTTTATGTGTGGACACTGCAGCAAAAAAAAACAGTCCCACTGTTTTACACTACACGGTATAAGTGGCAGAAAGTGGCTAGCAGATATACGCCAAACAGAACTGACGCAGATGCACTTAGTGGCAATATTAATCTCCCTTTTTATGTGTGGACACTGCTGCAAAATTCAGGCCCACTGTATTACACTGCACGGTATAAGTGGCAGAAAGTGGCTGGCAGATATACGCCAAACAGAACTGATGCAGATGCACTTAGTGGCAATATTAATCTCCCTTTTTACGTGTGGGACACTGCTGCAAAATTCAGGCCCACTGTATTACCCTACAAGGCATAAGTGGCAGAAAGTGGCTGAGAGATATACGCCAAACAGAACTGACACAGATGCACTTAGTGACAATATTAATCTCCCTTTTAATGTGTGGGACACTGCAGCAAAAAAAAACCAGGCCCACTGTATTACACTACACGGTATAAGTGGCAGCAAGTGGCTGGCAGATATACACCAAACAGAACTGACGCAGATGCACTTAGTGGCAATATTAATCTCCCTTTTTATGTGTGGGACACTGCAGCAAAACAAAAAGGCAGACTGTATTACACTACACGGTATAAGTGGCAGAAAGTGGCTGGCAGATATACGCCAAACAGAACTGACGCAGATGCACTTAGTGGCAATATTAATCTCCCTTTTTATGTGTGGGACACTGCTGCAAAATTCAGGCCCACTGTATTACACTGCACGGTATAAGTGGCAGAAATTGGCTGGCAGATATACGCCAAACAGGACTGACGCAGATGCACTTAGTGGCAATATTAATCTCCCTTTTTATGTGTGGGACACTGCTGCAAAATTCAGGCCCACTGTATTACCCTACACGGTATACGTGGCAGAAAGTGGCTGGCAGATATACGCCAAACAGAACTGATGCAGATGCACTTAGTGGCAATATTAATCTCCCTTTTTAGGTGTGGGACACTGCTGCAAAATTCAGGCCCACTGTATTACACTACACGGTATACGTGGCAGAAAGTGGCTGGCAGATATACGCCAAACAGAACTGATGCAGATGCACTTAGTGGCAATATTAATCTCCCTTTTTATGTGTGCGATACTGCTGCAAAATTCAGGCCCACTGTATAACACTACACGGTATATGTGGCAGAAACTGGCTGGCAGATATACGCCAAACAGAACTGACGCGGAACTTAGTGGCAATATTAATCTCCCTTTTTATGTGTAAGACACTGCAGCAAAAAAAAAAAAACAGGCCCACTGTATTACACTACATGGTATAAGTGGCAGAAACTGGCTGGCAGATATACGCTAAAAAGAACTCACGCAGATGCACTTAGTGGCAATATTAATCTCCCTTTTTATGTGTGGGACACTGCTGCAAAATTCAGGCCCACTGTAATACACTATACGGTATAAGCGGCAGAAAGTGGCTGGCAGATATACGCCAAACAGAACTGATGCAGATGCACTTAGATGCAACATTAATCTCCCTTTTTATGTGTGGGATACTGCTGCAAAATTCAGGCCCACTGTATTACACTACACGGTATAAGTGGCAGAAAGTGGCTGGCAGATATACGCCAAACAGAACTGATGCAGATGCACTTAGTGGCAATATTAATCTCCCTTTTTATGTGTGGACACTGCAGCAAATAAAAACAGTCCCACTGTATTACACTACACGGTATAAGTGGTAGAAAGTGGCTAGCAGATATATCCCAAACAGAACTGACGCAGATGCACTTAGTGGCAATATTAATCTCCCTTTTTATGTGTGGACACTGCAGCAAAAAAAATCAGTCCCACTGTATTACACTACACGGTATAAGTGGCAGAAAGTGTCTGGCAGATATAGGCCAAACAGAACTGACGCAGATGCACTTAGTGGCAATATTAATCTCCCTTTTTTTATGTGTGGTGCACTGCAGCAAAAAAAAACAGGCCCACTGTATTACACTACACGGTATAAGTGGCAGAAAGTGGCTGGCAGATATACGCCAAACAGAACTGACGCAGATGCACTTAGTGGCAATATTAACCTCCCTTTTTATGTGTGGGACACTGCTGCAAAATTCAGGCCCACTGTATTACACTACACGATATAAGTGGCAGAAAGTGGCTGGCAGATATACGCCAAACAGAACTGACGCAGATGCACTTAGTGGCTATATTAATGTCCCTTTTTATGTGTGGGATACTGCTGCAAAATTCAGGCCCACTGTATTACACTACACAGTATACGTGGCAGAAAGTGGCTGGCAGATATACGCCAAACAGAACTGATGCAGATGCACTTAGTGGCAATATTAATCTCCCTTTTTATGTGTGGACACTGCAGCAAAAAAAAACAGTCCCACTGTTTTACACTACACGGTATAAGTGGCAGAAAGTGGCTAGCAGATATACGCCAAACAGAACTGACGCAGATGCACTTAGTGGCAATATTAATCTCCCTTTTTATGTGTGGACACTGCTGCAAAATTCAGGCCCACTGTATTACACTGCACGGTATAAGTGGCAGAAAGTGGCTGGCAGATATACGCCAAACAGAACTGATGCAGATGCACTTAGTGGCAATATTAATCTCCCTTTTTACGTGTGGGACACTGCTGCAAAATTCAGGCCCACTGTATTACCCTACAAGGCATAAGTGGCAGAAAGTGGCTGAGAGATATACGCCAAACAGAACTGACACAGATGCACTTAGTGACAATATTAATCTCCCTTTTAATGTGTGGGACACTGCAGCAAAAAAAAAACAGGCCCACTGTATTACACTACACGGTATAAGTGGCAGCAAGTGGCTGGCAGATATACACCAAACAGAACTGACGCAGATGCACTTAGTGGCAATATTAATCTCCCTTTTTATGTGTGGGACACTGCAGCAAAACAAAAAGGCAGACTGTATTACACTACACGGTATAAGTGGCAGAAAGTGGCTGGCAGATATACGCCAAACAGAACTGACGCAGATGCACTTAGTGGCAATATTAATCTCCCTTTTTATGTGTGGGACACTGCTGCAAAATTCAGGCCCACTGTATTACACTGCACGGTATAAGTGGCAGAAAGTGGCTGGCAGATATACGCCAAACAGGACTGACGCAGATGCACTTAGTGGCAATATTAATCTCCCTTTTTATGTGTGGGACACTGCTGCAAAATTCAGGCCCACTGTATTACCCTACACGGTATACGTGGCAGAAAGTGGCTGGCAGATATACGCCAAACAGAACTGATGCAGATGCACTTAGTGGCAATATTAATCTCCCTTTTTAGGTGTGGGACACTGCTGCAAAATTCAGGCCCACTGTATTACACTACACGGTATACGTGGCAGAAAGTGGCTGGCAGATATACGCCAAACAGAACTGATGCAGATGCACTTAGTGGCAATATTAATCTCCCTTTTTATGTGTGCGATACTGCTGCAAAATTCAGGCCCACTGTATAACACTACACGATATATGTGGCAGAAACTGGCTGGCAGATATACGCCAAACAGAACTGATGCAGATGCACTTAGTGGCAATATTAATCTCCTTTTTATGTGTGGGACACTGCTGCAAAATTCAGGTCCACTGTATTACACTACACAGCATAAGTGGCAGAAAGTGGCTGGCAGATATATGCCAAACAGAACTGACGCGGAACTTAGTGGCAATATTAATCTCCCTTTTTATGTGTAAGACACTGCAGCAAAAAAAAAAAAACAGGCCCACTGTATTACACTACATGGTATAAGTGGCAGAAAGTGGCTGGCAGATATACGCTAAAAAGAACTCACGCAGATGCACTTAGTGGCAATATTAATCTCCCTTTTTATGTGTGGGACACTGCTGCAAAATTCAGGCCCACTGTAATACACTATACGGTATAAGTGGCAGAAAGTGGCTGGCAGATATACGCCAAACAGAACTGATGCAGATGCACTTAGACGCAACATTAATCTCCCTTTTTATGTGTGGGATACTGCTGCAAAATTCAGGCCCACTGTATTACACTACACGGTATAAGTGGCAGAAAGTGGCTGGCAGATATACGCCAAACAGAACTGATGCAGATGCACTTAGTGGCAATATTAATCTCCCTTTTTATGTGTGGACACTGCAGCAAAAAAAAACAGTCCCACTGTATTACACTACTTGGTATAAGTGGCAGAAAGTAGCTAGCAGATATATGCCAAACAAAACTGACGCAGATGCACTTAGTGGCAATATTAATCTCCCTTTTTATGTGTGGACACTGCAGCAAAAAAAATCAGTCCCACTGTATTACACTACACGGTATTAGTGGCAGAAAGTGGCTGGCAGATATACGCCAAACAGAACTGATGCAGATGCACTTAGTGGCAATATTAATCTCTCTTTTTATGTGTGGGACACTGCTGCAAAATTCAGGCTCACTGTATTACCCTACACGGCATAAGTGGCAGAAAGTGGCTGAGAGATATACGCCAAACAGAACTGACACAGATGCACTTAGTGGCAATATTAATCTCCCTTTTTATGTGTGGGACACTGCAGAAAAAAAAAACAGGCCCACTGTATTACACTACACGGTATAAGTGGCAGAAAGTGGCTGGCAGATATAGGCCAAACAGAACTGACGCAGATGCACTTAGTTGCAAAATTAATCTCCCTTTTTTTATGTGTGGCGCACTGCAGCAAAAAAAAAACAGTCCCACTGTATTACACTACTTGGTATAAGTGGCAGAAAGTAGCTAGCAGATATATGCCAAACAAAACTGACGCAGATGCACTTAGTGGCAATATTAATCTCCCTTTTTATGTGTGGACACTGCAGCAAAAAAAATCAGTCCCACTGTATTACACTACACGGTATTAGTGGCAGAAAGTGGCTGGCAGATATACGCCAAACAGAACTGATGCAGATGCACTTAGTGGCAATATTAATCTCTCTTTTTATGTGTGGGACACTGCTGCAAAATTCAGGCCCACTGTATTACCCTACACGGCATAAGTGGCAGAAAGTGGCTGAGAGATATACGCCAAACAGAACTGACACAGATGCACTTAGTGGCAATATTAATCTCCCTTTTTATGTGTGGGACACTGCAGAAAAAAAAAACAGGCCCACTGTATTACACTACACGGTATAAGTGGCAGAAAGTGGCTGGCAGATATACGCCAAACAGAACTGATGCAGATGCACTTAGTGGCAATATTAATCTCCCTTTTTATGTGTGGACACTGCAGCAAAAAAAAAACAATCCCACTGTATTACACTACACGGTATATGTGGCAGAAAGTGTCTAGCAGATATACGCCAAACAGAACTGACGCAGATGCACTTAGTGGCAATATTAATCTCCCTTTTTATGTGTGGGACACTGCTGCAAAATTCAGGCCCACTGTATTACCCTACACGGCATAAGTGGCAGAAAGTGGCTGAGAGATATACGCCAAACAGAACTGACACAGATGCACTTAGTGACAATATTAATCTCCCTTTTAATGTGTGGGACACTGCAGCAAAAAAAAACCAGGCCCACTGTATTACACTACACGGTATAAGTGGCAGCAAGTGGCTGGCAGATATACACCAAACAGAACTGACGCAGATGCACTTAGTGGCAATATTAATCTCCCTTTTTATGTGTGGGACACTGCTGCAAAATTCAGGCCCACTGTATTACACTGCACGGTATAAGTGGCAGAAATTGGCTGGCAGATATACGCCAAACAGGACTGACGCAGATGCACTTAGTGGCAATATTAATCTCCCTTTTTATGTGTGGGACACTGCTGCAAAATTCAGGCCCACTGTATTACCCTACACGGTATACGTGGCAGAAAGTGGCTGGCAGATATACGCCAAACAGAACTGATGCAGATGCACTTAGTGGCAATATTAATCTCCCTTTTTAGGTGTGGGACACTGCTGCAAAATTCAGGCCCACTGTATTACACTACACGGTATACGTGGCAGAAAGTGGCTGGCAGATATACGCCAAACAGAACTGATGCAGATGCACTTAGTGGCAATATTAATCTCCCTTTTTATGTGTGCGATACTGCTGCAAAATTCAGGCCCACTGTATAACACTACACGGTATATGTGGCAGAAACTGGCTGGCAGATATACGCCAAACAGAACTGACGCGGAACTTAGTGGCAATATTAATCTCCCTTTTTATGTGTAAGACACTGCAGCAAAAAAAAAAAAACAGGCCCACTGTATTACACTACATGGTATAAGTGGCAGAAAGTGGCTGGCAGATATACGCTAAAAAGAACTCACGCAGATGCACTTAGTGGCAATATTAATCTCCCTTTTTATGTGTGGGACACTGCTGCAAAATTCAGGCCCACTGTAATACACTATACGGTATAAGTGGCAGAAAGTGGCTGGCAGATATACGCCAAACAGAACTGATGCAGATGCACTTAGATGCAACATTAATCTCCCTTTTTATGTGTGGGATACTGCTGCAAAATTCAGGCCCACTGTATTACACTACACGGTATAAGTGGCAGAAAGTGGCTGGCAGATATACGCCAAACAGAACTGATGCAGATGCACTTAGTGGCAATATTAATCTCCCTTTTTATGTGTGGACACTGCAGCAAATAAAAACAGTCCCACTGTATTACACTACACGGTATAAGTGGTAGAAAGTGGCTAGCAGATATATCCCAAACAGAACTGACGCAGATGCACTTAGTGGCAATATTAATCTCCCTTTTTATGTGTGGACACTGCAGCAAAAAAAATCAGTCCCACTGTATTACACTACACGGTATAAGTGGCAGAAAGTGTCTGGCAGATATAGGCCAAACAGAACTGACGCAGATGCACTTAGTGGCAATATTAATCTCCCTTTTTTTATGTGTGGTGCACTGCAGCAAAAAAAAACAGGCCCACTGTATTACACTACACGGTATAAGTGGCAGAAAGTGGCTGGCAGATATACGCCAAACAGAACTGACGCAGATGCACTTAGTGGCAATATTAACCTCCCTTTTTATGTGTGGGACACTGCTGCAAAATTCAGGCCCACTGTATTACACTACACGATATAAGTGGCAGAAAGTGGCTGGCAGATATACGCCAAACAGAACTGACGCAGATGCACTTAGTGGCTATATTAATGTCCCTTTTTATGTGTGGGATACTGCTGCAAAATTCAGGCCCACTGTATTACACTACACAGTATACGTGGCAGAAAGTGGCTGGCAGATATACGCCAAACAGAACTGATGCAGATGCACTTAGTGGCAATATTAATCTCCCTTTTTATGTGTGGACACTGCAGCAAAAAAAAACAGTCCCACTGTTTTACACTACACGGTATAAGTGGCAGAAAGTGGCTAGCAGATATACGCCAAACAGAACTGACGCAGATGCACTTAGTGGCAATATTAATCTCCCTTTTTATGTGTGGACACTGCTGCAAAATTCAGGCCCACTGTATTACACTGCACGGTATAAGTGGCAGAAAGTGGCTGGCAGATATACGCCAAACAGAACTGATGCAGATGCACTTAGTGGCAATATTAATCTCCCTTTTTACGTGTGGGACACTGCTGCAAAATTCAGGCCCACTGTATTACCCTACAAGGCATAAGTGGCAGAAAGTGGCTGAGAGATATACGCCAAACAGAACTGACACAGATGCACTTAGTGACAATATTAATCTCCCTTTTAATGTGTGGGACACTGCAGCAAAAAAAAAACAGGCCCACTGTATTACACTACACGGTATAAGTGGCAGCAAGTGGCTGGCAGATATACACCAAACAGAACTGACGCAGATGCACTTAGTGGCAATATTAATCTCCCTTTTTATGTGTGGGACACTGCAGCAAAACAAAAAGGCAGACTGTATTACACTACACGGTATAAGTGGCAGAAAGTGGCTGGCAGATATACGCCAAACAGAACTGACGCAGATGCACTTAGTGGCAATATTAATCTCCCTTTTTATGTGTGGGACACTGCTGCAAAATTCAGGCCCACTGTATTACACTGCACGGTATAAGTGGCAGAAAGTGGCTGGCAGATATACGCCAAACAGGACTGACGCAGATGCACTTAGTGGCAATATTAATCTCCCTTTTTATGTGTGGGACACTGCTGCAAAATTCAGGCCCACTGTATTACCCTACACGGTATACGTGGCAGAAAGTGGCTGGCAGATATACGCCAAACAGAACTGATGCAGATGCACTTAGTGGCAATATTAATCTCCCTTTTTAGGTGTGGGACACTGCTGCAAAATTCAGGCCCACTGTATTACACTACACGGTATACGTGGCAGAAAGTGGCTGGCAGATATACGCCAAACAGAACTGATGCAGATGCACTTAGTGGCAATATTAATCTCCCTTTTTATGTGTGCGATACTGCTGCAAAATTCAGGCCCACTGTATAACACTACACGATATATGTGGCAGAAACTGGCTGGCAGATATACGCCAAACAGAACTGATGCAGATGCACTTAGTGGCAATATTAATCTCCTTTTTATGTGTGGGACACTGCTGCAAAATTCAGGTCCACTGTATTACACTACACAGCATAAGTGGCAGAAAGTGGCTGGCAGATATATGCCAAACAGAACTGACGCGGAACTTAGTGGCAATATTAATCTCCCTTTTTATGTGTAAGACACTGCAGCAAAAAAAAAAAAACAGGCCCACTGTATTACACTACATGGTATAAGTGGCAGAAAGTGGCTGGCAGATATACGCTAAAAAGAACTCACGCAGATGCACTTAGTGGCAATATTAATCTCCCTTTTTATGTGTGGGACACTGCTGCAAAATTCAGGCCCACTGTAATACACTATACGGTATAAGTGGCAGAAAGTGGCTGGCAGATATACGCCAAACAGAACTGATGCAGATGCACTTAGACGCAACATTAATCTCCCTTTTTATGTGTGGGATACTGCTGCAAAATTCAGGCCCACTGTATTACACTACACGGTATAAGTGGCAGAAAGTGGCTGGCAGATATACGCCAAACAGAACTGATGCAGATGCACTTAGTGGCAATATTAATCTCCCTTTTTATGTGTGGACACTGCAGCAAAAAAAAACAGTCCCACTGTATTACACTACTTGGTATAAGTGGCAGAAAGTAGCTAGCAGATATATGCCAAACAAAACTGACGCAGATGCACTTAGTGGCAATATTAATCTCCCTTTTTATGTGTGGACACTGCAGCAAAAAAAATCAGTCCCACTGTATTACACTACACGGTATTAGTGGCAGAAAGTGGCTGGCAGATATACGCCAAACAGAACTGATGCAGATGCACTTAGTGGCAATATTAATCTCTCTTTTTATGTGTGGGACACTGCTGCAAAATTCAGGCTCACTGTATTACCCTACACGGCATAAGTGGCAGAAAGTGGCTGAGAGATATACGCCAAACAGAACTGACACAGATGCACTTAGTGGCAATATTAATCTCCCTTTTTATGTGTGGGACACTGCAGAAAAAAAAAACAGGCCCACTGTATTACACTACACGGTATAAGTGGCAGAAAGTGGCTGGCAGATATAGGCCAAACAGAACTGACGCAGATGCACTTAGTTGCAAAATTAATCTCCCTTTTTTTATGTGTGGCGCACTGCAGCAAAAAAAAAACAGTCCCACTGTATTACACTACTTGGTATAAGTGGCAGAAAGTAGCTAGCAGATATATGCCAAACAAAACTGACGCAGATGCACTTAGTGGCAATATTAATCTCCCTTTTTATGTGTGGACACTGCAGCAAAAAAAATCAGTCCCACTGTATTACACTACACGGTATTAGTGGCAGAAAGTGGCTGGCAGATATACGCCAAACAGAACTGATGCAGATGCACTTAGTGGCAATATTAATCTCTCTTTTTATGTGTGGGACACTGCTGCAAAATTCAGGCCCACTGTATTACCCTACACGGCATAAGTGGCAGAAAGTGGCTGAGAGATATACGCCAAACAGAACTGACACAGATGCACTTAGTGGCAATATTAATCTCCCTTTTTATGTGTGGGACACTGCAGAAAAAAAAAACAGGCCCACTGTATTACACTACACGGTATAAGTGGCAGAAAGTGGCTGGCAGATATACGCCAAACAGAACTGATGCAGATGCACTTAGTGGCAATATTAATCTCCCTTTTTATGTGTGGACACTGCAGCAAAAAAAAAACAATCCCACTGTATTACACTACACGGTATATGTGGCAGAAAGTGTCTAGCAGATATACGCCAAACAGAACTGACGCAGATGCACTTAGTGGCAATATTAATCTCCCTTTTTATGTGTGGGACACTGCTGCAAAATTCAGGCCCACTGTATTACCCTACACGGCATAAGTGGCAGAAAGTGGCTGAGAGATATACGCCAAACAGAACTGACACAGATGCACTTAGTGGCAATATTAATCTCCCTTTTTATGTGTGGGACACTGCAGAAAAAAAAAACAGGCCCACTGTATTACACTACACGGTATAAGTGGCAGAAAGTGGCTGGCAGATATACGCCAAACAGAACTGATGCAGATGCACTTAGTGGCAATATTAATCTCCCTTTTTATGCGTGGACACTGCAGCAAAAAAAAACAGTCCCACTGTATTACACTACACGGTAAAAGTGGCAGAAAGTGGCTAGCAGATATATGCCAAACAGAACTGACGCAGATGCACTTAGTGGCAATATTAATCTCCCTTTTTATGTGTGGACACTGCAGCAAAAAAAATCAGTCCCACTGTATTACACTACACGGTATAAGTGGCAGAAAGTGGCTAGCAGATATTCGCCAAACAGAACTGACGCAGATGCACTTAGTGGCAATATTAATCTCCCTTTTTATGTGTGGGACACTGCAGCAAAAAAAAAAAGGCAGACTGTATTACACTACACGGTATAAGTGGCAGAAAGTGGCTGGCAGTTATACGCCAAACAGAACTGACGCAGATGCACTTAGTGGCAATATTAATCTCCCTTTTTATGTGTGGGACACTGCTGCAAAATTCAGGCCCACTGTATTACACTGCACGGTATAAGTGGCAGAAAGTGGCTGGCAGATATACGCCAAACAGAACTGACGCAGATGCACTTAGTGGCAATATTAATCTCGCTTTTTATGTGTAGGACACTGCTGCAAAATTCAGGCCCACTGTATTACACTATACGGTATAAGTGGCAGAAAGTGGCTGGCAGATATACGCCAAACAGAACTGATGCAGATGCACTTAGTCGCAATATTAATCTCCCTTTTTATGTGTGGGATACTGCTGCAAAATTCAGGCCCACTGTATTACACTACACGGTATAAGTGGCAGAAAGTGGCTGGCAGATATACGCCAAACAGAACTGATGCAGATGCACTTAGTGGCAATATTAATCTCCCTTTTTATGTGTGGACACTGCAGCAAATAAAAACAGTCCCACTGTATTACACTACACGGTATAAGTGGCAGAAAGTGGCTAGCAGATATATCCCAAACAGAACTGACGCAGATGCACTTAGTGGCAATATTAATCTCCCTTTTTATGTGTGGACACTGCAGCAAAAAAAATCAGTCCCACTGTATTACACTACACGGTATAAGTGGCAGAAAGTGTCTGGCAGATATAGGCCAAACAGAACTGACGCAGATGCACTTAGTGGCAATATTAATCTCCCTTTTTTTATGTGTGGTGCACTGCAGCAAAAAAAAACAGGCCCACTGTATTACACTACACGGTATAAGTGGCAGAAAGTGGCTGGCAGATATACGCCAAACAGAACTGACGCAGATGCACTTAGTGGCAATATTAACCTCCCTTTTTATGTGTGGGACACTGCTGCAAAATTCAGGCCCACTGTATTACACTACACGATATAAGTGGCAGAAAGTGGCTGGCAGATATACGCCAAACAGAACTGACGCAGATGCACTTAGTGGCTATATTAATGTCCCTTTTTATGTGTGGGATACTGCTGCAAAATTCAGGCCCACTGTATTACACTACACAGTATACGTGGCAGAAAGTGGCTGGCAGATATACGCCAAACAGAACTGATGCAGATGCACTTAGTGGCAATATTAATCTCCCTTTTTATGTGTGGACACTGCAGCAAAAAAAAACAGTCCCACTGTTTTACACTACACGGTATAAGTGGCAGAAAGTGGCTAGCAGATATACGCCAAACAGAACTGACGCAGATGCACTTAGTGGCAATATTAATCTCCCTTTTTATGTGTGGACACTGCTGCAAAATTCAGGCCCACTGTATTACACTGCACGGTATAAGTGGCAGAAAGTGGCTGGCAGATATACGCCAAACAGAACTGATGCAGATGCACTTAGTGGCAATATTAATCTCCCTTTTTACGTGTGGGACACTGCTGCAAAATTCAGGCCCACTGTATTACCCTACAAGGCATAAGTGGCAGAAAGTGGCTGAGAGATATACGCCAAACAGAACTGACACAGATGCACTTAGTGACAATATTAATCTCCCTTTTAATGTGTGGGACACTGCAGCAAAAAAAAAACAGGCCCACTGTATTACACTACACGGTATAAGTGGCAGCAAGTGGCTGGCAGATATACACCAAACAGAACTGACGCAGATGCACTTAGTGGCAATATTAATCTCCCTTTTTATGTGTGGGACACTGCAGCAAAACAAAAAGGCAGACTGTATTACACTACACGGTATAAGTGGCAGAAAGTGGCTGGCAGATATACGCCAAACAGAACTGACGCAGATGCACTTAGTGGCAATATTAATCTCCCTTTTTATGTGTGGGACACTGCTGCAAAATTCAGGCCCACTGTATTACACTGCACGGTATAAGTGGCAGAAATTGGCTGGCAGATATACGCCAAACAGGACTGACGCAGATGCACTTAGTGGCAATATTAATCTCCCTTTTTATGTGTGGGACACTGCTGCAAAATTCAGGCCCACTGTATTACCCTACACGGTATACGTGGCAGAAAGTGGCTGGCAGATATACGCCAAACAGAACTGATGCAGATGCACTTAGTGGCAATATTAATCTCCCTTTTTAGGTGTGGGACACTGCTGCAAAATTCAGGCCCACTGTATTACACTACACGGTATACGTGGCAGAAAGTGGCTGGCAGATATACGCCAAACAGAACTGATGCAGATGCACTTAGTGGCAATATTAATCTCCCTTTTTATGTGTGCGATACTGCTGCAAAATTCAGGCCCACTGTATAACACTACACGGTATATGTGGCAGAAACTGGCTGGCAGATATACGCCAAACAGAACTGACGCGGAACTTAGTGGCAATATTAATCTCCCTTTTTATGTGTAAGACACTGCAGCAAAAAAAAAAAAACAGGCCCACTGTATTACACTACATGGTATAAGTGGCAGAAAGTGGCTGGCAGATATACGCTAAAAAGAACTCACGCAGATGCACTTAGTGGCAATATTAATCTCCCTTTTTATGTGTGGGACACTGCTGCAAAATTCAGGCCCACTGTAATACACTATACGGTATAAGTGGCAGAAAGTGGCTGGCAGATATACGCCAAACAGAACTGATGCAGATGCACTTAGATGCAACATTAATCTCCCTTTTTATGTGTGGGATACTGCTGCAAAATTCAGGCCCACTGTATTACACTACACGGTATAAGTGGCAGAAAGTGGCTGGCAGATATACGCCAAACAGAACTGATGCAGATGCACTTAGTGGCAATATTAATCTCCCTTTTTATGTGTGGACACTGCAGCAAATAAAAACAGTCCCACTGTATTACACTACACGGTATAAGTGGTAGAAAGTGGCTAGCAGATATATCCCAAACAGAACTGACGCAGATGCACTTAGTGGCAATATTAATCTCCCTTTTTATGTGTGGACACTGCAGCAAAAAAAATCAGTCCCACTGTATTACACTACACGGTATAAGTGGCAGAAAGTGTCTGGCAGATATAGGCCAAACAGAACTGACGCAGATGCACTTAGTGGCAATATTAATCTCCCTTTTTTTATGTGTGGTGCACTGCAGCAAAAAAAAACAGGCCCACTGTATTACACTACACGGTATAAGTGGCAGAAAGTGGCTGGCAGATATACGCCAAACAGAACTGACGCAGATGCACTTAGTGGCAATATTAACCTCCCTTTTTATGTGTGGGACACTGCTGCAAAATTCAGGCCCACTGTATTACACTACACGATATAAGTGGCAGAAAGTGGCTGGCAGATATACGCCAAACAGAACTGACGCAGATGCACTTAGTGGCTATATTAATGTCCCTTTTTATGTGTGGGATACTGCTGCAAAATTCAGGCCCACTGTATTACACTACACAGTATACGTGGCAGAAAGTGGCTGGCAGATATACGCCAAACAGAACTGATGCAGATGCACTTAGTGGCAATATTAATCTCCCTTTTTATGTGTGGACACTGCAGCAAAAAAAAACAGTCCCACTGTTTTACACTACACGGTATAAGTGGCAGAAAGTGGCTAGCAGATATACGCCAAACAGAACTGACGCAGATGCACTTAGTGGCAATATTAATCTCCCTTTTTATGTGTGGACACTGCTGCAAAATTCAGGCCCACTGTATTACACTGCACGGTATAAGTGGCAGAAAGTGGCTGGCAGATATACGCCAAACAGAACTGATGCAGATGCACTTAGTGGCAATATTAATCTCCCTTTTTACGTGTGGGACACTGCTGCAAAATTCAGGCCCACTGTATTACCCTACAAGGCATAAGTGGCAGAAAGTGGCTGAGAGATATACGCCAAACAGAACTGACACAGATGCACTTAGTGACAATATTAATCTCCCTTTTAATGTGTGGGACACTGCAGCAAAAAAAAAACAGGCCCACTGTATTACACTACACGGTATAAGTGGCAGCAAGTGGCTGGCAGATATACACCAAACAGAACTGACGCAGATGCACTTAGTGGCAATATTAATCTCCCTTTTTATGTGTGGGACACTGCAGCAAAACAAAAAGGCAGACTGTATTACACTACACGGTATAAGTGGCAGAAAGTGGCTGGCAGATATACGCCAAACAGAACTGACGCAGATGCACTTAGTGGCAATATTAATCTCCCTTTTTATGTGTGGGACACTGCTGCAAAATTCAGGCCCACTGTATTACACTGCACGGTATAAGTGGCAGAAAGTGGCTGGCAGATATACGCCAAACAGGACTGACGCAGATGCACTTAGTGGCAATATTAATCTCCCTTTTTATGTGTGGGACACTGCTGCAAAATTCAGGCCCACTGTATTACCCTACACGGTATACGTGGCAGAAAGTGGCTGGCAGATATACGCCAAACAGAACTGATGCAGATGCACTTAGTGGCAATATTAATCTCCCTTTTTAGGTGTGGGACACTGCTGCAAAATTCAGGCCCACTGTATTACACTACACGGTATACGTGGCAGAAAGTGGCTGGCAGATATACGCCAAACAGAACTGATGCAGATGCACTTAGTGGCAATATTAATCTCCCTTTTTATGTGTGCGATACTGCTGCAAAATTCAGGCCCACTGTATAACACTACACGATATATGTGGCAGAAACTGGCTGGCAGATATACGCCAAACAGAACTGATGCAGATGCACTTAGTGGCAATATTAATCTCCTTTTTATGTGTGGGACACTGCTGCAAAATTCAGGTCCACTGTATTACACTACACAGCATAAGTGGCAGAAAGTGGCTGGCAGATATATGCCAAACAGAACTGACGCGGAACTTAGTGGCAATATTAATCTCCCTTTTTATGTGTAAGACACTGCAGCAAAAAAAAAAAAACAGGCCCACTGTATTACACTACATGGTATAAGTGGCAGAAAGTGGCTGGCAGATATACGCTAAAAAGAACTCACGCAGATGCACTTAGTGGCAATATTAATCTCCCTTTTTATGTGTGGGACACTGCTGCAAAATTCAGGCCCACTGTAATACACTATACGGTATAAGTGGCAGAAAGTGGCTGGCAGATATACGCCAAACAGAACTGATGCAGATGCACTTAGACGCAACATTAATCTCCCTTTTTATGTGTGGGATACTGCTGCAAAATTCAGGCCCACTGTATTACACTACACGGTATAAGTGGCAGAAAGTGGCTGGCAGATATACGCCAAACAGAACTGATGCAGATGCACTTAGTGGCAATATTAATCTCCCTTTTTATGTGTGGACACTGCAGCAAAAAAAAACAGTCCCACTGTATTACACTACTTGGTATAAGTGGCAGAAAGTAGCTAGCAGATATATGCCAAACAAAACTGACGCAGATGCACTTAGTGGCAATATTAATCTCCCTTTTTATGTGTGGACACTGCAGCAAAAAAAATCAGTCCCACTGTATTACACTACACGGTATTAGTGGCAGAAAGTGGCTGGCAGATATACGCCAAACAGAACTGATGCAGATGCACTTAGTGGCAATATTAATCTCTCTTTTTATGTGTGGGACACTGCTGCAAAATTCAGGCCCACTGTATTACCCTACACGGCATAAGTGGCAGAAAGTGGCTGAGAGATATACGCCAAACAGAACTGACACAGATGCACTTAGTGGCAATATTAATCTCCCTTTTTATGTGTGGGACACTGCAGAAAAAAAAAACAGGCCCACTGTATTACACTACACGGTATAAGTGGCAGAAAGTGGCTGGCAGATATAGGCCAAACAGAACTGACGCAGATGCACTTAGTTGCAAAATTAATCTCCCTTTTTTTATGTGTGGCGCACTGCAGCAAAAAAAAAACAGTCCCACTGTATTACACTACTTGGTATAAGTGGCAGAAAGTAGCTAGCAGATATATGCCAAACAAAACTGACGCAGATGCACTTAGTGGCAATATTAATCTCCCTTTTTATGTGTGGACACTGCAGCAAAAAAAATCAGTCCCACTGTATTACACTACACGGTATTAGTGGCAGAAAGTGGCTGGCAGATATACGCCAAACAGAACTGATGCAGATGCACTTAGTGGCAATATTAATCTCTCTTTTTATGTGTGGGACACTGCTGCAAAATTCAGGCCCACTGTATTACCCTACACGGCATAAGTGGCAGAAAGTGGCTGAGAGATATACGCCAAACAGAACTGACACAGATGCACTTAGTGGCAATATTAATCTCCCTTTTTATGTGTGGGACACTGCAGAAAAAAAAAACAGGCCCACTGTATTACACTACACGGTATAAGTGGCAGAAAGTGGCTGGCAGATATACGCCAAACAGAACTGATGCAGATGCACTTAGTGGCAATATTAATCTCCCTTTTTATGTGTGGACACTGCAGCAAAAAAAAAACAATCCCACTGTATTACACTACACGGTATATGTGGCAGAAAGTGTCTAGCAGATATACGCCAAACAGAACTGACGCAGATGCACTTAGTGGCAATATTAATCTCCCTTTTTATGTGTGGGACACTGCTGCAAAATTCAGGCCCACTGTATTACCCTACACGGCATAAGTGGCAGAAAGTGGCTGAGAGATATACGCCAAACAGAACTGACACAGATGCACTTAGTGACAATATTAATCTCCCTTTTTATGTGTGGGACACTGCAGCAAAAAAAAAAACAGGCCCACTGTATTACACTACACGGTATAAGTGGCAGAAAGTGGCTGGCAGATATACGCCAAACAGAACTGACGCAGATGCACTTAGTGGCAATATTAATCTCCCTTTTTAGGTGTGGGACACTGCTGCAAAGTTCAGGCCCATTGTATTACACTACACGGTATACGTGGCAGAAAGTGGCTGGCAGATATACGCCAAACAGAACAGATGCAGATGCACTTAGTGGCAATATTAATCTCCCTTTTTATGTGTGGGACACTGCAGAAAAAAAAACAGGCCCACTGTATTACACTACACGGTATAAGTGGCACAAAGTGGCTGGCAGATATAGGCCAAACAGAACTGACGCAGATGCACTTAGTGGCAATAATAATCTCCCTTTTTTATGTGTGGGGCACTGCAGCAAAAAAAACAGGCCCACAGTATTACACTACACGGTATAAGTGGCAGAAAGTGGCTGGCAGATATAGGCCAAACAGAACTGACGCAGATGCACTAAGTGGCAATATTAATCTCCCTTTTTATGTGTGGGACACTGCTGCAAAATTCAGGCCCACTGTATTACACTACACGGTATAAGTGGCAGAAAGTGGCTGGCAGATATACGCCAAACAGAACTGATGCAGATGCACTTAGTCGCAATATTAATCTCCCTTTTTATGTGTGGGATACTGTTGAAAAATTCAGGCCCACTGTATTACACTACACGGTATAAGTGTCAGAAAGTGGCTGGCAGATCTATACGCCAAACAGAAATGACGCAGATGCACTTAGTGGCAATATTAATCTCCCTTTTTATGTGTGGACACTGCAGCAAAAAAAAACAGTCGCACTGTATTACACTACACGGTATAAGTGGCAGAAAGTGGCTGGCAGATATGCGCCAAACAGAACTGACGCAGATGCACTTAGTGGCAATACTAACCTCCCTTTTTATGTGTGGGACACTGCTGCAAAATTCAGGCCCACTGTATTACACTACACAGTATAAGTGGCAGAAAGTGGCTGGCAGATATATGCCAAACAGAACTGATGCAGATGTACTTAGAGGGAATATTAATCTCCCCTTTTATGTGTGGGACATTGGAGCAAAAAAAAAAAACAGGCCCACTGTATTACACTACACGGTATAAGTGGCAGAAAGTGGCTGGCACATATAAGCCAAACAGAACTGATGCAGATGCAATTAGTGGCAATATTAATCTTCCTTTTTATGTGTGGACACTGCAGCAAAAAAAATCTGTCCCACTGTATTACACTACACGGTATAAGTGGCAGAAAGTGGCTAGCAGATATACGCCAAACAGAACTGACGCAGATGCACTTATTGGCAATATTAATCTCCCTTTTTATGTGTGGGACACTGCAGAAAAAAAAACAGGCCCACTGTATTACACTACACGGTATAAGTGGCACAAAGTGGCTGGCAGATATAGGCCAAACAGAACTGACGCAGATGCACTTAGTGGCAATATTATCCTCCCCTTTTATGTGTGGGACACTGCTGCAAAATTCAGGCCCACTGTATTACACTACACGGTATAAGTGGCAGAAAGTGGCTGGCAGATATACGCCAAACAGAACTGACGCAGATGCACTTAGTGGCTATATTAATGTCCCTTTTTATGTGTGGGACACTGCTGCAAAATTCAGGCCCACTGTATTATACTACACGGTATAAGTGGCAGAAAGTGGCTGGCAGATATGCGCCAAACAGAACTGACGCAGATGCACTTAGTGGCAATACTAACCTCCCTTTTTATGTGTGGGACACTGCTGCAAAATTCAGGCCCACTGTATTACACTACACAGTATAAGTGGCAGAAAGTGGCTGGCAGATATATGCCAAACAGAACTGATGCAGATGTACTTAGAGGGAATATTAATCTCCCCTTTTATGTGTGGGACATTGGAGCAAAAAAAAAAAACAGGCCCACTGTATTACACTACACGGTATAAGTGGCAGAAAGTGGCTGGCACATATAAGCCAAACAGAACTGATGCAGATGCAATTAGTGGCAATATTAATCTTCCTTTTTATGTGTGGACACTGCAGCAAAAAAAATCTGTCCCACTGTATTACACTACACGGTATAAGTGGCAGAAAGTGGCTAGCAGATATACGCCAAACAGAACTGACGCAGATGCACTTATTGGCAATATTAATCTCCCTTTTTATGTGTGGGACACTGCAGAAAAAAAAACAGGCCCACTGTATTACACTACACGGTATAAGTGGCACAAAGTGGCTGGCAGATATAGGCCAAACAGAACTGACGCAGATGCACTTAGTGGCAATATTATCCTCCCCTTTTATGTGTGGGACACTGCTGCAAAATTCAGGCCCACTGTATTACACTACACGGTATAAGTGGCAGAAAGTGGCTGGCAGATATACGCCAAACAGAACTGACGCAGATGCACTTAGTGGCTATATTAATGTCCCTTTTTATGTGTGGGACACTGCTGCAAAATTCAGGCCCACTGTATTATACTACACGGTATAAGTGGCAGAAAGTGGCTGGCAGATATACGCCAAACAGAACTGATGCAGATGCACTTAGTGGCAATATTAATCTCCCTTTTTATGTGTGGACACTGCAGCAAAAAAAAACAGTCCCACTGTATTACACTACGCGGTATAAGTGGCAGAAAGTGGCTAGCAGATATATGCCAAACAGAACTGACGCAGATGCACTTAGTGGCAATATTAATCTCCCTTTTTATGTGTGGACACTGCAGCAAAAAAAATCAGTCCCACTGTATTACACTACACGGTATAAGTGGCAGAAAGTGGCTAGCAGATATTTGCCAAACAGAACTGACGCAGATGCACTTAGTGGCAATATTAATCTCCCTTTTTAGGTGTGGGATACTGCTGCAAAATTCAGGCCCACTGTATTACACTACACGGTATAAGTGGCATAAAGTGCCTGGCAGATATACGCCAAACAGAACTGACGCAGATGCACTTAGTGGCAATATTAATCTCCCTTTTTATGTGTGGGACACTGCAGCAAAAAAAAAAAGGCAGACTGTATTACACTACACGGTATAAGTGGCAGAAAGTGGCTGGCAGTTATACGCCAAACAGAACTGACGCAGATGCACTTAGTGGCAATATTAATCTCCCTTTTTATGTGTGGGACACTGCTGCAAAATTCAGGCCCACTGTATTACACTGCACGGTATAAGTGGCAGAAAGTGGCTGGCAGATATACGCCAAACAGAACTGACGCAGATGCACTTAGTGGCAATATTAATCTCCCTTTTTATGTGTGGGACACTGCTGCAAAATTCAGGCCCACTGTATTACACTATACGGTATAAGTGGCAGAAAGTGGCTGGCAGATATACGCCAAACAGAACTGATGCAGATGCACTTAGTCGCAATATTAATCTCCCTTTTTATGTGTGGGATACTGCTGCAAAATTCAGGCCCACTGTATTACACTACACGGTATAAGTGGCAGAAAGTGGCTGGCAGATATACGCCAAACAGAACTGATGCAGATGCACTTAGTGGCAATATTAATCTCCCTTTTTATGTGTGGACACTGCAGCAAATAAAAACAGTCCCACTGTATTACACTACACATTATAAGTGGCAGAAAGTGGCTAGCAGATATATCCCAAACAGAACTGACGCAGATGCACTTAGTGGCAATATTAATCTCCCTTTTTATGTGTGGACACTGCAGCAAAAAAAATCAGTCCCACTGTATTACACTACACGGTATAAGAGGCAGAAAGTGTCTGGCAGATATAGGCCAAACAGAACTGACGCAGATGCACTTAGTGGCAATATTAATCTCCCTTTTTTTATGTGTGGCGCACTGCAGCAAAAAAAAACAGGCCCACTGTATTACACTACACGGTATAAGTGGCAGAAAGTGGCTGGCAGATATACGCCAAACAAAACTGACGCAGATGCACTTAGTGGCAATATTAACCTCCCTTTTTATGTGTGGGACACTGCTGCAAAATTCAGGCCCACTGTATTACACTACACGATATAAGTGGCAGAAAGTGGCTGGCAGATATACGCCAAACAGAACTGACGCAGATGCACTTAGTGGCTATATTAATGTCCCTTTTTATGTGTGGGATACTGCTGCAAAATTCAGGCCCACTGTATTACACTACACAGTATAAGTGGCAGAAAGTGGCTGGCAGATATACGCCAAACAGAACTGATGCAGATGCACTTAGTGGCAATATTAATCTCCCTTTTTATGTGTGGACACTGCAGCAAAAAAAAACAGTCCCACTGTTTTACACTACACGGTATAAGTGGCAGAAAGGGGCTAGCAGATATAAGCCAAACAGAACTGACGCAGATGCACTTAGTGGCAATATTAATCTCCCTTTTTATGTGTGGACACTGCTGCAAAATTCAGGCCCACTGTATTACACTGCACGGTATAAGTGGCAGAAAGTGGCTGGCAGATATACGCCAAACAGAACTGATGCAGATGCACTTAGTGGCAATATTAATCTCCCTTTTTACGTGTGGGACACTGCTGCAAAATTCAGGCCCACTGTATTACCCTACAAGGCATAAGTGGCAGAAAGTGGCTGAGAGATATACGCCAAACAGAACTGACACAGATGCACTTAGTGACAATATTAATCTCCCTTTTAATGTGTGGGACACTGCAGCAAAAAAAAACAGGCCCACTGTATTACACTACACGGTATAAGTGGCAGAAAGTGGCTGGCAGATATACACCAAACAGAACTGACGCAGATGCACTTAGTGGCAATATTAATCTCCCTTTTTATGTGTGGGACACTGCTGCAAAATTCAGGCCCACTGTATTACACTGCACGGTATAAGTGGCAGAAAGTGGCTGGCAGATATACGCCAAACAGGACTGACGCAGATGCACTTAGTGGCAATATTAATCTCCCTTTTTTTATGTGTGGGACACTGCAGCAAAAAAAAAAGGCAGACTGTATTACACTACACGGTATAAGTGGCAGAAAGTGGCTGGCAGATATACGCCAAACAGAACTGACGCACATGCACTTAGTGGCAATATTAATCTCCCTTTTTTTATGTGTGGGACACTGCAGCAAAAAAAAAAGGCAGACTGTATTACACTACACGGTATAAGTGGCAGAAAGTGGCTGGCAGATATACACCAAACAGAACTGACGCAGATGCACTTAGTGGCAATATTAATCTCCCTTTTTATGTGTGGGACACTGCTGCAAAATTCAGGCCCACTGTATTACACTGCACGGTATAAGTGGCAGAAAGTGGCTGGCAGATATACGCCAAACAGGACTGACGCAGATGCACTTAGTGGCAATATTAATCTCCCTTTTTATGTGTGGGACACTGCTGCAAAATTCAGGCCCACTGTATTACCCTACACGGCATAAGTGGCAGAAAGTGGCTAAGAGATATACGCCAAACAGAACTGACACAGATGCACTTAGTGACAATATTAATCTCCCTTTTTATGTGTGGGACACTGCAGCAAAAAAAAACAGGCCCACTGTATTACACTACATGGTATAAGTGGAAGAAAGTGGCTGGCAGATATACGCCAAACAGAACTGACGCAGATGCACTTAGTGGCAATATTAATCTCCCTTTTTAGGTGTGGGACACTGCTGCAAAATTCAGGCCCACTGTATTACACTACACGGTATACGTGGCAGAAAGTGGCTGGCAGATATACGCCAAACAGAACTGATGCAGATGCACTTAGTGGCAATATTAATCTCCCTTTTTATGTGTGCGATACTGCTGCAAAATTCAGGCCCACTGTATAACACTACACGGTATATGTGGCAGAAAGTGGCTGGCAGATATACGCCAAACAGAACTGATGCAGATGCACTTAGTGGCAATATTAATCTCCTTTTTATGTGTGGGACACTGCTGCAAAATTCAGGTCCACTGTATTACACTACACAGCATAAGTGGCAGAAAGTGGCTGGCAGATATATGCCAAACAGAACTGACGCGGAACTTAGTGGCAATATTAATCTCGCTTTTTATGTGTAAGACACTGCAGCAAAAAAAAAAACAGGCCCACTGTATTACACTACATGGTATAAGTGGCAGAAAGTGGCTGGCAGATATACGCCAAAAAGAACTCACGCAGATGCACTTAGTGGCAATATTAATCTCCCTTTTTATGTGTGGGACACTGCTGCAAAATTCAGGCCCACTGTAATACACTATACGGTATAAGTGGCAGAAAGTGGCTGGCAGATATACGCCAAACAGAACTGATGCAGATGCACTTAGGCGCAACATTAATCTCCCTTTTTATGTGTGGGATACTGCTGCAAAATTCAGGCCCACTGTATTACACTACACGGTATAAGTGGCAGAAAGTGGCTGGCAGATATACGCCAAACAGAACTGATGCAGATGCACTTAGTGGCAATATTAATCTCCCTTTTTATGTGTGGACACTGCAGCAAAAAAAAACAGTCCCACTGTATTACACTACTTGGTATAAGTGGCAGAAAGTGGCTAGCAGATATATGCCAAACAGAACTGACGCAGATGCACTTAGTGGCAATATTAATCTCCCTTTTTATGTGTGGACACTGCAGCAAAAAAAATCAGTCCCACTGTATTACACTACACGGTATTAGTGGCAGAAAGTGGCTAGCAGATATTCGCCAAACAGAACTGACACAGATGCACTTATTGGCAATATTAATCTCCCTTTTTATGTGTGGACACTGCAGCAAAAAAAATCAGTCCCACTGTATTACACTACACGGTATTAGTGGCAGAAAGTGGCTAGCAGATATTCGCCAAACAGAACTGACGCAGATGCACTTAGTGGCAATATTAATCTCCCTTTTTATGTGTGGACACTGCTGCAAAATTCAGGCCCACTGTATTACACTGCACGGTATAAGTGGCAGAAAGTGGCTGGCAGATATACGCCAAACAGAACTGATGCAGATGCACTTAGTGGCAATATTAATCTCCCTTTTTACGTGTGGGACACTGCTGCAAAATTCAGGCCCACTGTATTACCCTACAAGGCATAAGTGGCAGAAAGTGGCTGAGAGATATACGCCAAACAGAACTGACACAGATGCACTTAGTGACAATATTAATCTCCCTTTTAATGTGTGGGACACTGCAGCAAAAAAAAAACAGGCCCACTGTATTACACTACACGGTATAAGTGGCAGAAAGTGGCTGGCAGATATACACCAAACAGAACTGACGCAGATGCACTTAGTGGCAATATTAATCTCCCTTTTTATGTGTGGGACACTGCAGCAAAAAAAAAAGGCAGACTGTATTACACTACACGGTATAAGTGGCAGAAAGTGGCTGGCAGATATACGCCAAACAGAACTGACGCAGATGCACTTAGTAACAATATTAATCTCCTTTTTATGTGTGGGACACTGCTGCAAAATTCAGGCCCACTGTAATACACTATACGGTATAAGTGGCAGAAAGTGGCTGGCAGATATACGCCAAACAGAACTGATGCAGATGCACTTAGACGCAACATTAATCTCCCTTTTTATGTGTGGGATACTGCTGCAAAATTCAGGCCCACTGTATTACACTACACGGTATAAGTGGCAGAAAGTGGCTGGCAGATATTCGCCAAACAGAACTGACACAGATGCACTTATTGGCAATATTAATCTCCCTTTTTATGTGTGGGACACTGCAGAAAAAAAAAACAGGCCCACTGTATTACACTACATGGTATAAGTGGCAGAAAGTGGCTGGCAGATATAGGCCAAACAGAACTGACGCAGATGCACTTAGTTGCAAAATTAATCTCCCTTTTTTTATGTGTGGCGCACTGCAGCAAAAAAAAAACAGGCCCACTGTATTACACTACACGGTATAAGTGGCAGAAAGTGGCTGGCAGATATACGCCAAACAGAACTGACGCAGATGCACTTAGTGGCAATATTAACCTCCCTTTTTATGTGTGGGACACTGCTGCAAAA
Organism: Ranitomeya variabilis; assembly: GCF_051348905.1. Classification (NCBI taxonomy): domain Eukaryota; kingdom Metazoa; phylum Chordata; class Amphibia; order Anura; family Dendrobatidae; genus Ranitomeya; species Ranitomeya variabilis. Next base: position 353,088,566 of record NC_135235.1, read on the forward strand.
TTCAGGCCCACTGTATTACACTACACGGTATTAGTGGCAGAAAGTGGCTGGCAGATATACGCCAAACGGAACTGACGCAGATGCACTTAGTGGCTATATTAATGTCCCTTTTTATGTGTGGGATACTGCTGCAAAATTCAGGCCCACTGTATTACACTACACGGTATAAGTGGCAGAAAGTGGCTGGCAGATATACGCCAAACAGAACTGATGCAGATGCACTTAGTGGCAATATTAATCTCCCTTTTTATGTGTGGACACTGCAGCAAAAAAAAAAACAGTCCCACTGTATTACACTACATGGTATATGTGGCAGAAAGTGTCTAGCAGATATACGCCAAACAGAACTGACGCAGATGCACTTAGTGGCAATATTAATCTCCCTTTTTATGTGTGGGACACTGCTGCAAAATTCAGGCCCACTGTATTACACTGCACGGTATAAGTGGCAGAAAGTGGCTGGCAGATATACGCCAAACAGAACTGATGCAGATGCACTTAGTGGCAATATTAATCTCTCTTTTTATGTGTGGGACACTGCTGCAAAATTCAGGCCCACTGTATTACCCTACACGGCATAAGTGGCAGAAAGTGGCTGAGAGATATACGCCAAACAGAACTGACACAGATGCACTTAGTGACAATATTAATCTCCCTTTTTATGTGTGGGACACTGCAGCAAAAAAAAAAACAGGCCCACTGTATTACACTACACGGTATAAGTGGCAGAAAGTGGCTGGCAGATATACGCCAAACAGAACTGACGCAGATGCACTTAGTGGCAATATTAATCTCCCTTTTTAGGTGTGGGACACTGCTGCAAAGTTCAGGCCCATTGTATTACACTACACGGTATACGTGGCAGAAAGTGGCTGGCAGATATATGCCAAACAGAACAGATGCAGATGCACTTAGTGGCAATATTAATCTCCCTTTTTATGTGTGGGACACTGCAGAAAAAAAAACAGGCCCACTATATTACACTACACGGTATAAGTGGCACAAAGTGGCTGGCAGATATAGGCCAAACAGAACTGACGCAGATGCACTTAGTGGCAATAATAATCTCCCTTTTTTATGTGTGGGGCACTGCAGCAAAAAAAACAGGCCCACAGTATTACACTACACGGTATAAGTGGCAGAAAGTGGCTGGCAGATATAGGCCAAACAGAACTGACGCAGATGCACTAAGTGGCAATATTAATCTCCCTTTTTATGTGTGGGACACTGCTGCAAAATTCAGGCCCACTGTATTACACTACACGGTATAAGTGGCAGAAAGTGGCTGGCAGATATACGCCAAACAGAACTGATGCAGATGCACTTAGTCGCAATATTAATCTCCCTTTTTATGTGTGGGATACTGTTGAAAAATTCAGGCCCACTGTATTACACTACACGGTATAAGTGTCAGAAAGTGGCTGGCAGATCTATACGCCAAACAGAAATGACGCAGATGCACTTAGTGGCAATATTAATCTCCCTTTTTATGTGTGGACACTGCAGCAAAAAAAACCAGTCGCACTGTATTACACTACACGGTATAAGTGGCAGAAAGTGGCTGGCAGATATGCGCCAAACAGAACTGACGCAGATGCACTTAGTGGCAATACTAACCTCCCTTTTTATGTGTGGGACACTGCTGCAAAATTCAGGCCCACTGTATTACACTACACAGTATAAGTGGCAGAAAGTGGCTGGCAGATATACGCCAAACAGAACTGATGCAGATGTACTTAGAGGGAATATTAATCTCCCCTTTTATGTGTGGGACACTGCAGAAAAAAAAACAGGCTCACTGTATTACACTACACGGTATAAGTGGCACAAAGTGGCTGTCAGATATAGGCCAAACAGAACTGACGCAGATGCACTTAGTGGCAATATTAACCTCCCCTTTTATGTGTGGGACACTGCTGCAAAATTCAGGCCCACTGTATTACACTACACGGTATAAGTGGCAGAAAGTGGCTGGCAGATATACGCCAAACAGAACTGACGCAGATGCACTTAGTGGCTATATTAATGTCCCTTTTTATGTGTGGGACACTGCTGCAAAATTCAGGCCCACTGTATTATACTACACGGTATAAGTGGCAGAAAGTGGCTGGCAGATATACGCCAAACAGAACTGATGCAGATGCACTTGGTGGCAATATTAATCTCCCTTTTTATGTGTGGACACTGCAGCAAAAAAAAACAGTCCCACTGTATTACACTACGCGGTATAAGTGGCAGAAAGTGGCTGGCAGATATACGCCAAACGGAACTGACGCAGATGCACTTAGTGGCTATATTAATGTCCCTTTTTATGTGTGGGATACTGCTGCAAAATTCAGGCCCACTGTATTACACTACACGGTATAAGTGGCAGAAAGTGGCTGGCAGATATACGCCAAACAGAACTGATGCAGATGCACTTAGTGGCAATATTAATCTCCCTTTTTATGTGTGGACACTGCAGCAAAAAAAAAACAGTCCCACTGTATTACACTACACGGTATATGTGGCAGAAAGTGTCTAGCAGATATACGCCAAACAGAACTGACGCAGATGCACTTAGTGGCAATATTAATCTCCCTTTTTATGTGTGGGACACTGCTGCAAAATTCAGGCCCACTGTATTACACTGCACGGTATAAGTGGCAGAAAGTGGCTGGCAGATATACGCCAAACAGAACTGATGCAGATGCACTTAGTGGCAATATTAATCTCTCTTTTTATGTGTGGGACACTGCTGCAAAATTCAGGCCCACTGTATTACCCTACACGGCATAAGTGGCAGAAAGTGGCTGAGAGATATACGCCAAACAGAACTGACACAGATGCACTTAGTGACAATATTAATCTCCCTTTTTATGTGTGGGACACTGCAGCAAAAAAAAAAACAGGCCCACTGTATTACACTACACGGTATAAGTGGCAGAAAGTGGCTGGCAGATATACGCCAAACAGAACTGACGCAGATGCACTTAGTGGCAATATTAATCTCCCTTTTTAGGTGTGGGACACTGCTGCAAAGTTCAGGCCCATTGTATTACACTACACGGTATACGTGGCAGAAAGTGGCTGGCAGATATACGCCAAACATAACAGATGCAGATGCACTTAGTGGCAATATTAATCTCCCTTTTTATGTGTGGGACACTGCAGAAAAAAAAACAGGCCCACTGTATTACACTACACGGTATAAGTGGCACAAAGTGGCTGGCAGATATAGGCCAAACAGAACTGACGCAGATGCACTTAGTGGCAATAATAATCTCCCTTTTTTATGTGTGGGGCACTGCAGCAAAAAAAACAGGCCCACAGTATTACACTACACGGTATAAGTGGCAGAAAGTGGCTGGCAGATATAGGCCAAACAGAACTGACGCAGATGCACTAAGTGGCAATATTAATCTCCCTTTTTATGTGTGGGACACTGCTGCAAAATTCAAGCCCACTGTATTACACTACACGGTATAAGTGGCAGAAAGTGGCTGGCAGATATACGCCAAAGAGAACTGATGCAGATGCACTTAGTCGCAATATTAATCTCCCTTTTTATGTGTGGGATACTGTTGAAAAATTCAGGCCCACTGTATTACACTACACGGTATAAGTGTCAGAAAGTGGCTGGCAGATCTATACGCCAAACAGAAATGACGCAGATGCACTTAGTGGCAATATTAATCTCCCTTTTTATGTGTGGACACTGCAGCAAAAAAAACCAGTCGCACTGTATTACACTACACGGTATAAGTGGCAGAAAGTGGCTGGCAGATATGCGCCAAACAGAACTGACGCAGATGCACTTAGTGGCAATACTAACCTCCCTTTTTATGTGTGGGACACTGCTGCAAAATTCAGGCCCACTGTATTACACTACACAGTATAAGTGGCAGAAAGTGGCTGGCAGATATACGCCAAACAGAACTGATGCAGATGTACTTAGAGGGAATATTAATCTCCCCTTTTATGTGTGGGACATTGGAGCAAAAAAAAAAAAACAGGCCCACTGTATTACACTACACGGTATAAGTGGCAGAAAGTGGCTGGCACATATAAGCCAAACAGAACTGATGCAGATGCAATTAGTGGCAATATTAATCTTCCTTTTTATGTGTGGACACTGCAGCAAAAAAAATCTGTCCCACTGTATTACACTACACGGTATAAGTGGCAGAAAGTGGCTAGCAGATATACGCCAAACAGAACTGACGCAGATGCACTTATTGGCAATATTAATCTCCCTTTTTATGTGTGGGACACTGCAGAAAAAAAAACAGGCTCACTGTATTACACTACACGGTATAAGTGGCACAAAGTGGCTGGCAGATATAGGCCAAACAGAACTGACGCAGATGCACTTAGTGGCAATATTAACCTCCCCTTTTATGTGTGGGACACTGCTGCAAAATTCAGGCCCACTGTATTACACTACACGGTATAAGTGGCAGAAAGTGGCTGGCAGATATACGCCAAACAGAACTGACGCAGATGCACTTAGTGGCTATATTAATGTCCCTTTTTATGTGTGGGACACTGCTGCAAAATTCAGGCCCACTGTATTATACTACACGGTATAAGTGGCAGAAAGTGGCTGGCAGATATACGCCAAACAGAACTGATGCAGATGCACTTAGTGGCAATATTAATCTCCCTTTTTATGTGTGGACACTGCAGCAAAAAAAAACAGTCCCACTGTATTACACTACGCGGTATAAGTGGCAGAAAGTGGCTAGCAGGTATATGCCAAACAGAACTGACGCAGATGCACTTAGTGGCAATATTAATCTCCCTTTTTATGTGTGGACACTGCAGCAAAAAAAATCAGTCCCACTGTATTACACTACACGGTATAAGTGGCAGAAAGTGGCTAGCAGATATTTGCCAAACAGAACTGACGCAGATGCACTTAGTGGCAATATTAATCTCCCTTTTTAGGTGTGAAATACTGCTGCAAAATTCAGGCCCACTGTATTACACTACACGGTATAAGTGGCATAAAGTGCCTGGCAGATATACGCCAAACAGAACTGACGCAGATGCACTTAGTGGCAATATTAATCTCCCTTTTTATGTGTGGGACACTGCAGCAAAAAAAAAAAGGCAGACTGTATTACACTACACGGTATAAGTGGCAGAAAGTGGCTGGCAGTTATACGCCAAACAGAACTGACGCAGATGCACTTAGTGGCAATATTAATCTCCCTTTTTATGTGTGGGACACTGCTGCAAAATTCAGGCCCACTGTATTACACTGCACGGTATAAGTGGCAGAAAGTGGCTGGCAGATATACGCCAAACAGAACTGACGCAGATGCACTTAGTGGCAATATTAATCTCCCTTTTTATGTGTGGGACACTGCTGCAAAATTCAGGCCCACTGTATTACACTATATGGTATAAGTGGCAGAAAGTGGCTGGCAGATATACGCCAAACAGAACTGATGCAGATGCACTTAGTCGCAATATTAATCTCCCTTTTTATGTGTGGGATACTGCTGCAAAATTCAGGCCCACTGTATTACACTACACGGTATAAGTGGCAGAAAGTGGCTGGCAGATATACGCCAAACAGAACTGATGCAGATGCACTTAGTGGCAATATTAATCTCCCTTTTTATGTGTGGACACTGCAGCAAATAAAAACAGTCCCACTGTATTACACTACACATTATAAGTGGCAGAAAGTGGCTAGCAGATATATCCCAAACAGAACTGACGCAGATGCACTTAGTGGCAATATTAATCTCCCTTTTTATGTGTGGACACTGCAGCAAAAAAAATCAGTCCCACTGTATTACACTACACGGTATAAGTGGCAGAAAGTGTCTGGCAGATATAGGCCAAACAGAACTGACGCAGATGCACTTAGTGGCAATATTAATCTCCCTTTTTTTATGTGTGGCGCACTGCAGCAAAAAAAAACAGGCCCACTGTATTACACTACACGGTATAAGTGGCAGAAAGTGGCTGGCAGATATACGCCAAACAGAACTGACGCAGATGCACTTAGTGGCAATATTAACCTCCCTTTTTATGTGTGGGACACTGCTGCAAAATTCAGGCCCACTGTATTACACTACACGATATAAGTGGCAGAAAGTGGCTGGCAGATATACGCCAAACAGAACTGATGCAGATGCACTTAGTGGCAATATTAATCTCCCTTTTTATGTGTGCGATACTGCTGCAAAATTCAGGCCCACTGTATAACACTACACGGTATATGTGGCAGAAAGTGGCTGGCAGATATACGCCAAACAGAACTGATGCAGATGCACTTAGTGGCAATATTAATCTCCTTTTTATGTGTGGGACACTGCTGCAAAATTCAGGTCCACTGTATTACACTACACAGCATAAGTGGCAGAAAGTGGCTGGCAGATATATGCCAAACAGAACTGACGCGGAACTTAGTGGCAATATTAATCTCCCTTTTTATGTGTAAGACACTGCAGCAAAAAAAAAAACAGGCCCACTGTATTACACTACATGGTATAAGTGGCAGAAAGTGGCTGGCAGATATACGCCAAAAAGAACTCACGCAGATGCACTTAGTGGCAATATTAATCTCCCTTTTTATGTGTGGGACACTGCTGCAAAATTCAGGCCCACTGTAATACACTATACGGTATAAGTGGCAGAAAGTGGCTGGCAGATATACGCCAAACAGAACTGATGCAGATGCACTTAGGCGCAACATTAATCTCCCTTTTTATGTGTGGGATACTGCTGCAAAATTCAGGCCCACTGTATTACACTACACGGTATAAGTGGCAGAAAGTGGCTGGCAGATATATGCCAAACAGAACTGACGCAGATGCACTTAGTGGCAATATTAATCTCCCTTTTTATGTGTGGACACTGCAGCAAAAAAAATCAGTCCCACTGTATTACACTACACGGTATTAGTGGCAGAAAGTGGCTAGCAGATATTCGCCAAACAGAACTGACACAGATGCACTTATTGGCAATATTAATCTCCCTTTTTATGTGTGGACACTGCAGCAAAAAAAATCAGTCCCACTGTATTACACTACACGGTATTAGTGGCAGAAAGTGGCTAGCAGATATTCGCCAAACAGAACTGACGCAGATGCACTTAGTGGCAATATTAATCTCCCTTTTTATGTGTGGACACTGCTGCAAAATTCAGGCCCACTGTATTACACTGCACGGTATAAGTGGCAGAAAGTGGCTGGCAGATATACGCCAAACAGAACTGATGCAGATGCACTTAGTGGCAATATTAATCTCCCTTTTTACATGTGGGACACTGCTGCAAAATTCAGGCCCACTGTATTACCCTACAAGGCATAAGTGGCAGAAAGTGGCTGAGAGATATACGCCAAACAGATCTGACACAGATGCACTTAGTGACAATATTAATCTCCCTTTTAATGTGTGGGACACTGCAGCAAAAAAAAAAACAGGCCCACTGTATTACACTACACGGTATAAGTGGCAGAAAGTGGCTGGCAGATATACACCAAACAGAACTGACGCAGATGCACTTAGTGGCAATATTAATCTCCCTTTTTATGTGTGGGACACTGCAGCAAAAAAAAAAGGCAGACTGTGTTACACTACACGGTATAAGTGGCAGAAAGTGGCTGGCAGATATACGCCAAACAGAACTGACGCAGATGCACTTAGTGGCAATATTAATCTCCCTTTTTAGGTGTGGGACACTGCTGCAAAATTCAGGCCCACTGTATTACACTACACGGTATACGTGGCAGAAAGTGGCTGGCAGATATACGCCAAACAGAACTGATGCAGATGCACTTAGTGGCAATATTAATCTCCCTTTTTATGTGTGCGATACTGCTGCAAAATTCAGGCCCACTGTATAACACTACACGGTATATGTGGCAGAAAGTGGCTGGCAGATATACGCCCAACAGAACTGATGCAGATGCACTTAGTGGCAATATTAATCTCCTTTTTATGTGTGGGACACTGCTGCAAAATTCAGGTCCACTGTATTACACTACACAGCATAAGTGGCAGAAAGTGGCTGGCAGATACAGTGCCTACAAGTAGTATTCAACCCCCTGCAGATTTAGCAGGTTTACACATTTGGAATTAACTTGGCATTGTGACATTTGGACTGTAGATCAGCCTGGAAGTGTGAAATGCACTGCAGCAAAAAAGAATGTTATTTCTTTGTTTATTTTTTTTTTAAATTGTGAAAAGTTTTTTCAGAGGGTCATTTATTATTCAACCCCTCAACCCCCCAGAATTCTGTTTGGTTCCCCTAAAGTATTAAGAAGTAGTTCAGGCACAAAGAACAATGAGCTTCACATGTTTGGATTAATTATCTCTTTTTTCCAGCCTTTTCTGACTATTTAAGACCCTCCCCAAACTTGTGAACAGCACTCAAACATGGTCAACATGGGAAAGACAAAGGAGCATTCCAAGGCCATCAGAGACAAGATCGTGGAGGGTCACAAGGCTGGCAAGGGGTACAAAACCCTTTCCAAGGAGTTGGGCCTACCTGTCTCCACTGTTGGGAGCATCATCCGGAAGTGGAAGGCTTATGGAACTACTGTTAGCCTTCCACGGCCTGGACAGCCTTTGAAAGTTTCCTCCCGTGCCGAGGCCAGGCTTGTCCGAAGAGTCAAGGCTAACCCAAGGACAACAAGGAAGGAGCTCCGGGAAGATCCCATGGCAGTGGGGACATTGGTTTCAGTCAATACCATAAGTAACGTACTCCACCGCAATGGTCTCCGTTCCAGACGAGCCCGTAAGGTACCTTTACTTTCAAAGCGTCATGTCAAGTCTCGTCTACAGTTTGCTCATGATCACTTGGAGGACTCTGAGACTGACTGGTTCAAGGTTCTCTGGTCTGATGAGACCAAGATCTAGATCTTTGGTGCCAACCACACACGTGATGTTTGGAGACTGGATGGCACTGCATACGACCCCAAGAATACCATCCCTACAGTCAAGCATGGTGGTGGCAGCATCATGCTGTGGGGCTGTTTCTCAGTCAAGGGGCCTGGCCATCTGGTCCGCATCCATGGGAAGATGGATAGCACGGCCTACCTGGAGATTTTGGCCAAGAACCTCCGCTCCTCCATCAAGGATCTTAAGATGGGTCGTCATTTCATCTTCCTACAAGACAACGACCCAAAGCACACAGCCAAGAAAACCAAGGCCTGGTTCAAGAGGCAAAAAATCAAGGTGTTGCAGTGGCCTAGTCAGTCTCCTGACCTTAACCCAATTGAAAACTTGTGGAAGGAGCTCAAGATTAAAGTCCACATGAGACACCCAAAGAACCTAGATAACTTGGAGAAGATCTGCATGGAGGAGTGGGCCAAGATAACTCCAGAGACCTGTGCCGGCCTGATCAGGTCTTATAAAAGACGATTATTAGCTGTAATTGCAAACAAAGGTTATTCCACAAAATATTAAACCTAGGGGTTGAATAATAATTGACTCACACTTTTATGTTTAAAATTTATAAAAATTTAACTGAGCAACAAAACTTTTTGGTTTGTAAGATTTATGCATCTGTTAATAAATCCTGCTCTTGTTTGAAGTTTGAAGGCTCTAACTTATTTGCATCTTATTAAACCTGCTAAATCTGCAGGGGGTTGAATACTACTTGTAGGCACTGTATATGCCAAACAGAACTGACGCGGAACTTAGTGGCAATATTAATCTCCCTTTTTATGTGTAAGACACTGCAGCAAAAAAAAAAAAAGGCCCACTGTATTACACTACATGGTATAAGTGGCAGAAAGTGGCTGGCAGATATACGCCAAAAAGAACTCACGCAGATGCACTTAGTGGCAATATTAATCTCCCTTTTTATGTGTGGGACACTGCTGCAAAATTCAGGCCCACTGTAATACACTATACGGTATAAGTGGCAGAAAGTGGCTGGCAGATATACGCCAAACAGAACTGATGCAGATGCACTTAGACGCAACATTAATCTCCCTTTTTATGTGTGGGATACTGCTGCAAAATTCAGGCCCACTGTATTACACTACACGGTATAAGTGGCAGAAAGTGGCTGGCAGATATACGCCAAACAGAACTGATGCAGATGCACTTAGTGGCAATATTAATCTCCCTTTTTATGTGTGGACACTGCAGCAAAAAAAACAGTCCCACTGTATTACACTACTTGGTATAAGTGGCAGAAAGTGGCTAGCAGATATATGCCAAACAGAACTGACGCAGATGCACTTAGTGGCAATATTAATCTCCCTTTTTATGTGTGGACACTGCAGCAAAAAAAATCAGTCCCACTGTATTACACTACACGGTATTAGTGGCAGAAAGTGGCTGGCAGATATAGGCCAAACAGAACTGACGCAGATGCACTTAGTTGCAAAATGAATCTCCCTTTTTTTATGTGTGGCGCACTGCAGCAAAAAAAAAACAGGCCCACTGTATTACACTTCACGGTATAAGTGGCAGAAAGTGGCTGGCAGATATACGCCAAACAGAACTGACGCAGATGCACTTAGTGGCAATATTAACCTCCCTTTTTATGTGTGGGACACTGCTGCAAAATTCAGGCCCACTGTATTACACTACACGGTATAAGTGGCAGAAAGTGGCTGGCAGATATACGCCAAACGGAACTGATGCAGATGCACTTAGTGGCTATATTAATGTCCCTTTTTATGTGTGGGATACTGCTGCAAAATTCAGGCCCACTGTATTACACTACACGGTATAAGTGGCAGAAAGTGGCTGGCAGATATACGCCAAACAGAACTGATGCAGATGCACTTAGTGGCAATATTAATCTCCCTTTTTATGTGTGGACACTGCAGCAAAAAAAAAACAGTCCCACTGTATTACACTACACGGTATATGTGGCAGAAAGTGTCTAGCAGATATACGCCAAACAGAACTGACGCAGATGCACTTAGTGGCAATATTAATCTCCCTTTTTATGTGTGGGACACTGCTGCAAAATTCAGGCCCACTGTATTACACTGCACGGTATAAGTGGCAGAAAGTGGCTGGCAGATATACGCCAAACAGAACTGATGCAGATGCACTTAGTGGCAATATTAATCTCCCTTTTTATGTGTGGGACACTGCTGCAAAATTCAGGCCCACTGTATTACCCTACACGGCATAAGTGGCAGAAAGTGGCTGAGAGATATACGCCAAACAGAACTGACACAGATGCACTTAGTGACAATATTAATCTCCCTTTTTATGTGTGGGACACTGCAGCAAAAAAAAAAAACAGGCCCACTGTATTACACTACACGGTATAAGTGGCAGAAAGTGGCTGGCAGATATACGCCAAACAGAACTGACGCAGATGCACTTAGTGGCAATATTAATCTCCCTTTTTAGGTGTGGGACACTGCTGCAAAGTTCAGGCCCACTGTATTACACTACACGGTATACGTGGCAGAAAGTGGCTGGCAGATATACGCCAAACAGAACAGATGCAGATGCACTTAGTGGCAATATTAATCTCCTTTTTATGTGTGGGACACTGCTGCAAAATTCAGGTCCACTGTATTACACTACACAGCATAAGTGGCAGAAAGTGGCTGGCAGATATATGCCAAACAGAACTGACGCGGAACTTAGTGGCAATATTAATCTCCTTTTTTATGTATGGGACACTGCTTCAAAATTCAGGCCCACTGTAATACACTATACGGTATAAGTGGCAGAAAGTGGCTGGCAGATATACGCCAAACAGAACTGATGCAGATGCACTTAGACGCAATATTAATTTCCCTTTTTATGTGTGGGATACTGCTGCAAAATTCAGGGCCACTGTATTACACTACACGGTATAAGTGGCAGAAAGAGGCTGGCAGATATACGCCAAACAGAACTGATGCAGATGCACTTAGTGGCAATATTATACTCCCTTTTTATGTGTGGACACTGCAGCAAAAAAAAACATTCCCAATGTATTACACTACACGGTATAAGTGGCAGAAAGTGCCTTGCAGATATATGCCAAACAGAACTGACGCAGATGCACTTAGTGGCAATATTAATCTCCCTTTTTATGTGTGGGACACTGCAGAATAAAAAAACAGGCCCACTGTATTACACTACAAGGTATAAGTGGCAGAAAGTGGCTGGCAGATATAGGCCAAACAGAACTGACGCAGATGCACTTAGTGGCAATATTAATCTCCCTTTTTATGTGTGGGGCACTGCAGCAAAAAAAAAAAAACAGGCCCACTGTATTACACTACACGGTATAAGTGGCAGAAAGTGGCTGGCAGATATACGCCAAACAGAACTGACGCAGATGCACTTCGTGGCAATATTATTCTCCCTTTTTAGGTGTGGGACACTGCTGCAAAATTCAGGCCCACTGTATTACACTACACGGTATACGTGGCAGAAAGTGGCTGGCAGATATACGCCAAACAGAACTGATGCAGATGCACATAGTGGCAATATTAATCTCCCTTTTTATGTGTGCAATACTGCTGCAAAATTCAGGCCCACTGTATAACACTACACGGTATATGTGGCAGAAAGTGGCTGGCAGATATATACGCCAAACAGAACTGATGCAGATGCACTTAGTGGCAATATTAATCTCCTTTTTATGTGTGGGATACTGCTGCAAAATTCAGGTCCACTGTATTACACTACACAGCATAAGTGGCAGAAAGTGGCTGGCAGATATATGCCAAACAGAACTGACGCAGATGCACTTAGTGGCAATATTAATCTCCCTTTTTATGTGTGGGACACTGCAGCAAAAAAAAAAACAGGCCCACTGTATTACACTACACGGTATAAGTGGCAGAAAGTGGCTGGCAGATATAGGCCAAACAGAACTGACGCAGATGCACTTAGTGGCAATATTAATCTCCCTTTTTATGTGTGGGGCACTGCAGCAAAAAAAAAACAGGCCCACTGTTTTACACTACACGGTATAAGTGGCAGAAAGTGGCTGGCAGATATACGCCAAACAGAACTGACGCAGATGCACTTCGTGGCAATATTAATATCCCTTTTTAGGTGTGGGACACTGCTGCAAAATTCAGGCCCACTGCATTACACTACACGGTATACGTGGCAGAAAGTGGCTGGCAGATATACGCCAAACAGAACTGATGCAGATTCACTTAGTGGCAATATTAATCTCCCTTTTTATGTGTGCAATACTGCTGCAAAATTCAGGCCCACTGTATAACACTACACGGTATATGTGGCAGAAAGTGGCTGGCAGATATACGCCAAACAGAACTGATGCAGATGCACTTAGTGGCAATATTAATCTCCCTTTTTATGTGTGGACACTGCAGCAAAAAAAAACAGTCCCACTGTATTACACTACTTGGTATAAGAGGCAGAAAGTGGCTAGCAGATATATGCCAAACAGAACTGACGCGGAACTTAGTGGCAATATTAATCTCCCTTTTTATGTGTGGGACACTGCAGCAAAAAAAAAAAAAAACAGGCCCACTGTATTACACTACATGGTATAAGTGGCAGAAAGTGGCTGGCAGATATATGCCAAACAGAACTGACACAGATGCACTTAGTGGCAATATTAATCTCCCTTTTTATGTGTGGGACACTGCTGCAAAATTCAGGCCCACTGTATTACACTACACAGTATAAGTGGCAGAAAGTGGCTGGCAGATATATGCCAAACAGAACTGACGCAGATGCACTTAGTGGCAATATTAATCTCCCTTTTTATGTGTGGACACTGCAGCAAAAAAAATCAGTCCCACTGTATTACACTACACGGTATTAGTGGCAGAAAGTGGCTAGCAGATATTCGCCAAACAGAACTGACACAGATGCACTTATTGGCAATATTAATCTCCCTTTTTATGTGTGGACACTGCAGCAAAAAAAATCAGTCCCACTGTATTACACTACACGGTATTAGTGGCAGAAAGTGGCTAGCAGATATTCGCCAAACAGAACTGACGCAGATGCACTTAGTGGCAATATTAATCTCCCTTTTTATGTGTGGACACTGCTGCAAAATTCAGGCCCACTGTATTACACTGCACGGTATAAGTGGCAGAAAGTGGCTGGCAGATATACGCCAAACAGAACTGATGCAGATGCACTTAGTGGCAATATTAATCTCCCTTTTTACGTGTGGGACACTGCTGCAAAATTCAGGCCCACTGTATTACCCTACAAGGCATAAGTGGCAGAAAGTGGCTGAGAGATATACGCCAAACAGAACTGACACAGATGCACTTAGTGACAATATTAATCTCCCTTTTAATGTGTGGGACACTGCAGCAAAAAAAAAACAGGCCCACTGTATTACACTACACGGTATAAGTGGCAGAAAGTGGCTGGCAGATATACACCAAACAGAACTGACGCACATGCACTTAGTGGCAATATTAATCTCCCTTTTTATGTGTGGGACACTGCAGCAAAAAAAAAAGGCAGACTGTATTACACTACACGGTATAAGTGGCAGAAAGTGGCTGGCAGATATACGCCAAACAGAACTGACGCAGATGCACTTAGTGGCAATATTAATCTCCCTTTTTAGGTGTGGGACACTGCTGCAAAATTCAGGCCCACTGTATTACACTACACGGTATACGTGGCAGAAAGTGGCTGGCAGATATACGCCAAACAGAACTGATGCAGATGCACTTAGTGGCAATATTAATCTCGCTTTTTATGTGTGCGATACTGCTGCAAAATTCAGGCCCACTGTATAACACTACACGGTATATGTGGCAGAAAGTGGCTGGCAGATATACGCCAAACAGAACTGATGCAGATGCACTTAGTGGGAATATTAATCCCCTTTTTATGTGTGGGACACTGCTGCAAAATTCAGGTCCACTGTATTACACTACACAGCATAAGTGGCAGAAAGTGGCTGGCAGATATATGCCAAACAGAACTGACGCGGAACTTAGTGGCAATATTAATCTCCCTTTTTATGTGTAAGACACTGCAGCAAAAAAAAAAAGGCCCACTGTATTACACTACATGGTATAAGTGGCAGAAAGTGGCTGGCAGATATACGCCAAAAAGAACTCACGCAGATGCACTTAGTGGCAATATTAATCTCCCTTTTTATGTGTGGGACACTGCTGCAAAATTCAGGCCCACTGTAATACACTATACGGTATAAGTGGCAGAAAGTGGCTGGCAGATATACGCCAAACAGAACTGATGCAGATGCACTTAGACGCAACATTAATCTCCCTTTTTATGTGTGGGATACTGCTGCAAAATTCAGGCCCACTGTATTACACTACACGGTATAAGTGGCAGAAAGTGGCTGGCAGATATACGCCAAACAGAACTGATGCAGATGCACTTAGTGGCAATATTAATCTCCCTTTTTATGTGTGGACACTGCAGCAAAAAAAAACAGTCCCACTGTATTACACTACTTGGTATAAGTGGCAGAAAGTGGCTAGCAGATATATGCCAAACAGAACTGACGCAGATGCACTTAGTGGCAATATTAATCTCCCTTTTTATGTGTGGACACTGCAGCAAAAAAAATCAGTCCCACTGTATTACACTACACGGTATTAGTGGCAGAAAGTGGCTAGCAGATATTCGCCAAACAGAACTGACACAGATGCACTTATTGGCAATATTAATCTCCCTTTTTATGTGTGGGACACTGCAGAAAAAAAAAACAGGCCCACTGTATTACACTACACGGTATAAGTGGCAGAAAGTGGCTGGCAGATATAGGCCAAACAGAACTGACGCAGATGCACTTAGTTGCAAAATTAATCTCCCTTTTTTTATGTGTGGCGCACTGCAGCAAAAAAAAAACAGGCCCACTGTATTACACTTCACGGTATAAGTGGCAGAAAGTGGCTGGCAGATATACACCAAACAGAACTGACGCAGATGCATTTAGTGGCAATATTAATCTCCCTTTTTAGGTGTGGGACACTGCTGCAAAATTCAGGCCCACTGTATTACACTACACGGTATAAGTGGCATAAAGTGCCTGGCAGATATACGCCAAACAGAACTGACGCAGATGCACTTAGTGGCAATATTAATCTCCCTTTTTAGGTGTGGGACACTGCTGCAAAATTCAGGCCCACTGTATTACACTACACGGTATAAGTGGCATAAAGTGCCTGGCAGATATACGCCAAACAGAACTGACGCAGATGCACTAAGTGGCAATATTAATCTCCCTTTTTATGTGTGGGACACTGCAGCCAAAAAAAAAGGCAGACTGTATTACACTACATGGTATAAGTGGCAGAAAGTGGCTGGCAGATATAAGCCAAACAGAACTGACGCAGATGCACTTAGTAACAATTTTTAATCTCCCTTTTTAGGTGTGGGACACTGCTGCAAAATTCAGGCCCACTGAATTACACTACACAGAATAAGTGGCAGAAACTGGCTGGCAGATATATGCAAACAGAACTGACGCAGATGCACTTAGTGGCAATATTAATCTCCCTTTTTATGTGTGGGACACTGCAGCAAAAAAAAACAAAACAGGCCCACTGTATTACACTACACGGTATAAGTGGCAGAAAGTGGCTGGAAGATATACGCCAAACAGAACTGACGCAGATGCACTTAGTGGCAATATTAATCTCCCTTTTTATGTGTGGGACACTGCTGCAAAATTCAGGCCCACTGTATTACCCTACACGGCATAAGTGGCAGAAAG
Organism: Ranitomeya variabilis; assembly: GCF_051348905.1. Taxonomy (NCBI): domain Eukaryota; kingdom Metazoa; phylum Chordata; class Amphibia; order Anura; family Dendrobatidae; genus Ranitomeya; species Ranitomeya variabilis. Next base: position 353,105,184 of record NC_135235.1, read on the forward strand.
TGGCTGAGAGATATACGATAAACAGAAATGACACAGATGCACTTAGTGGCAATATTAATCTCCTTTTTATGTGTGGGACACTGCTGCAAAATTCAGGTCCACTGCATTACACTACACAGCATAAGTGGCAGAAAGTGGCTGGCAGATATATGCCAAACAGAACTGATGCAGATGCACTTAGTCGCAATATTAATCTCCCTTTTTATGTGTGGGATACTGTTGCAAAATTCAGGCCCACTGTATTACACTACACAGTTTAAGTGGCAGAAAGTGGCTGGCAGATATAGGCCAAACAGAACTGACGCAGATGCACTTAGTGGCAATATTAATCTCCCTTTTTATGTGTGGGGCACTGCAGCAAAAAAAAAAACAGGCCCACTGAATTACACTACACGGTATAAGTGGCAGAAAGTGGCTGGCAGATATGCGCCAAACAGAACTGACGCAGATGCACTTAGTGGCTATATTAACGTCCTTTTCATGTGTTGGACACTGCTGCAAAACTCAGGCCCACTGCATTACACTACACGGTATAAGTGGCAGAAAGTGGCTGGCAGATATACACCAAAAAAACTGACGCAGATGCACTTAGTGGCAATATTAATCTCCCTTTTTATGTGTGGGACATTGCAGCAAAAAAAAAAACAGGCCCACTGTATTACACTATACGGTATAAGTGGCAGAAAGTGGCTGGCAGATATACGCCAAACAGAACTGACACAGATGCACTTAGTGGCAATATTAATCTCCCTTTTTATGTGTGGACACTGCAGCAAAAAAAAACAGTCCCACTGTATTACACTACACGGTATAAGTGGCAGAAAGTGGCTAGCAGATATACGCCAAACAGAACTGACGCAGATGCACTTAGTGGCAATATTAATCTCCCTTTTTATGTGTGGGACACTGCAGAAAAAAAAACCAGGCCCACTGTATTACACTACACGGTATAAGTGGCAGAAAGTGGCTGGCAGATATAGGCCAAACAGAACTGACGCAGATGCACTTAGTGGCAATATTAATCTCCCTTTTTATGTGTGGGGCACTGCAGCAAAAAAAAAACAGGCCCACTGTATTACACTACACGGTATAAGTGGCAGAAAGTGGCTGGCAGATATACGCCAAACAGAACTGACGCAGATGCTCTTCGTGGCAATATTATTCTCCCTTTTTAGGTGTGGGACACTGCTGCAAAATTCAGGCCCACTGTATTACACTACACGGTATACGTGGCAGAAAGTGGCTGGCAGATATACGCCAAACAGAACTGATGCAGATGCACTTAGTGGCAATATTAATCTCCCATTTTATGTGTGCAATACTGCTGCAAAATTCAGGCCCACTGTATAACACTACACGGTATATGTGGCAGAAAGTGGCTGGCAGATATATACGCCAAACAGAACTGATGCAGATGCACTTAGTGGCAATATTAATCTCCTTTTTATGTGTGGGACACTGCTGCAAAATTCAGGTCCACTGTATTACACTACACAGCATAAGTGGCAGAAAGTGGCTGGCAGATATATGCCAAACAGAACTGACGCAGATGCACTTAGTGGCAATATTAATCTCCCTTTTTATGTGTGGGACACTGCAGCAAAAAAAAAAACAGGCCCACTGTATTACACTACACGGTATAAGTGGCAGAAAGTGGCTGGCAGATATAGGCCAAACAGAACTGACGCAGATGCACTTAGTGGCAATATTAATCTCCCTTTTTATGTGTGGAGCACTGCAGCAAAAAAAAAAAAGGCCCACTGTATTACACTACACGGTATAAGTGGCAGAAAGTGGCTGGCAGATATACGCCAAACAGAACTGACGCAGATGCTCTTTGTGGCAATATTAATCTCCCTTTTTAGGTGTGGGACACTGCTGCAAAATTCAGGCCCACTGTATTACACTACACAGCATAAGTGGCAGAATGTGGCTGGCAGATATATGCCAAACAGAACTGACGCGGAACTTAGTTGCAATATTAATTTCCCTTTTTATGTGTGGGACACTGCAGCAAAAAAAAAAAAAAACAGGCCCACTGTATTACACTATATGGTATAAGTGGCAGAAAGTGGCTGGCAGATATATGCCAAACAGAACTGACACAGATGCACTTAGTGGCAATATTAATCTCCCTTTTTATGTGTGGGATACTGCTGCAAAATTCAGGCCCACTGTATTACACTACACAGTATAAGTGGCAGAAAGTGGCTGGCAGATATACGCCAAACAGAACTGATGCAGATGCACTTAGTGGCAATATTAATCTCCCTTTTTATGTGTGGGATACTGCTGCAAAATTCAGGCCCACTGTATTACACTACACGGTCTAAGTGGCAGAAAGTGGCTGGCAGATATACGCCAAACAGAACTGACGCAGATGCTCTTAGTGGCAATATTAATCTCCCTTTGTATGTGTGGACACTGCAGCAAAAAAAAACAGTCCCACTGTATTACACTACACGGTATAAGTGGCAGAAAGTGGCTGGCAGATATAGGCCAAACAGAACTGACGCAGATGCACTTAGTGGCAATATTAATCTCCCTTTTTATGTGTGGGGCACTGCAGCAAAAAAAAAAACAGGCCCACTGAATTACACTACACGGTATAAGTGGCAGAAAGTGGCTGGCAGATATACACCAAACAGAACTGACGCAGATGCACTTAGTGGCAATATTAATCTCCCTTTTTATGTGTGGGACACTGCTGCAAAATTCAGGCCCACTGTATTACACTACACGGTATAATTGGAAGAAAGTGGCTGGCAGATATACGCCAAACAGAACAGACGCAGATGCACTTAGTGGCAATATTAATCTCCCTTTTTATGTGTGGGACACTGCTGCAAAATTCAGGCCCACTGTATTACACTACACGGTATAATTGGAAGAAAGTGGCTGGCAGATATACGCCAAACAGAACAGACGCAGATGCACTTAGTGGCAATATTAATCTCCCTTTTTATGTGTGGGACACTGCTGCAAAATTCAGGCCCACTGAATTACACTACATAGAATAAGTGGCAAAAACTGGCTGGCAGATATATGCAAACAGAACTGACGCAGATGCACTTAGTGGCAATATTAATCTCCCTTTTTATGTGTGGGGCACTGCAGCAAAAAAAAAACAGGCCCACTGTATTACACTACACGGTATAAGTGGCAGAAAGTGGCTGGCAGATATACGCCAAACAGAACTGATGCAGATGCACTTAGTGGCAATATTAATCTCCTTTTTATGTGTGGGACACTGCTGCAAAATTCAGGTCCACTGTATTACACTACACAGCATAAGTGGCAGAATGTGGCTGGCAGATATATGCCAAACAGAACTGACGCGGAACTTAGTTGCAATATTAATTTCCCTTTTTATGTGTGGGACACTGCAGCAAAAAAAAAAAAAAAAACAGGCGCACAATATTACACTACATGGTATAAGTGGCAGAAAGTGGCTGGCAGATATATGCCAAACAGAACTGACACAGATGCACTTAGTGGCAATATTAATCTCCCTTTTTATGTGTGGGACACTGCTGCAAAATTCAGGCCCACTGTATTACACTACACAGTATAAGTGGCAGAAAGTGGCTGGCAGATATACGCCAAACAGAACTGATGCAGATGCACTTAGTGGCAATATTAATCTCCCTTTTTATGTGTGGGATACTGCTGCAAAATTCAGGCCCACCGTATTACACTACACGGTCTAAGTGGCAGAAAGTGGCTGGCAGATATACGCCAAACAGAACTGACGCAGATGCTCTTAGTGGCAATATTAATCTCCCTTTGTATGTGTGGACACTGCAGCAAAAAAAAAACAGTCAGTCCCACTGTATTACACTACACGGTATAAGTGGCAGAAAGTGGCTGGCAGATATAGGCCAAACAGAACTGACGCAGATGCACTTAGTGGCAATATTAATCTCCCTTTTTATGTGTGGGGCACTGCAGCAAAAAAAAAAACAGGCCCACTGAATTACACTACACGGTATAAGTGGCAGAAAGTGGCTGGCAGATATACACCAAACAGAACTGACGCAGATGCACTTAGTGGCAATATTAATCTCCCTTTTTATGTGTGGGACACTGCTGCAAAATTCAGGCCCACTGTATTACACTACACGGTATAAGTGGAAGAAAGTGGCTGGCAGATATACACCAAACAGAACTGACGCAGATGCACTTAGTGGCAATATTAATCTCCCTTTTTATGTGTGGGACACTGCTGCAAAATTCAGGCCCACTGAATTACACTACATAGAATAAGTGGCAGAAACTGGCTGGCAGATATATGCAAACAAGAACTGACGCAGATGCACTTAGTGGCAATATTAATCTCCCTTTTTATGTGTGGGACACTGCTGCAAAATTCAGGTCCACTGTATTACACTACACAGCATAAGTGGCAGAATGTGGCTGGCAGATATATGCCAAACAGAACTGACGCGGAACTTAGTTGCAATATTAATTTCCCTTTTTATGTGTGGGACACTGCAGCAAAAAAAAAAAAAAAAAACAGGCGCACAATATTACACTACATGGTATAAGTGGCAGAAAGTGGCTGGCAGATATATGCCAAACAGAACTGACACAGATGCACTTAGTGGCAATATTAATCTCCCTTTTTATGTGTGGGACACTGCTGCAAAATTCAGGCCCACTGTATTACACTACACAGTATAAGTGGCAGAAAGTGGCTGGCAGATATACGCCAAACAGAACTGATGCAGATGCACTTAGTGGCAATATTAATCTCCCTTTTTATGTGTGGGATACTGCTGCAAAATTCAGGCCCACTGTATTACACTACACGGTCTAAGTGGCAGAAAGTGGCTGGCAGATATACGCCAAACAGAACTGACGCAGATGCTCTTAGTGGCAATATTAATCTCCCTTTGTATGTGTGGACACTGCAGCAAAAAAAAAACAGTCAGTCCCACTGTATTACACTACACGGTATAAGTGGCAGAAAGTGGCTGGCAGATATAGGCCAAACAGAACTGACGCAGATGCACTTAGTGGCAATATTAATCTCCCTTTTTATGTGTGGGGCACTGCAGCAAAAAAAAAAACAGGCCCACTGAATTACACTACACGGTATAAGTGGCAGAAAGTGGCTGGCAGATATACACCAAACAGAACTGACGCAGATGCACTTAGTGGCAATATTAATCTCCCTTTTTATGTGTGGGACACTGCTGCAAAATTCAGGCCCACTGTATTACACTACACGGTATAAGTGGAAGAAAGTGGCTGGCAGATATACACCAAACAGAACTGACGCAGATGCACTTAGTGGCAATATTAATCTCCCTTTTTATGTGTGGGACACTGCTGCAAAATTCAGGCCCACTGAATTACACTACATAGAATAAGTGGCAGAAACTGGCTGGCAGATATATGCAAACAGAACTGACGCAGATGCACTTAGTGGCAATATTAATCTCCCTTTTTATGTGTGGGACACTGCTGCAAAATTCAGGCCCACTGTATTACACTACATGGTATAAGTGGCAGAAAGTGGCTGGCAGATATACGCCAAACAGAACTGACGCAGATGCACTTAGTGGCAATATTAATCTCCCTTTTTATGTGTGGGGCACTGCTGCAAAATTCAGGCCCACTGTATTACCCTACACGGCATAAGTGGCAGAAAGTGGCTGAGAGATATACGCTAAGCAGAACTGACACAGATGCACTTAGTGACAGTATTAATCTCCTTTTTATGTGTGGGACACTGCAGCAAAAAAAAAAACAGGCCCACTGTATTACACTACACGGTATAAGTGGCAGAAAGTGGCTGGCAGATATACACCAAACAGAACTGACGCAGATGCACTTAGTGGCAATATTAATCTCCCTTTTTAGGTGTGGGACACTGCTGCAAAATTCAGGCCCACTGTATTACACTACACGGTATAAGTGGCATAAAGTGCCTGGCAGATATACGCCAAACAGAACTGACGCAGATGCACTAAGTGGCAATATTAATCTCCCTTTTTATGTGTGGGACACTGCAGCCAAAAAAAAAGGCAGACTGTATTACACTACATGGTATAAGTGGCAGAAAGTGGCTGGCAGATATAAGCCAAACAGAACTGACGCAGATGCACTTAGTAACAATTTTTAATCTCCCTTTTTAGGTGTGGGACACTGCTGCAAAATTCAGGCCCACTGAATTACACTACACAGAATAAGTGGCAGAAACTGGCTGGCAGATATATGCAAACAGAACTGACGCAGATGCACTTAGTGGCAATATTAATCTCCCTTTTTATGTGTGGGACACTGCAGCAAATAAAAAAAAAAACAGGCCCACTGTATTACACTACACGGTATAAGTGGCAGAAAGTGGCTGGAAGATATACGCCAAACAGAACTGACGCAGATGCACTTAGTGGCAATATTAATCTCCCTTTTTATGTGTGGGACACTGCTGCAAAATTCAGGCCCACTGTATTACCCTACACGGCATAAGTGGCAGAAAGTGGCTGAGAGATATACGATAAACAGAAATGACACAGATGCACTTAGTGACAATATTAATCTCCCTTTTTATGTGTGGGACACTGCAGCAAAAATAAAAAACAGGCCCACTGTATTACACTACACGGTATAAGTGGCAGAAAGTGGCTGGCAGATATACGCCAAACAGCACTGACGCAGATGCACTTAGTGGCAATATTAATCTCCCTTTTTAGGTGTGGGACACTGCTGCAAAATTCAGGCCCACTGTATTACACTACACGGTATACGTGGCAGAAAGTGGCTGGCAGATATACGCCAAACAGAACTGATGCAGATGCACTTAGTGGCAATATTAATCTCCCTTTTTATGTGTGCGATACTGCTGCAAAATTCAGGCCCATTGTATAACACTACACGGTATATGTGGCAGAAAGTGGCTGGCAGATATACGCCAAACAGAACTGATGCAGATGCACTTAGTGGCAATATTAATCTCCTTTTTATGTGTGGGACACTGCTGCAAAATTCAGGTCCACTGCATCACACTACACAGCATAAGTGGCAGAAAGTGGCTGGCAGATATATGCCAAACAGAACTGATGCAGATGCACTTAGTCGCAATATTAATCTCCCTTTTTATGTGTGGGATACTGTTGCAAAATTCAGGCCCACTGTATTACACTACACGGTATAAGTGGCAGAAAGTGGCTGGCAGATATACACCAAACAGAACTGACGCAGATGCACTTAGTGGCAATATTAATCTCCCTTTTTATGTGTGGACACAGCAGCAAAAAAAAACAGTCGCACTGTATTACACTACACGGTATAAGTGGCATAAAGTGGCTGGCAGATATAGGCCAAACAGAACTGACGCAGATGCACTTAGTGGCAATATTAATCTCCCTTTTTATGTGTGGGGCACTGCAGCAAAAAAAAAAACAGGCCCACTGAATTACACTACACGATATAAGTGGCAGAAAGTGGCTGGCAGATATCCGCCAAACAGAACTGACGCAGATGCACTTAGTGGCTATATTATCGTTCTTTTCATGTGTTGGACACTGCTGCAAAACTCAGGCCCACTGCATTACACTACACGGTATAAGTGGCAGAAAGTGGCTGGCAGATATACACCAAAAAAACTGACGCAGATGCACTTAGTGGCAATATTAATCTCCCTTTTTATGTGTGGGACATTGCAGCAAAAAAAAAAACAGGCCCACTGTATTACACTACACGGTATAAGTGGCAGAAAGTGGCTGGCAGATATACGCCAAACAGAACTGATGCAGATGCACTTAGTGGCAATATTAATCTCCTTTTTATGTGTGGGACACTGCTGCAAAATTCAGGTCCACTGTATTACACTACACAGCATAAGTGGCAGAATGTGGCTGGCAGATATATGCCAAACAGAACTGACGCGGAACTTAGTTGCAATATTAATTTCCCTTTTTATGTGTGGGACACTGCAGCAAAAAAAAAAAAAAAAACAGGCGCACAATATTACACTACATGGTATAAGTGGCAGAAAGTGGCTGGCAGATATATGCCAAACAGAACTGACACAGATGCACTTAGTGGCAATATTAATCTCCCTTTTTATGTGTGGGACACTGCTGCAAAATTCAGGCCCACTGTATTACACTACACAGTATAAGTGGCAGAAAGTGGCTGGCAGATATACGCCAAACAGAACTGATGCAGATGCACTTAGTGGCAATATTAATCTCCCTTTTTATGTGTGGGATACTGCTGCAAAATTCAGGCCCACTGTATTACACTACACGGTCTAAGTGGCAGAAAGTGGCTGGCAGATATACGCCAAACAGAACTGACGCAGATGCTCTTAGTGGCAATATTAATCTCCCTTTGTATGTGTGGACACTGCAGCAAAAAAAAAACAGTCAGTCCCACTGTATTACACTACACGGTATAAGTGGCAGAAAGTGGCTGGCAGATATAGGCCAAACAGAACTGACGCAGATGCACTTAGTGGCAATATTAATCTCCCTTTTTATGTGTGGGGCACTGCAGCAAAAAAAAAAACAGGCCCACTGAATTACACTACACGGTATAAGTGGCAGAAAGTGGCTGGCAGATATACACCAAACAGAACTGACGCAGATGCACTTAGTGGCAATATTAATCTCCCTTTTTATGTGTGGGACACTGCTGCAAAATTCAGGCCCACTGTATTACACTACACGGTATAAGTGGAAGAAAGTGGCTGGCAGATATACACCAAACAGAACTGACGCAGATGCACTTAGTGGCAATATTAATCTCCCTTTTTATGTGTGGGACACTGCTGCAAAATTCAGGCCCACTGAATTACACTACATAGAATAAGTGGCAGAAACTGGCTGGCAGATATATGCAAACAGAACTGACGCAGATGCACTTAGTGGCAATATTAATCTCCCTTTTTATGTGTGGGACACTGCTGCAAAATTCAGGCCCACTGTATTACACTACATGGTATAAGTGGCAGAAAGTGGCTGGCAGATATACGCCAAACAGAACTGACGCAGATGCACTTAGTGGCAATATTAATCTCCCTTTTTATGTGTGGGGCACTGCTGCAAAATTCAGGCCCACTGTATTACCCTACACGGCATAAGTGGCAGAAAGTGGCTGAGAGATATACGCTAAGCAGAACTGACACAGATGCACTTAGTGACAGTATTAATCTCCTTTTTATGTGTGGGACACTGCAGCAAAAAAAAAAACAGGCCCACTGTATTACACTACACGGTATAAGTGGCAGAAAGTGGCTGGCAGATATACACCAAACAGAACTGACGCAGATGCACTTAGTGGCAATATTAATCTCCCTTTTTAGGTGTGGGACACTGCTGCAAAATTCAGGCCCACTGTATTACACTACACGGTATAAGTGGCATAAAGTGCCTGGCAGATATACGCCAAACAGAACTGACGCAGATGCACTAAGTGGCAATATTAATCTCCCTTTTTATGTGTGGGACACTGCAGCCAACAAAAAAGGCAGACTGTATTACACTACATGGTATAAGTGGCAGAAAGTGGCTGGCAGATATAAGCCAAACAGAACTGACGCAGATGCACTTAGTAACAATTTTTAATCTCCCTTTTTAGGTGTGGGACACTGCTGCAAAATTCAGGCCCACTGAATTACACTACACAGAATAAGTGGCAGAAACTGGCTGGCAGATATATGCAAACAGAACTGACGCAGATGCACTTAGTGGCAATATTAATCTCCCTTTTTATGTGTGGGACACTGCAGCAAAAAAAAAAAAAAACAGGCCCACTGTATTACACTACACGGTATAAGTGGCAGAAAGTGGCTGGAAGATATACGCCAAACAGAACTGACGCAGATGCACTTAGTGGCAATATTAATCTCCCTTTTTATGTGTGGGACACTGCTGCAAAATTCAGGCCCACTGTATTACCCTACACGGCATAAGTGGCAGAAAGTGGCTGAGAGATATACGATAAACAGAAATGACACAGATGCACTTAGTGACAATATTAATCTCCCTTTTTATGTGTGGGACACTGCAGCAAAAATAAAAAACAGGCCCACTGTATTACACTACACGGTATAAGTGGCAGAAAGTGGCTGGCAGATATACGCCAAACAGAACTGACGCAGATGCACTTAGTGGCAATATTAATCTCCCTTTTTAGGTGTGGGACACTGCTGCAAAATTCAGGCCCACTGTATTACACTACACGGTATACGTGGCAGAAAGTGGCTGGCAGATATACGCCAAACAGAACTGATGCAGATGCACTTAGTGGCAATATTAATCTCCCTTTTTATGTGTGCGATACTGCTGCAAAATTCAGGCCCATTGTATAACACTACACGGTATATGTGGCAGAAAGTGGCTGGAAGATATACGCCAAACAGAACTGATGCAGATGCACTTAGTGGCAATATTAATCTCCTTTTTATGTGTGGGACACTGCTGCAAAATTCAGGTCCACTGCATTACACTACACAGCATAAGTGGCAGAAAGTGGCTGGCAGATATATGCCAAACAGAACTGATGCAGATGCACTTAGTCGCAATATTAATCTCCCTTTTTATGTGTGGGATACTGTTGCAAAATTCAGGCCCACTGTATTACACTACACGGTATAAGTGGCAGAAAGTGGCTGGCAGATATACACCAAACAGAACTGACGCAGATGCACTTAGTGGCAATATTAATCTCCCTTTTTATGTGTGGACACAGCAGCAAAAAAAAACAGTCGCACTGTATTACACTACACGGTATAAGTGGCATAAAGTGGCTGGCAGATATAGGCCAAACAGAACTGACGCAGATGCACTTAGTGGCAATATTAATCTCCCTTTTTATGTGTGGGGCACTGCAGCAAAAAAAAAAACAGGCCCACTGAATTACACTACACGATATAAGTGGCAGAAAGTGGCTGGCAGATATCCGCCAAACAGAACTGACGCAGATGCACTTAGTGGCTATATTATCGTTCTTTTCATGTGTTGGACACTGCTGCAAAACTCAGGCCCACTGCATTACACTACACGGTATAAGTGGCAGAAAGTGGCTGGCAGATATACACCAAAAAAACTGACGCAGATGCACTTAGTGGCAATATTAATCTCCCTTTTTATGTGTGGGACATTGCAGCAAAAAAAAAAACAGGCCCACTGTATTACACTACACGGTATAAGTGGCAGAAAGTGGCTGGCAGATATACGCCAAACAGAACTGACACAGATGCACTTAGTGGCAATATTAATCTCCCTTTTTATGTGTGGGACACTGCAGAAAAAAAACCCAGGCCCACTGTTTTACACTACACGGTATAAGTGGCAGAAAGTGGCTGGCAGATATAACCCAAACAGAACTGACGCAGATGCACTTAGTGGCAATATTAACCTCCCTTTTTATGTGTGGGACACTGCTGCAAAATTCAGGCCCACTGTATTACACTACACGGTATAAGTGGCAGAAAATTGCTGGCAGATATACGCCAAACAGAACTGATGCATATGCACTTAGTGGCAATATTAATCTCCCTTTTTATGTGTGGGACACTGCTGCAAAATTCAGGCCCACTGTATTACACTGCAAGGTATAAGGGGCAGAAAGTGGCTGGCAGATATACGCCAAACAGAACTGACGCAGACGCACTTAGTGGCAATATTAATCTCCCTTTTTATGTGTGGGACACTGCTGCAAAATTCAGGCCCACTGTATTACCCTACACGGCATAAGTGGCAGAAAGTGGCTGAGAGATATACGCCAAACAGAACTGACGCAGACGCACTTAGTGGCAATATTAATCTCCCTTTTTAGGTGTGGGACACTGCTGCAAAATTCAGGCCCACTGTATTACACTACACGGTATAAGTGGCATAAAGTGCCTTACATATAGACGCCAAACAGAACTGACGAAGATGCACTTAGTGGCAATATTAATCTCCCTTTTTATGTGTGGGACACTGCAGCAAAAAAAAATGGGCAGACTGTAATACACTACACGGTATAAGTGGCAGAAAGTGGCTGGCAGATATACGCCAAACAGAACTGACACAGATGCACTTAGTGGCAATATTAATCTCCCTTTTTATGTGTGGGACACTGCTGCAAAATTCAGGCCCACTGTATTACACTGCACAGTATAAGTGTCAGAAAGTGGCTGGCAGATATACGCCAAACAGAACTGATGCAGATGCACTTAGTGGCAATATTAATCTCTCTTTTTATGTGTGGGACACTGCTGCAAAATTCAGGCCCACTGTATTACCCTACACGGCATAAGTGGCAGAAAGTGGCTAAAAGATATACGCCAAACAGAACTGACACAGATGCACTTAGTGACAATATTAATCTCCCTTTTTATGTGTGGGACACTGCAGCAAAAAAAAAAACAGGCCCACTGTATTACACTACACGGTATAAGTGGCAGAAAGTGGCCGGCAGATATACGCCAAACAGAACTGACGCAGATGCACTTAGTGGCAATATTAATCTCCCTTTTTAGGTGTGGGACACTGCTGCAAAATTCAGGCCCACTGTATTACACTACACGGTATACGTGGCAGAAAGTGGCTGGCAGATAAACGCCAAACAGAACTGATGCAGATGCACTTAGTGGCAATATTAATCTCCCTTTTTATGTGTGCGATGCTGCTGCAATATTCAGGCCCACTGTATAACACTACACGGTATAAGTGGCATAAAGTGGCTGGCAGATATACGCCAATCAGAACTGATGCAGATGCACTTAGTCGCAATATTAATCTCCCTTTTTATGTGTGGGATACTGCTGCAAAATTCAGGCCCACTGTATTACACTACACGGTATAAGTGGCAGAAAGTGGCTGGCAGATATACGCCAAACAGAACTTATGCAGATGAACTTAGTGGCAATATTAATCTCCCTTTTTATGTTTGGGACACTGCAGCAAAGAAAAAAAACTGGCCCACTGTATTACACTACACGGTATACGTGGCAGAAAGTGGCTGGCAGATATACGCCAAACAGAACTGACGCAGATGCAATTAGTGGCAATATTAATCTCCCTTTTTATGTGTGGACACTGCAGCAAAAAAAACCAGTCCCACTGTATTACACTACACTGTATAAGTGGCAGAAAGTGGCTGGCAGATATAGGCCAAACAGAACTGACGCAGATGCACTTAGTGGCAATATTAATCTCCCTTTTTATGTGTGGGACACTGCAGCAAAAAAAAACAGGCCCACTGTATTACACTACACGGTATAAGTGGCAGAATGTGGCTGGCAGATATACGCCACACAGAACTGATGCAGATGCACGTTGTGGCAATATTAACCTCCCTTTTTTTGTGTGGGTCACTGCTGCAAAATTTAGGCCCACTATATTATTCTACACGGTATAAGTGGCAGAAAGTGGCTGGCAGATATACGTCAAACAGAAGTGACGCAGACGCACTTAGTGGCAATATTAATCTCCCTTTTTATGTGTGGGACACTGCTGCAAAACTCAGGCCCACTGCATTACACTACACGGTATAAGTGGCAGAAAGTGGCTGGCAGATATACGCCAAACAGAACTGACACAGATGCACTTAGTGGCAATATTAATCTCTCTTTTTATGTGTGGGACACTGCTGCAAAATTCAGGCCCACTGTATTACACTACACGGTATAAGTGGCAGAAAGTGGCTGGCAGATATACGCCAAACAGAACTGATGCAGATGTACTTAGTGGCAATATTAATCTCCCTTTTTATGTGTGGACACTGCAGCAAAAAAAAAACAGTCCCACTGTATTACACTACACGGTATAAGTGGCAGAAAGTGGCTAGCAGATATACGCCAAACAGAACTGACGCAGATGCACTTAGTGGCAATATTAACCTCCCTTTTTATGTGTGGGACACTGCTGCAAAATTCAGGCCCACTGTATTACACTACACGGTATAAGTGGCAGAAAGTGGCTGGCAGATATACGCCAAACAGAACTGACGCAGATGCACTTAGTGGCTATATTAATGTCCCTTTTTATGTGTGGGACACTGCTGCAAAATTCAGGCCCACTGTATTACACTACACGGTATAAGTGGCAGAAAGTGGCTGGCAGATATACGCCAAACAGAACTGATGCAGATGCACTTAGTGGCAATATTAATCTCCCTTTTTATGTGTGGACACTGCAGCAAAAAAAATCAGTCCCACTGTATTACACTACACGGTATAAGTGGCAGAAAGTGGCTGGCAGATATACGCCACACAGAACTGATGCAGATGCACTTAGTGGCAATATTAATATCCCTTTTTATGTGTGGACACTGCAGCAAAAAAAATCAGTCCCACTGTATTACACTACACGGTATAAGTGGCAGAAAGTGGCTGGCAGATATACGCCAAACAGAACTGACGCAGATGCACTTAGTGGCAATATTAATCTCCCTTTTTATGTGTTGGACACTGCTGCAAAATTCAGGCCCACTGTATTACACTGCACGGAATAAGTGGCAGAAAGTGGCTGGCAGATATACGCCAAACAGAACTGACGCAGATGCACTTAGTGGCAATATTAATCTCCCTTTTTATGTGTGGGACACTGCTGCAAAATTCAGGCCCACTGTATTACCCTACACGGCATAAGTGGCAGAAAGTGGCTGAGAGATATACGCCAAACAGAACTGACACAGATGCACTTAGTGACAATATTAATCTCCCTTTTTATGTGTGGGACACTGCAGTAAAAAAAAAACAGGCCCACTGTATTACACTACACGGTATAAGTGGCAGAAAGTGGCTGGCAGATATACACCAAACAGAACTGATGCAGATGCACTTAGTGGCAATATTAATCTCCCTTTTTAGGTGTGGGACACTGCTGCAAAATTCAGGCCCACTGTATTACACTACACGGTATAAGTGGCATAAAGTGCCTGACATATAGACGCCAAACAGAACTGACGCAGATGCACTTAGTGGCAATATTAATCTCCCTTTTTATGTGTGGGACACTGCAGTAAAAAAAAAACAGGCCCACTGTATTACACTACACGGTATAAGTGGCAGAAAGTGGCTGGCAGATATACGCCAAACAGAACTGACGCAGATGCAATTAGTGGGAATATTAATCTCCCTTTTTATGTGTGGGACACTGCTGCAAAATTCAGGCCCACTGTATTACACTGCACGGTATAAGTGGCAGAAAGTGGCTGGCAGATATACGCTAAACAGAACTGATGCAGATGCACTTAGTGGCAATATTAATCTCCCTTTTTATGTGTGGGACACTGCTGCAAAATTCAGGCCCACTGTATTACCCTACACGGCATAAGTGGAGGAAAGTGGCTAAGAGGTATACGCCAAACAGAACTGACACAGATGCACTTAGTGACAATATTAATCTCCCTTTTTATTTGTGGGACACTGCAGCAAAAAAAAAAAAACAGGCCCACTGTATTACACTACACGGTATAAGTGGCAGAAAGTGGCTGGCAGATATACGCCAAACAGAACTGACGCAGATGCACTTAGTGGCAATATTAATCTCCCTTTTTAGGTGTGGGACACTGCTGCAAAATTCAGGCCCACTGTATTACACTACACGGTATATGTGGCAGAAAGTGGCTGGCAGATATACGCCAAACAGAACTGATGCAGATGCACTTAGTCGCAATATTAATCTCCCTTTTTCTGTGTGGGATACTGCTGCAAAATTCAGGCCCACTGTATTACACTACACGGTATAAGTGGCAGAAAGTGGCTGGCAGATATACGCCAAACAGAACTGATGCAGATGAACTTAGTGGCAATATTAATCTCCCTTTTTATGTTTGGGACACTGCAGCAAAGAAAAAAACAGGCCCACTGTATTACACTACACGGTATAAGTGGCAGAAAGTGGCTGGCAGATATACGCCAAACAGAACTGACGCAGATGCAATTAGTGGCAATATTAATCTCCCTTTTTATGTGTGGACACTGCAGCAAAAAAATCCAGTCCCAATGTATTACACTACACGGTATATGTGGCAGAAAGTGGCTGGCAGATATAGGCCAAACAGAACTGACGCAGATGCACTTAGTGGCAATATTAATCTCCCTTTTTATGTGTGGGACACTGCAGCAAAAAAAAACAGGCCCACTGTATTACACTACACAGTATAAGTGGCAGAATGTGGCTGGCAGATATGCGCCAAACAGAACTGACGCAGATGCACGTTGTGGCAATATTAACCTCCCTTTTTATGTGTGGGACACTGCTGCAAAATTTAGGCCCACTATATTACTCTACACGGTATAAGTGGCAGAAAGTGGCTGGCAGATATACGTCAAACAGAAGTGATGCAGACGCACTTAGTGGCAATATTAATCTCCCTTTTTATGTGTGGGACACTGCTGCAATACTCAGGCCCACTGCATTACACTACACGGTATAAGTGGCAGAAAGTGGCTGGCAGATATACACCAAACAGAACTGACGCAGAAGCACTTAGTGGCTATATTAATGTCCCTTTTTATGTGTGGGACACTGCTGCAAAATTCAGGCCCACTGTATTACACTACAGGGTATAAGTGGCAGAAAGTGGCTGGCAGATATACGCCAAACAGAACTGATGCAGATGCACTTAGTGGCAATATTAATCTCCCTTTTTATGTGTGGACACTGCAGCAAAAAAAATCAGTCCCACTGTATTACACTACACGGTATAAGTGGCAGAAAGTGGCTGGAAGATATACGCCAAACAGAACTGACGCAGATGCACTTAGTGGCAATATTAATCTCCCTTTTTATGTGTGGGACACTGCTGCAAAATTCAGGCCCACTGTATTACCCTACACGGCATAAGTGGCAGAAAGTGGCTGAGAGATATACGATAAACAGAAATGACACAGATGCACTTAGTGACAATATTAATCTCCCTTTTTATGTGTGGGACACTGCAGCAAAAATAAAAAACAGGCCCACTGTATTACACTACACGGTATAAGTGGCAGAAAGTGGCTGGCAGATATACGCCAAACAGAACTGACGCAGATGCACTTAGTGGCAATATTAATCTCCCTTTTTAGGTGTGGGACACTGCTGCAAAATTCAGGCCCACTGTATTACACTACACGGTATACGTGGCAGAAAGTGGCTGGCAGATATACGCCAAACAGAACTGATGCAGATGCACTTAGTGGCAATATTAATCTCCCTTTTTATGTGTGCGATACTGCTGCAAAATTCAGGCCCATTGTATAACACTACACGGTATATGTGGCAGAAAGTGGCTGGCAGATATACGCCAAACAGAACTGATGCAGATGCACTTAGTGGCAATATTAATCTCCTTTTTATGTGTGGGACACTGCTGCAAAATTCAGGTCCACTGCATTACACTACACAGCATAAGTGGCAGAAAGTGGCTGGCAGATATATGCCAAACAGAACTGATGCAGATGCACTTAGTCGCAATATTAATCTCCCTTTTTATGTGTGGGATACTGTTGCAAAATTCAGGCCCACTGTATTACACTACACGGTATAAGTGGCAGAAAGTGGCTGGCAGATATACACCAAACAGAACTGACGCAGATGCACTTAGTGGCAATATTAATCTCCCTTTTTATGTGTGGACACAGCAGCAAAAAAAAACAGTCGCACTGTATTACACTACACGGTATAAGTGGCATAAAGTGGCTGGCAGATATAGGCCAAACAGAACTGACGCAGATGCACTTAGTGGCAATATTAATCTCCCTTTTTATGTGTGGGGCACTGCAGCAAAAAAAAAAACAGGCCCACTGAATTACACTACACGATATAAGTGGCAGAAAGTGGCTGGCAGATATCCGCCAAACAGAACTGACGCAGATGCACTTAGTGGCTATATTATCGTTCTTTTCATGTGTTGGACACTGCTGCAAAACTCAGGCCCACTGCATTACACTACACGGTATAAGTGGCAGAAAGTGGCTGGCAGATATACACCAAAAAAACTGACGCAGATGCACTTAGTGGCAATATTAATCTCCCTTTTTATGTGTGGGACATTGCAGCAAAAAAAAAAACAGGCCCACTGTATTACACTACACGGTATAAGTGGCAGAAAGTGGCTGGCAGATATACGCCAAACAGAACTGACACAGATGCACTTAGTGGCAATATTAATCTCCCTTTTTATGTGTGGGACACTGCAGAAAAAAAACCCAGGCCCACTGTATTACACTACACGGTATAAGTGGCAGAAAGTGGCTGGCAGATATAACCCAAACAGAACTGACGCAGATGCACTTAGTGGCAATATTAACCTCCCTTTTTATGTGTGGGACACTGCTGCAAAATTCAGGCCCACTGTATTACACTACACGGTATAAGTGGCAGAAAATTGCTGGCAGATATACGCCAAACAGAACTGATGCATATGCACTTAGTGGCTATATTAATGTCCCTTTTTATGTGTGGGACACTGCTGCAAAATTCAGGCCCACTGTATTACACTACACGGTATAAGTGGCAGAAAGTGGCTGGCAGATATACGCCAAACAGAACTGATGCAGATGCACTTAGTGGCAATATTAATCTCCCTTTTTATGTGTGGACACTGCAGCAAAAATAAACAGTCCCACTGTATTACACTACACGGTATGAGTGGCAGAATGTGGCTGGCAGATATACGCCAAACAGAACTGACACAGATGCACTTAGTGGCAATATTAATCTCCCTTTTTATGTGTGGACACTGCAGCAAAAAAAATCAGTCCCACTGTATTACACTACACGGTATAAGTGGCAGAAAGTGGCTAGCAGATATACGCCAAACAGAACTGACACAGATGCACTTAGTGGCAATATTAATCTCCCTTTTTATGTGTGGGACACTGCTGCAAAATTCAGGCCCACTGTATTACACTGCAAGGTATAAGGGGCAGAAAGTGGCTGGCAGATATACGCCAAACAGAACTGACGCAGACGCACTTAGTGGCAATATTAATCTCCCTTTTTATGTGTGGGACACTGCTGCAAAATTCAGGCCCACTGTATTACCCTACACGGCATAAGTGGCAGAAAGTGGCTGAGAGATATACGCCAAACAGAACTGACGCAGACGCACTTAGTGGCAATATTAATCTCCCTTTTTAGGTGTGGGACACTGCTGCAAAATTCAGGCCCACTGTATTACACTACACGGTATAAGTGGCATAAAGTGCCTTACATATAGACGCCAAACAGAACTGACGAAGATGCACTTAGTGGCAATATTAATCTCCCTTTTTATGTGTGGGACACTGCAGCAAAAAAAAATGGGCAGACTGTAATACACTACACGGTATAAGTGGCAGAAAGTGGCTGGCAGATATACGCCAAACAGAACTGACACAGATGCACTTAGTGGCAATATTAATCTCCCTTTTTATGTGTGGGACACTGCTGCAAAATTCAGGCCCACTGTATTACACTGCACAGTATAAGTGTCAGAAAGTGGCTGGCAGATATACGCCAAACAGAACTGATGCAGATGCACTTAGTGGCAATATTAATCTCTCTTTTTATGTGTGGGACACTGCTGCAAAATTCAGGCCCACTGTATTACCCTACACGGCATAAGTGGCAGAAAGTGGCTAAAAGATATACGCCAAACAGAACTGACACAGATGCACTTAGTGACAATATTAATCTCCCTTTTTATGTGTGGGACACTGCAGCAAAAAAAAAAACAGGCCCACTGTATTACACTACACGGTATAAGTGGCAGAAAGTGGCCGGCAGATATACGCCAAACAGAACTGACGCAGATGCACTTAGTGGCAATATTAATCTCCCTTTTTAGGTGTGGGACACTGCTGCAAAATTCAGGCCCACTGTATTACACTACACGGTATACGTGGCAGAAAGTGGCTGGCAGATAAACGCCAAACAGAACTGATGCAGATGCACTTAGTGGCAATATTAATCTCCCTTTTTATGTGTGCGATGCTGCTGCAATATTCAGGCCCACTGTATAACACTACACGGTATAAGTGGCATAAAGTGGCTGGCAGATATACGCCAATCAGAACTGATGCAGATGCACTTAGTCGCAATATTAATCTCCCTTTTTATGTGTGGGATACTGCTGCAAAATTCAGGCCCACTGTATTACACTACACGGTATAAGTGGCAGAAAGTGGCTGGCAGATATACGCCAAACAGAACTTATGCAGATGAACTTAGTGGCAATATTAATCTCCCTTTTTATGTTTGGGACACTGCAGCAAAGAAAAAAAACTGGCCCACTGTATTACACTACACGGTATACGTGGCAGAAAGTGGCTGGCAGATATACGCCAAACAGAACTGACGCAGATGCAATTAGTGGCAATATTAATCTCCCTTTTTATGTGTGGACACTGCAGCAAAAAAAACCAGTCCCACTGTATTACACTACACTGTATAAGTGGCAGAAAGTGGCTGGCAGATATAGGCCAAACAGAACTGACGCAGATGCACTTAGTGGCAATATTAATCTCCCTTTTTATGTGTGGGACACTGCAGCAAAAAAAAACAGGCCCACTGTATTACACTACACGGTATAAGTGGCAGAATGTGGCTGGCAGATATGCGCCAAACAGAACTGATGCAGATGCACGTTGTGGCAATATTAACCTCCCTTTTTTTGTGTGGGTCACTGCTGCAAAATTTAGGCCCACTATATTATTCTACACGGTATAAGTGGCAGAAAGTGGCTGGCAGATATACGTCAAACAGAAGTGACGCAGACGCACTTAGTGGCAATATTAATCTCCCTTTTTATGTGTGGGACACTGCTGCAAAACTCAGGCCCACTGCATTACACTACACGGTATAAGTGGCAGAAAGTGGCTGGCAGATATACGCCAAACAGAACTGACACAGATGCACTTAGTGGCAATATTAATCTCTCTTTTTATGTGTGGGACACTGCTGCAAAATTCAGGCCCACTGTATTACACTACACGGTATAAGTGGCAGAAAGTGGCTGGCAGATATACGCCAAACAGAACTGATGCAGATGTACTTAGTGGCAATATTAATCTCCCTTTTTATGTGTGGACACTGCAGCAAAAAAAAAACAGTCCCACTGTATTACACTACACGGTATAAGTGGCAGAAAGTGGCTAGCAGATATACGCCAAACAGAACTGACGCAGATGCACTTAGTGGCAATATTAACCTCCCTTTTTATGTGTGGGACACTGCTGCAAAATTCAGGCCCACTGTATTACACTACACGGTATAAGTGGCAGAAAGTGGCTGGCAGATATACGCCAAACAGAACTGACGCAGATGCACTTAGTGGCTATATTAATGTCCCTTTTTATGTGTGGGACACTGCTGCAAAATTCAGGCCCACTGTATTACACTACACGGTATAAGTGGCAGAAAGTGGCTGGCAGATATACGCCAAACAGAACTGATGCAGATGCACTTAGTGGCAATATTAATCTCCCTTTTTATGTGTGGACACTGCAGCAAAAAAAATCAGTCCCACTGTATTACACTACACGGTATAAGTGGCAGAAAGTGGCTGGCAGATATACGCCACACAGAACTGATGCAGATGCACTTAGTGGCAATATTAATATCCCTTTTTATGTGTGGACACTGCAGCAAAAAAAATCAGTCCCACTGTATTACACTACACGGTATAAGTGGCAGAAAGTGGCTGGCAGATATACGCCAAACAGAACTGACGCAGATGCACTTAGTGGCAATATTAATCTCCCTTTTTATGTGTTGGACACTGCTGCAAAATTCAGGCCCACTGTATTACACTGCACGGAATAAGTGGCAGAAAGTGGCTGGCAGATATACGCCAAACAGAACTGACGCAGATGCACTTAGTGGCAATATTAATCTCCCTTTTTATGTGTGGGACACTGCTGCAAAATTCAGGCCCACTGTATTACCCTACACGGCATAAGTGGCAGAAAGTGGCTGAGAGATATACGCCAAACAGAACTGACACAGATGCACTTAGTGACAATATTAATCTCCCTTTTTATGTGTGGGACACTGCAGTAAAAAAAAAACAGGCCCACTGTATTACACTACACGGTATAAGTGGCAGAAAGTGGCTGGCAGATATACACCAAACAGAACTGACGCAGATGCACTTAGTGGCAATATTAATCTCCCTTTTTAGGTGTGGGACACTGCTGCAAAATTCAGGCCCACTGTATTACACTACACGGTATAAGTGGCATAAAGTGCCTGACATATAGACGCCAAACAGAACTGACGCAGATGCACTTAGTGGCAATATTAATCTCCCTTTTTATGTGTGGGACACTGCAGTAAAAAAAAAACAGGCCCACTGTATTACACTACACGGTATAAGTGGCAGAAAGTGGCTGGCAGATATACGCCAAACAGAACTGACGCAGATGCAATTAGTGGGAATATTAATCTCCCTTTTTATGTGTGGGACACTGCTGCAAAATTCAGGCCCACTGTATTACACTGCACGGTATAAGTGGCAGAAAGTGGCTGGCAGATATACGCTAAAAAGAACTGATGCAGATGCACTTAGTGGCAATATTAATCTCCCTTTTTATGTGTGGGACACTGCTGCAAAATTCAGGCCCACTGTATTACCCTACACGGCATAAGTGGAGGAAAGTGGCTAAGAGGTATACGCCAAACAGAACTGACACAGATGCACTTAGTGACAATATTAATCTCCCTTTTTATTTGTGGGACACTGCAGCAAAAAAAAAAAACAGGCCCACTGTATTACACTACACGGTATAAGTGGCAGAAAGTGGCTGGCAGATATACGCCAAACAGAACTGACGCAGATGCACTTAGTGGCAATATTAATCTCCCTTTTTAGGTGTGGGACACTGCTGCAAAATTCAGGCCCACTGTATTACACTACACGGTATATGTGGCAGAAAGTGGCTGGCAGATATACGCCAAACAGAACTGATGCAGATGCACTTAGTCGCAATATTAATCTCCCTTTTTCTGTGTGGGATACTGCTGCAAAATTCAGGCCCACTGTATTACACTACACGGTATAAGTGGCAGAAAGTGGCTGGCAGATATACGCCAAACAGAACTGATGCAGATGAACTTAGTGGCAATATTAATCTCCCTTTTTATGTTTGGGACACTGCAGCAAAGAAAAAAACAGGCCCACTGTATTACACTACACGGTATAAGTGGCAGAAAGTGGCTGGCAGATATACGCCAAACAGAACTGACGCAGATGCAATTAGTGGCAATATTAATCTCCCTTTTTATGTGTGGACACTGCAGCAAAAAAATCCAGTCCCAATGTATTACACTACACGGTATATGTGGCAGAAAGTGGCTGGCAGATATAGGCCAAACAGAACTGACGCAGATGCACTTAGTGGCAATATTAATCTCCCTTTTTATGTGTGGGACACTGCAGCAAAAAAAAACAGGCCCACTGTATTACACTACACAGTATAAGTGGCAGAATGTGGCTGGCAGATATGCGCCAAACAGAACTGACGCAGATGCACGTTGTGGCAATATTAACCTCCCTTTTTATGTGTGGGACACTGCTGCAAAATTTAGGCCCACTATATTACTCTACACGGTATAAGTGGCAGAAAGTGGCTGGCAGATATACGTCAAACAGAAGTGATGCAGACGCACTTAGTGGCAATATTAATCTCCCTTTTTATGTGTGGGACACTGCTGCAATACTCAGGCCCACTGCATTACACTACACGGTATAAGTGGCAGAAAGTGGCTGGCAGATATACACCAAACAGAACTGACGCAGAAGCACTTAGTGGCTATATTAATGTCCCTTTTTATGTGTGGGACACTGCTGCAAAATTCAGGCCCACTGTATTACACTACAGGGTATAAGTGGCAGAAAGTGGCTGGCAGATATACGCCAAACAGAACTGATGCAGATGCACTTAGTGGCAATATTAATCTCCCTTTTTATGTGTGGACACTGCAGCAAAAAAAATCAGTCCCACTGTATTACACTACACGGTATAAGTGGCAGAAAGTGGCTGGCAGATATACGCCACACAGAACTGATGCAGATGCACTTAGTGGCAATATTAATCTCCCTTTTTATGTGTGGGATACTGCTGCAAAATTCAGGCCCACTGTATTACACTACACGGTATAAGTGGCAGAAAGTGGCTGGCAGATATACGCCAAACAGAACTGATGCAGATGAACTTAGTGGCAATATTAATCTCCCTTTTTATGTTTGGGACACTGCAGCAAAGAAAAAAACAGGCCCACTGTATTACACTACACGGTATAAGTGGTAGAAAGTGGCTGGCAGATATACGCCAAACAGAACTGACGCAGATGCAATTAGTGGCAATATTAATCTCCCTTTTTATGTGTGGACACTGCAGCAAAAAAAACCAGTCCCACTGTATTACAGTACACGGTATAAGTGGCAGAAAGTGGCTGGCAGATATAGGCCAAACAGAACTGACGCAGATGCACTTAGTGGCAATATTAATCTCCCTTTTTATGTGTGGGACACTGCAGCAAAAAAAAAACAGGCCCACTGTATTACACTACACAGTATAAGTGACAGAATGTGGCTGGCAGATATGCGCCAAACAGAACTGACGCAGATGCACGTTGTGGCAATATTAACCTCCCTTTTTATGTGTGGAACACTGCTGCAAAATTTAGGCCCACTATATTACTCTACACGGTATAAGTGGCAGAAAGTGGCTGAGAGATATACGCCAAACAGAACTGACACAGATGCACTTAGTGACAATATTAATCTCCCTTTTTATGTGTGGGACACTGCAGTAAAAAAAAAACAGGCCCACTGTATTACACTACACGGTATAAGTGGCAGAAAGTGGCTGGCAGATATACACCAAACAGAACTGACGCAGATGCACTTAGTGGCAATACTAATCTCCCTTTTTATGTGTGGGACACTGCTGCAAAATTCAGGCCCACTGTATTACCCTACACGGCATAAGTGGCAGAAAGTGGCTGAGAGATATACGCCAAACAGAACTGACACATATGCACTTAGTGACAATATTAATCTCCCTTTTTATGTGTGGGACACTGCAGTAAAAAAAAAACAGGCCCACTGTATTACACTACACGGTATAAGTGGCAGAAAGTGGCTGGCAGATATACACCAAACAGAACTGACGCAGATGCACTTAGTGGCAATATTAATCTCCCTTTTTAGGTGTGGGACACTGCTGCAAAATTCAGGCCCACTGTATTACACTACACGGTATAAGTGGCATAAAGTGCCTGACATATAGACGCCAAACAGAACTGACGCAGATGCACTTAGTGGCAATATTAATCTCCCTTTTTATGTGTGGGACACTGCAGCAAAAAAAAAAGGCAGACTGTATTACACTACACGGTATAAGTGGCAGAAAGTGTCTGGCAGATATACGCCAAACAGAACTGACGCAGATGCACTTAGTGGCAATATTAATCTCCCTTTTTATGTGTGGGACACTGCTGCAAAATTCAGGCCCACTGTATTACACTGCACGGTATAAGTGGCAGAAAGTGGCTGGCAGATATACGCCAAACAGAACTGATGCAGATGCACTTAGTGGCAATATTAATCTCCTTTTTGTGTGTGGGACACTGCTGCAAAATTCAGGTCCACTGTATTACACTACACAGCATAAGTGGCAGAAAGTGGCTGGCAGATATATGCCAAACAGAACTGACGCGGAACTTAGTGGCAATATTAATCTCCCTTTTTATGTGTGGGACACTGCAGCAAAAAAAAAAAAAAAAACAGGCCCACTGTATTACACTACATGGTATAAGTGGCAGAAAGTGGCTGGCAGATATACGCCAAACAGAACTGACGCAGATGCACTTAGTGGCAATATTAATCTCCCTTTTTATGTGTGGGACACTGCTGCAAAATTCAGGCCCACTGTATTACACTATACGGTATAAGTGGCAGAAAGTGGCTGGCAGATATACGCCAAACAGAACTGATGCAGATGCACTTAGTCGCAATATTAATCTCCCTTTTTCTGTGTGGGATACTGCTGCAAAATTCAGGCCCACTGTATTACACTACACGGTATAAGTGGCAGAAAGTGGCTGGCAGATATACGCCAAACAGAACTGATGCAGATGAACTTAGTGGCAATATTAATCTCCCTTTTTATGTTTGGGACACTGCAGCAAAGAAAAAAACAGGCCCACTGTATTACACTACACGGTATAAGTGGCAGAAAGTGGCTGGCAGATATAGGCCAAACAGAACTGACACAGATGCAATTAGTGGCAATATTAATCTCCCTTTTTATGTGTGGACACTGCAGCAAAAAAATCCAGTCCCACAGTATTACACTACATGGTATAAGTGGCAGAAAGTGGCTGGCAGATATAGGCCAAACAGAACTGACGCAGATGCACTTAGTGGCAATATTAACCTCCCTTTTTATGTGTGGGACACTGCAGCAAAAAAAAACAGGCCCACTGTATTACACTACACAGTATAAGTGGCAGAATGTGGCTGGCAGATATGCGCCAAACAGAACTGACGCAGATGCACGTTGTGGCAATATTAACCTCCCTTTTTATGTGTGGGACACTGCTGCAAAATTTAGGCCCACTATATTACTCTACACGGTATAAGTGGCAGAAAGTGGCTGGCAGATATACGTCAAACAGAAGTGATGCAGACGCACTTAGTGGCAATATTAATCTCCCTTTTTATGTGTGGGACACTGCTGCAATACTCAGGCCCACTGCATTACACTACACGGTATAAGTGGCAGAAAGTGGCTGGCAGATATACACCAAACAGAACTGACGCAGAAGCACTTAGTGGCTATATTAATGTCCCTTTTTATGTGTGGGACACTGCTGCAAAATTCAGGCCCACTGTATTACACTACAGGGTATAAGTGGCAGAAAGTGGCTGGCAGATATACGCCAAACAGAACTGATGCAGATGCACTTAGTGGCAATATTAATCTCCCTTTTTATGTGTGGACACTGCAGCAAAAAAAATCAGTCCCACTGTATTACACTACACGGTATAAGTGGCAGAAAGTGGCTGGCAGATATACGCCACACAGAACTGATGCAGATGCACTTAGTGGCAATATTAATCTCCCTTTTTATGTGTGGGATACTGCTGCAACATTCAGGCCCACTGTATTACACTACACGGTATAAGTGGCAGAAAGTGGCTGGCAGATATACGCCAAACAGAACTGATGCAGATGCACTTAGTGGCAATATTAATCTCCCTTTTTATGTGTGGGATACTGCTGCAAAATTCAGGCCCACTGTATTACACTACACGGTATAAGTGGTAGAAAGTGGCTGGCAGATATACGCCAAACAGAACTGACGCAGATGCAATTAGTGGCAATATTAATCTCCCTTTTTATGTGTGGACACTGCAGCAAAAAAAACCAGTCCCACTGTATTACACTACACGGTATAAGTGGCAGAAAGTGGCTGGCAGATATAGGCCAAACAGAACTGACGCAGATGCACTTAGTGGCAATATTAATCTCCCTTTTTATGTGTGGGACACTGCAGCAAAAAAAAAACAGGCCCACTGTATTACACTACACAGTATAAGTGGCAGAATGTGGCTGGCAGATATGCGCCAAACAGAACTGACGCAGATGCACGTTGTGGCAATATTAACCTCCCTTTTTATGTGTGGGACACTGCTGCAAAATTTAGGCCCACTATATTACTCTACACGGTATAAGTGGCAGAAAGTGGCTGGCAGATATACGTCAAACAGAAGTGACGCAGACGCACTTAGTGGCAATATTAAACTCCCTTTTTATGTGTGGGACACTGCTGCAATACTCAGGCCCACTGCATTACACTACACGGTATAAGTGGCAGAAAGTGGCTGGCAGATATACACCAAACAGAACTGACGCAGAAGCACTTAGTGGCTATATTAATGTCCCTTTTTATGTGTGGGACACTGCTGCAAAATTCAGGCCCACTGTATTACACTACACGGTATAAGTGGCAGAAAGTGGCTGGCAGATATACGCCAAACAGAACTGATGCAGATGCACTTAGTGGCAATATTAATCTCCCTTTTTATGTGTGGACACTGCAGCAAAAAAAAAATCAGTCCCACTGTATTACACTGCACGGTATAAGTGGCAGAAAGTGGCTGGCAGATATACGCCACACAGAACTGATGCAGATGCACTTAGTGGCAATATTAATCTCCTTTTTATGTGTGGGACACTGCTGCAAAATTCAGGTCCACTGTATTACACTACACAGCATAAGTGGCAGAAAGTGGCTGGCAGATATATGCCAAACAGAACTGACGCGGAACTTAGTGGCAATATTAATCTCCCTTTTTATGTGTGGGACACTGCAGCAAAAAAAAAAAAAAAACAGGCCCACTGTATTACACTACATGGTATAAGTGGCAGAAAGTGGCTGGCAGATATACGCCAAACAGAACTGACGCAGATGCACTTAGTGGCAATATTAATCTCCCTTTTTATGTGTGGGACACTGCTGCAAAATTCAGGCCCACTGTATTACACTATACGGTATAAGTGGCAGAAAGTGGCTGGCAGATATACGCCAAACAGAACTGATGCAGATGCACTTAGTCGCAATATTAATCTCCCTTTTTATGTGTGGGATACTGCTGCAAAATTCAGGCCCACTGTATTACACTACACGGTATAAGTGGCAGAAAGTGGCTGGCAGATATACGCCAAACAGAACTGATGCAGATGAACTTAGTGGCAATATTAATCTCCCTTTTTATGTTTGGGACACTGCAGCAAAGAAAAAAACAGGCCCACTGTATTACACTACACGTTATAAGTGGCAGAAAGTGGCTGGCAGATATACGCCAAACAGAACTGACGCAGATGCAATTAGTGGCAATATTAATCTCCCTTTTTATGTGTGGACACTGCAGCAAAAAAACCAGTCCCACTGTATTACACTACACGGTATAAGTGGCAGAAAGTGGCTGGCAGATATAGGCCAAACAGAACTGACGCAGATGCACTTAGTGGCAATATTAATCTCCCTTTTTATGTGTGGGACACTGCAGCAAAAAAAAACAGGCCCACTGTATTACTCTACACAGTATAAGTGGTAGAATGTGGCTGGCAGATATGATCCAAACAGAACTGACGCAGATGCACGTTGTGGCAATATTAACCTCCCTTTTTATGTGTGGGACACTGCTGCAAAATTTAGGCCCACTATATTACTCTACACGGTATAAGTGGCAGAAAGTGGCTGGCAGATATACGCCAAACAGAACTGATGCAGATGCACTTAGTGGCAATATTAATCTCCCTTTTTATGTGTGGACACTGCAGCAAAAAAAATCAGTCCCACTGTATTACACTACACGGTATAAGTGGCAGAAAGTGGCTGGCAGATATACGCCACACAGAACTGATGCAGATGCACTTAGTGGCAATATTAATCTCCCTTTTTATGTGTGGGATACTGCTGCAAAATTCAGGCCCACTGTATTACACTACACGGTATAAGTGGCAGAAAGTGGCTGGCAGATATACGCCAAACAGAACTGATGCAGATGAACTTAGTGGCAATATTAATCTCCCTTTTTATGTTTGGGACACTGCAGCAAAGAAAAAAACAGGCCCACTGTATTACACTACACGGTATAAGTGGTAGAAAGTGGCTGGCAGATATACGCCAAACAGAACTGACGCAGATGCAATTAGTGGCAATATTAATCTCCCTTTTTATGTGTGGACACTGCAGCAAAAAAAACCAGTCCCACTGTATTACAGTACACGGTATAAGTGGCAGAAAGTGGCTGGCAGATATAGGCCAAACAGAACTGACGCAGATGCACTTAGTGGCAATATTAATCTCCCTTTTTATGTGTGGGACACTGCAGCAAAAAAAAAAACAGGCCCACTGTATTACACTACACAGTATAAGTGGCAGAATGTGGCTGGCAGATATGCGCCAAACAGAACTGATGCAGATGCACTTAGTCGCAATATTAATCTCCCTTTTTATGTGTGGGATACTGCTGCAAAATTCAGGCCCACTGTATTACACTACACGGTATAAGTGGCAGAAAGTGGCTGAGAGATATACGCCAAACAGAACTGACACAGATGCACTTAGTGACAATATTAATCTCCCTTTTTATGTGTGGGACACTGCAGTAAAAAAAAAACAGGCCCACTGTATTACACTACACGGTATAAGTGGCAGAAAGTGGCTGGCAGATATACACCAAACAGAACTGACGCAGATGCACTTAGTGGCAATACTAATCTCCCTTTTTATGTGTGGACACTGCTGCAAAATTCAGGCCCACTGTATTACCCTACACGGCATAAGTGGCAGAAAGTGGCTGAGAGATATACGCCAAACAGAACTGACACAGATGCACTTAGTGACAATATTAATCTCCCTTTTTATGTGTGGGACACTGCAGTAAAAAAAAAACAGGCCCACTGTATTACACTACACGGTATAAGTGGCAGAAAGTGGCTGGCAGATATACACCAAACAGAACTGACGCAGATGCACTTAGTGGCAATATTAATCTCCCTTTTTAGGTGTGGGACACTGCTGCAAAATTCAGGCCCACTGTATTACACTACACGGTATAAGTGGCATAAAGTGCCTGACATATAGACGCCAAACAGAACTGACGCAGATGCACTTAGTGGCAATATTAATCTCCCTTTTTATGTGTGGGACACTGCAGCAAAAAAAAAAGGCAGACTGTATTACACTACACGGTATAAGTGGCAGAAAGTGGCTGGCAGATATACGCCAAACAGAACTGACGCAGATGCACTTAGTGGCAATATTAATCTCCCTTTTTATGTGTGGGACACTGCTGCAAAATTCAGGCCCACTGTATTACACTGCACGGTATAAGTGGCAGAAAGTGGCTGGCAGATATACGCCAAACAGAACTGATGCAGATGCACTTAGTGGCAATATTAATCTCCTTTTTGTGTGTGGGACACTGCTGCAAAATTCAGGTCCACTGTATTACACTACACAGCATAAGTGGCAGAAAGTGGCTGGCAGATATATGCCAAACAGAACTGACGCGGAACTTAGTGGCAATATTAATCTCCCTTTTTATGTGTGGGACACTGCAGCAAAAAAAAAAAAAAAACAGGCCCACTGTATTACACTACATGGTATAAGTGGCAGAAAGTGGCTGGCAGATATACGCCAAACAGAACTGACGCAGATGCACTTAGTGGCAATATTAATCTCCCTTTTTATGTGTGGGACACTGCTGCAAAATTCAGGCCCACTGTATTACACTATACGGTATAAGTGGCAGAAAGTGGCTGGCAGATATACGCCAAACAGAACTGATGCAGATGCACTTAGTCGCAATATTAATCTCCCTTTTTCTGTGTGGGATACTGCTGCAAAATTCAGGCCCACTGTATTACACTACACGGTATAAGTGGCAGAAAGTGGCTGGCAGATATACGCCAAACAGAACTGATGCAGATGAACTTAGTGGCAATATTAATCTCCCTTTTTATGTTTGGGACACTGCAGCAAAGAAAAAAACAGGCCCACTGTATTACACTACACGGTATAAGTGGCAGAAAGTGGCTGGCAGATATAGGCCAAACAGAACTGACGCAGATGAACTTAGTGGCAATATTAATCTCCCTTTTTATGTGTGGACACTGCAGCAAAAAAATCCAGTCCCACAGTATTACACTACATGGTATAAGTGGCAGAAAGTGGCTGGCAGATATAGGCCAAACAGAACTGACGCAGATGCACTTAGTGGCAATATTAATCTCCCTTTTTATGTGTGGGACACTGCAGCAAAAAAAAACAGGCCCACTGTATTACACTACACAGTATAAGTGGCAGAATGTGGCTGGCAAATATGCGCCAAACAGAACTGACGCAGATGCACGTTGTGGCAATATTAACCTCCCTTTTTATGTGTGGGACACTGCTGCAAAATTTAGGCCCACTATATTACTCTACACGGTATAAGTGGCAGAAAGTGGCTGGCAGATATACGTCAAACAGAAGTGATGCAGACGCACTTAGTGGCAATATTAATCTCCCTTTTTATGTGTGGGACACTGCTGCAATACTCAGGCCCACTGCATTACACTACATGGTATAAGTGGAAGAAAGTGGCTGGCAGATATACACCAAACAGAAATGACGCAGAAGCACTTAGTGGCTATATTAATGTCCCTTTTTATGTGTGGGACACTGCTGCAAAATTCAGGCCCACTGTATTACACTACAGGGTATAAGTGGCAGAAAGTGGCTGGCAGATATACGCCAAACAGAACTGATGCAGATGCACTTAGTGGCAATATTAATCTCCCTTTTTATGTGTGGACACTGCAGCAAAAAAAATCAGTCCCACTGTATTACACTACACGGTATAAGTGGCAGAAAGTGGCTGGCAGATATACGCCACACAGAACTGATGCAGATGCACTTAGTGGCAATATTAATCTCCCTTTTTATGTGTGGGATACTGCTGTAACATTCAGGCCCACTGTATTACACTACACGGTATAAGTGGCAGAAAGTGGCTGGCAGATATACGCCAAACAGAACTGATGCAGATGCACTTAGTGGCAATATTAATCTCCCTTTTTATGTGTGGGATACTGCTGCAAAATTCAGGCCCACTGTATTACACTACACGGTATAAGTGGTAGAAAGTGGCTGGCAGATATACGCCAAACAGAACTGACGCAGATGCAATTAGTGGCAATATTAATCTCCCTTTTTATGTGTGGACACTGCAGCAAAAAAAAACAGTCCCACTGTATTACACTACACAGTATAAGTGGCAGAATGTGGTTGGCAGATATGCGCCAAACAGAACTGACGCAGATGCACGTTGTGGCAATATTAACCTCCCTTTTTATGTGTGGGACACTGCTGCAAAATTTAGGCCCACTATATTACTCTACACGGTATAAGTGGCAGAAAGTGGCTGGCAGATATACGTCAAACAGAAGTGACGCAGACGCACTTAGTGGCAATATTAATCTCCCTTTTTATGTGTGGGACACTGCTGCAATACTCAGGCCCACTGCATTACACTACACGGTATAAGTGGCAGAAAGTGGCTGGCAGATATACACCAAACAGAACTGACGCAGAAGCACTTAGTGGCTATATTAATGTCCCTTTTTATGTGTGGGACACTGCTGCAAAATTCAGGCCCACTGTATTACACTACACGGTATAAGTGGCAGAAAGTGGCTGGCAGATATACGCCAAACAGAACTGATGCAGATGCACTTAGTGGCAATATTAATCTCCCTTTTTATGTGTGGACACTGCAGCAAAAAAAAAATCAGTCCCACTGTATTACACTGCACGGTATAAGTGGCAGAAAGTGGCTGGCAGATATACGCCACACAGAACTGATGCAGATGCACTTAGTGGCAATATTAATCTCCTTTTTATGTGTGGGACACTGCTGCAAAATTCAGGTCCACTGTATTACACTACACAGCATAAGTGGCAGAAAGTGGCTGGCAGATATATGCCAAACAGAACTGACGCGGAACTTAGTGGCAATATTAATCTCCCTTTTTATGTGTGGGACACTGCAGCAAAAAAAAAAAAAAAAACAGGCCCACTGTATTACACTACATGGTATAAGTGGCAGAAAGTGGCTGGCAGATATACGCCAAACAGAACTGACGCAGATGCACTTAGTGGCAATATTAATCTCCCTTTTTATGTGTGGGACACTGCTGCAAAATTCAGGCCCACTGTATTACACTATACGGTATAAGTGGCAGAAAGTGGCTGGCAGATATACGCCAAACAGAACTGATGCAGATGCACTTAGTCGCAATATTAATCTCCCTTTTTATGTGTGGGATACTGCTGCAAAATTCAGGCCCACTGTATTACACTACACGGTATAAGTGGCAGAAAGTGGCTGGCAGATATACGCCAAACAGAACTGATGCAGATGAACTTAGTGGCAATATTAATCTCCCTTTTTATGTTTGGGACACTGCAGCAAAGAAAAAAACAGGCCCACTGTATTACACTACACGTTATAAGTGGCAGAAAGTGGCTGGCAGATATACGCCAAACAGAACTGACGCAGATGCAATTAGTGGCAATATTAATCTCCCTTTTTATGTGTGGACACTGCAGCAAAAAAACCAGTCCCACTGTATTACACTACACGGTATAAGTGGCAGAAAGTGGCTGGCAGATATAGGCCAAACAGAACTGACGCAGATGCACTTAGTGGCAATATTAATCTCCCTTTTTATGTGTGGGACACTGCAGCAAAAAAAAACAGGCCCACTGTATTACTCTACACAGTATAAGTGGCAGAATGTGGCTGGCAGATATGCGCCAAACAGAACTGACGCAGATGCACGTTGTGGCAATATTAACCTCCCTTTTTATGTGTGGGACACTGCTGCAAAATTTAGGCCCACTATATTACTCTACACGGTATAAGTGGCAGAAAGTGGCTGGCAGATATACGTCAAACAGAAGTGACCCAGACACACTTAGTGGCAATATTAATCTCCCTTTTTATGTGTGGGACACTGCTGCAATACTCAGGCCCACTGTATTACACTACACGGTATAAGTGGCAGAAAGTGGCTGGCAGATATACACCAAACAGAACTGACGCAGAAGCACTTAGTGGCTATATTAATGTCCCTTTTTATGTGTGGGACACTGCTGCAAAATTCAGGCCCACTGTATTACACTACAGGGTATAAGTGGCAGAAAGTGGCTGGCAGATATACGCCAAACAGAACTGATGCAGATGCACTTAGTGGCAATATTAATCTCCCTTTTTATGTGTGGACACTGCAGCAAAAAAAATCAGTCCCACTGTATTACACTACATGGTATAAGTGGCAGAAAGTGGCTGGCAGATATACGCCACACAGAACTGATGCAGATGCACTTAGTGGCAATATTAATCTCCCTTTTTATGTGTGGGATACTGCTGCAAAATTCAGGCCCACTGTATTACACTACACGGTATAAGTGGCAGAAAGTGGCTGGCAGATATACGCCAAACAGAACTGATGCAGATGAACTTAGTGGCAATATTAATCTCCCTTTTTATGTTTGGGACACTGCAGCAAAGAAAAAAACAGGTCCACTGTATTACACTACACGGTATAAGTGGTAGAAAGTGGCTGGCAGATATACGCCAAACAGAACTGACGCAGATGCAATTAGTGGCAATATTAATCTCCCTTTTTATGTGTGGGATACTGCAGCAAAAAAAAAACAGGCCCACTGTATTACACTACACAGTATAAATGGCAGAATGTGGCTGGCAGATATGCGCCAAACAGAACTGTTGCAGATGCACGTTGTGGCAATATTAACCTCCCTTTTTATGTGTGGGACACTGCTGCAAAATTTAGGCCCACTATATTACTCTACACGGTATAAGTGGCAGAAAGTGGCTGGCAGATATACGTCAAACAGAAGTGACGCAGACGCACTTAGTGGCAATATTAATCTCCCTTTTTATGTGTGGGACACTGCTGCAATACTCAGGCCCACTGCATTACACTACACGGTATAAGTGGCAGAAAGTGGCTGGCAGATATACACCAAACAGAACTGACGCAGAAGCACTTAGTGGCTATATTAATGTCCCTTTTTATGTGTGGGACACTGCTGCAAAATTCAGGCCCACTGTATTACACTACACGGTATAAGTGGCAGAAAGTGGCTGGCAGATATACGCCAAACAGAACTGATGCAGATGCACTTAGTGGCAATATTAATCTCCCTTTTTATGTGTGGACACTGCAGCAAAAAAAAAATCAGTCCCACTGTATTACACTGCACGGTATAAGTGGCAGAAAGTGGCTGGCAGAAATACGCCACACAGAACTGATGCAGATGCACTTAGTGGCAATATTAATCTCCCTTTTTATGTGTGGACACTGCAGCAAAAAAAAACAGTCCCACTGTATTACACTACACAGTATAAATGGCAGAATGTGGCTGGCAGATATGCGCCAAACAGAACTGTTGCAGATGCACGTTGTGGCAATATTAACCTCCCTTTTTATGTGTGGGACACTGCTGCAAAATTTAGGCCCACTATATTACTCTACACGGTATAAGTGGCAGAAAGTGGCTGGCAGATATACGTCAAACAGAAGTGACGCAGACGCACTTAGTGGCAATATTAATCTCCCTTTTTATGTGTGGGACACTGCTGCAATACTCAGGCCCACTGCATTACACTACACGGTATAAGTGGCAGAAAGTGGCTGGCAGATATACACCAAACAGAACTGACGCAGAAGCACTTAGTGGCTATATTAATGTCCCTTTTTATGTGTGGGACACTGCTGCAAAATTCAGGCCCACTGTATTACACTACACGGTATAAGTGGCAGAAAGTGGCTGGCAGATATACGCCAAACAGAACTGATGCAGATGCACTTAGTGGCAATATTAATCTCCCTTTTTATGTGTGGACACTGCAGCAAAAAAAAAATCAGTCCCACTGTATTACACTGCACGGTATAAGTGGCAGAAAGTGGCTGGCAGAAATACGCCACACAGAACTGATGCAGATGCACTTAGTGGCAATATTAATCTCCCTTTTTATGTGTGGACACTGCAGCAAAAAAAAACAGTCCCACTGTATTACACTACACGGTATAAGTGGCAGAAAGTGGCTAGCAGATATACGCCAAACAGAACTGACACAGATGCACTTAGTGGCAATATTAATCTCCCTTTTTATGTGTGGGACACTGCTGCAAAATTCAGGCCCACTGTATTACCCTACACGGCATAAGTGGCAGAAAGTGGCTGAGAGATATACGCCAAACAGAACTGACGCAGACGCACTTAGTGGCAATATTAATCTCCCTTTTTATGTGTGGGACACTGCAGCAAAAAAAAATGGGCAGACTGTAATACACTACACGGTATAAGTGGCAGAAAGTGGCTGGCAGATATACGCCAAACAGAACTGACACAGATGCACTTAGTGGCAATATTAATCTCCCTTTTTATGTGTGGGACACTGCTGCAAAATTCAGGCCCACTGTATTACACTGCACAGTATAAGTGTCAGAAAGTGGCTGGCAGATATACGCCAAACAGAACTGATGCAGATGCACTTAGTGGCAATATTAATCTCTCTTTTTATGTGTGGGACACTGCTGCAAAATTCAGGCCCACTGTATTACCCTACACGGCATAAGTGGCAGAAAGTGGCTAAAAGATATACGCCAAACAGAACTGACACAGATGCACTTAGTGACAATATTAATCTCCCTTTTTATGTGTAGGACACTGCAGCAAAAAAAAAAACAGGCCCACTGTATTACACTACACGGTATAAGTGGCAGAAAGTGGCCGGCAGATATACGCCAAACAGAACTGACGCAGATGCACTTAGTGGCAATATTAATCTCCCTTTTTAGGTGTGGGACACTGCTGCAAAATTCAGGCCCACTGTATTACACTACACGGTATACGTGGCAGAAAGTGGCTGGAAGATAAACGCCAAACAGAACTGATGCAGATGCACTTAGTGGCAATATTAATCTCCCTTTTTATGTGTGCGATGCTGCTGCAATATTCAGGCCCACTGTATAACACTACACGGTATAAGTGGCATAAAGTGGCTGGCAGATATACGCCAAACAGAACTGATGCAGATGCACTTAGTCGCAATATTAATCTCCCTTTTTATGTGTGGGATACTGCTGCAAAATTCAGGCCCACTGTATTACACTACACGGTATAAGTGGCAGAAAGTGGCTGGCAGATATACGCCAAACAGAACTTATGCAGATGAACTTAGTGGCAATATTAATCTCCCTTTTTATGTTTGGGACACTGCAGCAAAGAAAAAAAACAGGCCCACTGTATTACACTACACGGTATACGTGGCAGAAAGTGGCTGGCAGATATACGCCAAACAGAACTGACGCAGATGCAATTAGTGGCAATATTAATCTCCCTTTTTATGTGTGGACACTGCAGCAAAAAAAACCAGTCCCACTGTATTACACTACACTGTATAAGTGGCAGAAAGTGGCTGGCAGATATAGGCCAAACAGAACTGACGCAGATGCACTTAGTGGCAATATTAATCTCCCTTTTTATGTGTGGGACACTGCAGCAAAAAAAAACAGGCCCACTGTATTACACTACACGGTATAAGTGGCAGAATGTGGCTGGCAGATATGCGCCAAACAGAACTGATGCAGATGCACGTTGTGGCAATATTAACCTCCCTTTTTTTGTGTGGGTCACTGCTGCAAAATTTAGGCCCACTATATTATTCTACACGGTATAAGTGGCAGAAAGTGGCTGGCAGATATACGTCAAACA
Organism: Ranitomeya variabilis; assembly: GCF_051348905.1. NCBI lineage: Eukaryota > Metazoa > Chordata > Amphibia > Anura > Dendrobatidae > Ranitomeya > Ranitomeya variabilis. The sequence goes on from NC_135235.1 coordinate 353,143,475, forward strand.
GAAGTGACGCAGACGCACTTAGTGGCAATATTAATCTCCCTTTTTATGTGTGGGACACTGCTGCAAAACTCAGGCCCACTGCATTACACTACACGGTATAAGTGGCAGAAAGTGGCTGGCAGATATACGCCAAACAGAACTGACACAGATGCACTTAGTGGCAATATTAATCTCTCTTTTTATGTGTGGGACACTGCTGCAAAATTCAGGCCCACTGTATTACACTACACGGTATAAGTGGCAGAAAGTGGCTGGCAGATATACGCCAACAGAACTGATGCAGATGTACTTAGTGGCAATATTAATATCCCTTTTTATGTGTGGACACTGCAGCAAAAAAAAAACAGTCCCACTGTATTACACTACACGGTATAAGTGGCAGAAAGTGGCTAGCAGATATACGCCAAACAGAACTGACGCAGATGCACTTAGTGGCAATATTAACCTCCCTTTTTATGTGTGGGACACTGCTGCAAAATTCAGGCCCACTGTATTACACTACACGGTATAAGTGGCAGAAAGTGGCTGGCAGATATACGCCAAACAGAACTGACGCAGATGCACTTAGTGGCTATATTAATGTCCCTTTTTATGTGTGGGACACTGCTGCAAAATTCAGTCCCACTGTATTACACTACACGGTATAAGTGGCAGAAAGTGGCTGGCAGATATAGGCCAAACAGAACTGACGCAGATGCACTTAGTGGCAATATTAATCTCCCTTTTTATGTGTGGGACACTGCAGCAAAAAAAAACAGGCCCACTGTATTACTCTACACAGTATAAGTGGCAGAATGTGGCTGGCAGATATGCGCCAAACAGAACTGACGCAGATGCACGTTGTGGCAATATTAACCTCCCTTTTTATGTGTGGGACACTGCTGCAAAATTTAGGCCCACTATATTACTCTACACGGTATAAGTGGCAGAAAGTGGCTGGCAGATATACGCCAAACAGAACTGATGCAGATGCACTTAGTGGCAATATTAATCTCCCTTTTTATGTGTGGACACTGCAGCAAAAAAAATCAGTCCCACTGTATTACACTACACGGTATAAGTGGCAGAAAGTGGCTGGCAGATATACGCCACACAGAACTGATGCAGATGCACTTAGTGGCAATATTAATCTCCCTTTTTATGTGTGGGATACTGCTGCAATATTCAGGCCCACTGTATTACACTACACGGTATAAGTGGCAGAATGTGGCTGGCAGATATACGCCAAACAGAACTGACGCAGATGCTCTTAGTGGCAATATTAATCTCCCTTTTTATGTGTGGGATACTGCTGCAAAATTCAGGCCCACTGTATTACACTACACGGTATAAGTGGCAGAATGTGGCTGGCAGATATACGCCAAACAGAACTGACGCAGATGCTCTTAGTGGCAATATTAATCTCCCTTTTTATGTGTGGGACACTGCAGGAAAAAAAAACAGGCCCAGTGTATTACACTACACGGTATAAGTGGCAGAAAGTGGCTGGCAGATATACGCCAAACAGAACTGACGCAGATGCAATTAGTGGGAATATTAATCTCCCTTTTTATGTGTGGGACACTGCTGCAAAATTCAGGCCCACTGTATTACACTGCACGGTATAAGTGGCAGAAAGTGGCTGGCAGATATACGCTAAACAGAACTGATGCAGATGCACTTAGTGGCAATATTAATCTCCCTTTTTATGTGTGGGACACTGCTGCAAAATTCAGGCCCACTGTATTACCCTACACGGCATAAGTGGAGGAAAGTGGCTAAGAGGTATACGCCAAACAGAACTGACACAGATGCACTTAGTGACAATATTAATCTCCCTTTTTATTTGTGGGACACTGCAGCAAAAAAAAAAACAGGCCCACTGTATTACACTACACGGTATAAGTGGCAGAAAGTGGCTGGCAGATATACGCCAAACAGAACTGACGCAGATGCACTTAGTGGCAATATTAATCTCCCTTTTTAGGTGTGGGACACTGCTGCAAAATTCAGGCCCACTGTATTACACTACACGGTATACGTGGCAGAAAGTGGCTGGCAGATATATGCCAAACAGAACTGACACAGATGCACTTAGTGACAATATTAATCTACCTTTTTATGTGTGGGATACTGCAGCAAAAAAAAAAACAGGCCCACTGTATTACACTACACGGTATAAGTGGCAGAAAGTGGCTGGCAGATATACGCCAAACAGAACTGACGCAGATGCACTTAGTGGCAATATTAATCTCCCTTTTTAGGTGTGGGACACTGCTGCAAAATTCAGGCCCACTGTATAACACTACACGGTATAAGTGGCATAAAGTGGCTGGCAGATATACGCCAAACAGAACTGATGCAGATGCACTTAGTGGCAATATTAATCTCCTTTTTGTGTGTGGGACACTGCTGCAAAATTCAGGTCCACTGTATTACACTACACAGCATAAGTGGCAGAAAGTGGCTGGCAGATATATGCCAAACAGAACTGACGCGGAACTTAGTGGCAATATTAATCTCCCTTTTTATGTGTGGGACACTGCAGCAAAAAAAAAAAAAAAAACAGGCCCACTGTATTACTCTACACAGTATAAGTGGCAGAATGTGGCTGGCAGATATGCGCCAAACAGAACTGACGCAGATGCACTTAGTCGCAATATTAATCTCCCTTTTTATGTGTGGGATACTGTTGCAAAATTCAGGCCCACTGTATTACACTACACGGTATAAGTGGCAGAAAGTGGCTGGCAGATATACGCCAAACAGAACTGACGCAGATGCACTTAGTGGCAATATTAATCTCCCTTTTTATGTGTGGACACTGCAGCAAAAAAAAACAGTCGCACTGTATTACACTACACGGTATAAGTGGCAGAAAGTGGCTGGCAGATATAGGCCAAACAGAACTGACGCAGATGCACTTAGTGGCAATATTAATCTCCCTTTTTATGTGTGGGGCACTGCAGCAAAAAAAAAAACAGGCCCACTGAATTACACTACACGATATAAGTGGCAGAAAGTGGCTGGCAGATATCCGCCAAACAGAACTGACGCAGATGCACTTAGTGGCTATATTATCGTCCTTTTCATGTGTTGGACACTGCTGCAAAACTCAGGCCCACTGCATTACACTACACGGTATAAGTGGCAGAAAGTGGCTGGCAGATATACACCAAAAAAACTGACGCAGATGCACTTAGTGGCAATATTAATCTCCCTTTTTATGTGTGGGACATTGCAGCAAAAAAAAAAACAGGCCCACTGTATTACACTACACGGTATAAGTGGCAGAAAGTGGCTGGCAGATATACGCCAAACAGAACTGACACAGATGCACTTAGTGGCAATATTAATCTCCCTTTTTATGTGTGGGACACTGCAGAAAAAAAAACCAGGCCCACTGTATTACACTACACGGTATAAGTGGCAGAAAGTGGCTGGCAGATATAACCCAAACAGAACTGACGCAGATGCACTTAGTGGCAATATTAACCTCCCTTTTTATGTGTGGGACACTGCTGCAAAATTCAGACCCACTGTATTACACTACACGGTATAAGTGGCAGAAAGTGGCTGCTAGATATACGCCAAACAGAACTGATGCATATGCACTTAGTGGCTATATTAATGTCCCTTTTTATATGTGGGACACTGCTGCAAAATTCAGGCCCACTGTATTACACTACACGGTGTAAGTGGCAGAAAGTGGCTGGCAGATATACGCCAAACAGAACTGATGCAGATGCACTTAGTGGCAATATTAATCTCCCTTTTTATGTGTGGACACTGCAGCAAAAATAAACAGTCCCACTGTATTACACTACACGGTATGAGTGGCAGAATGTGGCTGGCAGATATACGCCAAACAGAACTGACACAGATGCACTTAGTGGCAATATTAATCTCCCTTTTTATGTGTGGACACTGCAGCAAAAAAAATCAGTCCCACTGTATTACACTACACGGTATAAGTGGCAGAAAGTGGCTGGCAGATATACGCCACACAGAACTGATGCAGATGCACTTAATGGCAATATTAATCTCCCTTTTTATGTGTGGACACTGTAGCAAAAAAAAACAGTCCCACTGTATTACACTACACGGTATAAGTGGCAGAAAGTGGCTAGCAGATATACGCCAAACAGAACTGACACAGATGCACTTAGTGGCAATATTAATCTCCCTTTTTATGTGTGGGACACTGCTGCAAAATTCAGGCCCACTGTATTACACTGCAAGGTATAAGGGGCATAAAGTGCCTGGCAGATATACGCCAAACAGAACTGACGCAGACGCACTTAGTGGCAATATTAATCTCCCTTTTTATGTGTGGGACACTGCAGCAAAAAAAAAGGGCAGACTGTAATACACTACACGGTATAAGTGGCAGAAAGTGGCTGGCAGATATACGCCAAACAGAACTGACGCAGATGCACTTAGTGGCAATATTAATCTCCCTTTTTATGTGTGGGACACTGCTGCAAAATTCAGGCCCACTGTATTACACTGCACGGTATAAGTGTCAGAAAGTGGCTGGCAGATATACGCCAAACAGAACTGACACAGATGCACTTAGTGACAATATTAATCTCCCTTTTTATGTGTGGGACACTGCAGCAAAAAAAAACAGGCCCACTGAATTACTCTACACAGTATAAGTGGCAGAATGTGGCTGGCAGATATGCGCCAAACAGAACTGACGCAGATGCACGTTGTGGCAATATTAACCTCCCTTTTTATGTGTGGGACACTGCTGCAAAATTTAGGCCCACTATATTACTCTACATGGTATAAGTGGCAGAAAGTGGCTGGCAGATATACGCCAAACAGAACTGATGCAGATGCACTTAGTGGCAATATTAATCTCCCTTTTTATGTGTGGACACTGCAGCAAAAAAAATCAGTCCCACTGTATTACACTACACGGTATAAGTGGCAGAAAGTGGCTGGCAGATATACGCCACACAGAACTGATGCAGATGCACTTAGTGGCAATATTAATCTCCCTTTTTATGTGTGGGATACTGCTGCAAAATTCAGGCCCACTGTATTACACTACACGGTATAAGTGGCAGAATGTGGCTGGCAGATATACGCCAAACAGAACTGACGCAGATGCTCTTAGTGGCAATATTAATCTCCCTTTTTATGTGTGGGATACTGCTGCAAAATTCAGGCCCACTGTATTACACTACACGGTATAAGTGGCAGAATGTGGCTGGCAGATATACGCCAAACAGAACTGACGCAGATGCTCTTAGTGGCAATATTAATCTCCCTTTTTATGTGTGGGACACTGCAGGAAAAAAAAACAGGCCCAGTGTATTACACTACACGGTATAAGTGGCAGAAAGTGGCTGGCAGATATACGCCAAACAGAACTGACGCAGATGCAATTAGTGGGAATATTAATCTCCCTTTTTATGAGTGGGACACTGCTGCAAAATTCAGGCCCACTGTATTACACTGCACGGTATAAGTGGCAGAAAGTGGCTGGCAGATATACGCTAAACAGAACTGATGCAGATGCACTTAGTGGCAATATTAATCTCCCTTTTTATGTGTGGGACACTGCTGCAAAATTCAGGCCCACTGTATTACCCTACACGGCATAAGTGGAGGAAAGTGGCTAAGAGGTATACGCCAAACAGAACTGACACAGATGCACTTAGTGACAATATTAATCTCCCTTTTTATTTGTGGGACACTGCAGCAAAAAAAAAAACAGGCCCACTGTATTACACTACACGGTATAAGTGGCAGAAAGTGGCTGGCAGATATACGCCAAACAGAACTGACGCAGATGCACTTAGTGGCAATATTAATCTCCCTTTTTAGGTGTGGGACACTGCTGCAAAATTCAGGCCCACTGTATTACACTACACGGTATACGTGGCAGAAAGTGGCTGGCAGATATATGCCAAACAGAACTGACACAGATGCACTTAGTGACAATATTAATCTACCTTTTTATGTGTGGGATACTGCAGCAAAAAAAAAAACAGGCCCACTGTATTACACTACACGGTATAAGTGGCAGAAAGTGGCTGGCAGATATACGCCAAACAGAACTGACGCAGATGCACTTAGTGGCAATATTAATCTCCCTTTTTAGGTGTGGGACACTGCTGCAAAATTCAGGCCCACTGTATAACACTACACGGTATAAGTGGCATAAAGTGGCTGGCAGATATACGCCAAACAGAACTGATGCAGATGCACTTAGTGGCAATATTAATCTCCTTTTTGTGTGTGGGACACTGCTGCAAAATTCAGGTCCACTGTATTACACTACACAGCATAAGTGGCAGAAAGTGGCTGGCAGATATATGCCAAACAGAACTGACGCGGAACTTAGTGGCAATATTAATCTCCCTTTTTATGTGTGGGACACTGCAGCAAAAAAAAAAAAAAAAAACAGGCCCACTGTATTACACTACATGGTATAAGTGGCAGAAAGTGGCTGGCAGATATACGCCAAACAGAACTGACGCAGATGCACTTAGTGGCAATATTAATCTCCCTTTTTATGTGTGGGACACTGCTGCAAAATTCAGGCCCACTGTATTACACTATACGGTATAAGTGGCAGAAAGTGGCTGGCAGATATACGCCAAACAGAACTGATGCAGATGCACTTAGTCGCAATATTAATCTCCCTTTTTCTGTGTGGGATACTGCTGCAAAATTCAGGCCCACTGTATTACACTACACGGTATAAGTGGCAGAATGTGGCTGGCAGATATACGCCAAACAGAACTGACGCAGATGCACTTAGTGGCAATATTAATCTCCCTTTTTAGGTGTGGGACACTGCTGCAAAATTCAGGCCCACTGTATAACACTACACGGTATAAGTGGCATAAAGTGGCTGGCAGATATACGCCAAACAGAACTGATGCAGATGCACTTAGTGGCAATATTAATCTCCTTTTTGTGTGTGGGACACTGCTGCAAAATTCAGGTCCACTGTATTACACTACACAGCATAAGTGGCAGAAAGTGGCTGGCAGATATATGCCAAACAGAACTGACGCGGAACTTAGTGGCAATATTAATCTCCCTTTTTATGTGTGGGACACTGCAGCAAAAAAAAAAAAAAAAACAGGCCCACTGTATTACACTACATGGTATAAGTGGCAGAAAGTGGCTGGCAGATATACGCCAAACAGAACTGACGCAGATGCACTTAGTGGCAATATTAATCTCCCTTTTTATGTGTGGGACACTGCTGCAAAATTCAGGCCCACTGTATTACACTATACGGTATAAGTGGCAGAAAGTGGCTGGCAGATATACGCCAAACAGAACTGATGCAGATGCACTTAGTCGCAATATTAATCTCCCTTTTTCTGTGTGGGATACTGCTGCAAAATTCAGGCCCACTGTATTACACTACACGGTATAAGTGGCAGAAAGTGGCTGGCAGATATACGCCAAACAGAACTGATGCAGATGAACTTAGTGGCAATATTAATCTCCCTTTTTATGTTTGGGACACTGCAGCAAAGAAAAAAACAGGCCCACTGTATTACACTACACGGTATAAGTGGCAGAAAGTGGCTGGCAGATATACGCCAAACAGAACTGACGCAGATGCAATTAGTGGCAATATTAATCTCCCTTTTTATGTGTGGGACACTGCAGCAAAAAAAAACAGGCCCACTGTATTACACTACACAGTATAAGTGGCAGAATGTGGCTGGCAGATATGCGCCAAACAGAACTGACGCAGATGCACGTTGTGGCAATATTAACCTCCCTTTTTATGTGTGGGACACTGCTGCAAAATTTAGGCCCACTATATTACTCTACACGGTATAAGTGGCAGAAAGTGGCTGGCAGATATACGTCAAACAGAAGTGATGCAGACGCACTTAGTGGCAATATTAATCTCCCTTTTTATGTGTGGGACACTGCTGCAATACTCAGGCCCACTGCATTACACTACACGGTATAAGTGGCAGAAAGTGGCTGGCAGATATACACCAAACAGAACTGACGCAGGAGCACTTAGTGGCTATATTAATGTCCCTTTTTATGTGTGGGACACTGCTGCAAAATTCAGGCCCACTGTATTACACTACAGGGTATAAGTGGCAGAAAGTGGCTGGCAGATATACGCCAAACAGAACTGATGCAGATGCACTTAGTGGCAATATTAATCTCCCTTTTTATGTGTGGACACTGCAGCAAAAAAAATCAGTCCCACTGTATTACACTACACGGTATAAGTGGCAGAAAGTGGCTGGCAGATATACGCCACACAGAACTGATGCAGATGCACTTAGTGGCAATATTAATCTCCCTTTTTATGTGTGGGATACTGCTGCAAAATTCAGGCCCACTGTATTACACTACACGGTATAAGTGGCAAAAAGTGGCTGGCAGATATACGCCAAACAGAACTGATGCAGATGAACTTAGTGGCAATATTAATCTCCCTTTTTATGTTTGGGACACTGCAGCAAAGAAAAAAACAGGCCCACTGTATTACACTACACGGTATAAGTGGTAGAAAGTGGCTGGCAGATATACGCCAAACAGAACTGACGCAGATGCAATTAGTGGCAATATTAATCTCCCTTTTTATGTGTGGACACTGCAGCAAAAAAAACCAGTCCCACTGTATTACAGTACACGGTATAAGTGGCAGAAAGTGGCTGGCAGATATAGGCCAAACAGAACTGACGCAGATGCACTTAGTGGCAATATTAACCTCCCTTTTTATGTGTGGGACACTGCAGCAAAAAAAAAACAGGCCCACTGTATTACACTACACAGTATAAGTGGCAGAATGTGGCTGGCAGATATGCGCCAAACAGAACTGACGCAGATGCACGTTGTGGCAATATTAACCTCCCTTTTTATGTGTGGAACACTGCTGCAAAATTTAGGCCCACTATATTACTCTACACGGTATAAGTGGCAGAAAGTGGCTGAGAGATATACGCCAAACAGAACTGACACAGATGCACTTAGTGACAATATTAATCTCCCTTTTTATGTGTGGGACACTGCAGTAAAAAAAAACCAGGCCCACTGTATTACACTACACGGTATAAGTGGCAGAAAGTGGCTGGCAGATATACACCAAACAGAACTGACGCAGATGCACTTAGTGGCAATACTAATCTCCCTTTTTATGTGTGGGACACTGCTGCAAAATTCAGGCCCACTGTATTACCCTACACGGCATAAGTGGCAGAAAGTGGCTGAGAGATATACGCCAAACAGAACTGACACATATGCACTTAGTGACAATATTAATCTCCCTTTTTATGTGTGGGACACTGCAGCAAAAAAAAAAGGCAGACTGTATTACACTACACGGTATAAGTGGCAGAAAGTGGCTGGCAGATATACGCCAAACAGAACTGACGCAGATGCACTTAGTGGCAATATTAATCTCCATTTTTATGTGTGGGACACTGCTGCAAAATTCAGGCCCACTGTATTACACTGCACGGTATAAGTGGCAGAAAGTGGCTGGCAGATATACGCCAAACAGAACTGATGCAGATGCACTTAGTGGCAATATTAATCTCCTTTTTGTGTGTGGGACACTGCTGCAAAATTCAGGTCCACTGTATTACACTACACAGCATAAGTGGCAGAAAGTGGCTGGCAGATATATGCCAAACAGAACTGACGCGGAACTTAGTGGCAATATTAATCTCCCTTTTTATGTGTGGGACACTGCAGCAAAAAAAAAAAAAAAAACAGGCCCACTGTATTACACTACATGGTATAAGTGGCAGAAAGTGGCTGGCAGATATACGCCAAACAGAACTGACGCAGATGCACTTAGTGGCAATATTAATCTCCCTTTTTATGTGTGGGACACTGCTGCAAAATTCAGGCCCACTGTATTACACTATACGGTATAAGTGGCAGAAAGTGGCTGGCAGATATACGCCAAACAGAACTGATGCAGATGCACTTAGTCACAATATTAATCTCCCTTTTTCTGTCTGGGATACTGCTGCAAAATTCAGGCCCACTGTATTACACTACACGGTATAAGTGGCAGAAAGTGGCTGGCAGATATACGCCAAACAGAACTGATGCAGATGAACTTAGTGGCAATATTAATCTCCCTTTTTATGTTTGGGACACTGCAGCAAAGAAAAAAACAGGCCCACTGTATTACACTACACGGTATAAGTGGCAGAAAGTGGCTGGCAGATATAGGCCAAACAGAACTGACACAGATGCAATTAGTGGCAATATTAATCTCCCTTTTTATGTGTGGACACTGCAGCAAAAAAATCCAGTCCCACAGTATTACACTACATGGTATAAGTGGCAGAAAGTGGCTGGCAGATATAGGCCAAACAGAACTGACGCAGATGCACTTAGTGGCAATATTAATCTCCCTTTTTTTGTGTGGGACACTGCAGCAAAAAAAAACAGGCCCACTGTATTACACTACACAGTATAAGTGGCAGAATGTGGCTGGCAGATATGCGCCAAACAGAACTGACGCAGATGCACGTTGTGGCAATATTAACCTCCCTTTTTATGTGTGGGACACTGCTGCAAAATTTAGGCCCACTATATTACTCTACACGGTATAAGTGGCAGAAAGTGGCTGGCAGATATACGTCAAACAGAAGTGATGCAGACGCACTTAGTGGCAATATTAATCTCCCTTTTTATGTGTGGGACACTGCTGCAATACTCAGGCCCACTGCATTACACTACACGGTATAAGTGGCAGAAAGTGGCTGGCAGATATACACCAAACAGAACTGACGCAGAAGCACTTAGTGGCTATATTAATGTCCCTTTTTATGTGTGGGACACTGCTGCAAAATTCAGGCCCACTGTATTACACTACAAGGTATAAGTGGCAGAAAGTGGCTGGCAGATATACGCCAAACAGAACTGATGCAGATGCACTTAGTGGCAATATTAATCTCCCTTTTTATGTGTGGACACTGCAGCAAAAAAAATCAGTCCCACTGTATTACACTACACGGTATAAGTGGCAGAAAGTGGCTGGCAGATATACGCCACACAGAACTGATGCAGATGCACTTAGTGGCAATATTAATCTCCCTTTTTATGTGTGGGATACTGCTGCAACATTCAGGCCCACTGTATTACACTACACGGTATAAGTGGCAGAAAGTGGCTGGCAGATATACGCCAAACAGAACTGATGCAGATGCACTTAGTGGCAATATTAATCTCCCTTTTTATGTGTGGGATACTGCTGCAAAATTCAGGCCCACTGTATTACACTACACGGTATAAGTGGTAGAAAGTGGCTGGCAGATATACGCCAAACAGAACTGACGCAGATGCAATTAGTGGCAATATTAATCTCCCTTTTTATGTGTGGACACTGCAGCAAAAAAAACCAGTCCCACTGTATTACACTACACGGTATAAGTGGCAGAAAGTGGCTGGCAGATATAGGCCAAACAGAACTGACGCAGATGCACTTAGTGGCAATATTAATCTCCCTTTTTATGTGTGGGACACTGCAGCAAAAAAAAAAACAGGCCCACTGTATTACACTACACAGTATAAGTGGCAGAATGTGGCTGGCAGATATGCGCCAAACAGAACTGACGCAGATGCACGTTGTGGCAATATTAACCTCCCTTTTTATGTGTGGGACACTGCTGCAATACTCAGGCCCACTGCATTACACTACACGGTATAAGTGGCAGAAAGTGGCTGGCAGATATACACCAAACAGAACTGACGCAGAAGCACTTAGTGGCTATATTAATGTCCCTTTTTATGTGTGGGACACTGCTGCAAAATTCAGGCCCACTGTATTACACTGCACGGTATAAGTGGCAGAAAGTGGCTGGCAGATATACGCCACACAGAACTGATGCAGATGCACTTAGTGGCAATATTAATCTCCTTTTTATGTGTGGGACACTGCTGCAAAATTCAGGTCCACTGTATTACACTACACAGCATAAGTGGCAGAAAGTGGCTGGCAGATATATGCCAAACAGAACTGACGCGGAACTTAGTGGCAATATTAATCTCCCTTTTTATGTGTGGGACACTGCAGCAAAAAAAAAAAAAAAAAACAGGCCCACTGTATTACACTACATGGTATAAGTGGCAGAAAGTGGCTGGCAGATATACGCCAAACAGAACTGACGCAGATGCACTTAGTGGCAATATTAATCTCCCTTTTTATGTGTGGGACACTGCTGCAAAATTCAGGCCCACTGTATTACACTATACGGTATAAGTGGCAGAAAGTGGCTGGCAGATATACGCCAAACAGAACTGATGCAGATGCACTTAGTCGCAATATTAATCTCCCTTTTTATGTGTGGGATACTGCTGCAAAATTCAGGCCCACTGTATTACACTACACGGTATAAGTGGCAGAAAGTGGCTGGCAGATATACGCCAAACAGAACTGATGCAGATGAACTTAGTGGCAATATTAATCTCCCTTTTTATGTTTGGGACACTGCAGCAAAGAAAAAAACAGGCCCACTGTATTACACTACACGTTATAAGTGGCAGAAAGTGGCTGGCAGATATACGCCAAACAGAACTGACGCAGATGCAATTAGTGGCAATATTAATCTCCCTTTTTATGTGTGGACACTGCAGCAAAAAAACCAGTCCCACTGTATTACACTACACGGTATAAGTGGCAGAAAGTGGCTGGCAGATATAGGCCAAACAGAACTGACGCAGATGCACTTAGTGGCAATATTAATCTCCCTTTTTATGTGTGGGACACTGCAGCAAAAAAAAACAGGCCCACTGTATTACTCTACACAGTATAAGTGGCAGAATGTGGCTGGCAGATATGCGCCAAACAGAACTGACGCAGATGCACGTTGTGGCAATATTAACCTCCCTTTTTATGTGTGGGACACTGCTGCAAAATTTAGGCCCACTATATTACTCTACACGGTATAAGTGGCAGAAAGTGGCTGGCAGATATACGCCAAACAGAACTGATGCAGATGCACTTAGTGGCAATATTAATCTCCCTTTTTATGTGTGGACACTGCAGCAAAAAAAATCAGTCCCACTGTATTACACTACACGGTATAAGTGGCAGAAAGTGGCTGGCAGATATACGCCACACAGAACTGATGCAGATGCACTTAGTGGCAATATTAATCTCCCTTTTTATGTGTGGGATACTGTTGCAAAATTCAGGCCCACTGTATTACACTACACGGTATAAGTGGCAGAAAGTGGCTGGCAGATATACGCCAAACAGAACTGATGCAGATGAACTTAGTGGCAATATTAATCTCCCTTTTTATGTTTGGGACACTGCAGCAAAGAAAAAAACAGGCCCACTGTATTACACTACACGGTATAAGTGGTAGAAAGTGGCTGGCAGATATACGCCAAACAGAACTGACGCAGATGCAATTAGTGGCAATATTAATCTCCCTTTTTATGTGTGGACACTGCAGCAAAAAAAACCAGTCCCACTGTATTACAGTACACGGTATAAGTGGCAGAAAGTGGCTGGCAGATATAGGCCAAACAGAACTGACGCAGATGCACTTAGTGGCAATATTAATCTCCCTTTTTATGTGTGGGACACTGCAGCAAAAAAAAAACAGGCCCACTGTATTACACTACACAGTATAAGTGGCAGAATGTGGCTGGCAGATATGCGCCAAACAGAACTGACGCAGATGCACGTTGTGGCAATATTAACCTCCCTTTTTATGTGTGGAACACTGCTGCAAAATTTAGGCCCACTATATTACTCTACACGGTATAAGTGGCAGAAAGTGGCTGAGAGATATACGCCAAACAGAACTGACACAGATGCACTTAGTGACAATATTAATCTCCCTTTTTATGTGTGGGACACTGCAGTAAAAAAAAAACAGGCCCACTGTATTACACTACACGGTATAAGTGGCAGAAAGTGGCTGGCAGATATACACCAAACAGAACTGACGCAGATGCACTTAGTGGCAATACTAATCTCCCTTTTTATGTGTGGGACACTGCTGCAAAATTCAGGCCCACTGTATTACCCTACACGGCATAAGTGGCAGAAAGTGGCTGAGAGATATACGCCAAACAGAACTGACACAGATGCACTTAGTGACAATATTAATCTCCCTTTTTATGTGTGGGACACTTCAGTAAAAAAAAAACAGGCCCACTGTATTACACTACACGGTATAAGTGGCAGAAAGTGGCTGGCAGATATACACCAAACAGAACTGACGCAGATGCACTTAGTGGCAATATTAATCTCCCTTTTTAGGTGTGGGACACTGCTGCAAAATTCAGGCCCACTGTATTACACTACACGGTATAAGTGGCATAAAGTGCCTGACATATAGACGCCAAACAGAACTGACGCAGATGCACTTAGTGGCAATATTAATCTCCCTTTTTATGTGTGGGACACTGCAGCAAAAAAAAAAGGCAGACTGTATTACACTACACGGTATAAGTGGCAGAAAGTGGCTGGCAGATATACGCCAAACAGAACTGACGCAGATGCACTTAGTGGCAATATTAATCTCCCTTTTTATGTGTGGGACACTGCTGCAAAATTCAGGCCCACTGTATTACACTGCACGGTATAAGTGGCAGAAAGTGGCTGGCAGATATACGCCAAACAGAACTGATGCAGATGCACTTAGTGGCAATATTAATCTCCTTTTTGTGTGTGGGACACTGCTGCAAAATTCAGGTCCACTGTATTACACTACACAGCATAAGTGGCAGAAAGTGGCTGGCAGATATATGCCAAACAGAACTGACGCGGAACTTAGTGGCAATATTAATCTCCCTTTTTATGTGTGGGACACTGCAGCAAAAAAAAAAAAAAAAACAGGCCCACTGTATTACACTACATGGTATAAGTGGCAGAAAGTGGCTGGCAGATATACGCCAAACAGAACTGACGCAGATGCACTTAGTGGCAATATTAATCTCCCTTTTTATGTGTGGGACACTGCTGCAAAATTCAGGCCCACTGTATTACACTATACGGTATAAGTGGCAGAAAGTGGCTGGCAGATATACGCCAAACAGAACTGATGCAGATGCACTTAGTCGCAATATTAATCTCCCTTTTTCTGTGTGGGATACTGCTGCAAAATTCAGGCCCACTGTATTACACTACACGGTATAAGTGGCAGAAAGTGGCTGGCAGATATACGCCAAACAGAACTGATGCAGATGAACTTAGTGGCAATATTAATCTCCCTTTTTATGTTTGGGACACTGCAGCAAAGAAAAAAACAGGCCCACTGTATTACACTACACGGTATAAGTGGCAGAAAGTGGCTGGCAGATATAGGCCAAACAGAACTGACACAGATGCAATTAGTGGCAATATTAATCTCCCTTTTTATGTGTGGACACTGCAGCAAAAAAATCCAGTCCCACAGTATTACACTACATGGTATAAGTGGCAGAAAGTGGCTGGCAGATATAGGCCAAACAGAACTGACGCAGATGCACTTAGTGGCAATATTAATCTCCCTTTTTATGTGTGGGACACTGCAGCAAAAAAAAACAGGCCCACTGTATTACACTACACAGTATAAGTGGCAGAATGTGGCTGGCAGATATGCGCCAAACAGAACTGACGCAGATGCACGTTGTGGCAATATTAACCTCCCTTTTTATGTGTGGGACACTGCTGCAAAATTTAGGCCCACTATATTACTCTACACGGTATAAGTGGCAGAAAGTGGCTGGCAGATATACGTCAAACAGAAGTGATGCAGACGCACTTAGTGGCAATATTAATCTCCCTTTTTATGTGTGGGACACTGCTGCAATACTCAGGCCCACTGCATTACACTACACGGTATAAGTGGCAGAAAGTGGCTGGCAGATATACACCAAACAGAACTGACGCAGAAGCACTTAGTGGCTATATTAATGTCCCTTTTTATGTGTGGGACACTGCTGCAAAATTCAGGCCCACTGTATTACACTACAGGGTATAAGTGGCAGAAAGTGGCTGGCAGATATACGCCAAACAGAACTGATGCAGATGCACTTAGTGGCAATATTAATCTCCCTTTTTATGTGTGGACACTGCAGCAAAAAAAATCAGTCCCACTGTATTACACTACACGGTATAAGTGGCAGAAAGTGGCTTGCAGATATACGCCACACAGAACTGATGCAGATGCACTTAGTGGCAATATTAATCTCCCTTTTTATGTGTGGGATACTGCTGTAACATTCAGGCCCACTGTATTACACTACACGGTATAAGTGGCAGAAAGTGGCTGGCAGATATACGCCAAACAGAACTGATGCAGATGCACTTAGTGGCAATATTAATCTCCCTTTTTATGTGTGGGATACTGCTGCAAAATTCAGGCCCACTGTATTACACTACACGGTATAAGTGGTAGAAAGTGGCTGGCAGATATACGCCAAACAGAACTGACGCAGATGCAATTAGTGGCAATATTAATCTCCCTTTTTATGTGTGGACACTGCAGCAAAAAAAACCAGTCCCACTGTATTACACTACACGGTATAAGTGGCAGAAAGTGGCTGGCAGATATAGGCCAAACAGAACTGACGCAGATGCACTTAGTGGCAATATTAATCTCCCTTTTTATGTGTGGGACACTGCAGCAAAAAAAAACCAGGCCCACTGTATTACACTACACAGTATAAGTGGCAGAATGTGGCTGGCAGATATGCGCCAAACAGAACTGACGCAGATGCACGTTGTGGCAATATTAACCTCCCTTTTTATGTGTGGGACACTGCTGCAAAATTTAGGCCCACTATATTACTCTACACGGTATAAGTGGCAGAAAGTGGCTGGCAGATATACGTCAAACAGAAGTGACGCAGACGCACTTAGTGGCAATATTAATCTCCCTTTTTATGTGTGGGACACTGCTGCAATACTCAGGCCCACTGCATTACACTACACGGTATAAGTGGCAGAAAGTGGCTGGCAGATATACACCAAACAGAACTGACGCAGAAGCACTTAGTGGCTATATTAATGTCCCTTTTTATGTGTGGGACACTGCTGCAAAATTCAGGCCCACTGTATTACACTACACGGTATAAGTGGCAGAAAGTGGCTGGCAGATATACGCCAAACAGAACTGATGCAGATGCACTTAGTGGCAATATTAATCTCCCTTTTTATGTGTGGACACTGCAGCAAAAAAAAAATCAGTCCCACTGTATTACACTGCACGGTATAAGTGGCAGAAAGTGGCTGGCAGATATACGCCACACAGAACTGATGCAGATGCACTTAGTGGCAATATTAATCTCCTTTTTATGTGTGGGACACTGCTGCAAAATTCAGGTCCACTGTATTACACTACACAGCATAAGTGGCAGAAAGTGGCTGGCAGATATATGCCAAACAGAACTGACGCGGAACTTAGTGGCAATATTAATCTCCCTTTTTATGTGTGGGACACTGCAGCAAAAAAAAAAAAAAAAACAGGCCCACTGTATTACACTACATGGTATAAGTGGCAGAAAGTGGCTGGCAGATATACGCCAAACAGAACTGACGCAGATGCACTTAGTGGCAATATTAATCTCCCTTTTTATGTGTGGGACACTGCTGCAAAATTCAGGCCCACTGTATTACACTATACGGTATAAGTGGCAGAAAGTGGCTGGCAGATATACGCCAAACAGAACTGATGCAGATGCACTTAGTCGCAATATTAATCTCCCTTCTTATGTGTGGGATACTGCTGCAAAATTCAGGCCCACTGTATTACACTACACGGTATAAGTGGCAGAAAGTGGCTGGCAGATATACGCCAAACAGAACTGATGCAGATGAACTTAGTGGCAATATTAATCTCCCTTTTTATGTTTGGGACACTGCAGCAAAGAAAAAAACAGGCCCACTGTATTACACTACACGTTATAAGTGGCAGAAAGTGGCTGGCAGATATACGCCAAACAGAACTGACGCAGATGCAATTAGTGGCAATATTAATCTCCCTTTTTATGTGTGGACACTGCAGCAAAAAAAACCAGTCCCACTGTATTACACTACACGGTATAAGTGGCAGAAAGTGGCTGGCAGATATACGTCAAACAGAAGTGACGCAGACACACTTAGTGGCAATATTAATCTCCCTTTTTATGTGTGGGACACTGCTGCAATACTCAGGCCCACTGTATTACACTACACGGTATAAGTGGCAGAAAGTGGCTGGCAGATATACACCAAACAGAACTGACGCAGAAGCACTTAGTGGCTATATTAATGTCCCTTTTTATGTGTGGGATACTGCTGCAAAATTCAGGCCCACTGTATTACACTACAGGGTATAAGTGGCAGAAAGTGGCTGGCAGATATACGCCAAACAGAACTGATGCAGATGCACTTAGTGGCAATATTAATCTCCCTTTTTATGTGTGGACACTGCAGCAAAAAAAATCAGTCCCACTGTATTACACTACACGGTATAAGTGGCAGAAAGTGGCTGGCAGATATACGCCACACAGAACTGATGCAGATGCACTTAGTGGCAATATTAATCTCCCTTTTTATGTGTGGGATACTGCTGCAAAATTCAGGCCCACTGTATTACACTACACGGTATAAGTGGCAGAAAGTGGCTGGCAGATATACGCCAAACAGAACTGATGCAGATGCACTTAGTGGCAATATTAATCTCCCTTTTTATGTGTGGACACTGCAGCAAAAAAAAAACAGTCCCACTGTATTACACTACACGGTATAAGTGGCAGAAAGTGGCTAGCAGATATACGCCAAACAGAACTGACGCAGATGCACTTAGTGGCAATATTAATCTCCCTTTTTATGTGTGGGACACTGCTGCAAAATTCAGGCCCACTGTATTACACTGCACGGTATAAGTGGCAGAAAGTGGCTGGCAGATATACGCCAAACAGAACTGACGCAGATGCACTTAGTGGCAATATTAATCTCCCTTTTTATGTGTGGGACACTGCTGCAAAATTCAGGCCCACTGTATTACCCTACACGGCATAAGTGGCAGAAAGTGGCTGAGAGATATACGCCAAATAGAACTGACACAGATGCACTTAGTGACAATATTAATCTCCCTTTTTATGTGTGGGACACTGCAGTAAAAAAAAAACAGGCCCACTGTATTACACTACACGGTATAAGTGGCAGAAAGTGGCTGGCAGATATACACCAAACAGAACTGACGCAGATGCACTTAGTGGCAATATTAATCTCCCTTTTTAGGTGTGGGACACTGCTGCAAAATTCAGGCCCACTGTATTACACTACACGGTATAAGTGGCATAAAGTGCCTGACATATAGACGCCAAACAGAACTGATGCAGATGCACTTAGTGGCAATATTAATCTCCCTTTTTATGTGTGGGACACTGCAGCAAAAAAAAAAGGCAGACTGTATTACACTACACGGTATAAGTGGCAGAAAGTGGCTGGCAGATATACGCCAAACAGAACTGACGCAGATGCACTTAGTGGTAATATTATTCTCCCTTTTTATGTGTGGGGCACTGCAGCAAAATTCAGGCCCACTGTATTACACTACACGGTATAAGTGGTAGAAAGTGGCTGGCAGATATACGCCAAACAGAACTGACGCAGATGCAATTAGTGGCAATATTAATCTCCCTTTTTATGTGTGGGACACTGCAGCAAAAAAAAAACAGGCCCACTGTATTACACTACACAGTATAAATGGCAGAATGTGGCTGGCAGATATGCGCCAAACAGAACTGTTGCAGATGCACGTTGTGGCAATATTAACCTCCCTTTTTATGTGTGGGACACTGCTGCAAAATTTAGGCCCACTATATTACTCTACACGGTATAAGTGGCAGAAAGTGGCTGGCAGATATACGTCAAACAGAAGTGACGCAGACGCACTTAGTGGCAATATTAATCTCCCTTTTTATGTGTGGGACACTGCTGCAATACTCAGGCCCACTGCATTACACTACACGGTATAAGTGGCAGAAAGCGGCTGGCAGATATACGCCAAACAGAACTGACGCAGAAGCACTTAGTGGCTATATTAATGTCCCTTTTTATGTGTGGGACACTGCTGCAAAATTCAGGCCCACTGTATTACACTACACGGTATAAGTGGCAGAAAGTGGCTGGCAGATATACGCCAAACAGAACTGATGCAGATGCACTTAGTGGCAATATTAATCTCCCTTTTTATGTGTGGACACTGCAGCAAAAAAAAAATCAGTCCCACTGTATTACACTGCACGGTATAAGTGGCAGAAAGTGGCTGGCAGAAATACGCCACACAGAACTGATGCAGATGCACTTAGTGGCAATATTAATCTCCCTTTTTATGTGTGGACACTGCAGCAAAAAAAAAACAGTCCCACTGTATTACACTACACGGTATAAGTGGCAGAAAGTGGCTAGCAGATATACGCCAAACAGAACTGACGCAGATGCACTTAGTGGCAATATTAATCTCCCTTTTTATGTGTGGGACACTGCTGCAAAATTCAGGCCCACTGTATTACACTGCACGGTATAAGTGGCAGAAAGTGGCTGGCAGATATACGCCAAACAGAACTGACGCAGATGCACTTAGTGGCAATATTAATCTCCCTTTTTATGTGTGGGACACTGCTGCAAAATTCAGGCCCACTGTATTACCCTACACGGCATAAGTGGCAGAAAGTGGCTGAGAGATATACGCCAAATAGAACTGACACAGATGCACTTAGTGACAATATTAATCTCCCTTTTTATGTGTGGGACACTGCAGTAAAAAAAAAACAGGCCCACTGTATTACACTACACGGTATAAGTGGCAGAAAGTGGCTGGCAGATATACACCAAACAGAACTGACGCAGATGCACTTAGTGGCAATATTAATCTCCCTTTTTAGGTGTGGGACACTGCTGCAAAATTCAGGCCCACTGTATTACACTACACGGTATAAGTGGCATAAAGTGCCTGACATATAGACACCAAACAGAACTGATGCAGATGCACTTAGTGGCAATATTAATCTCCCTTTTTATGTGTGGGACACTGCAGCAAAAAAAAAAGGCAGACTGTATTACACTACACGGTATAAGTGGCAGAAAGTGGCTGGCAGATATACGCCAAACAGAACTGACGCAGATGCACTTAGTGGCAATATTAATCTCCCTTTTTATGTGTGGGACACTGCTGCAAAATTCAGGCCCACTGTATTACACTGCACGGTATAAGTGGCAGAAAGTGGCTGGCAGATATACGCCAAACAGAACTGATGCAGATGCACTTAGTGGCAATATTAATCTCCCTTTTTATGTGTGGGACACTGCTGCAAAATTCAGGCCCACTGTATTACCCTACACGGCATAAGTGGCAGAAAGTGGCTAAGAGATATACACCAAACAGAACTGACGCAGATGCACTTAGTGGCAATATTAATCTCCCTTTTTAGGTGTGGGACACTGCTGCAAAATTCAGGCCCACTGTATTACACTACACGGTATAAGTGGCATAAAGTGCCTGGCAGATATACGCCAAACAGAACTGACGCAGATGCACTAAGTGGCAATATTAATCTCCCTATTTATGTGTGGGATACTGCAGCCAAAAAAAAAGGCAGACTGTATTACACTACATGGTATAAGTGGCAGAAAGTGGCTGGCAGATATACGCCAAACAGAACTGACGCAGATGCACTTAGTAACAATATTAATCTCCCTTTTTAGGTGTGGGACACTGCTGCAAAATTCAGGCCCACTGAATTACACTACACAGAATAAGTGGCAGAAACTGGCTGGCAGATATATGCAAACAGAACTGACGCAGATGCACTTAGTGGCAATATTAATCTCCCTTTTTATGTGTGGGACACTGCAGCAAAAAAAAAACAGGCCCACTGTATTACACTACACGGTATAAGTGGCAGAAAGTGGCTGGAAGATATACGCCAAACAGAACTGACGCAGATGCACTTAGTGGCAATATTAATCTCCCTTTTTATGTGTGGGATACTGCTGCAAAATTCAGGCCCACTGCATTACCCTACACGGCATAAGTGGCAGAAAGTGGCTGAGAGATATACGACAAACAGAAATGACACAGATGCACTTAGTGACAATATTAATCTCCCTTTTTATGTGTGGGACACTGCAGCAAAAAAAAAAACAGGCCCACTGTATTACACTACACGGTATAAGTGGCAGAAAGTGGCTGGCAGATATACGCCAAACAGAACTGACGCAGATGCACTTAGTGGCAATATTAATCTCCCTTTTTAGGTGTGGGACACTGCTGCAAAATTCAGGCCCACTGTATTATACTACACGGTATACGTGGCAGAAAGTGGCTGGCAGATATACGCCAAACAGAACTGATGCAGATGCACTTAGTGGCAATATTAATCTCCCTTTTTATGTGTGCGATACTGCTGCAAAATTCAGGCCCACTGTATAACACTACACGGTATATGTGGCAGAAAGTGGCTGGCAGATATACGCCAAACAGAACTGATGCAGATGCACTTAGTGGCAATATTAATCTCCTTTTTATGTGTGGGACACTGCTGCAAAATTCAGGTCCACTGCAATACACTACACAGCATAAGTGGCAGAAAGTGGCTGGCAGATATATGCCAAACAGAACTGATGCAGATGCACTTAGTCGCAATATTAATCTCCCTTTTTATGTGTGGGATACTGTTGCAAAATTCAGGCCCACTGTATTACACTACACGGTATAAGTGGCAGAAAGTGGCTGGCAGATATACGCCAAACAGAACTGACGCAGATGCACTTAGTGGCAATATTAATCTCCCTTTTTATGTGTGGACACTGCAGCAAAAAAAAACAGTCGCACTGTATTACACTACACGGTATAAGTGGCAGAAAGTGGCTGGCAGATATAGGCCAAACAGAACTGACGCAGATGCACTTAGTGGCAATATTAATCTCCCTTTTTATGTGTGGGGCACTGCAGCAAAAAAAAAAACAGGCCCACTGAATTACACTACACGATATAAGTGGCAGAAAGTGGCTGGCAGATATCCGCCAAACAGAACAGACGCAGATGCACTTAGTGGCTATATTATCGTCCTTTTCATGTGTTGGACACTGCTGCAAAACTCAGGCCCACTGCATTACACTACACGGTATAAGTGGCAGAAAGTGGCTGGCAGATATACACCAAAAAAACTGACGCAGATGCACTTAGTGGCAATATTAATCTCCCTTTTTATGTGTGGGACATTGCAGCAAAAAAAAAAACAGGCCCACTGTATTACACTACACGGTATAAGTGGCAGAAAGTGGCTGGCAGATATACGCCAAACAGAACTGACACAGATGCACTTAGTGGCAATATTAATCTCCCTTTTTATGTGTGGGACACTGCAGAAAAAAAAACCAGGCCCACTGTATTACACTACACGGTATAAGTGGCAGAAAGTGGCTAGCAGATATAACCCAAACAGAACTGACGCAGATGCACTTAGTGGCAATATTAACCTCCCTTTTTATGTGTGGGACACTGCTGCAAAATTCAGGCCCACTGTATTACACTACACGGTATAAGTGGCAGAAAGTGGCTGCCAGATATACGCCAAACAGAACTGATGCATATGCACTTAGTGGCTATATTAATGTCCCTTTTTATATGTGGGACACTGCTGCAAAATTCAGGCCCACTGTATTACACTACACGGTATAAGTGGCAGAAAGTGGCTGGCAGATATACGCCAAACAGAACTGATGCAGATGCACTTAGTGGCAATATTAATCTCCCTTTTTATGTGTGGACACTGCAGCAAAAATAAACAGTCCCACTGTATTACACTACACGGTATGAGTGGCAGAATGTGGCTGGCAGATATACGCCAAACAGAACTGACACAGATGCACTTAGTGGCAATATTAATCTCCCTTTTTATGTGTGGACACTGCAGCAAAAAAAATCAGTCCCACTGTATTACACTACACGGTATAAGTGGCAGAAAGTGGCTGGCAGATATACGCCACACAGAACTGATGCAGATGCACTTAATGGCAATATTAATCTCCCTTTTTATGTGTGGACACTGCAGCGAAAAAAAACAGTCCCACTGTATTACACTACACGGTATAAGTGGCAGAAAGTGGCTAGCAGATATACGCCAAACAGAACTGACACAGATGCACTTAGTGGCAATATTAATCTCCCTTTTTATGTGTGGGACACTGCTGCAAAATTCAGGCCCACTGTATTACACTGCAAGGTATAAGGGGCATAAAGTGCCTGGCAGATATACGCCAAACAGAACTGACGCAGACGCACTTAGTGGCAATATTAATCTCCCTTTTTATGTGTGGGACACTGCAGCAAAAAAAAAGGGCAGACTGTAATACACTACACGGTATAAGTGGCAGAAAGTGGCTGGCAGATATACGCCAAACAGAACTGACGCAGATGCACTTAGTGGCAATATTAATCTCCCTTTTTATGTGTGGGACACTGCTGCAAAATTCAGGCCCACTGTATTACACTGCACGGTATAAGTGTCAGAAAGTGGCTGGCAGATATACGCCAAACAGAACTGATGCAGATGCACTTAGTGGCAATATTAATCTCCCTTTTTATGTGTGGGACACTGCTGCAAAATTCAGGCCCACTGTATTACCCTACACGGCATAAGTGGCAGAAAGTGGCTAAAAGATATACGCCAAACAGAACTGACACAGATGCACTTAGTGACAATATTAATCTCCCTTTTTATGTGTGGGACACTGCAGCAAAAAAAAAAAACAGGCCCACTGTATTACACTACACGGTATAAGTGGCAGAAAGTGGCCGGCAGATATACGCCAAACAGAACTGACGCAGATGCACTTAGTGGCAATATTAATCTCCCTTTTTAGGTGTGGGACACTGCTGCAAAATTCAGGCCCACTGTATTACACTACACGGTATACGTGGCAGAAAGTGGCTGGCAGATAAACGCCAAACAGAACTGATGCAGATGCACTTAGTGGCAATATTAATCTCCCTTTTTATGTGTGCGATGCTGCTGCAATATTCAGGCCCACTGTATAACACTACACGGTATAAGTGGCATAAAGTGGCTGGCAGATATACGCCAAACAGAACTGATGCAGATGCACTTAGTCGCAATATTAATCTCCCTTTTTATGTGTGGGATACTGCTGCAAAATTCAGGCCCACTGTATTACACTACACGGTATAAGTGGCAGAAAGTGGCTGGCAGATATACGCCAAACAGAACTTATGCAGATGAACTTAGTGGCAATATTAATCTCCCTTTTTATGTTTGGGACACTGCAGCAAAGAAAAAAAACAGGCCCACTGTATTACACTACACGGTATAAGTGGCAGAAAGTGGCTGGCAGATATACGCCAAACAGAACTGACGCAGATGCAATTAGTGGCAATATTAATCTCCCTTTTTATGTGTGGACACTGCAGCAAAAAAAACCAGTCCCACTGTATTACACTACACGGTATAAGTGGCAGAAAGTGGCTGGCAGATATAGGCCAAACAGAACTGACGCAGATGCACTTAGTGGCAATATTAATCTCCCTTTTTATGTGTGGGACACTGCAGCAAAAAAAAACAGGCCCACTGTATTACACTACACGGTATAAGTGGCAGAATGTGGCTGGCAGATATGCGCCAAACAGAACTGATGCAGATGCACGTTGTGGCAATATTAACCTCCCTTTTTTTGTGTGGGTCACTGCTGCAAAATTTAGGCCCACTATATTATTCTACACGGTATAAGTGGCAGAAAGTGGCTGGCAGATATACGTCAAACAGAAGTGACGCAGACGCACTTAGTGGCAATATTAATCTCCCTTTTTATGTGTGGGACACTGCTGCAAAACTCAGGCCCACTGCATTACACTACACGGTATAAGTGGCAGAAAGTGGCTGGCAGATATACGCCAAACAGAACTGACACAGATGCACTTAGTGGCAATATTAATGTCCCTTTTTATGTGTGGGACACTGCTGCAAAATTCAGGCCCACTATATTACACTACACGGTATAAGTGGCAGAAAGTGGCTGGCAGATATACGCCAAACAGAACTGATGCAGATGCACTTAGTGGCAATATTAATCTCCCTTTTTATGTGTGGACACTGCAGCAAAAAAAATCAGTCCCACTGTATTACACTACACGGTATAAGTGGCAGAAAGTGGCTGGCAGATATACGCCACACAGAACTGATGCAGATGCACTTAGTGGCAATATTAATATCCCTTTTTATGTGTGGACACTGCAGCAAAAAAAATCAGTCCCACTGTATTACACTACACGGTATAAGTGGCAGAAAGTGGCTGGCAGATATACGCCAAACAGAACTGACGCAGATGCACTTAGTGGCAATATTAATCTCCCTTTTTATGTGTTGGACACTGCTGCAAAATTCAGGCCCACTGTATTACACTGCACGGTATAAGTGGCAGAAAGTGGCTGGCAGATATACGCCAAACAGAACTGACGCAGATGCACTTAGTGGCAATATTAATCTCCCTTTTTATGTGTGGGACACTGCTGCAAAATTCAGGCCCACTGTATTACCCTACACGGCATAAGTGGCAGAAAGTGGCTGAGAGATATACGCCAAACAGAACTGACACAGATGCACTTAGTGACAATATTAATCTCCCTTTTTATGTGTGGGACACTGCAGTAAAAAAAAAACAGGCCCACTGTATTACACTACACGGTATAAGTGGCAGAAAGTGGCTGGCAGATATACACCAAACAGAACTGACGCAGATGCACTTAGTGGCAATATTAATCTCCCTTTTTAGGTGTGGGACACTGCTGCAAAATTCAGGCCCACTGTATTACACTACACGGTATAAGTGGCATAAAGTGCCTGACATATAGACGCCAAACAGAACTGACGCAGATGCACTTAGTGGCAATATTAATCTCCCTTTTTATGTGTGGGACACTGCAGCAAAAAAAAAAGGCAGACTGTATTACACTACACGGTATAAGTGGCAGAAAGTGGCTGGCAGATATACGCCAAACAGAACTGACGCAGATGCAATTAGTGGGAATATTAATCTCCCTTTTTATGTGTGGGACACTGCTGCAAAATTCAGGCCCACTGTATTACACTGCACGGTATAAGTGGCAGAAAGTGGCTGGCAGATATACGCTAAACAGAACTGATGCAGATGCACTTAGTGGCAATATTAATCTCCCTTTTTATGTGTGGGACACTGCTGCAAAATTCAGGCCCACTGTATTACCCTACACGGCATAAGTGGAGGAAAGTGGCTAAGAGGTATACGCCAAACAGAACTGACACAGATGCACTTAGTGACAATATTAATCTCCCTTTTTATTTGTGGGACACTGCAGCAAAAAAAAAAACAGGCCCACTGTATTACACTACACGGTATAAGTGGCAGAAAGTGGCCGGCAGATATAGGCCAAACAGAACTGACGCAGATGCACTTAGTGGCAATATTAATCTCCCTTTTTAGGTGTGGGACACTGCTGCAAAATTCAGGCCCACTGTATTACACTACACGGTATACGTGGCAGAAAGTGGCTGGCAGATATATGCCAAACAGAACTGACACAGATGCACTTAGTGACAATATTAATCTCCCTTTTTATGTGTGGGATACTGCAGCAAAAAAAAAAACAGGCCCACTGTATTACACTACACGGTATAAGTGGCAGAAAGTGGCTGGCAGATATACGCCAAACAGAACTGACGCAGATGCACTTAGTGGCAATATTAATCTCCCTTTTTAGGTGTGGGACACGGCTGCAAAATTCAGGCCCACTGTATAACACTACACGGTATAAGTGGCATAAAGTGGCTGGCAGATATACGCCAAACAGAACTGATGCAGATGCACTTTGTGGCAATATTAATCTCCTTTTTGTGTGTGGGACACTGCTGCAAAATTCAGGTCCACTGTATTACACTACACAGCATAAGTGGCAGAAAGTGGCTGGCAGATATATGCCAAACAGAACTGACGCGGAACTTAGTGGCAATATTAATCTCCCTTTTTATGTGTGGGACACTGCAGCAAAAAAAAAAAAAAAAACAGGCCCACTGTATTACACTACATGGTATAAGTGGCAGAAAGTGGCTGGCAGATATACGCCAAACAGAACTGACGCAGATGCACTTAGTGGCAATATTAATCTCCCTTTTTATGTGTGGGACACTGCTGCAAAATTCAGGCCCACTGTATTACACTATACGGTATAAGTGGCAGAAAGTGGCTGGCAGATATACGCCAAACAGAACTGATGCAGATGCACTTAGTCGCAATATTAATCTCCCTTTTTCTGTGTGGGATACTGCTGCAAAATTCAGGCCCACTGTATTACACTACACGGTATAAGTGGCAGAAAGTGGCTGGCAGATATACGCCAAACAGAACTGACGCAGATGCACTTAGTGGCAATATTAATCTCCCTTTTTAGGTGTGGGACACTGCTGCAAAATTCAGGCCCACTGTATAACACTACACGGTATAAGTGGCATAAAGTGGCTGGCAGATATACGCCAAACAGAACTGATGCAGATGCACTTAGTGGCAATATTAATCTCCTTTTTGTGTGTGGGACACTGCTGCAAAATTCAGGTCCACTGTATTACACTACACAGCATAAGTGGCAGAAAGTGGCTGGCAGATATATGCCAAACAGAACTGACGCGGAACTTAGTGGCAATATTAATCTCCCTTTTTATGTGTGGGACACTGCAGCAAAAAAAAAAAAAAAAACAGGCCCACTGTATTACACTACATGGTATAAGTGGCAGAAAGTGGCTGGCAGATATACGCCAAACAGAACTGACGCAGATGCACTTAGTGGCAATATTAATCTCCCTTTTTATGTGTGGGACACTGCTGCAAAATTCAGGCCCACTGTATTACACTATACGGTATAAGTGGCAGAAAGTGGCTGGCAGATATACGCCAAACAGAACTGATGCAGATGCACTTAGTCGCAATATTAATCTCCCTTTTTCTGTGTGGGATACTGCTGCAAAATTCAGGCCCACTGTATTACACTACACGGTATAAGTGGCAGAAAGTGGCTGGCAGATATACGCCAAACAGAACTGATGCAGATGAACTTAGTGGCAATATTAATCTCCCTTTTTATGTTTGGGACACTGCAGCAAAGAAAAAAACAGGCCCACTGTATTACACTACACGGTATAAGTGGCAGAAAGTGGCTGGCAGATATACGCCAAACAGAACTGACGCAGATGCAATTAGTGGCAATATTAATCTCCCTTTTTATGTGTGGACACTGCAGCAAAAAAATCCAGTCCCAATGTATTACACTACACGGTATATGTGGCAGAAAGTGGCTGGCAGATATAGGCCAAACAGAACTGACGCAGATGCACTTAGTGGCAATATTAATCTCCCTTTTTATGTGTGGGACACTGCAGCAAAAAAAAACAGGCCCACTGTATTACACTACACAGTATAAGTGGCAGAATGTGGCTGGCAGATATGCGCCAAACAGAACTGAAGCAGATGCACGTTGTGGCAATATTAACCTCCCTTTTTATGTGTGGGACACTGCTGCAAAATTTAGGCCCACTATATTACTCTACACGGTATAAGTGGCAGAAAGTGGCTGGCAGATATACGTCAAACAGAAGTGATGCAGATGCACTTAGTGGCAATATTAATCTCCCTTTTTATGTGTGGGACACTGCAGCAAAAAAAAACAGGCCCACTGTATTACACTACACAGTATAAGTGGCAGAATGTGGCTGGCAGATATGCGCCAAACAGAACTGACGCAGATGCACGTTGTGGCAATATTAACCTCCCTTTTTATGTGTGGGACACTGCTGCAAAATTCAGGCCCACTGTATTACACTACAGGGTATAAGTGGCAGAAAGTGGCTGGCAGATATACGCCAAACAGAACTGATGCAGATGCACTTAGTGGCAATATTAATCTCCCTTTTTATGTGTGGACACTGCAGCAAAAAAAATCAGTCCCACTGTATTACACTACACGGTATAAGTGGCAGAAAGTGGCTGGCAGATATACGCCACACAGAACTGATGCAGATGCACTTAGTGGCAATATTAATCTCCCTTTTTATGTGTGGGATACTGCTGCAAAATTCAGGCCCACTGTATTACACTACACGGTATAAGTGGCAGAAAGTGGCTGGCAGATATACGCCAAACAGAACTGATGCAGATGCACTTAGTGGCAATATTAATCTCCCTTTTTATGTGTGGACACTGCAGCAAAAAAAAAACAGTCCCACTGTATTACACTACACGGTATAAGTGGCAGAAAGTGGCTAGCAGATATACGCCAAACAGAACTGACGCAGATGCACTTAGTGGCAATATTAATCTCCCTTTTTATGTGTGGGACACTGCTGCAAAATTCAGGCCCACTGTATTACACTGCACGGTATAAGTGGCAGAAAGTGGCTGGCAGATATACGCCAAACAGAACTGACGCAGATGCACTTAGTGGCAATATTAATCTCCCTTTTTATGTGTGGGACACTGCTGCAAAATTCAGGCCCACTGTATTACCCTACACGGCATAAGTGGCAGAAAGTGGCTGAGAGATATACGCCAAATAGAACTGACACAGATGCACTTAGTGACAATATTAATCTCCCTTTTTATGTGTGGGACACTGCAGTAAAAAAAAAACAGGCCCACTGTATTACACTACACGGTATAAGTGGCAGAAAGTGGCTGGCAGATATACACCAAACAGAACTGACGCAGATGCACTTAGTGGCAATATTAATCTCCCTTTTTAGGTGTGGGACACTGCTGCAAAATTCAGGCCCACTGTATTACACTACACGGTATAAGTGGCATAAAGTGCCTGACATATAGACGCCAAACAGAACTGATGCAGATGCACTTAGTGGCAATATTAATCTCCCTTTTTATGTGTGGGACACTGCAGCAAAAAAAAAAGGCAGACTGTATTACACTACACGGTATAAGTGGCAGAAAGTGGCTGGCAGATATACGCCAAACAGAACTGACGCAGATGCACTTAGTGGTAATATTATTCTCCCTTTTTATGTGTGGGGCACTGCAGCAAAATTCAGGCCCACTGTATTACACTACACGGTATAAGTGGTAGAAAGTGGCTGGCAGATATACGCCAAACAGAACTGACGCAGATGCAATTAGTGGCAATATTAATCTCCCTTTTTATGTGTGGGACACTGCAGCAAAAAAAAAACAGGCCCACTGTATTACACTACACAGTATAAATGGCAGAATGTGGCTGGCAGATATGCGCCAAACAGAACTGTTGCAGATGCACGTTGTGGCAATATTAACCTCCCTTTTTATGTGTGGGACACTGCTGCAAAATTTAGGCCCACTATATTACTCTACACGGTATAAGTGGCAGAAAGTGGCTGGCAGATATACGTCAAACAGAAGTGACGCAGACGCACTTAGTGGCAATATTAATCTCCCTTTTTATGTGTGGGACACTGCTGCAATACTCAGGCCCACTGCATTACACTACACGGTATAAGTGGCAGAAAGCGGCTGGCAGATATACACCAAACAGAACTGACGCAGAAGCACTTAGTGGCTATATTAATGTCCCTTTTTATGTGTGGGACACTGCTGCAAAATTCAGGCCCACTGTATTACACTACACGGTATAAGTGGCAGAAAGTGGCTGGCAGATATACGCCAAACAGAACTGATGCAGATGCACTTAGTGGCAATATTAATCTCCCTTTTTATGTGTGGACACTGCAGCAAAAAAAAAATCAGTCCCACTGTATTACACTGCACGGTATAAGTGGCAGAAAGTGGCTGGCAGAAATACGCCACACAGAACTGATGCAGATGCACTTAGTGGCAATATTAATCTCCCTTTTTATGTGTGGACACTGCAGCAAAAAAAAAACAGTCCCACTGTATTACACTACACGGTATAAGTGGCAGAAAGTGGCTAGCAGATATACGCCAAACAGAACTGACGCAGATGCACTTAGTGGCAATATTAATCTCCCTTTTTATGTGTGGGACACTGCTGCAAAATTCAGGCCCACTGTATTACACTGCACGGTATAAGTGGCAGAAAGTGGCTGGCAGATATACGCCAAACAGAACTGACGCAGATGCACTTAGTGGCAATATTAATCTCCCTTTTTATGTGTGGGACACTGCTGCAAAATTCAGGCCCACTGTATTACCCTACACGGCATAAGTGGCAGAAAGTGGCTGAGAGATATACGCCAAATAGAACTGACACAGATGCACTTAGTGACAATATTAATCTCCCTTTTTATGTGTGGGACACTGCAGTAAAAAAAAAACAGGCCCACTGTATTACACTACACGGTATAAGTGGCAGAAAGTGGCTGGCAGATATACACCAAACAGAACTGACGCAGATGCACTTAGTGGCAATATTAATCTCCCTTTTTAGGTGTGGGACACTGCTGCAAAATTCAGGCCCACTGTATTACACTACACGGTATAAGTGGCATAAAGTGCCTGACATATAGACACCAAACAGAACTGATGCAGATGCACTTAGTGGCAATATTAATCTCCCTTTTTATGTGTGGGACACTGCAGCAAAAAAAAAAGGCAGACTGTATTACACTACACGGTATAAGTGGCAGAAAGTGGCTGGCAGATATACGCCAAACAGAACTGACGCAGATGCACTTAGTGGCAATATTAATCTCCCTTTTTATGTGTGGGACACTGCTGCAAAATTCAGGCCCACTGTATTACACTGCACGGTATAAGTGGCAGAAAGTGGCTGGCAGATATACGCCAAACAGAACTGATGCAGATGCACTTAGTGGCAATATTAATCTCCCTTTTTATGTGTGGGACACTGCTGCAAAATTCAGGCCCACTGTATTACCCTACACGGCATAAGTGGCAGAAAGTGGCTAAGAGATATACACCAAACAGAACTGACGCAGATGCACTTAGTGGCAATATTAATCTCCCTTTTTAGGTGTGGGACACTGCTGCAAAATTCAGGCCCACTGTATTACACTACACGGTATCAGTGGCATAAAGTGCCTGGCAGATATACGCCAAACAGAACTGACGCAGATGCACTAAGTGGCAATATTAATCTCCCTATTTATGTGTGGGATACTGCAGCCAAAAAAAAAGGCAGACTGTATTACACTACATGGTATAAGTGGCAGAAAGTGGCTGGCAGATATACGCCAAACAGAACTGACGCAGATGCACTTAGTAACAATATTAATCTCCCTTTTTAGGTGTGGGACACTGCTGCAAAATTCAGGCCCACTGAATTACACTACACAGAATAAGTGGCAGAAACTGGCTGGCAGATATATGCAAACAGAACTGACGCAGATGCACTTAGTGGCAATATTAATCTCCCTTTTTATGTGTGGGACACTGCAGCAAAAAAAAAAACAGGCCCACTGTATTACACTACACGGTATAAGTGGCAGAAAGTGGCTGGCAGATATACGCCAAACAGAACTGATGCAGATGCACTTAGTGGCAATATTAATCTCCCTTTTTATGTGTGCGATACTGCTGCAAAATTCAGGCCCACTGTATAACACTACACGGTATATGTGGCAGAAAGTGGCTGGCAGATATACGCCAAACAGAACTGATGCAGATGCACTTAGTGGCAATATTAATCTCCCTTTTTATGTGTGGGATACTGCTGCAAAATTCAGGCCCACTGCATTACCCTACACGGCATAAGTGGCAGAAAGTGGCTGAGAGATATACGACAAACAGAAATGACACAGATGCACTTAGTGACAATATTAATCTCCCTTTTTATGTGTGGGACACTGCAGCAAAAAAAAAAACAGGCCCACTGTATTACACTACACGGTATAAGTGGCAGAAAGTGGCTGGCAGATATACGCCAAACAGAACTGATGCAGATGCACTTAGTGGCAATATTAATCTCCCTTTTTATGTGTGCGATACTGCTGCAAAATTCAGGCCCACTGTATAACACTACACGGTATATGTGGCAGAAAGTGGCTGGCAGATATACGCCAAACAGAACTGATGCAGATGCACTTAGTGGCAATATTAATCTCCTTTTTATGTGTGGGACACTGCTGCAAAATTCAGGTCCACTGCAATACACTACACAGCATAAGTGGCAGAAAGTGGCTGGCAGATATATGCCAAACAGAACTGATGCAGATGCACTTAGTCGCAATATTAATCTCCCTTTTTATGTGTGGGATACTGTTGCAAAATTCAGGCCCACTGTATTACACTACACGGTATAAGTGGCAGAAAGTGGCTGGCAGATATACGCCAAACAGAACTGACGCAGATGCACTTAGTGGCAATATTAATCTCCCTTTTTATGTGTGGACACTGCAGCAAAAAAAAACAGTCGCACTGTATTACACTACACGGTATAAGTGGCAGAAAGTGGCTGGCAGATATAGGCCAAACAGAACTGACGCAGATGCACTTAGTGGCAATATTAATCTCCCTTTTTATGTGTGGGGCACTGCAGCAAAAAAAAAAACAGGCCCACTGAATTACACTACACGATATAAGTGGCAGAAAGTGGCTGGCAGATATCCGCCAAACAGAACAGACGCAGATGCACTTAGTGGCTATATTATCGTCCTTTTCATGTGTTGGACACTGCTGCAAAACTCAGGCCCACTGCATTACACTACACGGTATAAGTGGCAGAAAGTGGCTGGCAGATATACACCAAAAAAACTGACGCAGATGCACTTAGTGGCAATATTAATCTCCCTTTTTATGTGTGGGACATTGCAGCAAAAAAAAAAACAGGCCCACTGTATTACACTACACGGTATAAGTGGCAGAAAGTGGCTGGCAGATATACGCCAAACAGAACTGACACAGATGCACTTAGTGGCAATATTAATCTCCCTTTTTATGTGTGGGACACTGCAGAAAAAAAAACCAGGCCCACTGTATTACACTACACGGTATAAGTGGCAGAAAGTGGCTGGCAGATATAACCCAAACAGAACTGACGCAGATGCACTTAGTGGCAATATTAACCTCCCTTTTTATGTGTGGGACACTGCTGCAAAATTCAGGCCCACTGTATTACACTACACGGTATAAGTGGCAGAAAGTGGCTGCCAGATATACGCCAAACAGAACTGATGCATATGCACTTAGTGGCTATATTAATGTCCCTTTTTATATGTGGGACACTGCTGCAAAATTCAGGCCCACTGTATTACACTACACGGTATAAGTGGCAGAAAGTGGCTGGCAGATATACGCCAAACAGAACTGATGCAGATGCACTTAGTGGCAATATTAATCTCCCTTTTTATGTGTGGACACTGCAGCAAAAATAAACAGTCCCACTGTATTACACTACACGGTATGAGTGGCAGAATGTGGCTGGCAGATATACGCCAAACAGAACTGACACAGATGCACTTAGTGGCAATATTAATCTCCCTTTTTATGTGTGGACACTGCAGCAAAAAAAATCAGTCCCACTGTATTACACTACACGGTATAAGTGGCAGAAAGTGGCTGGCAGATATACGCCACACAGAACTGATGCAGATGCACTTAATGGCAATATTAATCTCCCTTTTTATGTGTGGACACTGCAGAGAAAAAAAACAGTCCCACTGTATTACACTACACGGTATAAGTGGCAGAAAGTGGCTAGCAGATATACGCCAAACAGAACTGACACAGATGCACTTAGTGGCAATATTAATCTCCCTTTTTATGTGTGGGACACTGCTGCAAAATTCAGGCCCACTGTATTACACTGCACGGTATAAGTGTCAGAAAGTGGCTGGCAGATATACGCCAAACAGAACTGATGCAGATGCACTTAGTGGCAATATTAATCTCCCTTTTTATGTGTGGGACACTGCTGCAAAATTCAGGCCCACTGTATTACCCTACACGGCATAAGTGGCAGAAAGTGGCTAAAAGATATACGCCAAACAGAACTGACACAGATGCACTTAGTGACAATATTAATCTCCCTTTTTATGTGTGGGACACTGCAGCAAAAAAAAAGGGCAGACTGTAATACACTACACGGTATAAGTGGCAGAAAGTGGCTGGCAGATATACGCCAAACAGAACTGACGCAGATGCACTTAGTGGCAATATTAATCTCCCTTTTTATGTGTGGGACACTGCTGCAAAATTCAGGCCCACTGTATTACACTGCACGGTATAAGTGTCAGAAAGTGGCTGGCAGATATACGCCAAACAGAACTGATGCAGATGCACTTAGTGGCAATATTAATCTCCCTTTTTATGTGTGGGACACTGCTGCAAAATTCAGGCCCACTGTATTACCCTACACGGCATAAGTGGCAGAAAGTGGCTAAAAGATATACGCCAAACAGAACTGACACAGATGCACTTAGTGACAATATTAATCTCCCTTTTTATGTGTGGGACACTGCAGCAAAAAAAAAAAAACAGGCCCACTGTATTACACTACACGGTATAAGTGGCAGAAAGTGGCCGGCAGATATAC
This sequence comes from Ranitomeya variabilis, assembly GCF_051348905.1. Taxonomy (NCBI): domain Eukaryota; kingdom Metazoa; phylum Chordata; class Amphibia; order Anura; family Dendrobatidae; genus Ranitomeya; species Ranitomeya variabilis. The sequence goes on from NC_135235.1 coordinate 353,179,912, forward strand.
GCCAAACAGAACTGACGCAGATGCACTTAGTGGCAATATTAATCTCCCTTTTTAGGTGTGGGACACTGCTGCAAAATTCAGGCCCACTGTATTACACTACACGGTATACGTGGCAGAAAGTGGCTGGCAGATAAACGCCAAACAGAACTGATGCAGATGCACTTAGTGGCAATATTAATCTCCCTTTTTATGTGTGCGATGCTGCTGCAATATTCAGGCCCACTGTATAACACTACACGGTATAAGTGGCATAAAGTGGCTGGCAGATATACGCCAAACAGAACTGATGCAGATGCACTTAGTCGCAATATTAATCTCCCTTTTTATGTGTGGGATACTGCTGCAAAATTCAGGCCCACTGTATTACACTACACGGTATAAGTGGCAGAAAGTGGCTGGCAGATATACGCCAAACAGAACTTATGCAGATGAACTTAGTGGCAATATTAATCTCCCTTTTTATGTTTGGGACACTGCAGCAAAGAAAAAAAACAGGCCCACTGTATTACACTACACGGTATAAGTGGCAGAAAGTGGCTGGCAGATATACGCCAAACAGAACTGACGCAGATGCAATTAGTGGCAATATTAATCTCCCTTTTTATGTGTGGACACTGCAGCAAAAAAAACCAGTCCCACTGTATTACACTACACGGTATAAGTGGCAGAAAGTGGCTGGCAGATATAGGCCAAACAGAACTGACGCAGATGCACTTAGTGGCAATATTAATCTCCCTTTTTATGTGTGGGACACTGCAGCAAAAAAAAACAGGCCCACTGTATTACACTACACGGTATAAGTGGCAGAATGTGGCTGGCAGATATGCGCCAAACAGAACTGATGCAGATGCACGTTGTGGCAATATTAACCTCCCTTTTTTTGTGTGTGTCACTGCTGCAAAATTTAGGCCCACTATATTATTCTACACGGTATAAGTGGCAGAAAGTGGCTGGCAGATATACGTCAAACAGAAGTGACGCAGACGCACTTAGTGGCAATATTAATCTCCCTTTTTATGTGTGGGACACTGCTGCAAAACTCAGGCCCACTGCATTACACTACACGGTATAAGTGGCAGAAAGTGGCTGGCAGATATACGCCAAACAGAACTGACACAGATGCACTTAGTGGCAATATTAATGTCCCTTTTTATGTGTGGGACACTGCTGCAAAATTCAGGCCCACTATATTACACTACACGGTATAAGTGGCAGAAAGTGGCTGGCAGATATACGCCAAACAGAACTGATGCAGATGCACTTAGTGGCAATATTAATCTCCCTTTTTATGTGTGGACACTGCAGCAAAAAAAATCAGTCCCACTGTATTACACTACACGGTATAAGTGGCAGAAAGTGGCTGGCAGATATACGCCACACAGAACTGATGCAGATGCACTTAGTGGCAATATTAATATCCCTTTTTATGTGTGGACACTGCAGCAAAAAAAATCAGTCCCACTGTATTACACTACACGGTATAAGTGGCAGAAAGTGGCTGGCAGATATACGCCAAACAGAACTGACGCAGATGCACTTAGTGGCAATATTAATCTCCCTTTTTATGTGTTGGACACTGCTGCAAAATTCAGGCCCACTGTATTACACTGCACGGTATAAGTGGCAGAAAGTGGCTGGCAGATATACGCCAAACAGAACTGACGCAGATGCACTTAGTGGCAATATTAATCTCCCTTTTTATGTGTGGGACACTGCTGCAAAATTCAGGCCCACTGTATTACCCTACACGGCATAAGTGGCAGAAAGTGGCTGAGAGATATACGCCAAACAGAACTGACACAGATGCACTTAGTGACAATATTAATCTCCCTTTTTATGTGTGGGACACTGCAGTAAAAAAAAAACAGGCCCACTGTATTACACTACACGGTATAAGTGGCAGAAAGTGGCTGGCAGATATACACCAAACAGAACTGACGCAGATGCACTTAGTGGCAATATTAATCTCCCTTTTTAGGTGTGGGACACTGCTGCAAAATTCAGGCCCACTGTATTACACTACACGGTATAAGTGGCATAAAGTGCCTGACATATAGACGCCAAACAGAACTGACGCAGATGCACTTAGTGGCAATATTAATCTCCCTTTTTATGTGTGGGACACTGCAGCAAAAAAAAAAGGCAGACTGTATTACACTACACGGTATAAGTGGCAGAAAGTGGCTGGCAGATATACGCCAAACAGAACTGACGCAGATGCAATTAGTGGGAATATTAATCTCCCTTTTTATGTGTGGGACACTGCTGCAAAATTCAGGCCCACTGTATTACACTGCACGGTATAAGTGGCAGAAAGTGGCTGGCAGATATACGCTAAACAGAACTGATGCAGATGCACTTAGTGGCAATATTAATCTCCCTTTTTATGTGTGGGACACTGCTGCAAAATTCAGGCCCACTGTATTACCCTACACGGCATAAGTGGAGGAAAGTGGCTAAGAGGTATACGCCAAACAGAACTGACACAGATGCACTTAGTGACAATATTAATCTCCCTTTTTATTTGTGGGACACTGCAGCAAAAAAAAAAACAGGCCCACTGTATTACACTACACGGTATAAGTGGCAGAAAGTGGCCGGCAGATATAGGCCAAACAGAACTGACGCAGATGCACTTAGTGGCAATATTAATCTCCCTTTTTAGGTGTGGGACACTGCTGCAAAATTCAGGCCCACTGTATTACACTACACGGTATACGTGGCAGAAAGTGGCTGGCAGATATATGCCAAACAGAACTGACACAGATGCACTTAGTGACAATATTAATCTCCCTTTTTATGTGTGGGATACTGCAGCAAAAAAAAAAACAGGCCCACTGTATTACACTACACGGTATAAGTGGCAGAAAGTGGCTGGCAGATATACGCCAAACAGAACTGACGCAGATGCACTTAGTGGCAATATTAATCTCCCTTTTTAGGTGTGGGACACGGCTGCAAAATTCAGGCCCACTGTATAACACTACACGGTATAAGTGGCATAAAGTGGCTGGCAGATATACGCCAAACAGAACTGATGCAGATGCACTTTGTGGCAATATTAATCTCCTTTTTGTGTGTGGGACACTGCTGCAAAATTCAGGTCCACTGTATTACACTACACAGCATAAGTGGCAGAAAGTGGATGGCAGATATATGCCAAACAGAACTGACGCGGAACTTAGTGGCAATATTAATCTCCCTTTTTATGTGTGGGACACTGCAGCAAAAAAAAAAAAAAAAACAGGCCCACTGTATTACACTACATGGTATAAGTGGCAGAAAGTGGCTGGCAGATATACGCCAAACAGAACTGACGCAGATGCACTTAGTGGCAATATTAATCTCCCTTTTTATGTGTGGGACACTGCTGCAAAATTCAGGCCCACTGTATTACACTATACGGTATAAGTGGCAGAAAGTGGCTGGCAGATATACGCCAAACAGAACTGATGCAGATGCACTTAGTCGCAATATTAATCTCCCTTTTTCTGTGTGGGATACTGCTGCAAAATTCAGGCCCACTGTATTACACTACACGGTATAAGTGGCAGAAAGTGGCTGGCAGATATACGCCAAACAGAACTGACGCAGATGCACTTAGTGGCAATATTAATCTCCCTTTTTAGGTGTGGGACACTGCTGCAAAATTCAGGCCCACTGTATAACACTACACGGTATAAGTGGCATAAAGTGGCTGGCAGATATACGCCAAACAGAACTGATGCAGATGCACTTAGTGGCAATATTAATCTCCTTTTTGTGTGTGGGACACTGCTGCAAAATTCAGGTCCTCTGTATTACACTACACAGCATAAGTGGCAGAAAGTGGCTGGCAGATATATGCCAAACAGAACTGACGCGGAACTTAGTGGCAATATTAATCTCCCTTTTTATGTGTGGGACACTGCAGCAAAAAAAAAAAAAAAAACAGGCCCACTGTATTACACTACATGGTATAAGTGGCAGAAAGTGGCTGGCAGATATACGCCAAACAGAACTGACGCAGATGCACTTAGTGGCAATATTAATCTCCCTTTTTATGTGTGGGACACTGCTGCAAAATTCAGGCCCACTGTATTACACTATACGGTATAAGTGGCAGAAAGTGGCTGGCAGATATACGCCAAACAGAACTGATGCAGATGCACTTAGTCGCAATATTAATCTCCCTTTTTCTGTGTGGGATACTGCTGCAAAATTCAGGCCCACTGTATTACACTACACGGTATAAGTGGCAGAAAGTGGCTGGCAGATATACGCCAAACAGAACTGATGCAGATGAACTTAGTGGCAATATTAATCTCCCTTTTTATGTTTGGGACACTGCAGCAAAGAAAAAAACAGGCCCACTGTATTACACTACACGGTATAAGTGGCAGAAAGTGGCTGGCAGATATACGCCAAACAGAACTGACGCAGATGCAATTAGTGGCAATATTAATCTCCCTTTTTATGTGTGGACACTGCAGCAAAAAAATCCAGTCCCAATGTATTACACTACACGGTATATGTGGCAGAAAGTGGCTGGCAGATATAGGCCAAACAGAACTGACGCAGATGCACTTAGTGGCAATATTAATCTCCCTTTTTATGTGTGGGACACTGCAGCAAAAAAAAACAGGCCCACTGTATTACACTACACAGTATAAGTGGCAGAATGTGGCTGGCAGATATGCGCCAAACAGAACTGACGCAGATGCACGTTGTGGCAATATTAACCTCCCTTTTTATGTGTGGGACACTGCTGCAAAATTTAGGCCCACTATATTACTCTACACGGTATAAGTGGCAGAAAGTGGCTGGCAGATATACGTCAAACAGAAGTGATGCAGACGCACTTAGTGGCAATATTAATCTCACTTTTTATGTGTGGGACACTGCTGCAATACTCAGGCCCACTGCATTACACTACACGGTATAAGTGGCAGAAAGTGGCTGGCAGATATACACCAAACAGAACTGACGCAGAAGCACTTAGTGGCTATATTAATGTCCCTTTTTATGTGTGGGACACTGCTGCAAAATTCAGGCCCACTGTATTACACTACAGGGTATAAGTGGCAGAAAGTGGCTGGCAGATATACGCCAAACAGAACTGATGCAGATGCACTTAGTGGCAATATTAATCTCCCTTTTTATGTGTGGACACTGCAGCAAAAAAAATCAGTCCCACTGTATTACACTACACGGTATAAGTGGCAGAAAGTGGCTGGCAGATATACGCCACACAGAACTGATGCAGATGCACTTAGTGGCAATATTAATCTCCCTTTTTATGTGTGGGATACTGCTGCAAAATTCAGGCCCACTGTATTACACTACACGGTATAAGTGGCAGAAAGTGGCTGGCAGATATACGCCAAACAGAACTGATGCAGATGAACTTAGTGGCAATATTAATCTCCCTTTTTATGTTTGGGACACTGCAGCAAAGAAAAAAACAGGCCCACTGTATTACACTACACGGTATAAGTGGTAGAAAGTGGCTGGCAGATATACGCCAAACAGAACTGACGCAGATGCAATTAGTGGCAATATTAATCTCCCTTTTTATGTGTGGACACTGCAGCAAAAAAAACCAGTCCCACTGTATTACAGTACACGGTATAAGTGGCAGAAAGTGGCTGGCAGATATAGGCCAAACAGAACTGACGCAGATGCACTTAGTGGCAATATTAATCTCCCTTTTTATGTGTGGGACACTGCAGCAAAAAAAAAACAGGCCCACTGTATTACACTACACAGTATAAGTGGCAGAATGTGGCTGGCAGATATGCGCCAAACAGAACTGACGCAGATGCACGTTGTGGCAATATTAACCTCCCTTTTTATGTGTGGGACACTGCTGCAAAATTTAGGCCCACTATATTACTCTACACGGTATAAGTGGCAGAAAGTGGCTGAGAGATATACGCCAAACAGAACTGACACAGATGCACTTAGTGACAATATTAATCTCCCTTTTTATGTGTGGGACACTGCAGTAAAAAAAAAACAGGCCCACTGTATTACACTACACGGTATAAGTGGCAGAAAGTGGCTGGCAGATATACACCAAACAGAACTGACGCAGATGCACTTAGTGGCAATACTAATCTCCCTTTTTATGTGTGGGACACTGCTGCAAAATTCAGGCCCACTGTATTACCCTACACGGCATAAGTGGCAGAAAGTGGCTGAGAGATATACGCCAAACAGAACTGACACAGATGCACTTAGTGACAATATTAATCTCCCTTTTTATGTGTGGGACACTGCAGTAAAAAAAAAACAGGCCCACTGTATTACACTACACGGTATAAGTGGCAGAAAGTGGCTGGCAGATATACACCAAACAGAACTGACGCAGATGCACTTAGTGGCAATATTAATCTCCCTTTTTAGGTGTGGGACACTGCTGCAAAATTCAGGCCCACTGTATTACACTACACGGTATAAGTGGCATAAAGTGCCTGACATATAGACGCCAAACAGAACTGACGCAGATGCACTTAGTGGCAATATTAATCTCCCTTTTTATGTGTGGGACACTGCAGCAAAAAAAAAAGGCAGACTGTATTACACTACACGGTATAAGTGGCAGAAAGTGGCTGGCAGATATACGCCAAACAGAACTGATGCAGATGCACTTAGTGGCAATATTAATCTCCTTTTTGTGTGTGGGACACTGCTGCAAAATTCAGGTCCACTGTATTACACTACACAGCATAAGTGGCAGAAAGTGGCTGGCAGATATATGCCAAACAGAACTGACGCGGAACTTAGTGGCAATATTAATCTCCCTTTTTATGTGTGGGACACTGCAGCAAAAAAAAAAAAAAAAACAGGCCCACTGTATTACACTACATGGTATAAGTGGCAGAAAGTGGCTGGCAGATATACGCCAAACAGAACTGACGCAGATGCACTTAGTGGCAATATTAATCTCCCTTTTTATGTGTGGGACACTGCTGCAAAATTCAGGCCCACTGTATTACACTATACGGTATAAGTGGCAGAAAGTGGCTGGCAGATATACGCCAAACAGAACTGATGCAGATGCACTTAGTCGCAATATTAATCTCCCTTTTTCTGTGTGGGATACTGCTGCAAAATTCAGGCCCACTGTATTACACTACACGGTATAAGTGGCAGAAAGTGGCTGGCAGATATACGCCAAACAGAACTGATGCAGATGAACTTAGTGGCAATATTAATCTCCCTTTTTATGTTTGGGACACTGCAGCAAAGAAAAAAACAGGCCCACTGTATTACACTACACGGTATAAGTGGCAGAAAGTGGCTGGCAGATATACGCCAAACAGAACTGACACAGATGCAATTAGTGGCAATATTAATCTCCCTTTTTATGTGTGGACACTGCAGCAAAAAAATCCAGTCCCACAGTATTACACTACATGGTATAAGTGGCAGAAAGTGGCTGGCAGATATAGGCCAAACAGAACTGACGCAGATGCACTTAGTGGCAATATTAATCTCCCTTTTTATGTGTGGGACACTGCAGCAAAAAAAAACAGGCCCACTGTATTACACTACACAGTATAAGTGGCAGAATGTGGCTGGCAGATATGCGCCAAACAGAACTGACGCAGATGCACGTTGTGGCAATATTAACCTCCCTTTTTATGTGTGGGACACTGCTGCAAAATTTAGGCCCACTATATTACTCTACACGGTATAAGTGGCAGAAAGTGGCTGGCAGATATACGTCAAACAGAAGTGATGCAGACGCACTTAGTGGCAATATTAATCTCCCTTTTTATGTGTGGGACACTGCTGCAATACTCAGGCCCACTGCATTACACTACACGGTATAAGTGGCAGAAAGTGGCTGGCAGATATACACCAAACAGAACTGACGCAGAAGCACTTAGTGGCTATATTAATGTCCCTTTTTATGTGTGGGACACTGCTGCAAAATTCAGGCCCACTGTATTACACTACAGGGTATAAGTGGCAGAAAGTGGCTGGCAGATATACGCCAAACAGAACTGATGCAGATGCACTTAGTGGCAATATTAATCTCCCTTTTTATGTGTGGACACTGCAGCAAAAAAAATCAGTCCCACTGTATTACACTACACGGTATAAGTGGCAGAAAGTGGCTGGCAGATATACGCCACACAGAACTGATGCAGATGCACTTAGTTCAATATTAATCTCCCTTTTTATGTGTGGGATACTGCTGCAACATTCAGGCCCACTGTATTACACTACACGGTATAAGTGGCAGAAAGTGGCTGGCAGATATACGCCAAACAGAACTGATGCAGATGCACTTAGTGGCAATATTAATCTCCCTTTTTATGTGTGGGATACTGCTGCAAAATTCAGGCCCACTGTATTACACTACACGGTATAAGTGGTAGAAAGTGGCTGGCAGATATACGCCAAACAGAACTGACGCAGATGCAATTAGTGGCAATATTAATCTCCCTTTTTATGTGTGGACACTGCAGCAAAAAAAAACAGTCCCACTGTATTACACTACACGGTATAAGTGGCAGAAAGTGGCTGGCAGATATAGGCCAAACAGAACTGACGCAGATGCACTTAGTGGCAATATTAATCTCCCTTTTTATGTGTGGGACACTGCAGCAAAAAAAAAACAGGCCCACTGTATTACACTACACAGTATAAGTGGCAGAATGTGGCTGGCAGATATGCGCCAAACAGAACTGACGCAGATGCACGTTGTGGCAATATTAACCTCCCTTTTTATGTGTGGGACACTGCTGCAAAATTTAGGCCCACTATATTACTCTACACGGTATAAGTGGCAGAAAGTGGCTGGCAGATATACGTCAAACAGAAGTGACGCAGACGCACTTAGTGGCAATATTAATCTCCCTTTTTATGTGTGGGACACTGCTGCAATACTCAGGCCCACTGCATTACACTACACGGTATAAGTGGCAGAAAGTGGCTGGCAGATATACACCAAACAGAACTGACGCAGAAGCACTTAGTGGCTATATTAATGTCCCTTTTTATGTGTGGGACACTGCTGCAAAATTCAGGCCCACTGTATTACACTACACGGTATAAGTGGCAGAAAGTGCCTGGCAGATATACGCCAAACAGAACTGATGCAGATGCACTTAGTGGCAATATTAATCTCCCTTTTTATGTGTGGACACTGCAGCAAAAAAAAAATCAGTCCCACTGTATTACACTGCACGGTATAAGTGGCAGAAAGTGGCTGGCAGATATACGCCACACAGAACTGATGCAGATGCACTTAGTGGCAATATTAATCTCCTTTTTATGTGTGGGACACTGCTGCAAAATTCAGGTCCACTGTATTACACTACACAGCATAAGTGGCAGAAAGTGGCTGGCAGATATATGCCAAACAGAACTGACGCGGAACTTAGTGGCAATATTAATCTCCCTTTTTATGTGTGGGACACTGCAGCAAAAAAAAAAAAAAAAAAACAGGCCCACTGTATTACACTACATGGTATAAGTGGCAGAAAGTGGCTGGCAGATATACGCCAAACAGAACTGACGCAGATGCACTTAGTGGCAATATTAATCTCCCTTTTTATGTGTGGGACACTGCTGCAAAATTCAGGCCCACTGTATTACACTATACGGTATAAGTGGCAGAAAGTGGCTGGCAGATATACGCCAAACAGAACTGATGCAGATGCACTTAGTCGCAATATTAATCTCCCTTTTTATGTGTGGGATACTGCTGCAAAATTCAGGCCCACTGTATTACACTACACGGTATAAGTGGCAGAAAGTGGCTGGCAGATATACGCCAAACAGAACTGATGCAGATGAACTTAGTGGCAATATTAATCTCCCTTTTTATGTTTGGGACACTGCAGCAAAGAAAAAAACAGGCCCACTGTATTACACTACACGTTATAAGTGGCAGAAAGTGGCTGGCAGATATACGCCAAACAGAACTGACGCAGATGCAATTAGTGGCAATATTAATCTCCCTTTTTATGTGTGGACACTGCAGCAAAAAAACCAGTCCCACTGTATTACACTACACGGTATAAGTGGCAGAAAGTGGCTGGCAGATATAGGCCAAACAGAACTGACGCAGATGCACTTAGTGGCAATATTAATCTCCCTTTTTATGTGTGGGACACTGCAGCAAAAAAAAACAGGCCCACTGTATTACTCTACACAGTATAAGTGGCAGAATGTGGCTGGCAGATATGCGCCAAACAGAACTGACGCAGATGCACGTTGTGGCAATATTAACCTCCCTTTTTATGTGTGGGACACTGCTGCAAAATTTAGGCCCACTATATTACTCTACACGGTATAAGTGGCAGAAAGTGGCTGGCAGATATACGTCAAACAGAAGTGACGCAGACACACTTAGTGGCAATATTAATCTCCCTTTTTATGTGTGGGACACTGCTGCAATACTCAGGCCCACTGCATTACACTACACGGTATAAGTGGCAGAAAGTGGCTGGCAGATATACACCAAACAGAACTGACGCAGAAGCACTTAGTGGCTATATTAATGTCCCTTTTTATGTGTGGGACACTGCTGCAAAATTCAGGCCCACTGTATTACACTACAGGGTATAAGTGGCAGAAAGTGGCTGGCAGATATACGCCAAACAGAACTGATGCAGATGCACTTAGTGGCAATATTAATCTCCCTTTTTATGTGTGGACACTGCAGCAAAAAAATTCAGTCCCACTGTATTACACTACACGGTATAAGTGGCAGAAAGTGGCTGGCAGATATACGCCACACAGAACTGATGCAGATGCACTTAGTGGCAATATTAATCTCCCTTTTTATGTGTGGGATACTGCTGCAAAATTCAGGCCCACTGTATTACACTACACGGTATAAGTGGCAGAAAGTGGCTGGCAGATATACGCCAAACAGAACTGATGCAGATGAACTTAGTGGCAATATTAATCTCCCTTTTTATGTTTGGGACACTGCAGCAAAGAAAAAAACAGGTCCACTGTATTACACTACACGGTATAAGTGGTAGAAAGTGGCTGGCAGATATACGCCAAACAGAACTGACGCAGATGCAATTAGTGGCAATATTAATCTCCCTTTTTATGTGTGGGACACTGCAGCAAAAAAAAAACAGGCCCACTGTATTACACTACACAGTATAAATGGCAGAATGTGGCTGGCAGATATGCGCCAAACAGAACTGTTGCAGATGCACGTTGTGGCAATATTAACCTCCCTTTTTATGTGTGGGACACTGCTGCAAAATTTAGGCCCACTATATTACTCTACACGGTATAAGTGGCAGAAAGTGGCTGGCAGATATACGTCAAACAGAAGTGACGCAGACGCACTTAGTGGCAATATTAATCTCCCTTTTTATGTGTGGGACACTGCTGCAATACTCAGGCCCACTGCATTACACTACACGGTATAAGTGGCAGAAAGTGGCTGGCAGATATACACCAAACAGAACTGACGCAGAAGCACTTAGTGGCTATATTAATGTCCCTTTTTATGTGTGGGACACTGCTGCAAAATTCAGGCCCACTGTATTACACTACACGGTATAAGTGGCAGAAAGTGGCTGGCAGATATACGCCAAACAGAACTGATGCAGATGCACTTAGTGGCAATATTAATCTCCCTTTTTATGTGTGGACACTGCAGCAAAAAAAAAATCAGTCCCACTGTATTACACTGCACGGTATAAGTGGCAGAAAGTGGCTGGCAGAAATACGCCACACAGAACTGATGCAGATGCACTTAGTGGCAATATTAATCTCCCTTTTTATGTGTGGACACTGCAGCAAAAAAAAAACAGTCCCACTGTATTACACTACACGGTATAAGTGGCAGAAAGTGGCTAGCAGATATACGCCAAACAGAACTGACGCAGATGCACTTAGTGGCAATATTAATCTCCCTTTTTATGTGTGGGACACTGCTGCAAAATTCAGGCCCACTGTATTACACTGCACGGTATAAGTGGCAGAAAGTGGCTGGCAGATATACGCCAAACAGAACTGACGCAGATGCACTTAGTGGCAATATTAATCTCCCTTTTTATGTGTGGGACACTGCTGCAAAATTCAGGCCCACTGTATTACCCTACACGGCATAAGTGGCAGAAAGTGGCTGAGAGATATACGCCAAATAGAACTGACACAGATGCACTTAGTGACAATATTAATCTCCCTTTTTATGTGTGGGACACTGCAGTAAAAAAAAAACAGGCCCACTGTATTACACTACACGGTATAAGTGGCAGAAAGTGGCTGGCAGATATACACCAAACAGAACTGACGCAGATGCACTTAGTGGCAATATTAATCTCCCTTTTTAGGTGTGGGACACTGCTGCAAAATTCAGGCCCACTGTATTACACTACACGGTATAAGTGGCAGAAAGTGGCTGGCAGATATACGCCAAACAGAACTGACGCAGATGCACTTAGTGGCAATATTAATCTCCCTTTTTATGTGTGGGACACTGCTGCAAAATTCAGGCCCACTGTATTACACTGCACGGTATAAGTGGCAGAAAGTGGCTGGCAGATATACGCCAAACAGAACTGATGCAGATGCACTTAGTGGCAATATTAATCTCCCTTTTTATGTGTGGGACACTGCTGCAAAATTCAGGCCCACTGTATTACCCTACACGGCACAAGTGGCAGAAAGTGGCTAAGAGATATACGCCAAACAGAACTGACAAAGATGCACTTAGTGCCAATATTAATCTCCCTTTTTATGTGTGGGACAATGCAGCAAAAAAAAAAAAACAGGCCCACTGTATTACACTACACGGTATAAGTGGCAGAAAGTGGCTGGCAGATATACACCAAACAGAACTGACGCAGATGCACTTAGTGGCAATATTAATCTCCCTTTTTAGGTGTGGGACACTGCTGCAAAATTCAGGCCCACTGTATTACACTACACGGTATAAGTGGCATAAAGTGCCTGGCAGATATACGCCAAACAGAACTGACGCAGATGCACTAAGTGGCAATATTAATCTCCCTATTTATGTGTGGGATACTGCAGCCAAAAAAAAAGGCAGACTGTATTACACTACATGGTATAAGTGGCAGAAAGTGGCTGGCAGATATACGCCAAACAGAACTGACGCAGATGCACTTAGTAACAATATTAATCTCCCTTTTTAGGTGTGGGACACTGCTGCAAAATTCAGGCCCACTGAATTACACTACACAGAATAAGTGGCAGAAACTGGCTGGCAGATATATGCAAACAGAACTGACGCAGATGCACTTAGTGGCAATATTAATCTCCCTTTTTATGTGTGGGACACTGCAGCAAAAAAAAAAACAGGCCCACTGTATTACACTACATGGTATAAGTGGCAGAAAGTGGCTGGCAGATATACGCCAAACAGAACTGACGCAGATGCACTTAGTGGCAATATTAATCTCCCTTTTTATGTGTGGGACACTGCTGCAAAATTCAGGCCCACTGTATTACACTATACGGTATAAGTGGCAGAAAGTGGCTGGCAGATATACGCCAAACAGAACTGATGCAGATGCACTTAGTCGCAATATTAATCTCCCTTTTTATGTGTGGGATACTGCTGCAAAATTCAGGCCCACTGTATTACACTACACGGTATAAGTGGCAGAAAGTGGCTGGCAGATATACGCCAAACAGAACTGATGCAGATGAACTTAGTGGCAATATTAATCTCCCTTTTTATGTTTGGGACACTGCAGCAAAGAAAAAAACAGGCCCACTGTATTACACTACACGTTATAAGTGGCAGAAAGTGGCTGGCAGATATACGCCAAACAGAACTGACGCAGATGCAATTAGTGGCAATATTAATCTCCCTTTTTATGTGTGGACACTGCAGCAAAAAAACCAGTCCCACTGTATTACACTACACGGTATAAGTGGCAGAAAGTGGCTGGCAGATATAGGCCAAACAGAACTGACGCAGATGCACTTAGTGGCAATATTAATCTCCCTTTTTATGTGTGGGACACTGCAGCAAAAAAAAACAGGCCCACTGTATTACTCTACACAGTATAAGTGGCAGAATGTGGCTGGCAGATATGCGCCAAACAGAACTGACGCAGATGCACGTTGTGGCAATATTAACCTCCCTTTTTATGTGTGGGACACTGCTGCAAAATTTAGGCCCACTATATTACTCTACACGGTATAAGTGGCAGAAAGTGGCTGGCAGATATACGTCAAACAGAAGTGACGCAGACACACTTAGTGGCAATATTAATCTCCCTTTTTATGTGTGGGACACTGCTGCAATACTCAGGCCCACTGCATTACACTACACGGTATAAGTGGCAGAAAGTGGCTGGCAGATATACACCAAACAGAACTGACGCAGAAGCACTTAGTGGCTATATTAATGTCCCTTTTTATGTGTGGGACACTGCTGCAAAATTCAGGCCCACTGTATTACACTACAGGGTATAAGTGGCAGAAAGTGGCTGGCAGATATACGCCAAACAGAACTGATGCAGATGCACTTAGTGGCAATATTAATCTCCCTTTTTATGTGTGGACACTGCAGCAAAAAAAATCAGTCCCACTGTATTACACTACACGGTATAAGTGGCAGAAAGTGGCTGGCAGATATACGCCACACAGAACTGATGCAGATGCACTTAGTGGCAATATTAATCTCCCTTTTTATGTGTGGGATACTGCTGCAAAATTCAGGCCCACTGTATTACACTACACGGTATAAGTGGCAGAAAGTGGCTGGCAGATATACGCCAAACAGAACTGATGCAGATGAACTTAGTGGCAATATTAATCTCCCTTTTTATGTTTGGGACACTGCAGCAAAGAAAAAAACAGGTCCACTGTATTACACTACACGGTATAAGTGGTAGAAAGTGGCTGGCAGATATACGCCAAACAGAACTGACGCAGATGCAATTAGTGGCAATATTAATCTCCCTTTTTATGTGTGGGACACTGCAGCAAAAAAAAAACAGGCCCACTGTATTACACTACACAGTATAAATGGCAGAATGTGGCTGGCAGATATGCGCCAAACAGAACTGTTGCAGATGCACGTTGTGGCAATATTAACCTCCCTTTTTATGTGTGGGACACTGCTGCAAAATTTAGGCCCACTATATTACTCTACACGGTATAAGTGGCAGAAAGTGGCTGGCAGATATACGTCAAACAGAAGTGACGCAGACGCACTTAGTGGCAATATTAATCTCCCTTTTTATGTGTGGGACACTGCTGCAATACTCAGGCCCACTGCATTACACTACACGGTATAAGTGGCAGAAAGTGGCTGGCAGATATACACCAAACAGAACTGACGCAGAAGCACTTAGTGGCTATATTAATGTCCCTTTTTATGTGTGGGACACTGCTGCAAAATTCAGGCCCACTGTATTACACTACACGGTATAAGTGGCAGAAAGTGGCTGGCAGATATACGCCAAACAGAACTGATGCAGATGCACTTAGTGGCAATATTAATCTCCCTTTTTATGTGTGGACACTGCAGCAAAAAAAAAATCAGTCCCACTGTATTACACTGCACGGTATAAGTGGCAGAAAGTGGCTGGCAGAAATACGCCACACAGAACTGATGCAGATGCACTTAGTGGCAATATTAATCTCCCTTTTTATGTGTGGACACTGCAGCAAAAAAAAAACAGTCCCACTGTATTACACTACACGGTATAAGTGGCAGAAAGTGGCTAGCAGATATACGCCAAACAGAACTGACGCAGATGCACTTAGTGGCAATATTAATCTCCCTTTTTATGTGTGGGACACTGCTGCAAAATTCAGGCCCACTGTATTACACTGCACGGTATAAGTGGCAGAAAGTGGCTGGCAGATATACGCCAAACAGAACTGACGCAGATGCACTTAGTGGCAATATTAATCTCCCTTTTTATGTGTGGGACACTGCTGCAAAATTCAGGCCCACTGTATTACCCTACACGGCATAAGTGGCAGAAAGTGGCTGAGAGATATACGCCAAATAGAACTGACACAGATGCACTTAGTGACAATATTAATCTCCCTTTTTATGTGTGGGACACTGCAGTAAAAAAAAAACAGGCCCACTGTATTACACTACACGGTATAAGTGGCAGAAAGTGGCTGGCAGATATACACCAAACAGAACTGACGCAGATGCACTTAGTGGCAATATTAATCTCCCTTTTTAGGTGTGGGACACTGCTGCAAAATTCAGGCCCACTGTATTACACTACACGGTATAAGTGGCAGAAAGTGGCTGGCAGATATACGCCAAACAGAACTGACGCAGATGCACTTAGTGGCAATATTAATCTCCCTTTTTATGTGTGGGACACTGCTGCAAAATTCAGGCCCACTGTATTACACTGCACGGTATAAGTGGCAGAAAGTGGCTGGCAGATATACGCCAAACAGAACTGATGCAGATGCACTTAGTGGCAATATTAATCTCCCTTTTTATGTGTGGGACACTGCTGCAAAATTCAGGCCCACTGTATTACCCTACACGGCACAAGTGGCAGAAAGTGGCTAAGAGATATACGCCAAACAGAACTGACAAAGATGCACTTAGTGCCAATATTAATCTCCCTTTTTATGTGTGGGACAATGCAGCAAAAAAAAAAAAACAGGCCCACTGTATTACACTACACGGTATAAGTGGCAGAAAGTGGCTGGCAGATATACACCAAACAGAACTGACGCAGATGCACTTAGTGGCAATATTAATCTCCCTTTTTAGGTGTGGGACACTGCTGCAAAATTCAGGCCCACTGTATTACACTACACGGTATAAGTGGCATAAAGTGCCTGGCAGATATACGCCAAACAGAACTGACGCAGATGCACTAAGTGGCAATATTAATCTCCCTATTTATGTGTGGGATACTGCAGCCAAAAAAAAAGGCAGACTGTATTACACTACATGGTATAAGTGGCAGAAAGTGGCTGGCAGATATACGCCAAACAGAACTGACGCAGATGCACTTAGTAACAATATTAATCTCCCTTTTTAGGTGTGGGACACTGCTGCAAAATTCAGGCCCACTGAATTACACTACACAGAATAAGTGGCAGAAACTGGCTGGCAGATATATGCAAACAGAACTGACGCAGATGCACTTAGTGGCAATATTAATCTCCCTTTTTATGTGTGGGACACTGCAGCAAAAAAAAAAACAGGCCCACTGTATTACACTACACGGTATAAGTGGCAGAAAGTGGCTGGAAGATATACGCCAAACAGAACTGACGCAGATGCACTTAGTGGCAATATTAATCTCCCTTTTTATGTGTGGGATACTGCTGCAAAATTCAGGCCCACTGCATTACCCTACACGGCATAAGTGGCAGAAAGTGGCTGAGAGATATACGACAAACAGAAATGACACAGATGCACTTAGTGACAATATTAATCTCCCTTTTTATGTGTGGGACACTGCAGCAAAAAAAAAAACAGGCCCACTGTATTACACTACACGGTATAAGTGGCAGAAAGTGGCTGGCAGATATACGCCAAACAGAACTGACGCAGATGCACTTAGTGGCAATATTAATCTCCCTTTTTAGGTGTGGGACACTGCTGCAAAATTCAGGCCCACTGTATTACACTACACGGTATACGTGGCAGAAAGTGGCTGGCAGATATACGCCAAACAGAACTGATGCAGATGCACTTAGTGGCAATATTAATCTCCCTTTTATGTGTGCGATACTGCTGCAAAATTCAGGCCCACTGTATAACACTACACGGTATATGTGGCAGAAAGTGGCTGGCAGATATACGCCAAACAGAACTGATGCAGATGCACTTAGTGGCAATATTAATCTCCTTTTTATGTGTGGGACACTGCTGCAAAATTCAGGTCCATTGCATTACACTACACAGCATAAGTGGCAGAAAGTGGCTGGCAGATATATGCCAAACAGAACTGATGCAGATGCACTTAGTGGCAATATTAATCTCCCTTTTTATGTGTGGACACTGCAGCAAAAAAAAACAGTCGCACTGTATTACACTACACGGTATAAGTGGCAGAAAGTGGCTAGCAGATATACGCCAAACAGAACTGACGCAGATGCACTTATTGGCAATATTAATCTCCCTTTTTATGTGTGGGACACTGCAGAAAAAAAACCCAGGCCCACTGAATTACACTACACGGTATAAGTGGCAGAAAGTGGCTGGCAGATATGAGCCAAACAGAACTGACGCAGATGCACTTAGTGGCTATATTAACGTCCTTTTCATGTGTTGGACACTGCTGCAAAACTCAGGCCCACTGCATTACACTACACGGTATAAGTGGCAGAAAGTGGCTGGCAGATATACACCAAAAAAACTGACGCAGATGCACTTAGTGGCAATATTAATCTCCCTTTTTATGTGTGGGACATTGCAGCAAAAAAAAAAACAGGCCCACTGTATTACACTACACGGTATAAGTGGCAGAAAGTGGCTAGCAGATATACGCCAAACAGAACTGACGCAGATGCACTTATTGGCAATATTAATCTCCCTTTTTATGTGTGGGACACTGCAGAAAAAAAAACCAGGCCCACTGTATTACACTACACGGTATAAGTGGCAGAAAGTGGCTGGCAGATATACGCCAAACAGAACTGACGCAGATTCACTTAGTGGCAATATTAACCTCCCTATTTATGTGTGGGACACTGCTGCAAAATTCAGGCCCACTGTATTACACTACACGGTATACGTGGCAGAAAGTGGCTGGCAGATATACGCCAAACAGAACTGATGCAGATGCACTTAGTGGCAATATTAATCTCCCTTTTTATGTGTGCGATACTGCTGCAAAATTCAGGCCCACGGTATTACACTACACGGTATAAGTGGCAGAAAGTGGCTGGCAGATATACGCCAAACAGAACTGACGCAGATGCACTTAGTGGCAATATTAATCTCCCTTTTTATGTGTGGACACTGCAGCAAAAAAAAACAGTCGCACTGTATTACACTACACGGTATAAGTGGCAGAAAGTGGCTGGCAGATATAGGCCAAACAGAACTGACGCAGATGCACTTAGTGGCAATATTAATCTCCCTTTTTATGTGTGGGGCACTGCAGCAAAAAAAAAAAAACAGGCCCACTGAATTACACTACACGGTATAAGTGGTAGAAAGTGGCTGGCAGATATGCGCCAAACAGAACTGACGCAGATGCACTTAGTGGCTATATTAACGTCCTTTTCATGTGTTGGACACTGCTGCAAAACTCAGGCCCACTGCATTACACTACACGGTATAAGTGGCAGAAAGTGGCTGGCAGATATACACCAAAAAAACTGAGGCAGATGCACTTAGTGGCAATATTAATCTCCCTTTTTATGTGTGGGACATTGCAGCAAAAAAAAAAACAGGCCCACTGTATTACACTACACGGTATAAGTGGCAGAAAGTGGCTGGCAGATATACGCCAAACAGAACTGACACAGATGCACTTAGTGGCAATATTAATCTCCCTTTTTATGTGTGGACACTGCAGCAAAAAAAACCAGTCCCACTGTATTACACTACACGGTATAAGTGGCAGAAAGTGGCTAGCAGATATACGCCAAACAGAACTGACGCAGATGCACTTATTGGCAATATTAATCTCCCTTTTTATGTGTGGGACACTGCAGAAAAAAAAACCAGGCCCACTGTATTACACTACGCGGTATAAGTGGCAGAAAGTGGCTGGCAGATACACGCCACACAGAACTGATGCAGATGCACTTAATGGCAATATTAATCTCCCTTTTTATGTGTGGACACTGCAGCAAAAAAAAAACAGTCCCACTGTATTACACTACACGGTATTAGTGGCAGAAAGTGGCTGGCAGATATACACCAAACAGAACTGACGCAGATGCACTTAGTGGCAATATTAATCTCCCTTTTTAGGTGTGGGACACTGCTGCAAAATTCAGGCCCACTGTATTACACTACACGGTATAAGTGGCATAAAGTGCCTGACATATAGACGCCAAACAGAACTGACGCAGATACACTTAGTGGCAATATTAATCTCCCTTTTTATGTGTGGGACACTGCAGCAAAAAAAAAAAAAGGCAGACTGTATTACACTACACGGTATAAGTGGCAGAAAGTGGCTGGCAGATATACGCCAAACAGAACTGACGCAGATGCACTTAGTGGCAATATTAATCTCCCTTTTTATGTGTGGGACCCTGCTGCAAAATTCAGGCCCACTGTATTACACTGCACGGTATAAGTGGCAGAAAGTGGCTGGCAGATATACGCCAAACAGAACTGATGCAGATGCACTTAGTGGCAATTTTAATCTCCCTTTTTATGTGTGGGACACTGCTGCAAAATTCAGGCCCACTGTATTACCCTACACGGCATAAGTGGCAGAAAGTGGCTAAGAGATATACGCCAAACAGAACTGACAAAGATGCACTTAGTGACAATATTAATCTCCCTTTTTATGTGTGGGACACAGCAGCAAAAAAAAAAACAGGCCCACTGTATTACACTACACGGTATAAGTGGCAGAAAGTGGCTGGCAGATATACACCAAACAGAACTGACGCAGATGCACTTAGTGGCAATATTAATCTCCCTTTTTAGGTGTGGAACACTGCTGCAAAATTCAGGCCCACTGTATTACACTACACGGTATAAGTGGCATAAAGTGCCTGGCAGATATACGCCAAACAGAACTGACGCAGATGCACTAAGTGGCAATATTAATCTCCCTTTTTATGTGTGGGACACTGCAGCCAAAAAAAAAGGCAGACTGTATTACACTACATGGTATAAGCGGCAGAAAGTGGCTGGCAGATATACGCCAAACAGAACTGACGCAGATGCACTTAGTAACAATATTAATCTCCCTTTTTAGGTGTGGGACACTGCTGCAAAATTCAGGCCCACTGAATTACACTACACAGAATAAGTGGCAGAAACTGGCTGGCAGATATATGCAAACAGAACTGACGCAGATGCACTTAGTGGCAATATTAATCTCCCTTTTTATGTGTGGGACACTGCTGCAAAATTCAGGCCCACTGCATTACCCTACACGGCATAAGTGGCAGAAAGTGGCTGAGAGATATACGACAAACAGAAATGACACAGATGCACTTAGTGACAATATTAATCTCCCTTTTTATGTGTGGGACACTGCAGCAAAAAAAAAAAAACAGGCCCACTGTATTACACTACACGGTATAAGTGGCAGAAAGTGGCTGGCAGATATACACCAAACAGAACTGACGCAGATGCACTTAGTGGCAATATTAATCTCCCTTTTTAGGTGTGGGACACTGCTGGAAAAATTCAGGCCCACTGTATTACACTACACGGTATACGTGGCAGAAAGTGGCTGGCAGATATACGCCAAACAGAACTGATGCAGATGCACTTAGTGGCAATATTAATCTCCCTTTTTATGTGTGCGATACTGCTGCAAAATTCAGGCCCACTGTATAACACTACACGGTATATGTGGCAGAAAGTGGCTGGCAGATATACGCCAAACAGAACTGATGCAGATGCACTTAGTGGCAATATTAATCTCCTTTTTATGTGTGGGACACTGCTGCAAAATACAGGTCCACTGCATTACACTACACAGCATAAGTGGCAGAAAGTGGCTGGCAGATATATGCCAAACAGAACTGATGCAGATGCACTTAGTCGCAATATTAATCTCCCTTTTTATGTGTGGGATACTGTTGCAAAATTCAGGCCCACTGTATAACACTATACGGTATAAGTGGCAGAAAGTGGCTGGCAGATATATGCCAAACAGAACTGACGCAGATGCACTTAGTGGCAATATTAATCTCCCTTTTTATGTGTGGACACTGCAGCAAAAAAAAACAGTCGCACTGTATTACACTACACGGTATAAGTGGCAGAAAGTGGCTAGCAGATATACGCCAAACAGAACTGACGCAGATGCACTTATTGGCAATATTAATCTCCCTTTTTATGTGTGGTTAACTGCAGAAAAAAAAACCAGGCCCACTGAATTACACTACACGGTATAAGTGGCAGAAAGTGGCTGGCAGATATGAGCCAAACAGAACTGACGCAGATGCACTTAGTGGCTATATTAACGTCCTTTTCATGTGTTGGACACTGCTGCAAAACTCAGGCCCACTGCATTACACTACACGGTATAAGTGGCAGAAAGTGGCTGGCAGATATACACCAAAAAAACTGACGCAGATGCACTTAGTGGCAATATTAATCTCCCTTTTTATGTGTGGGACATTGCAGCAAAAAAAAAAACAGGCCCACTGTATTACACTACACGGTATAAGTGGCAGAAAGTGGCTGGCAGATATACGCCAAACAGAACTGACACAGATGCACTTAGTGGCAATATTAATCTCCCTTTTTATGTGTGGACACTGCAGCAAAAAAAAACAGTCCCACTGTATTACACTACACGGTATAAGTGGCAGAAAGTGGCTAGCAGATATACGCCAAACAGAACTGACGCAGATGCACTTATTGGCAATATTAATCTCCCTTTTTATGTGTGGGACACTGCAGAAAAAAAACCAGGCCCACTGTATTACACTACACGGTATAAGTGGCAGAAAGTGGCTGGCAGATATACGCCAAACAGAACTGACGCAGATTCACTTAGTGGCAATATTAACCTCCCTATTTATGTGTGGGACACTGCTGCAAAATTCAGGCCCACTGTATTACACTACACGGTATACGTGGCAGAAAGTGGCTGGCAGATATACGCCAAACAGAACTGATGCAGATGCACTTAGTGGCAATATTAATCTCCCTTTTTATGTGTGCGATACTGCTGCAAAATTCAGGCCCACTGTATAACACTACACGGTATATGTGGCAGAAAGTGGCTGGCAGATATACGCCAAACAAAACTGATGCAGATGCACATAGTGGCAATATTAATCTCCTTTTTATGTGTGGGACACTGCTGCAAAATTCAGGTCCACTGCATTAAACTACACAGCATAAGTGGCAGAAAGTGGCTGGCAGATATACGCCAAACAGAACTGATGCAGATGCACTTATTGGCAATATTAATCTCCCTTTTTATGTGTGGGACACTGCAGAAAAAAAAACCAGGCCCACTGTATTACACTACACGGTATAAGTGGCAGAAAGTGGCTGGCAGATATACGCCACACAGAACTGATGCAGATGCACTTAATGGCAATATTAATCTCCCTTTTTATGTGTGGACACTGCAGCAAAAAAAAACAGTCCCACTGTATTACACTACACGGTATTAGTGGCAGAAAGTGGCTAGCAGATATACGCCAAACAGAACTGACACAGATGCACTTAGTGGCAATATTAATCTCCCCTTTTATGTGTGGGACACTGCTGCAAAATTCAGGCCCACTGTATTACACTGCACGGTATAAGGGGCAGAAAGTGGCTGGCAGATATACGCCAAACAGAACTGACGCAGATGCACTTAGTGGCAATATTAATCTCCCTTTTTATGTGTGGGACACTGCTTCAAAATTCAGGCCCACTGTATTACCCTACACGGCATAAGTGGCAGAAAGTGGCTGAGAGATATACGCCAAACAGAACTGACACAGATGCACTTAGTGACAATATTAATCTCCCTTTTTATGTGTGGGACACTGCAGTAAAAAAAAAAAACAGGCCCACTGTATTACACTACACGGTATAAGTGGCAGAAAGTGGCTGGCAGATATACACCAAACAGAACTGACGCAGATGCACTTTGTGGCAATATTAATCTCTCTTTTTAGGTGTGGGACACTGCTGCAAAATTCAGGCCCACTGTATTACACTACACGGTATAAGTGGCATAAAGTGCCTGACATATAGACGCCAAACAGAACTGACGCAGATGCACTTAGTGGCAATATTAATCTCCCTTTTTATGTGTGGGACACTGCAGCAAAAAAAAAGGCAGACTGTATTACACTACACGGTATAATTGGCAGAAAGTGGCTGGCAGATATATGCCAAACAGAACTGACGCAGATGCACTTAGTGGCAATATTAATCTCCCTTTTTATGTGTGGGACACTGCTGCAAAATTCAGGCCCACTGTATTACACTGCACGGTATAAGTGGCAGAAAGTGGCTGGCAGATATACGCCAAACAGAACTGATGCAGATGCACTTAGTGGCAATATTAATCTCCCTTTTTATGTGTGGGACACTGCTGCAAAATTCAGGTCCACTGTATTACCCTACACGGCATAAGTGGCAGAAAGTGGCTAAAAGATATACGCCAAACAGAACTGACACAGATGCACTTAGTGACAATATTAATCTCCCTTTTTATGTGTGGGACACTGCAGCAAAAAAAAAAACAGGCCCACTGTATTACACTACACGGTATAAGTGGCAGAAAGTGGCTGGCAGATATACGCCAAACAGAACTGACGCAGATGCACTTAGTGGCAATATTAATCTCCCTTTTTAGGTGTGGGACACTGCTGCAAAATTCAGGCACACTGTATTACACTACACGGTATACGTGGCAGAAAGTGGCTGGCAGATAAACGCCAAACATAACTGATGCAGATGCACTTAGTGGCAATATTAATCTCCCTTTTTATGTGTGCGATACTGCTGCAATATTCAGGCCCACTGTATAACACTACACGGTATAAGTGGCATAAAGTGGCTGGCAGATATACGCCAAACAGAACTGATGCAGATGCACTTAGTGGCAATATTAATCTCCTTTTTATGTGTGGGACACTGCTGCAAAATTCAGGTCCACTGTATTACACTACACAGCATAAGTGGCAGAAAGTGGCTGGCAGATATATGCCAAACCGAACTGACGCGGAACTTAGTGGCAATATTAATCTCCCTTTTTATGTGTGGACACTGCAGCAAAAAAAACCAGTCCCACTGTATTACACTACACGGTATAAGTGGCAGAAAGTGGCTGGCAGATATAGGGCAAACAGAAATGACGCAGATCCACTTAGTGGCAATATTAATCTCCCTTTTTATGTGTGGGACACTGCAGCAAAAAAAAACAGGCCCACTGTATTACACTACACGGTATAAGTGGCAGAATGTGGCTGGCAGATATGCGCCAAACAGAACTGACGCAGATGCACGTTGTGGCAATATTAACCTCCCTTTTTATGTGTGGGACACTGCTGCAAAATTTAGGCCCACTATATTACTCTACACGGTATAAGTGGCAGAAAGTGGCTGGCAGATATACGTCAAACAGAAGTGACGCAGACGCACTTAGTGGCAATATTAATCTCCCTTTTTATGTGTGGGACACTGCTGCAAAACTCAGGCCCACTGCATTACACTACACGGTATAAGTGGCAGAAAGTGGCTGGCAGATATACGCCAAACAGAACTGACACAGATGCACTTAGTGGCAATATTAATCTCTCTTTTTATGTGTGGGACACTGCTGCAAAATTCAGGCCCAATGTATTACACTACACGGTATAAGTGGCAGAAAGTGGCTGGCAGATATACGCCAAACAGAACTGATGCAGATGTACTTAGTGGCAATATTAATCTCCCTTTTTATGTGTGGACACTGCAGCAAAAAAAAAACAGTCCCACTGTATTACACTACACGGTATAAGTGGCAGAAAGTGGCTAGCAGATATACGCCAAACAGAACTGACGCAGATGCACTTAGTGGCAATATTAACCTCCCTTTTTATGTGTGGGACACTGCTGCAAAATTCAGGCCCACTGTATTACACTACACGGTATAAGTGGCAGAAAGTGGCTGGCAGATATACGCCAAACAGAACTGACGCAGATGCACTTAGTGGCTATATTAATGTCCCTTTTTATGTGTGGGACACTGCTGCAAAATTCAGGCCCACTGTATTACACTACACGGTATAAGTGGCAGAAAGTGGCTGGCAGATATACGCCAAACAGAACTGATGCAGATGCACTTAGTGGCAATATTAATCTCCCTTTTTATGTGTGGACACTGCAGCAAAAAAAATCAGTCCCACTGTATTACACTACACGGTATAAGTGGCAGAAAGTGGCTGGCAGATATACGCCACACAGAACTGATGCAGATGCACTTAGTGGCAATATTATTCTCCCTTTTTATGTGTGGACACTGCAGCAAAAAAAATCAGTCCCACTGTATTACACTACACGGTATAAGTGGCAGAAAGTGGCTGGCAGATATACGCCAAACAGAACTGACGCAGATGCACTTAGTGGCAATATTAATCTCCCTTTTTATGTGTTGGACACTGCTGCAAAATTCAGGCCCACTGTATTACACTGCACGGTATAAGTGGCAGAAAGTGGCTGGCAGATATACGCCAAACAGAACTGACGCAGATGCACTTAGTGGCAATATTAATCTCCCTTTTTATGTGTGGGTCACTGCTGCAAAATTCAGGCCCACTGTATTACCCTTCACGGCATAAGTGGCAGAAAGTGGCTGAGAGATATACGCCAAACAGAACTGATACAGATGCACTTAGTGACAATATTAATCTCCCTTTTTATGTGTGGGACACTGCAGTAAAAAAAAAACAGGCCCACTGTATTACACTACACGGTATAAGTGGCAGAAAGTGGCTGGCAGATATACACCAAACAGAACTGACGCAGATGCACTTAGTGGCAATATTAATCTCCCTTTTTAGGTGTGGGACACTGCTGCAAAATTCAGGCCCACTGTATAACACTGCACGGTATAAGTGGCAGAAAGTGGCTGGCAGATATACGCCAAACAGAACTGATGCAGATGCACTTAGTGGCAATATTAATCTCCCTTTTTATGTGTGGGACACTGCTGCAAAATTCAGGCCCACTGTATTACCCTACACGGCATAAGTGGCAGAAAGTGGCTAAGAGATATACGCCAAACAGAACTGACACAGATGCACTTAATGACAATATTAATCTTCCTTTTTATGTGTGGGACACTGCAGCAAAAAAAAAAAACAGGCCCACTGTATTACACTACACGGTATAAGTGGCAGAAAGTGGCTGGCAGATATACGCCAAACAGAACTGACGCAGATGCACTTAGTGGCAATATTAATCTCCCTTTTTAGGTGTGGGACACTGCTGCAAAATTCAGGCCCACTGTATTACACTACACGGTATACGTGGCAGAAAGTGGCTGGCAGATATATGCCAAACAGAACTGATGCAGATGCACTTAGTGGCAATATTAATCTCCCTTTTTATGTGTGGGACACTGCTGCAAAATTCAGGCCCACTGTATTACCCTACACGGCATAAGTGGCAGAAAGTGGCTAAGAGATATACGCCAAACAGAACTGACACAGATGCACTCAATGACAATATTAATCTTCCTTTTTATGTGTGGGACACTGCAGCAAAAAAAAAAACAGGCCCACTGTATTACACTACACGGTATAAGTGGCAGAAAGTGGCTGGCAGATATACGCCAAACAGAACTGACGCAGATGCACTTAGTGGCAATATTAATCTCCCTTTTTAGCTGTGGGACACTGCTGCAAAATTCAGGCCCACTGTATTACACTACACGGTATACGTGGCAGAAAGTGGCTGGCAGATATACGCCAAACAGAACTGACGCAGATGCACTTAGTGGCAATATTAATCTCCCTTTTTAGGTGTGGGACACTGCTGCAAAATTCAGGCCCACTGTATTACACTACACGGTATACGTGGCAGAAAGTGGCTGGCAGATATATGCCAAACAGAACTGATGCAGATGCACTTAGTGGCAATATTAATCTCTCTTTTTATGTGTGGGACACTGCTGCAAAATTCAGGCCCACTGTATTACCCTACACGGCATAAGTGGCAGAAAGTGGCTAAGAGATATACGCCAAACAGAACTGACACAGATGCACTTAGTGACAATATTAGTCTCCCTTTTTATGTGTGGGACACTGCAGCAAAAAAAAAAAACAGGCCCACTGTATTACACTACACGGTATAAGTGGCAGAAAGTGGCTGGCAGATATACGCCAAACAGAACTGACGCAGATGCATTTAGTGGCAATATTAATCTCCCTTTTTAGGTGTGGGACACTGCTGCAAAATTCAGGCCCACTGTATTACACTACACGGTATACGTGGCAGAAAGTGGCTGGCAGATATATGCCAAACAGAACTGATGCAGATGCACTTAGTGGCAATATTAATCTCCCTTTTTATGTGTGCGATACTGCTGCAATATTCAGGCCCACTGTATAACACTATACGGCATAAGTGGCATAAAGTGGCTGGCAGATATACGCCAAACAGAACTGATGCAGATGCACTTAGTGGCAATATTAATCTCCTTTTTATGTGTGGGACACTGCTGCAAAATTCATGTCCACTGTAATACACTACACGGTATAAGTGGCAGAAAGTGGCTGGCAGATATACGCCAAACAGAACTGATGCAGATTGTAACAACTCTGCTGGCATCACGGCATGGCCTCACATCTCTCACACTATCTTACCCACTGCTCCAGGTCATGTTGTGGTTTCTGTTTCTTGCCAGCACCATGTTCTATGTCTCTGCTCTCCTGCATGCTTCATGGCTGTGTGTGTATAGGGGGCCGGCGCCTGAACTCTCTGGTTCTTATAGGAATCTGGTGCATCTGTCCAATCTGTTCCTGACCAATTACCAAGAGGCCTCCAGTATATAGTGCAGCTCCACCCAGTGTTCTGGGCCTGTGCAATGTGTTAGCTCAGTTAGTGTCTTGCTTCTGAGTTTGCCTGGCCTTGCTCTGAGTTACTCCCTCTCTGGAGGATTCTCTGTGTTATTTCCTTGGTCTTGTTGTCCGCCCACCAGGAGGCAGAATATCCTGGTCCCAGTGTCTTTGTCCTTGTGTCTTGTTCCATTGCCTTATCTGTACTTAGTCTTACCTTGGTCTCCTAGTCTTTGGCTTCCTTCCCTGTTGTCTTTCCTTGTATTCTCAGTCTGCTTTCACTCCGCACTCTTGCGGCTCTGCCTGCTCTGAACCTTTGTTACTTTACCTCTGCTCCTCACTTCTGCGTTTCTGCTCAGCTTATCTTCTGCTGTTGCAGTTATCCCTTGCTGCAGCTTCTCTCCACATTCTTTGTGGCTCTGCTCAGCTTTGCTGCAGAGACCCCTCCCGCAGCTCCTCTCCACTCCTTGCGGTTCTGCCACCTGGCTCCGCTCCTTGCGGTTCTGCCACCTGGCTCCGCTCCTTGCGGTTCTGCCACCTGGCTCCGCTCCTTGCGGTTCTGCCACCTGGCTCCGCTCCTTGCGGTTCTGCCACCTGGCTCCGCTCCTTGCGGTTCTGCCACCTGGCTCCGCTCCTTGCGGTTCTGCCACCTGGCTCCGCTCCTTGCGGTTCTGCCACCTGGCTCCGCTCCTTGCGGTTCTGCCACCTGGCTCCGCTCCTTGCGGTTCTGCCACCTGGCTCTAGCTCCTGTGCTTTCGCTCTGCATCCGCTCTTGCGGTCTTTATCTACTTATTCCTAGGTCCTCGTGTCTGAACAGGTTCTTACCCGTTCTACATACCTGCCTGCAGACCGGTCCCTACCGGTTCTTCCAGTGTGCCAGTCTTGTCTGCCAGTCCTGCCAGAGAGCCAGCTGTGCCCACCTGCCTACCAGAGAGCCAGCTGTGCCCGCCTGCCTGACAGTGTTCCTGTTGTACCCGTCTGCCTGCCTATGTGCCAGCCGTGACCGCTTGCTTGTCTATGTTCCGTTCCCCGGTGGGATCAGCAGCCACAACCAGACTCCACCCTGGAGTGGTACCTGGTAGCTTCCTATTGCACAAGTCTGACCTCACCATCAGAGGCTCCAGCGAACACCAGGGAGGTTTGGTCTGTGGTCCAGTGGGGCCACTCCCCCGCACGCCCGCGCCAACCAGTCTGGGCGCGAGCATGACAGTTTGCACAGGCCATGGCCTCCGCTGAGTCCCATGTGCCTTTGCTCTCGGAGCAAGATGAACTCTCTTCTTGCCAGTATTGGCCTCTGAGGAAAATATTTACCCAGTCTGAAAGCCAGTCCTTCACTGCTCCATCTCCAATTGTCATCTCCAATGAGCTGTTGGATCAACTTCAAGCCTGCGCTCCTAATGACGAATCCATGCCAGCAGATCCTCCATGCTACTATGGGGACCCAAAGCAATGTCGTGTGTTCTTGGAGCGGTGCTTGCATTATTTCAAGGGGCATGCTCCCCAATTCCCCACAGACTGGTTGAAAGTAGGTTTCTTAATGGCCTACCTAAGAGGAGATGCTTTGATGTGGTGCGACCCCCTTTGGGAAGCTGGGGACCCCATTATCTTGAATCTGCCAGCCTTCCTGGTGGCCTTCTGTAAAGCCTTCGATGAGCCAAGTACTGCATCTCCTGAAAAGTCTTCCCCTCCAAGCTCACAGAGATTGTCCAGACGAAAGAAACCTGTAGGTACTCCATCGCTTCCGTCCATGACCGTCCAAGACTCACCTGTTCCACAACCTGCCAAAGCGGCCACCCGAGCAAGATCCAAGAGGTCTAATAAGAGGGGGCTGGCAAATCTGCAGCCTGAATCTGGTGCTGAGATTGAAATATGGTATCCCTGTGGTTGTAAAGAACATTCAGGTGGTCTTTGCCCTGTGAAGCCTGTACTCCAAAACCCTGGGCCAGTAGGAGAGGCTGCCCCTGGCGAGAGTACTCCCTCTCCATCTAAGTTAATGACTGTTTCTCTGCCTTCTGGGAGCTTTGGTGTGTTTAAGCCGCCTATCATACAGAGTCGGTGTATGGTCTCCGTTCTTCAGCTCCAGAACCCGGTGTGGGCGTTGCCTGATAATGGCCGAACCCTGCTAAAGAGCAGTCTAGTCCTGCAAGGACAACTACAGCTCCAAGTTGGAGCCTTATACACGAAGAAGTTCGTCTTCCACATGCTGTCTGTTATGCCCATGGGTCATTCTGAGCCAAGGACTCTACCACCCGCTCTGGTCAAGGGTTCCAGTAAAGTGCTTCGTTTGAACTTACCCAGTCTTAAGAACTGTCTGGTTCCCATGCGTCAAAGACACTCAGCAGTGTCCTCTTCTTCAGCTGGTCTGCTAGTCGACGAGTCAAGGTGTGCTGACATCACCGAAGATGGGGAAACGGTGACTATGTCTCCACACATCTCCAGCGACTATACCAGTAAACACTTAGTCACCGCTTCCCCATCTTCGGTGACATTAGCACACCTTGACTCGACGACTATCTCTCCACACATCTCCAACGACTATACCTGTAATCCGTTCCTAGGAACATCCCCGCCGCTTGGACGATTTCTTCTGGATAACGGGCAGAGGATGGTTCCTATGTTTATACCTTCTGCGTCCTTGTGGCCGGCTGGTGAAGACTTCGAAACAGAAGTTTGTTCACCTCAATTTTTCTCTGACCCGGTGGAGCTGTTGTTCTCCACACTCATCTCTAGTGACTTTTCCTGTGTTCAGTATCCAGGAACTTCTCTGCTACCTGTTGGGCAAAACTTGAATCCTATTAGGTTTCCAGTTTCCATGTGTCTGGCTGGTGAAGATATTAAGACGGCAGCATTCAAGTCCCTGTTACCTATGTACCTGGAGGAGGTGGTCCTGCTCTTTGTGGAAGCTAACCCTGTTGAGCACCAAGAGACTTTGTTTTCTGAGATACCTGGTGACCCTCCTGCCGCCTTCTACCCTGAAGATGTCATGTTGGCCTGGACTATGTGTGCTCCTATCCTTCTTCTACAAGTTATTCTGGCAGGCTTGAAGAGGAGGGGCCATAAAGGGGGGGTACTGTAACAACTGCTGGCATCACGGCATGGCCTCACATCTCTCACACTATCTTACCCACTGCTCCAGGTCATGTTGTGGTTTCTGTTTCTTGCCAGCACCATGTTCTATGTCTCTGCTCTCCTGCATGCTTCATGGCTGTGTGTGTATAGGGGACCGGCGCCTGAACTCTCTGGTTCTTATAGGAATCTGGTGCATCTGTCCAATCTGTTCCTGACCAATTACCAAGAGGCCTCCAGTATATAGTGCAGCTCCACCCAGTGTTCTGGGCCTGTGCAATGTGTTAGCTCAGTTAGTGTCTTGCTTCTGAGTTTGCCTGGCCTTGCTCTGAGTTACTCCCTCTCTGGAGGATTCTCTGTGTTATTTCCTTGGTCTTGTTGTCCGCCCACCAGGAGGCAGAATATCCTGGTCCCAGTGTCTTTGTCCTTGTGTCTTGTTCCATTGCCTTGTCTGTACTTAGTCTTACCTTGGTCTCCTAGTCTTTGGCTTCCTTCCCTGTTGTCTTTCCTTGTATTCTCAGTCTGCTTTCACTCCGCACTCTTGCGGCTCTGCCTGCTCTGAACCTTTGTTACTTTACCTCTGCTCCTCACTTCTGCGTTTCTGCTCCTTTCTACTCAGCTTATCTTCTGCTGTTGCAGTTATCCCTTGCTGCAGCTTCTCTCCACATTCTTTGTGGCTCTGCTCAGCTTTGCTGCAGAGACCCCTCCCGCAGCTCCTCTCCGCTCCTTGCGGTTCTACCTGGCTCCGCTCCTTGCGGTTCTACCTGGCTCCGCTCCTTGCGGTTCTACCTGGCTCCGCTCCTTGCGGTTCTACCTGGCTCCGCTCCTTGCGGTTCTACCTGGCTCCGCTCCTTGCGGTTCTACCTGGCTCCGCTCCTTGCGGTTCTACCTGGCTCCGCTCCTTGCGGTTCTACCTGGCTCCGCTCCTTGCGGTTCTACCTGGCTCCGCTCCTTGCGGTTCTACCTGGCTCCGCTCCTTGCGGTTCTACCTGGCTCCGCTCCTTGCGGTTCTACCTGGCTCCGCTCCTTGCGGTTCTACCTGGCTCCGCTCCTTGCGGTTCTACCTGGCTCCGCTCCTTGCGGTTCTACCTGGCTCCGCTCCTTGCGGTTCTACCTGGCTCCGCTCCTTGCGGTTCTACCTGGCTCCGCTCCTTGCGGTTCTACTTCTCCTGCACTTGGCTCTGCTTCCAGCTCTTGGCTCCGCCTCCTGCCTGTCTGCACTTGGCTCCGCCTCCTGCCTGTCTGCACTTGGCTCCGCCTCCAGCTCTTGGCTCTGCCTCCTGCCTGTCTGCACTTGGCTCCGCCTCCAGCTCTTGGCTCTGCCTCCTGCCTGTCTGCACTTGGCTCCGCCTCCAGCTCTTGGCTCTGCCTCCTGCCTGTCTGCACTTGGCTCCGCCTCCAGCTCTTGGCTCCGCCTCCTGCGGTTTCTGTTCTTGGCTCTAGCTCCTGTGCTTTCGCTCTGCATCCGCTCTTGCGGTCTTTATCTACTTATTCCTAGGTCCTCGTGTCTGAACAGTTTCTTACCCGTTCTACATACCTGCCTGCAGACCGGTCCCTATCGGTTCTTCCAGTGTACCAGTCTTGTCTGCCAGTCCTGCCAGAGAGCCAGCTGTGCCCACCTGCCTACCAGAGAGCCAGCCGTGCCCGCCTGCCTGACAGTGTTCCTGTTGTACCCGTCTGCCTGCCTATGTACCAGCCGTGCCCGCTTGCTTGTCTATGTTCCATTCCCCGGTGGGATCAGCAGCCACAACCAGACTCCACCCTGGAGTGGTACCTGGTAGCTTCCTATTGCACAAGTCTGACCTCACCATCAGAGGCTCCAGCGAACACCTAGGAAGCTACTTAGTTACGCCCCTTCCAGGGAGGTTTGGTCTGTGGTCCAGTGGGGCCACTCCCCCGCACGCCCGCGCCAACCAGTCTGGGCGCGAGCATGACACAGATGCACTTAGTCGCAATATTAATCTCCCTTTTTATGTGTGGGATACTGCTGCAAAATTCAGGCCCACTGTATTACACTACACAGTATAAGTGGCAGAAAGTGGCTGGCAGATATACGCCAAACAGAACTGATGCAGATGAACTTAGTGGCAATATTAATCTCCCTTTTTATGTGTGGGACATTGCAGCAAAAAATAAAAACAGGCCCACTGTATTACACTACACGGTATAAGTGGCAGAAAGTGGCTGGCAGATATAGGCCAAACAGAACTGACGCAGATGCACTTAGTGGCAATATTATTCTAACTTTTTATGTGTGGGGCACTGCAGCAAAAAAAAACAGGCCCACTGTATTATATACACGGTATAAGTGGCAGAAAGTGGCTGGCAGATATACGTCAAACAGAAGTGACGCAGACGCACTTAGTGGCAATATTAATCTCCCTTTTTATGTGTGGGACACTGCTGCAAAAAAAAAAGGCATACTGTATTACACTACACTGTATAAGTGGCATAAAGTGCCTGGCAGATATACGCCAAACAGAACTGACGCAGATGCACTTATTGGCAATATTAATCTCCCTTTTTATTTGTGAGACACTGCTGCAAAATTCAGGCCCACTGTATTACACTGCACGGTATAAGTGGCAGAAAGTGGCTGGCAGATATACGCCAAACAGAACTGACGCAGATGCACTTAGTGGCAATATTAATCTCCCTTTTTATGTGTGGGACACTGCAGCAAAAAAAGAAACAGGCCCACTGTATTACACTACACGGTATAAGTGGCAGAAAGTGGCTGGCAGATATACGCCAAACAGAACTGATGCAGATGCACTTAGTGGCAATATTAATCTATTTTTTATGTGTGGGACACTGCTGCAAAATTTAGGTCCACTGTATTACACTACACAGCTGTTATGATCCTAATAGCAGAGGATCTCAGGAGTACCAGCTAAGTCTGCAAACACAAAAAACCAGCTCATAGGGAAGTGGTAACTTGACTGACCGTATACCTGATCCTAGCACAAACAACTAGCAGCAGCCGGGGAACGTACCTACGTTGGTTCTAGACGTATCGCGCCAGCCGGAGAACTAACTAACCCTTTCAGAGAAAATAAGACCTCTCTTGCCTCAAGAGAAATGACCCCAAAGTAATAATACAAGCCCCCAACAAATAATAACGGTGAGGTAAGAAGAAATGGCACACGTAAGAATGAACTAGATTTAGCAAAGAGAGGCCCACTGACTAATAGCAGAAAATAGGAAGATGACTTATACGGTCAGCAAAAACCCTACAAAATATCCACGCTGAATATCCAAGAACCCTCGCACCGACTAACGGTGTGGGGGGAGAATAACAGCCCCCCTAGAGCTTCCAGCAAAATCAGGAATCACATTTTAAACCAAGCTGGAACAAAATAAGGGAAATTCAAATGCACAAAAATAAGAAAGCAGGACTTAGCTTATCTTGCAAAATCAGGAGACCAGGAGACAGGAGAAAACAGACATGGTCTGGTAACAACGAATCCAGGCACAATACTGAGTATCCAGGAAGTTTATATAGGCACACCCAGGCCAAACGTACCAGGTGGGTGCCAACCTTGGGAAAGACACTCCAAGTGCCATACCGCTAATGACCACAAGAGGGAGACAAGAACTATAGTTCACAACAACAGCATAAGTGGCAGAAAGTGGCTGGCAGATATATGCCAAACAGAACTGACGCAGATGCACTTAGTGGCAATATTAACCTCCCTTTTTATGTGTGGGACACTGCAGCAAAAAAAAAAAAACAGGCCCACTGTATTACACTACATGGTATAAGTGGCAGAAAGTGGCTGGCAGATATACGCCAAACAGAACTGACGCAGATGCACTTAGTGGCAATATTAATCTCCCTTTTTATGTGTGGGACACTGCTGCAAAATTCAGGCCCACTGTATTACACTACACGGTATAAGTGGCAGAAAGTGGCTGGCAGATATACGCCAAACAGAACTGACGCAGATGCACTTAGTGGCAATATTAATCTCCCTTTTATGTGTGGGACACTGCTGCAAAATTCAGGCCCACTGTATTACACTACACGGTATAAGTGGCAGAAAGTGGCTGGCAGATATACGCCAAACAGAACTGACACAGATGAACTTAGTGGCAATATTAATCTCCCTTTTTATGTGTGGACACTGCAGCAAAAAAAAAACAGTCCCACTGTATTAGACTACACGGTATAAGTGGCAGAAAGTGGCTGGCAGATATAGGCCAAACAGAACTGACGCAGATGCACTTAGTGGCAATATTAATCTCCCTTTTTATGTGTGGGGCACTGCAGCAAAAAAAAAAACAGGCCCACTGTATTACACTACACGGTATAAGTGGCAGAATGTGGCTGGCAGATATGCGCCAAACAGAACTGATGCAGATGAACTTAGTGGCAATATTAATCTCCCTTTTTATGTTTGGGACACTGCAGCAAAGAAAAAAAACAGGCCCACTGTATTACACTACACGGTATAAGTGGCAGAAAGTGGCTGGCAGATATATGCCAAACAGAACTGACGCACATGCAATTAGTGGCAATATTAATCTCCCTTTTTATGTGTGGACACTGCAGCAAAAAAAAACAGTCCCACTGTATTACACTACACGGTATAAGTGGCAGAAAGTGGCTGGCAGATATAGGCCAAGCAGAACTGACGCAGATGCACTTAGTGGCTATATTAACGTCCCTTTTTATGTGTTGGACACTGCTGCAAAACTCAGGCCCACTGCATTACACTACACGGTATAAGTGGCAGAAAGTGGCTGGCAGATATACGCCAAACAGAACTGACGCAGATGCACTTAGTGGCAATATTAATCTCCCTTTTTATGTGTTGGACACTGCTGCAAAATTCAGGCCCACTGTATTACACTACATGGTTTAAGTGGCAGAAAGTGGCTGGCAGATACACGCCAAACAGAACTGACGCAGATGCACTTAGTGGCAATATTAATCTCCCTTTTTATGTGTGGACACTGCAGCAAAAATAAACAGTCCCACTGTATTACACTACACGGTATAAGTGGCAGAAAGTGGCTGGCAGATATACGCCAAACAGAACTGACGCAGATGCACTTATTGGCAATATTATTCTCCCTTTTTATGTGTGGGACACTGCAGAAAAAAAAACAGGCCCACAGGACAGGCCGGAGCGAGCCGCCCCCTCCCCCCCATGGCTAAGCGAAGGCCAGCATGACAATGGGTTGGAGAGGAGGGGGCGGGGGCCAAAAGGGTTAACAGAATTAGGGGGCGTGGGGGCTAGATGAAGTGAGGGTTAGGGAAGTGTCAGGGGGCGGGGGCCGGTCAGTTCCCGCTCACCGACACTGGAGGCATCCCTCCCTCCCGCCCTTTTTTGGTTGGTGTTTCTGTGGGGTTACATTACTCGCGGTGAGCGGGTAGTTATAGTATTCATATGATTCTTATTGGGTCATTGCGGCCGGGGCGGTTGGGGGGAGTCCTTGGAGTTGGTGGAAATTGGTTTGGGGGGTCCATAGGTATATGGCTCCTCTGTTTTGAAGTTTATTATGTTTCGGATCTGGTGATTGGTGGTGGGGAGTTCCGGCAGGGGTGGTCGGATCTCACGTTTTTACCGCGAACAGTGAACCCTCTTGTGGGGTTTTTGGTGCTCCCGAGCCAGGCTTACAACGGCTGGGAGTAAAATATGGTCTGAGTTATGTTCGCGGTATGGTTAAAAATCACCAGATTCTTTTGGGCTCCAAGGACTTCCCCTAGTTTTGAAATGTATGCTTTACATTAATTGTTAACTGTTTTTGTTTAATAAACAGGCTGCTGTGGCCTTCATAATTCCAAAGAAACTTTGTCTCTGTCTTAATTGGGAGAATGGGTTCGGGTGGTCGCGCTGGGGGAAAAAAGGTAAGGGACTGTAAGATTGTCAGCGGGATGTATCTCCCTCTTTCCCTAGAGACTTCGACAATACCAGGGTCATGTATTACACTACACGGTATAAGTGGCAGAAAGTGGCTGGCAGATATACGCCAAACAGAACTGACGCAGATGCACTTAGTGGCAATATTAACCTCACTTTTTATGTGTGGGACACTGCAGCAAGAAAAAAACAGGCCCACTGTATTACACTACACAGTATAAGTGGCAGAAAGTGGCTGGCAGATATACGCCAAACAGAACTGACGCAGATGCACTTAGTGGCAATATTAACCTCACTTTTTATGTGTGGGGCACTGCAGCAAGAAAAAAACAGGCCCACTGTATTACACTACACAGTATAAGTGGCAGAAAGTGGCTGGCAGATATACGCCAAACAGAACTGACGCAGATGCAATTAGTGGCAATATTAACCTCACTTTTTATGTGTGGGACACTGCTGCAAAATTCAGGCCCACTGTATTACACTACACGGTATAAGTGGCAGAAAGTGGCTGGCAGATATACGCCAAACAGAACTGACGCAGATGCACTTAGTGGCTATATTAATGTCCCTTTTTATGTGTGGGACACTGCTGCAAAATTCAGGCCCACTGTATTACACTACATGGTATAAGTGGCAGAAAGTGGCTGGCAGATATACGCCAAACAGAACTGATGCAGATGCACTTAGTCGCAATATTAATCTCCCTTTTTATGTGTGGGATACTGCTGCAAAATTCAGGCCCACTGTATTACACTACACGGTATAAGTGGCAGAAAGTGGCTGGCAGATATACGCCAAACAGAACTGACGCAGATGCACTTAGTGGCAATATTAATCTCCCTTTTTATGTGTGGGACACTGCTGCAAAATTCAGGCCCACTGTATTACACTACACGGTATAAGTGGCAGAAAGTGGCTGGCAGATATACGCCAAACAGAACTGATGCAGATGAACTTAGTGGCAATATTAATCTCCCTTTTTATGTTTGGGACACTGCAGCAAAGAAAAAAAACAGGCCCACTGTATTACACTACACGGTATAAGTGGCATAAAGTGGCTGGCAGATATACGCCAAACAGAACTGACGCAGATGCAATTAGTGGCAATATTAATCTCCCTTTTTATGTGTGGACACTGCAGCAAAAAAAACCAGTCCCACTGTATTAGACTACACGGTATAAGTGTCAGAAAGTGTATGGCAGATATAGGCCAAACAGAACTGACGCAGATGCACTTAGTGGCAATATTAATCTCCCTTTTTATGTGTGGGGCACTGCAGCAAAAAAAAAAACAGGCCCACTGTATTACACTACACGGTATAAGTGGCAGAATGTGTCTGGCAGATAAGCGCCAAACAGAACTGATGCAGATGAACTTAGTGGCAATATTAATCTCCCTTTTTATGTTTGGGACACTGCAGCAAAGAAAAAAAACAGGCCCACTGTATTACACTACACGGTATAAGTGGCAGAAAGTGGCTGGCAGATATACGCCAAACAGAACTGACGCACATGCAATTAGTGGCAATATTAATCTCCCTTTTCATGTGTGGACACTGCAGCAAAAAAAAAACAGTCCCACTGTATTACACTACACGGTATAAGTGGCAGAAAGTGGCTGGCAGATATAGGCCAAACAGAACTGACGCAGATGCACTTAGTGGCTATATTAACGTCCCTTTTTATGTGTTGAACACTGCTGCAAAACTCAGGCCCACTGCATTACACTACACGGTATAAGTGGCAGAAAGTGGCTGGCAGATATACGCTAAACAGAACTGACGCAGGTGCACTTAGTGGCAATATTAATCTCCCTTTTTATGTGTTGGACACTGCTGCAAAATGCAGGCCCACTGTATTACACTACACGGTATAAGTGGCAGGAAGTGGCTGGCAGATATACGCCAAACAGAACTGATGCAGATGTACTTAGTGGCAATATTAATCTTCCTTTTTATGTGTGGGACATTGCAGCAAAAGAAAAAAAACAGGCCAACTGTATTACACTACATGGTATAAGTGGCAGAAAGTGGCTGGCAGATATACGCCAAACAGAACTGACGCAGATGCACTTAGTGGCAATATTAATCTCCCTTTTTATGTGTGGACACTGCAGCAAAAAAAAACAGTGCCACTGCATTACACTACACGGTATAAGTGGCAGAAAGTGGCTGGCAGATATACGCCAAACAGAACTGATGCAGATGCACTTATTGGCAATATTATTCTCCCTTTTTATGTGTGGGACACTGCAGAAAAAAAAACAGGCCCACTGTATTACACTACACGGTATAAGTGGCAGAAAGTGGCTGGCAGATATAGGCCCAACAGAACTGACGCAGATGCACTTAGTGGCAATATTAATCTCCCTTTTTATGTGTGGGGCACTGCAGCAAAAAAAAAACAGGCCCACTGTATTACACTACACGGTATAAGTGGCAGAAAGTGGCTGGCAGATATACGCCAAACAGAACTGACGCAGATGCATTAGTGGCAATATTAACCTCCTTTTTATGTGTGGGACACTGCTGCACAATTCAGGCCCACTGTATTACACTACACGTTATAAGTAGCAGAAAGTGGCTGGCAGATATACGCCAAACAGAACTGACGCAGATGCACTTAGTGGCTATATTAATGTCCCTTTTTATGTGTGGGACACTGCTGCAAAATTCAGGCCCACTGTATTACACTACACGGTATAAGTGGCATAAAGTGGCTGGCAGATATAAGCCAAACAGAACTGACGCAGATGCACGTAGTGGCTATATTAATCTCCCTTTTTATGTGTGGGACACTGCTGCAAAGTTCAGGCCCACTGTATTACACTACACGTTATAAGTGGCAGAAAGTGGCTGGCAGATATACGCCAAACAGAACTGATGCAAATGCACTTAGTGGCAATATTAATCTCCTTTTTATGTGTGGACACTGCAG
This sequence comes from Ranitomeya variabilis, assembly GCF_051348905.1. Classification (NCBI taxonomy): domain Eukaryota; kingdom Metazoa; phylum Chordata; class Amphibia; order Anura; family Dendrobatidae; genus Ranitomeya; species Ranitomeya variabilis. The sequence goes on from NC_135235.1 coordinate 353,220,384, forward strand.
CAAAAAATAACAGTCCCACTGTATTACACTACACTGTTGTGAAATTGGATTTTGGGCTCCCCCGGTGGCCACTGGTGGAACTGAACTTGTGTGCATCATCCTTTCTGTTCACCTGTTCCTATCAGGATGTGGGAGTCGCTATTTAGCCTTGCTCCTCTGTCACTTCCATGCCGGTCAACATTGTAATCAGAAGCCTTTCTGTGCATGTTCCTGCTGCTAGACTACTCCCAGATAAGTTGGACTTTTGTCCTCGTTTGTTTTTGTATTTTGTTCCAGTTCACAGCTGAAGTTTTGCTTCTGTGTCTGGAAAGCTCTTGTGATCTGAAATTGCCACTCTGATGTTATGAGTTAATACTAGAGTCTTAAAGTAATTTCAGGATGGTGTTTTGATAGGGTTTTCAGCTGACCATGAAAGTGCCCTTTTTGTCTTCCTGCTATCTAGTAAGCGGACCTCAATTTTGCTAAACCTATTTTCATACTACGTTTGTCATTTCATCTAATATCACCGCCAATATATGTGGGGGCCTCTGTCTGCCTTTCGGGGAAATTTCTCTAGAGGTGAGCCAGGACTATATTTTCCTCTGCCAGGATTAGGTAGTCCTCCGGCTGGCGCTGGGCGTCTAGGGATAAAACGTAGGCAACGCTACCCGGCTATTGTTAGTTGTGCGGCAGGTTTAGTTCATGGTCAGTTTAGTTTCCATCCTTCCAAGAGCTAGTTCTTATGTTTGCTGGGCTATGTTCTCTTGCCATTGAGAACCATAACAGTTTGACCGGCCACAAAGGGTTAAAGTAATTGGCAGAGAAAGGAGAGAAAAGAGAAGTCTGCTGAAGGTTTTTTTTTTTTTCCTTCAGTTCTGAGTTTGCTTATTATTGAATCTCTTGCTAGTCTGCCTATATTGCAGCCTTTCTCTCTCTCTCTCCTTCTTATCCTGGAATGGCTCTGTGTTCACCTGTTTAAAATGGATATTCAGAGTTTAGCTGCAGGTTTGAATAATCTCACCACGAAAGTTCAAAATTTACAAGATTTTGTTGTTCATGTTCCTATATCTGAACCTAGAATTCCTTTGCCTGAATTTTTCTCGGGGAATAGATCATGCTTCCAAAATTTCAAAAATAATTGCAAGTTGTTTTTGTCCCTGAAATCTCGCTCTGCTGGAGATCCTGTACAGCAGGTCAGGATTGTGATTTCCTTGCTCCGGGGCGACCCTCAAGACTGGGCTTTTGCATTGGCTCCAGGGGATCCTGCGTTGCTCAATGTGGATGCGTTTTTTCTGGCCTTGGGGTTAATTTATGAGGAACCTCATTTAGAGCTTCAGGCGGAAAAGGCCTTGATGTCCCTATCTCAGGGGCAAGACGAAGCTGAAATATACTGCCAAAAATTCCGTAAATGGGCTGTGCTTACTCAGTGGAATGAATGCGCCCTGGCGGCGAATTTCAGAGAAGGTCTCTCTGATGCCATTAAGGATGTTATGGTGGGGTTCCCTGTGCCTGCGGGTCTGAATGAGTCCATGACAATGGCTATCCAGATCGATAGGCGTCTGCGGGAGCGCAAACCTGTGCACCATTTGGCGGTGTCTACTGAGAAGACGCCAGAGAATATGCAATGTGATAGAATTCTGTCCAGAAGCGAACGGCAGAATTTTAGACGAAAAAACGGGTTGTGCTTCTATTGCGGTGATTCAACTCATGTTATATCAGCATGCTCTAAGCGTACTAAGAAGCTTGATAAGTCTGTTTCAATTGGCACTTTACAGTCTAAGTTTATTCTATCTGTGACCCTGATTTGTTCTTTATCATCTATTACCGCGGACGCCTATGTCGACTCTGGCGCCGCTTTGAGTCTTATGGATTGGTCCTTTGCCAAACGCTGTGGGTATGATTTAGAGCCTCTTGAAACTCCTATACCTCTGAAGGGGATTGACTCCACCCCATTGGCTAGTAATAAGCCACAATACTGGACACAAGTAACTATGCGGATTAATCCGGATCACCAGGAGATTATTCGCTTTCTTGTGCTGTATAACCTACATGATGTGTTGGTGCTTGGATTGCCATGGCTGCAATCTCATAACCCAGTCCTCGACTGGAAGGCTATGTCTGTGTTAAGCTGGGGATGTAAGGGGACGCATGGGGACATACCTTTGGTTTCCATTTCATCATCTATTCCCTCTGAGATTCCTGAATTCTTGTCTGACTATAGTGACGTTTTTGAAGAACCTAAGCTTGGTTCACTACCTCCCCACCGGGAGTGCGATTGTGCCATAGATTTAATTCCAGGTAGTAAATACCCTAAGGGTCGTTTATTTAATCTGTCTGTGCCTGAACATGCTGCTATGCGAGAATATATAAAGGAGTCCTTGGAAAAGGGACATATTCGTCCTTCGTCATCTCCCTTAGGAGCCGGGTTTTTCTTTGTGGCTAAGAAAGATGGCTCTTTGAGGCCGTGTATTGATTATCGGCTTTTGAATAAAATCACGGTTAAATATCAATATCCGTTGCCACTGCTGACTGATTTGTTTGCTCGCATAAAGGGGGCCAAGTGGTTCTCTAAGATAGATCTCCGTGGGGCGTATAATTTGGTGCGAATTAAGGAGGGTGATGAGTGGAAAACCGCATTTAATACGCCCGAGGGCCACTTTGAGTATTTGGTGATGCCTTTTGGTCTTTCAAATGCCCCTTCAGTCTTTCAGTCCTTTATGCATGACATTTTCCGTGATTATTTGGATAAATTTATGATTGTGTATCTGGATGATATTTTGATTTTTTCGGATGACTGGGACTCTCATGTCCAGCAGGTCAGGAGGGTTTTTCAGGTTTTGCGGTCTAATTCCTTGTGTGTGAAGGGTTCTAAGTGCAGTTTTGGGGTTCAAAAGATTTCCTTCTTGGGATATATTTTTTCCCCCTCTTCCATCGAGATGGATCCTGTCAAGGTTCAAGCTATTTGTGATTGGACGCAACCCTCTTCTCTTAAGAGTCTTCAGAAATTTTTGGGCTTTGCTAACTTTTATCGTCGATTTATTGCTGGTTTTTCTGATGTTGTTAAACCATTGACTGATTTGACTAAGAAGGGTGCTGATGTTGCTGATTGGTCCCCTGCTGCTGTGGAGGCCTTTCGGGAGCTTAAGCGCCGCTTTTCTTCCACCCCTGTGTTGCGTCAGCCTGATGTTGCTCTTCCTTTTCAGGTTGAGGTCGACGCTTCTGAAATCGGAGCTGGGGCGGTTTTGTCGCAGAAAAGTTCCGATTGCTCCGTGATGAGACCTTGTGCTTTTTTTTCGCGTAAATTTTCGCCCGCCGAGCGAAATTATGATATTGGGAATCGGGAGCTTTTGGCCATGAAGTGGGCTTTTGAGGAGTGGCGTCATTGGCTTGAGGGGGCTAGACATCAGGTGGTGGTATTGACTGACCACAAAAATTTAATTTATCTTGAGTCCGCCAGACGCCTGAATCCTAGACAGGCGCGCTGGTCGTTGTTTTTCTCTCGGTTTAATTTTGTGGTGTCCTACCTGCCGGGTTCTAAGAATGTTAAGGCGGATGCCCTTTCTAGGAGTTTTGAGCCTGACTCCCCTGGTAATTCTGAACCTACAGGTATCCTTAAGGATGGAGTGATATTGTCTGCCGTTTCTCCAGACCTGCGGCGGGCCTTGCAGGAGTTTCAGGCGGATAGACCTGATCGTTGCCCACCTGGTAGACTGTTTGTTCCTGATGATTGGACCAGTAAAGTCATTTCTGAGGTTCATTCTTCTGCGTTGGCAGGTCATCCTGGAATCTTTGGTACCAGGGATTTGGTGGCAAGGTCCTTCTGGTGGCCTTCCCTGTCACGAGATGTGCGAGGCTTTGTGCAGTCTTGTGACGTTTGTGCTCGGGCCAAGCCTTGTTGTTCTCGGGCTAGTGGATTGTTGTTGCCCTTGCCTATCCCGAAGAGGCCTTGGACACACATCTCGATGGATTTTATTTCGGATCTTCCTGTTTCTCAGAAGATGTCTGTCATCTGGGTGGTGTGTGACCGTTTCTCTAAGATGGTCCATTTGGTTCCCCTGCCTAAGTTGCCTTCTTCTTCCGAGTTGGTCCCTCTGTTTTTTCAAAATGTGGTCCGTTTGCATGGTATTCCTGAGAATATCGTTTCTGACAGAGGTACCCAATTCGTGTCTAGATTTTGGCGAGCATTCTGTGCTAGGATGGGCATAGATTTGTCTTTCTCGTCTGCTTTCCATCCTCAGACTAATGGCCAGACCGAGCGGACGAATCAGACCTTGGAGACATATTTGAGGTGTTTTGTGTCTGCAGATCAGGATGATTGGGTTGCTTTTTTGCCTTTGGCGGAGTTTGCTCTCAATAATCGAGCCAGCTCTGCCACCCTGGTGTCTCCTTTTTTCTGTAATTCGGGGTTTCATCCTCGATTTTCTTCTGGTCAGGTGGAATCTTCGGATTGTCCTGGAGTGGATGCTGTGGTGGAGAGGTTGCATCGGATTTGGGGGCAGGTAGTGGACAATTTGAAGTTGTCTCAGGAGAAGACTCAGCTTTTTGCCAACCGCCGGCGTCGGGTTGGTCCTCGGCTTTGTGTTGGGGACTTGGTGTGGTTGTCTTCTCGTTTTGTCCCTATGAAGGTTTCTTCTCCTAAGTTTAAGCCTCGGTTTATCGGCCCATACAAGATATTGGAGATTCTTAACCCTGTGTCCTTCCGTTTGGACCTCCCTGCATCTTTTTCTATTCATAATGTTTTCCATCGGTCATTATTGCGCAGGTATGAGGTACCGGTTGTGCCTTCCGTTGAGCCTCCTGCTCCGGTGCTGGTTGAAGGCGAGTTGGAGTACGTTGTGGAAAAAATCTTGGACTCCCGTGTTTCCAGACGGAAACTCCAGTATCTGGTCAAATGGAAGGGATACGGTCAGGAGGATAATTCTTGGGTGACTGCCTCTGATGTTCATGCCTCCGATCTAGTCCGTGCCTTTCATAGGGCTCATCCTGATCGCCCTGGTGGTTCTGGTGAGGGTTCGGTGCCCCCTCCTTGAGGGGGGGGTACTGTTGTGAAATTGGATTTTGGGCTCCCCCGGTGGCCACTGGTGGAACTGAACTTGTGTGCATCATCCTTTCTGTTCACCTGTTCCTATCAGGATGTGGGAGTCGCTATTTAGCCTTGCTCCTCTGTCACTTCCATGCCGGTCAACATTGTAATCAGAAGCCTTTCTGTGCATGTTCCTGCTGCTAGACTACTCCCAGATAAGTTGGACTTTTGTCCTCGTTTGTTTTTGTATTTTGTTCCAGTTCACAGCTGAAGTTTTGCTTCTGTGTCTGGAAAGCTCTTGTGATCTGAAATTGCCACTCTGATGTTATGAGTTAATACTAGAGTCTTAAAGTAATTTCAGGATGGTGTTTTGATAGGGTTTTCAGCTGACCATGAAAGTGCCCTTTTTGTCTTCCTGCTATCTAGTAAGCGGACCTCAATTTTGCTAAACCTATTTTCATACTACGTTTGTCATTTCATCTAATATCACCGCCAATATATGTGGGGGCCTCTGTCTGCCTTTCGGGGAAATTTCTCTAGAGGTGAGCCAGGACTATATTTTCCTCTGCCAGGATTAGGTAGTCCTCCGGCTGGCGCTGGGCGTCTAGGGATAAAACGTAGGCAACGCTACCCGGCTATTGTTAGTTGTGCGGCAGGTTTAGTTCATGGTCAGTTTAGTTTCCATCCTTCCAAGAGCTAGTTCTTATGTTTGCTGGGCTATGTTCTCTTGCCATTGAGAACCATAACACTACACGGTATAAGTGGCAGAAAGTGGCTGGCAGATATACGCCAAACAGAACTGACGCAGATGCACTTAGTGGCAATATTAATCTCCCTTTTTATGTGTGGGGCACTGCAGCAAAAAAAAAACAGGCCCACGGTATTACACTACACGGTATGAGTGGCAGAAAGTGGCTGGCAGATATACGCCAAACAGAACTGACGCAGATGCACTTAGTGGCAATATTAACCTCCCTTTTTAAGTGTGGGACACTGCTGCAAAATTCAGGCCCACTGTATTACACTACACGGTATAAGTGGCAGAATGTGGCTGGCAGATATTCGCCAAACAGAACTGACACAGATGCACTTAGTGGCTACATTAAAGTCCCTTTTTATGTGTGGGACACTGCTGCAAATTTCAGGCCCACTGTATTACACTACACGGTATAAGTGGCAGAAAGTGACTTGGAGATATACGCCAAACAGAACTGACGCAGAAGCACTTAGTGGTAATATTAATCTCCTTTTTATGTGTGGGACACTGCAGCAAAAAAAAAAAAACAGGCCCACTGTATTACACTACACGGTATAAGTGTCAGAAAATGTCTGGCAAATATACGCCAAACAGAACTGACGCAGATGCACTTAGTGGCAATATTAATCTCCTTTTTTATGTGTGGACACTGCAGTAAAAAAAAACAGTCCCACTGTATTACACTACACGGTATAAGTGGCAGCAAGTGGCTGGCAGATATAGGCCAAAAAGAACTGACGCAGATGCACTTAGTGGCAATATTAATCTCCCTTTTTATGTGTGGGACACTGATACAAAATTCAGGCCCAGTATATTACACTACACGGTATAAGTCGCAGAAAGGGGCTGGCAGATATACGCCAATCAGAACTGACGCAGATGCACTTAGTGGCAATATTAATCTCCCTTTTTATGCGTGGGACACTGCTGCAAAATTCAGGCCCACTGTATTACAATACACAGCAGAGGTGGCAGAAAGTGGTTGGCAGATATACGCCAAACAGAATTGACGCAGATGCACTTAGTGGCAATATTAATCTCTCTTTTTATGTGTGGGACACTGCTGCAAAATTCAGGCCCACTGTATTGCACTACATGGTATAAGTGGCAGAAAGTGGCTGGCAGATATACGCCAAACAGAACTGACACAGATGCACGTTAGTGGCAATATTAATCTCCCTTTTTATGTGTGGGACACTGCTGCAAAATTCAGGCCCACTGTATTGCACTACACGGTATAAGTGGCAGAAAGTGGCTGGCAGATATACGCCAAACAGAACTGACGCAGATGCACTTAGTGGCAATATTAATCTCCCTTTTTATGTGTGGGACACTGCTGCAAAATTCAGGCCCACTGTATTACACTACATGGTATAAGTGGCAGAAAGTGGCTGGCAGATATACGCCAAACAGAACTGACGCAGATGCACTTAGTGGCAATATTAATCTCCCTTTTTATGTGTGGGACACTGCTGCAAAATTTAGGCCCACTGTATTGCACAACACGGTATAAGTGGCAGAAAGTGGCTGGCAGATATACGCCAAACAGAACTGACGCAGACGCACTTAGTGGCAATATTAATCTCCCTTTTTATGTGTGGGACACTGCTGCAAAAATTCAGGCCCACTGTATTACACTACATGGTATAAGTGGCAGAAAGTTGCTGGTAGTTATATGACAAACAGAACTGACGAAGATGCACGTTAGTGGCAATATTAATCTCCCTTTTTATGTGTGGGAGACTGCTACAAAATTCAGGCCCACTGTATTACACTACACGGTATAAGTGGCAGAAAGTCGCTGGCAGATATACGCCAAACAGAACTGACGCAGATGCACTTAGTGGCAATATTAATCTCCCTTTTTATGTGTGGGACACTGCTGCAAAATTCAGGCCCACTGTATTACACTACATGGTATAAGTGGCAGAAAGTGGCTGGCAGATATACGCCAAACAGAACTGACGCAGATGCAATTAGTGGCAATATTAATCTCCCTTTTTATGTGTGGGACACTGCTGCAAAATTCAGGCCCACTGTATTACCCTACACGGTATAAGTGGCAGAAAGTGGCTGACAGATATACGCCAAACAGAACTGAAGCAGATGCACTTAGTGACAATATTAATCTCCCTTTTTATGTGTTAGACAGTGCAGCAAAAAAAAAACAGGCCCACTGTATTACACTGCATGGTATAAGTGGCAGAAAGTGGCTGGCAGATATACACCAAACAGAACTAACACAGATGCACTTACTGGCAATTTTAATCTCCCTTTTTATGTGTGCGATACTGCTACAAAACTCAGGCCCACTGTATTACACTACATGGTATAAGTAGCAGAAAGTGGCTGTCAGATATACGCCAAACAGAACTGATGCAGATGCACTTAGTGGCTGTTGTGAAATTGGATTTTGGGCTCCCCCGGTGGCCACTGGTGGAACTGAACTTGTGTGCATCATCCTTTCTGTTCACCTGTTCCTATCAGGATGTGGGAGTCGCTATTTAGCCTTGCTCCTCTGTCACTTCCTTGCCGGTCAACATTGTAATCAGAAGCCTTTCTGTGCATGTTCCTGCTGCTAGACAACTCCCAGATAAGTTGGACTTTTGTCCTCGTTTGTTTTTGTATTTTGTTCCAGTTCACAGCTGAAGTTTTGTTTCTGTGTCTGGAAAGCTCTTGTGATCTGAAATTGCCACTCTGATGTTATGAGTTAATACTAGAGTCTTAAAGTAATTTCAGGATGGTGTTTTGATAGGGTTTTCAGCTGACCATGAAAGTGCCCTTTCTGTCTTCCTGCTATCTAGTAAGCGGACCTCAATTTTGCTAAACCTATTTTCATACTACGTTTGTCATTTCATCTAAAATCACCGCCAATATATGTGGGGGCCTCTGTCTGCCTTTCGGGGAAATTTCTCTAGAGGTGAGCCAGGACTATATTTTCCTCTGCCAGGATTAGGTAGTCCTCCGGCTGGCGCTGGGCGTCTAGGGATAAAACGTAGGCAACGCTACCCGGCTACTGTTAATTGTGCGGCAGGTTTAGTTCATGGTCAGTTTAGTTTCCATCCTTCCAAGAGCTAGTTCTTATGTTTGCTGGGCTATGTTCTCTTGCCATTGAGAACCATAACAGTTTGACCGGCCCACAAAGGGTTAAAGTAATTGGCAGAGAAAGGAGAGAAAAGAGAAGTCTGCTGAAGGTTTTGTTTTTTTTTTTCTTTCCTTCAGTTCTGAGGTTGCTTATAATTGAATCTCTTGCTAGTCTGCCTATATTGCAGCCTTTCTCTCTCTCTCTCCTTCTAATCCTGGAATGGCTTTGTGTTCACCTGTTTAAAATGGATATTCAGAGTTTAGCTGCAGGTTTGAATAATCTCACCACGAAAGTTCAAAATTTACAAGATTTTGTTGTTCATGTTCCTATATCTGAACCTAGAATTCCTTTGCCTGAATTTTTCTCGGGGAATAGATCATGCTTCCAAAATTTCAAAAATAATTGCAAGTTGTTTTTGTCCCTGAAATCTCGCTCTGCTGGAGATCCTGTACAGCAGGTTAGGATTGTAATTTCCTTGCTCCGGGGCGACCCTCAAGACTGGGCTTTTGCATTGGCTCCAGGGGATCCTGCGTTGCTCAATGTGGATGAGTTTTTTCTGGCCTTGGGGTTACTTTATGAGGAACCTCATTTAGAGCTTCAGGCGGAAAAGGCCTTGATGTCCCTATCTCAGGGGCAAGACGAAGCTGAAATATACTGCCAAAAATTCCGTAAATGGGCTGTGCTTACTCAGTGGAATGAATGCGCCCTGGCGGCGAATTTCAGAGAAGGTCTCTCTGATGCCATTAAGGATGTTATGGTGGGGTTCCCTGTGCCTGCGGGTCTGAATGAGTCCATGACAATGGCTATCCAGATCGATAGGCGTCTGCGGGAGCGCAAACCTGTGCACCATTTGGCGGTGTCTACTGAGAAGACGCCAGAGAATATGCAATGTGATAGAATTCTGTCCAGAAGCGAACGGCAGAATTTTAGACGAAAAAACGGGTTGTGCTTCTATTGCGGTGATTCAACTCATGTTATATCAGCATGCTCTAAGCGTACTAAGAAGCTTGATAAGTCTGTTTCAATTGGCACTTTACAGTCTAAGTTTATTCTATCTGTGACCCTGATTTGTTCTTTATCATCTATTACCGCGGACGCCTATGTCGACTCTGGCGCCGCTTTGAGTCTTATGGATTGGTCCTTTGCCAAACGCTGTGGGTATGATTTAGAGCCTCTTGAAACTCCTATACCTCTGAAGGGGATTGACTCCACCCCATTGGCTAGTAATAAGCCACAATACTGGACACAAGTAACTATGCGGATTAATCCGGATCACCAGGAGATTATTCGCTTTCTTGTGCTGTATAACCTACATGATGTGTTGGTGCTTGGATTGCCATGGCTGCAATCTCATAACCCAGTCCTCGACTGGAAGGCTATGTCTGTGTTAAGCTGGGGATGTAAGGGGACGCATGGGGACGTACCTTTGGTTTCCATTTCATCATCTATTCCCTCTGAGATTCCTGAATTCTTGTCTGACTATAGTGACGTTTTTGAAGAACCTAAGCTTGGTTCACTACCTCCGCACCGGGAGTGCGATTGTGCCATAGATTTAATTCCAGGTAGTAAATACCCTAAGGGTCGTTTATTTAATCTGTCTGTGCCTGAACATGCTGCTATGCGAGAATATATAAAGGAGTCCTTGGAAAAGGGACATATTCGTCCTTCGTCATCTCCCTTAGGAGCCGGGTTTTTCTTTGTGGCTAAGAAGGATGGCTCTTTGAGGCCGTGTATTGATTATCGGCTTTTGAATAAAATCACGGTTAAATATCAATATCCGTTGCCACTGCTGACTGATTTGTTTGCTCGCATAAAGGGGGCCAAGTGGTTCTCTAAGATAGATCTCCGTGGGGCGTATAATTTGGTGCGAATTAAGGAGGGGGATGAGTGGAAAACCGCATTTAATACGCCCGAGGGCCACTTTGAGTATTTGGTGATGCCTTTTGGTCTTTCAAATGCCCCTTCAGTCTTTCAGTCCTTTATGCATGACATTTTCCGTGATTATTTGGATAAGTTTATGATTGTGTATCTGGATGATATTTTGATTTTTTCGGATGACTGGGACTCTCATGTCCAGCAGGTCAGGAGGGTTTTTCAGGTTTTGCGGTCTAATTCCTTGTGTGTGAAGGGTTCTAAGTGCAGTTTTGGGGTTCAAAAGATTTTCTTCTTGGGATATATTTTTTCTCCCTCTTCCATCGAGATGGATCCTGTCAAGGTTCAAGCTATTTGTGATTGGACGCAACCCTCTTCTCTTAAGAGTCTTCAGAAATTTTTGGGCTTTGCTAACTTTTATCGTCGATTTATTGCTGGTTTTTCTGATGTTGTTAAACCATTGACTGATTTGACTAAGAAGGGTGCTGATGTTGCTGATTGGTCCCCTGCTGCTGTGGAGGCCTTTCGGGAGCTTAAGCGCCGCTTTTCTTCCACCCCTGTGTTGCGTCAGCCTGATGTAGCTCTTCCTTTTCAGGTTGAGGTCGACGCTTCTGAAATCGGAGCTGGGGCGGTTTTGTCGCAGAGAAGTTCCGATTGCTCCGTGATGAGACCTTGTGCTTTTTTTTCGCGTAAATTTTCGCCCGCCGAGCGAAATTATGATATTGGGAATCGGGAGCTTTTGGCCATGAAGTGGGCTTTTGAGGAGTGGCGTCATTGGCTTGAGGGGGCTAGACATCAGGTGGTGGTATTGACTGACCACAAAAATTTAATTTATCTTGAGTCCGCCAGACGCCTGAATCCTAGACAGGCGCGCTGGTCGTTGTTTTTCTCTCGGTTTAATTTTGTGGTGTCCTACCTGCCGGGTTCTAAGAATGTTAAGGCGGATGCCCTTTCTAGGAGTTTTGAGCCTGACTCCCCTGGTAATTCTGAACCTACAGGTATCCTTAAGGATGGAGTGATATTGTCTGCCGTTTCTCCAGACCTGCGGCGGGCCTTGCAGGAGTTTCAGGCGGATAGACCTGATCGTTGCCCACCTGGTAGACTGTTTGTTCCTGATGATTGGACCAGTAAAGTCATTTCTGAGGTTCATTCTTCTGCGTTGGCAGGTCATCCTGGAATCTTTGGTACCAGGGATTTGGTGGCAAGGTCCTTCTGGTGGCCTTCCCTGTCACGAGATGTGCGAGGCTTTGTGCAGTCTTGTGACGTTTGTGCTCGGGCCAAGCCTTGTTGTTCTCGGGCTAGTGGATTGTTGTTGCCCTTGCCTATCCCGAAGAGGCCTTGGACACACATCTCGATGGATTTTATTTCGGATCTTCCTGTTTCTCAGAAGATGTCTGTCATCTGGGTGGTGTGTGACCGTTTCTCTAAGATGGTCCATTTGGTTCTCCTGCCTAAGTTGCCTTCTTCTTCCGAGTTGGTCCCTCTGTTTTTTCAAAATGTGGTCCGTTTGCATGGTATTCCGGAGAATATCGTTTCTGACAGAGGTACCCAATTCGTGTCTAGATTTTGGCGAGCATTCTGTGCTAGGATGGGCATAGATTTGTCTTTCTCGTCTGCTTTCCATCCTCAGACTAATGGCCAGACCGAGCGGACGAATCAGACCTTGGAGACATATTTGAGGTGTTTTGTGTCTGCAGATCAGGATGATTGGGTTGCTTTTTTGCCTTTGGCGGAGTTTGCTCTCAATAATCGAGCCAGCTCTGCCACCCTGGTGTCTCCTTTTTTCTGTAATTCGGGGTTTCATCCTCGATTTTCTTCTGGTCAGGTGGAATCTTCGGATTGTCCTGGAGTGGATGCTGTGGTGGAGAGGTTGCATCAGATTTGGGGGCAGGTAGTGGACAATTTGAAGTTGTCTCAGGAGAAGACTCAGCTTTTTGCCAACCGCCGGCGTCGGGTTGGTCCTCGGCTTTGTGTTGGGGACTTGGTGTGGTTGTCTTCTCGTTTTGTCCCTATGAAGGTTTCTTCTCCTAAGTTTAAGCCTCGGTTTATCGGCCCATACAAGATATTGGAGATTCTTAACCCTGTGTCCTTCCGTTTGGACCTCCCTGCATCTTTTTCTATTCATAATGTTTTCCATCGGTCATTATTGCGCAGGTATGAGGTACCGGTTGTGCCTTCCGTTGAGCCTCCTGCTCCGGTGCTGGTTGAAGGCGAGTTGGAGTACGTTGTGGAAAAAATCTTGGACTCCCGTGTTTCCAGACGGGAACTCCAGTATCTGGTCAAGTGGAAGGGATACGGTCAGGAGGATAATTCTTGGGTGACTGCCTCTGATGTTCATGCCTCCGATCTAGTCCGTGCCTTTCATAGGGCTCATCCTGATCGCCCTGGTGGTTCTGGTGAGGGTTCGGTGCCCCCTCCTTGAGGGGGGGGTACTGTTGTGAAATTGGATTTTGGGCTCCCCAGGTGGCCACTGGTGGAACTGAACTTGTGTGCATCATCCTTTCTGTTCACCTGTTCCTATCAGGATGTGGGAGTCGCTATTTAGCCTTGCTCCTCTGTCACTTCCTTGCCGGTCAACATTGTAATCAGAAGCCTTTCTGTGCATGTTCCTGCTGCTAGACAACTCCCAGATAAGTTGGACTTTTGTCCTCATTTGTTTTTGTATTTTGTTCCAGTTCACAGCTGAAGTTTTGTTTCTGTGTCTGGAAAGCTCTTGTGATCTGAAATTGCCACTCTGATGTTATGAGTTAATACTAGAGTCTTAAAGTAATTTCAGGATGGTGTTTTGATAGGGTTTTCAGCTGACCATGAAAGTGCCCTTTCTGTCTTCCTGCTATCTAGTAAGCGGACCTCAATTTTGCTAAACCTATTTTCATACTACGTTTGTCATTTCATCTAAAATCACCGCCAATATATGTGGGGGCCTCTGTCTGCCTTTCGGGGAAATTTCTCTAGAGGTGAGCCAGGACTATATTTTCCTCTGCCAGGATTAGGTAGTCCTCCGGCTGGCGCTGGGCGTCTAGGGATAAAACGTAGGCAACGCTACCCGGCTACTGTTAATTGTGCGGCAGGTTTAGTTCATGGTCAGTTTAGTTTCCATCCTTCCAAGAGCTAGTTCTTATGTTTGCTGGGCTATGTTCTCTTGCCATTGAGAACCATAACAAGTGGCAATATTAATCTCCCTTTTTATGTGTGGGACACTGCTGCAAAATTGAGGCCCACTGTATTGCACTACACGGTATAAGTGGCAGAAAGTGGCTGGCAGATATACGCCAAACAGAACTGACACAGATGCACGTTAGTGGCAATATTAATCTCCCTTTTTATGTGTGGGACACTGCTGCAAAATTCAGGCCCACTGTATTACAATACAAAGCAGAGGTGGCAGAAAGTGGTTGGCAGATATACGCCAAACAGAATTGACGCAGATGCACTTAGTGGCAATATTAATCTCCCTTTTTATGTGTGGGACACTGCTGCAAAATTGAGGCCCACTGTATTGCACTACACGGTATAAGTGGCAGAAAGTGGCTGGCAGATATACGCCAAACAGAACTGACACAGATGCACGTTAGTGGCAATATTAATCTCCCTTTTTATGTGTGGGACACTGCTGCAAAATTCAGGCCCACTGTATTGCACTACACGGTATAAGTGGCAGAAAGTGGCTGGCAGATATACGCCAAACAGAACTGACGCAGACGCACTTAGTGGCAATATTAATCTCCCTTTTTATGTGTGGGACACTGCTGCAAAATTCAGGCCCACTGTATTACACTACATGGTATAAGTGGCAGAAAGTTGCTGGTAGTTATATGACAAACAGAACTGACGAAGATGCACGTTAGTGGCAATATTAATCTCCCTTTTTATGTATGGGAGACTGCTACAAAATTCAGGCCCACTGTATTACACTACACGGTATAAGTGGCAGAAAGTCGCTGGCAGATATACGCCAAACAGAACTGACGCAGATGCACTTAGTGGCAATATTAATCTCCCTTTTTATGTGTGGGACACTGCTGCAAAATTCAGGCCCACTGTATTACACTACATGGTATAAGTGGCAGAAAGTGGCTGGCAAATATACGCCAAAAAGAACTGACGCAGATGCACTTAGTGGCAATATTAATCTCCCTTTTTATGTGTGGACACTGCAGCAAAAAAAAACAGTCCCACTGTATTACACTACACGGTATAAGTGGCAGCAAGTGGCTGGCAGATATAGGCCAAAAAGAACTGACGCAGATGCACTTAGTGGCAATATTAATCTCCCTTTTTATGCGTGGGACACTGCTGCAAAATTCAGGCCCACTGTATTACAATACACAGCAGAGGTGGCAGAAAGTGGTTGGCAGATATACGCCAAACAGAATTGACGCAGATGCACTTAGTGGCAATATTAATCTCCCTTTTTATGTGTGGGACACTGCTGCAAAATTCAGGCCCACTGTATTGCACTACACGGTATAAGTGGCAGAAAGTGGCTGGCAGATATACGCCAAACAGAACTGACACAGATGCACGTTAGTGGCAATATTAATCTCCCTTTTTATGTGTGGGACACTGCTGCAAAATTCAGGCCCACTGTATTGCACTACACGGTATAAGTGGCAGAAAGTGGCTGGCAGATATACGCCAAACAGAACTGATGCAGACGCACTTAGTGGCAATATTAATCTCCCTTTTTATGTGTGGGACACTGCTGCAAAATTCAGGCCCACTGTATTACACTACATGGTATAAGTGGCAGAAAGTTGCTGGTAGTTATATGACAAACAGAACTGACGAAGGTGCACGTTAGTGGCAATATTAATCTCCCTTTTTATGTATGGGAGACTGCTACAAAATTCAGGCCCACTGTATTACACTACACGGTATAAGTGGCAGAAAGTCGCTGGCAGATATACACCAAACAGAACTGACGCAGATGCACTTATTGGCAATATTAATCTCCCTTTTTATGTGTGGGACACTGCTGCAAAATTCAGGCCCACTGTATTACACTACATGGTATAAGTGGCAGAAAGTGGCTGGCAGATATACGCCAAACAGAACTGACGCAGATGCACTTAGTGGCAATATTAATCTCCCTTTTTATGTGTGGGACACTGCTGCAAAATTCAGGCCCACTGTATTGCACTACACGGTATAAGTGGCAGAAAGTGGCTGGCAGATATACGCCAAACAGAACTGACGCAGACGCACTTAGTGGCAATATTAATCTCCCTTTTTATGTGTGGGACACTGCTGCAAGAATTCAGGCCCACTGTATTACACTACATGGTATAAATGGCAGAAAGTTGCTGGTAGTTATATGACAAACAGAACTGACGAAGATGCACGTTAGTGGCAATATTAATCTCCCTTTTTATGTGTGGGAGACTGCTACAAAATTCAGGCCCACTGTATTACACTACACGGTATAAGTGGCAGAAAGTCGCTGGCAGATATACGCCAAACAGAACTGACGCAGATGCACTTAGTGGCAATATTAATCTCCCTTTTTACGTGTGGGACACTGCTGCAAAATTCAGGCCCACTGTATTACACTACATGGTATAAGTGGCAGAAAGTGGCTGGCAGATATACGCCAAACAGAACTGACGCAGATGCACTTAGTGGCAATATTAATCTCCCTTTTTATGTGTGGGACACTGCTGCAAAATTCAGGCCCACTGTATTACCCTACACGGTATAAGTGGCAGAAAGTGGCTGACAGATATACGCCAAAGAGAACTGAAGCAGATGCACTTAGTGACAATATTAATCTCCCTTTTTATGTGTGGGACAGTGCAGCAAAAAAAAAACAGGCACACTGTATTACACTGCATGGTATAAGTGGCAGAAAGTGGCTGGCAGATATACACCAAACAGAACTAACACAGATGCACTAACTGGCAATATTAATCTCCCTTTTTATGTGTGGGACACTGCTGCAAAATTCAGGCCCACTGAATTACACTACACAGAATAAGTGGCAGAAACTGGCTGGCAGATATATGCAAACAGATCTGACGCAGATGCACTTAGTGGCAATATTAATCTCCCTTTTTATGTGTGGGACACTGCTGCAAAATTCAGGCCCACTGTATTACACTACATGGTATAAGTGGCAGAAAGTGGCTGGCAGATATACGCCAAACAGAACTGACGCAGATGCACTTAGTGGCAATATTAATCTCCCTTTTTATGTGTGGGACACTGCTGCAAAATTCAGGCCCACTGTATTACACTGCACGGTATAAGTGGCAGAAAGTGGCTGGCAGATATACGCCAAACAGATCTGACGCAGATGCACTTAGTGGCAATATTAATCTCCCTTTTTATGTGTGGGACACTGCTGCAAAATTCAGGCCCACTGTATTACCCTACACGGCATAAGTGGCAGAAAGTGGCTGAGAGATATACGCCAAACAGAACTGACACAGATGCACTTAGTGACAATATTAATCTCCTTTTTATGTGTGGGACACTGCAGCAAAAAAAAAAACAGGAGCAATTTATTACACTACACGGTATAAGTGGCAGAAAGTGGCTGGCAGATATACGCCAAACAGAACTGACGCAGATGCACTTAGTGGCATATTAATCTCCCTTTTTATGTGTGGGACACTGCAGCAAAAAAAAAACAGGCCCACTGTATTACACTACACGGTATAAGTGGCAGAAAGTGGCTGGGAGATATACGCCAAACAGAACTGACGCAGATGCACTTAGTGGCAATATTAATCTCCCTTTTTATGTGTGGCACACTGCTGCAAAATTCAGGCCCACTGTATTACACTACACAGTATAAGTGGCAGAAAGTGGCTGGCAGATATACGCCAAACAGAACTGACGCAGATGCACTTAGTGGCAATATTAATCTCTTTTTTATGTGTGGGACACTGCTGCAAAATTCAGGCCCACTGTATTACATTACACGATATAAGTGGCAGAAAGTGGCTGGCAGATATACGCCTAAGAGAACTGACGCAGATGCCCTTAGTGGTAATATTATTCTCCCTTTTTATGTGTGGGACACTGCAGCAAAATTCAGGCCCACTGTATTACACTACACGGTATAAGTGGCAGAAAGTGGCTGGCAGATATACGCCAAACAGAACTGACGCAGATGCACTTAGTGGCAATATTAATCTCCCTTTTTATGTGTGGGACACTGCTGCAAAATTCAGGCCCACTGTATTACACTACATGGTATAAGTGGCAGGAAGTGGCTGGCAGATATACGCCAAACAGAACTGACGCAGATGCACTTAGTGGCAATATTAATATCCCTCTTTATGTGTGGCACACTGCTGCAAAATTCAGGCCCACTGTATTACATTACACGGTATAAGTGGCAGAAAGTGGCTGGCAGATATACGCCTAAGAGAACTGACGCAGATGCACTTAGTGGCAATATTAATCTCCCTTTTTATGTGTGGGACACTGCTGCAAAATTCAGGCCCACTGTATTACACTACATGGTATAAGTGGCAGGAAGTGGCTGGCAGATATACGCCAAACAGAACTGATGCAGATGCACTTAGTGGCAATATTAATCTCCCTTTTTATGTGTGGGACACTGCTGCAAAATTCAGGCCCACTGTATTACACTACACGGTATAAGTGGCAGAAAGTGGCTGGCAGATATACGCCAAACAGAACTGACGCAGATGCACTTAGTGGCAATATTAATCTCCTTTTTATGTATGGGACACTGCAGCAAAAAGAAACAGGCCCACAGTATTACACTACACGGTATAAGTGGCGGAAAGTGGCTGGCAGATATACGCCAAACAGAAATGACGCAGATGCACTTAGTGGAAATATTAATCTCCCTTTTTATGTGTGGGACACTGCTGCAAAATTCAGGCCCACTGTATTACATTACATGGTATAACTGGCAGAAAGTGGCTGGCAGATATACGCCAAACAGAACTGACGCAGATGCACTTAGTGGCAATATTAATCTCCCTTTTTATGTGTGGGACACTGCAGCAAAAAAAAACAGGCCCACTGTATTACACTACACAGTATAAGTGGTAGAAACTGGCTGGCAGATATACGCCAAACAGAATTGACGCAGATGCACTTAGTGGCAATATTAATCTCCTTTTTATGTGTGGGACACTGCTGCAAAATTCAGGCCTACTGTATTACATTACACGGTATAAGTGGCAGAAAGTGACTGGCAGATATACGCCTAAGAGAACTGACGCAGATGCTCTTAGTGGTAATATTATTCTCCCTTTTTATGTGTGGGACACTGCAGCAAAATTCAGGCCCACTGTATTACACTACACGGTATAAGTGGCAGAAAGTGGCTGGCAGATATACGCCAAACAGAACTGACGCAGATGCACTTAGTGGCAATATTAATCTCCCTTTTTATGTGTGGGACACTGCTGCAAAATTCAGGCCCACTGTATTACACTACATGGTATAAGTGGCAGAAAGTGGCTGGCAGATATACGCCAAACAGAACTGACGCAGATGCACTTAGTGGCAATATTAATCTCCCTTTTTATGTGTGGGACACTGCTGCAAAATTCAGGCCCACTGTATTACATTACACGGCATAAGTGGCAGAAAGTGGCTGGCAGATATACGCCTAAGAGAACTGATGCAGATGCCCTTACTGGTAATATTATTCTCCTTTTTATGTGTGGGACACTGCAGCCAAATACAGGCCCACTGTATTACACTACACGGTATAAGTGGCAGAAAGTGGCTGGCAGATATACGCCAAACAGAACTGACGCAGATGCACTTAGTGGCAATATTAATCTCCCTTTTTATGTGTGGGACACTGCTGCAAAATTCAGGCCCACTGTATTACACTACATGGTATAAGTTGCAGAAAGTGGCTGCCAGATATACGCCAAACAGAACTGACGCAGATGCACTTAGTGGCAATATTAATCTCCCTTTTTATGTGTGGGACACTGCTGCAAAATTCAGGTCCACTGTATTACACTACACGGTATAAGTGGCAGAAAGTGGCTGGCAGATATACGCCTAAAAGAATTGACGCAGATGCCCTTAGTGGTAATATTATTCTCCCTTTTAAATGTGTGGGACACTGCAGCAAAATTCAGGCTCACTGTATTACACTACACGGTATAAGTGGCAGAAAGTGGCTGGCAGATATACGCCAAACAGAACTGACGCAGATGCTCTTAGTGGCAATATTAGTCTCCCTTTTTATGTGTGGGACACTGCAGGAAAAAAAAACAGGCCCAGTGTATTACACTGCACGGTATAAGTGGCAGAAAGTGGCTGGCAGATATACGCCAAACAGAACTGACGCAGATGCACTTAGTGGCAATATTAATCACCCTTTTTATGTGTGGGACACTGCTGCAAAATTCAGGCCCACTGTATTACACTACACGGTATAAGTGGCAGAAAGTGGCTGGCAGATATACGCCAAACAGAACTGACGCAGATGCAATTAGTGGCAATATTAATCTCCCTTTTTATGTGTGGGACACTCCTGCAAAATTTAGGCCCACTGTATTACATTACACGGTTTAAGTGGCAGAAAGTGGCTGGCAGATACACGCCTAAGAGAACTGACGCAGATGCCCTTAGTGGTAATATTATTCTCCCTTTTTATGTGTGGGACACTGCAGCAAAAAAAACCAGGCCCACTGTATTACAGTACACGGTATAAGTGGCAGAAAGTGGCTGGCAGATATACGCCAAACAGAACTGACACAGATGCACTTAGTGGCAATATTAATCTCCCTTTTTATGTGTGGGACACTGCTGCAAAATTCAGGCCCACTGTATTACACTACATGGTATAAGTGGCAGAAAGTGGCTGGCAGATATACGCCAAACAGAACTGACGCAGATGCACTTAGTGGCAATATTAATCTCCCTTTTTATGTGTGGGACAGTGCAGCAAAAAAAAAACAGGCCCACTGTATTACACTGCATGGTATAAGTGGCAGAAAGTGGCTGGCAGATATACACCAAACAGAACTAACACAGATGCACTAACTGGCAATTTTAATCTCCCTTTTTATGTGTGCGATACTGCTGCAAAACTCAGGCCCACTGTATTACACTACATGGTATAAGTAGCAGAAAGTGGCTGTCAGATATACGCCAAACAGAACTGATGCAGATGCACTTAGTGGCAATATTAATCTCCCTTTTTATGTGTGGGACACTGCTGCAAAATTCAGGCCCACTGAATTACACTACACAGAATAAGTGGCAGAAACTGGCTGGCAGATATATGCAAACAGATCTGACGCAGATGCACTTAGTGGCAATATTAATCTCCCTTTTTATGTGTGGGACACTGCTGCAAAATTCAGGCCCACTGTATTACACTACATGGTATAAGTGGCAGAAAGTGGCTGGCAGATATACGCCAAACAGAACTGACGCAGATGCACTTAGTGGCAATATTAATCTCCCTTTTTATGTGTGGGACACTGCTGCAAAATTCAGGCCCACTGTATTACACTGCACGGTATAAGTGGCAGAAAGTGGCTGGCAGATATACGCCAAACAGATCTGACGCAGATGCACTTAGTGGCAATATTAATCTCCCTTTTTATGTGTGGGACACTGCTGCAAAATTCAGGCCCACTGTATTACCCTACACGGCATAAGTGGCAGAAAGTGGCTGAGAGATATACGCCAAACAGAACTGACACAGATGCACTTAGTGACAATATTAATCTCCTTTTTATGTGTGGGACACTGCAGCAAAAAAAAAAACAGGCCCAATTTATTACACTACACGGTATAAGTGGCAGAAAGTGGCTTGCAGATATACACCAAACAGAACTGACGCAGATGCACTTAGTGGCAATATTAATCTCCCTTTTTAGGTGTGGGACACTGCTGCAAAATTCAGGCCCACTGTATTACACTACATGGTATAAGTGGCAGAAAGTGGCTGGCAGATATACGCCAAACAGAACTGACGCAGATGCACTTAGTGGCAATAGAAATCTCACTTTTTATGTGAGGGACATTGCTGCAAAATTCAGGCCCACTGTATTACACTACACAGTATAAGTGGCAGAAAGTGGCTGGCAGATATACGCCAAACAGAACTGACGCAGATGCACTTAGTGGCATATTAATCTCCCTTTTTATGTGTGGGACACTGCAGCAAAAAAAAAACAGGCCCACTGTATTACACTACACGGTATAAGTGGCAGAAAGTGGCTGGGAGATATACGCCAAACAGAACTGACGCAGATGCACTTAGTGGCAATATTAATCTCCCTTTTTATGTGTGGCACACTGCTGCAAAATTCAGGCCCACTGTATTACACTACACAGTATAAGTGGCAGAAAGTGGCTGGCAGATATACGCCAAACAGAACTGACGCAGATGCACTTAGTGGCAATATTAATCTCTTTTTTATGTGTGGGACACTGCTGCAAAATTCAGGCCCACTGTATTACATTACACGATATAAGTGGCAGAAAGTGGCTGGCAGATATACGCCTAAGAGAACTGACGCAGATGCCCTTAGTGGTAATATTATTCTCCCTTTTTATGTGTGGGACACTGCAGCAAAATTCAGGCCCACTGTATTACACTACACGGTATAAGTGGCAGAAAGTGGCTGGCAGATATACGCCAAACAGAACTGACGCAGATGCACTTAGTGGCAATATTAATCTCCCTTTTTATGTGTGGGACACTGCTGCAAAATTCAGGCCCACTGTATTACACTACATGGTATAAGTGGCAGAAAGTGGCTGGCAGATATACGCCAAACAGAACTGACGCAGATGCACTTAGTGGCAATATTAATATCCCTCTTTATGTGTGGCACACTGCTGCAAAATTCAGGCCCACTGTATTACATTACACGGTATAAGTGGCAGAAAGTGGCTGGCAGATATACGCCTAAGAGAACTGACGCAGATGCACTTAGTGGCAATATTAATCTCCCTTTTTATGTGTGGGACACTGCTGCAAAATTCAGGCCCACTGTATTACACTACACGGTATAAGTGGCAGGAAGTGGCTGGCAGATATACGCCAAACAGAACTGATGCAGATGCACTTAGTGGCAATATTAATCTCCCTTTTTATGTGTGGGACACTGCTGCAAAATTCAGGCCCACTGTATTACACTACACGGTATAAGTGGCAGAAAGTGGCTGGCAGATATACGCCAAACAGAACTGACGCAGATGCACTTAGTGGCAATATTAATCTCCTTTTTATGTATGGGACACTGCAGCAAAAAGAAACAGGCCCACAGTATTACACTACACGGTATAAGTGGCAGAAAGTGGCTGGCAGATATACGCCAAACAGAAATGACGCAGATGCACTTAGTGGAAATATTAATCTCCCTTTTTATGTGTGGGACACTGCTGCAAAATTCAGGCCCACTGTATTACATTACATGGTATAACTGGCAGAAAGTGGCTGGCAGATATACGCCAAACAGAACTGACGCAGATGCACTTAGTGGCAATATTAATCTCCCTTTTTATGTGTGGGACACTGCAGCAAAAAAAAACAGGCCCACTGTATTACACTACACAGTATAAGTGGTAGAAACTGGCTGGCAGATATACGCCAAACAGAATTGACGCAGATGCACTTAGTGGCAATATTAATCTCCTTTTTATGTGTGGGACACTGCTGCAAAATTCAGGCCTACTGTATTACATTACACGGTATAAGTGGCAGAAAGTGACTGGCAGATATACGCCTAAGAGAACTGACGCAGATGCTCTTAGTGGTAATATTATTCTCCTTTTTATGTGTGGGACACTGCAGCCAAATACAGGCCCACTGTATTACACTACACGGTATAAGTGGCAGAAAGTGGCTGGCAGATATACGCCAAACAGAACTGACGCAGATGCACTTAGTGGCAATATTAATCTCCCTTTTTATGTGTGGGACACTGCTGCAAAATTCAGGCCCACTGTAATACACTACATGGTATAAGTTGCAGAAAGTGGCTGCCAGATATACGCCAAACAGAACTGACGCAGATGCACTTAGTGGCAATATTAATCTCCCTTTTTATGTGTGGGACACTGCTGCAAAATTCAGGTCCACTGTATTACACTACACGGTATAAGTGGCAGAAAGTGGCTGGCAGATATACGCCTAAAAGAATTGACGCAGATGCCCTTAGTGGTAATATTATTCTCCCTTTTAAATGTGTGGGACACTGCAGCAAAATTCAGGCTCACTGTATTACACTACACGGTATAAGTGGCAGAAAGTGGCTGGCAGATATACGCCAAACAGAACTGACGCAGATGCTCTTAGTGGCAATATTAGTCTCCCTTTTTATGTGTGGGACATTGCAGGAAAAAAAAACAGGCCCAGTGTATTACACTACACGGTATAAGTGGCAGAAAGTGGCTGGCAGATATACGCCAAACAGAACTGACGCAGATGCACTTAGTGGCAATATTAATCACCCTTTTTATGTGTGGGACACTGCTGCAAAATTCAGGCCCACTGTATTACACTACACGGTATAAGTGGCAGAAAGTGGCTGGCAGATATACGCCAAACAGAACTGACGCAGATGCAATTAGTGGCAATATTAATCTCCCTTTTTATGTGTGGGACACTCCTGCAAAATTTAGGCCCACTGTATTACATTACACGGTATAAGTGGCAGAAAGTGGCTGGCAGATACACGCCTAAGAGAACTGACGCAGATGCCCTTAGTGGTAATATTATTCTCCCTTTTTATGTGTGGGACACTGCAGCAAAAAAAACCAGGCCCACTGTATTACAGTACACGATATAAGTGGCAGAAAGTGGCTGGCAGATATACGCCAAACAGAACTGACGCAGATGCACTTAGTGGCAATATTAATCTCCCTTTTTATGTGTGGGACACTGCTGCAAAATTCAGGCCCACTGTATTACATTACACGGTATAAGTGGCAGAAAGTGGCTGGCAGATATACGCCTAAGAGAACTGACGCAGATGCCCTTAGTGGTAATATTATTCTCCCTTTTTATGTGTGGGACACTGCAGCAAAATTCAGGCCCACTGTATTACACTACACGGTATAAGTGGCAGAAAGTGGCTGGCAGATATACGCCAAACAGAACTGACGCAGATGCACTTAGTGGCAATATTAATCTCCCTTTTTATGTGTGGGACACTGCTGCAAAATTCAGGTCCACTGTATTACACTACACGGTATAAGTGGCAGAAAGTGGCTGGCAGATATACGCCAAACAGAAATGATGCAGATGCACTTAGTGGCAATATTAATCTCCCTTTTTATGTGTGGGACACTGCAGCAAAAAAAAAACAGGCCCACTGTATTACACTACACGGTATAAGTGGCAGAAAGTGGCTGGCAGATATACGCCTAAGAGAACTGACGCAGATGCACTTAGTGGCAATATTAATCTCCCTTTTTATGTGTGGGACACTGCTGCAAAATTCAGGCCCACTGTATTACACTACACAGTATAAGTGGCAGAAAGTGGCTTGCAGATATATGCCAAACAGAACTGACGCAGATGCACTTAGTGGCAATATTAATTTCCCTTTTTATATGTGGGACACTGCTTCAAAATTCAGGCCCACTGTATTACATTACACGGTATAAGTGGCAGAAAGTGGCTGGCAGATATACGCCAAACAGAACTGACGCAGATGCCCTTAGTGGTAATATTATTCTCCCTTTTTATGTGTGGGACACTGCAGCATATTTCAGGCCCACTGTATTACACTACACGGTATAAGTGGCAGAAAGTGGCTGGCAGATATACACCTAAAAGAATTGACGCAGATGCCCTTAGTGGTAATATTATTCTCCCTTTTTCATGTGTGGGACACTGCAGCAAAATTCAGGCCCACTGTATTACACTACACGGTATAAGTGGCAGAAAGTGGCTGGCAGATATACGCCAAACAGAACTGACGCAGATGCATTTAGTGGCAATATTAATCACCCTATTTATGTGTGGGACACTGCTGCAAAATTCAGGCCCACTGTATTACACTACACGGTATAAGTGGCAGAAAGAGGCTGGCAGATATACGCCAAACAGAACTGACGCAGATGCACTTAGTGGCAATATTAATCTCCCTTATTATGTGTGGGACACTCCTGCAAAATTCAGGCCCACTGTATTACATTACACATTATAAGTGGCAGAAAGTGGCTGGCAGATATACGCCTAAGAGAACTGACGCAGATGCCCTTAGTGGTAATATTATTCTCCCTTTTTATGTGTGGGACACTGCAGCAAAATTCAGGCCCACTGTATTACACTACACGGTATAAGTGGCAGAAAGTGGCTGGCAGATATACGCCAAACAGAACTGATGCAGATGCACTTAGTGGCAATATTAATCTCCCTTTTTATGTGTGGGACACTGCTGCAAAATTCAGGCCCACTGTATTACATTACACGGTATAAGTGGCAGAAAGTGGCTGGCAGATATACGCCTAAGAGAACTGACGCAGATGCCCTTAGTGGTAATATTATTCTCCCTTTTTATGTGTGGGACACTGCAGCCAAATACAGGCCCACTGTATTACACTACACGGTATAAGTGGCAGAAAGTGCCTGGCAGATATACGCCAAACAGAACTGACGCAGATGCACTTAGTGGCAATTTTAATCTCCCTTTTTATGTGTGGGACACTGCTGCAAAATTCAGGCCCACTGTATTACACTACATGGTATAAGTGGCAGAAAGTGGCTGGCAGATATACGCCAAACAGAACTCACGCAGATGCACTTAGTGGCATATTAATCTCCCTTTTTATGTGTGGGACACTGCAGCAAAAAAAAAAAAACAGGCCCACTGTATTACACTACACGGTATAAGTGGCAGAAAGTGGCTGGGAGATATACGCCAAACAGAACTGACACAGATGAGATAATATGATATGGGTGCACCACAGAATAAATAAATAACTGGGATCCAACCTTGACCTCAAGAGGAAGACATATGAAAAAAGAAAAAAAGCAAGGCCAAATAGAATGGGGATCACCAGACAGCATATTAGTGCAATAAACACAACTTTATTACGGTGTAACACAGGACAAACACATTAAAAACATCTAAAAGCAGTTTAGAAACAACAGTGCCTATAATAAGGCATGTGCCTATGTATAGATGGGGGGAGAAATAGATGAAATATGGGTGTGCAACATGCAAAAAATCCTAAAAATCCTATATGGACAGCATATTAGACACATTTACCAAAACATATACCATATAGAAAAATCACATGGAGCCTATACAAGTCACTTATTTAGAAGATAATGGTTGTATAGAGTACACAAGCAGAGAGTGCATACAGTATATAAATTACAAAAAAAAAAAAAAGTCCAATATCAGTCCACAGCGTATGGCAAGCAGTGAATATAAATTGCTAAGTACTAGTCAAGCATATAGCAAGAACCCAAATATTTCAGTATTCAAAAACAAACCAATACACACTCAAGATGCTGCGCTCCAAGTAAGCCAGTCATCTGGATACAAAAATATACACACCCATAGTATCCCCACAAGCTCAGAAGCCAAAGGGTATAATAACCCAATATTTGAAATAGGCACAGAGAGAACAAGCGAGTACCCGACGCGTATCGCCACTAGCGTGGCTTCATCGGGGGTATGATTTTCGCTACCATTGCCCGTGTATAAATACCTTAAATCACTGCATATCACTCAAGGCAGCTGTGTAAGCATGGCGAGGAGGTAGCAGGCGAGCGGCATATCCCAGTAATCAGCTTTGCTTACTGCGCAGGCGCCGGCGTGCACATGCCGGAACAAATCAACATTCGGTCTCAGTAAACACGTGCAGGCCACATCAGCACAGTGGCTTCGGCGATAGGCCAGAAATTGCAAGCATGATCTGCACAGGCGCCACTGTCTTGGCACACTATTGGCAGACCGTAGCTTTTACGCATACTCCAGCATGTCAGTGCCGACCGATGACCGGCACATATAAACAAAGGGCGCATAAACACCGCGCCCGCACTGAGACAAAGGCGGCCCAAAATGACATCACATTTGCACCAGCTGGGTCTGCGCATGCGCCAGAATGATGGGACCGGAGAGCCAGCACATAAACACAGCACCTGCGCAGTAGCGGCAGGGAGGTGTACAGCACCAACATAGTACATAGAAAGGCTTACACACAAAATTGTAGTGTGGTATTGACATGAAAAGATAAAGGAGTAGTAGGAGGAGGACAACAGCATATAGTAAAGGCTCTGGTGAGCGACAGCAAACATATTTTAAGGATAAAGGAGTCCTTTATTATGATTACATACCCAGTATATTGTAAAATTGTACAACCAATAAGATTACAAAGAGGGCTCTGTGCCAAAGGGTTCAAATCTATATATACATATGTGTGTTCCCCAAGGGTGGGCCAGACCCAGGGGAGACACACTATGTAAGAGGTAAAAGGGGCCAATCTAAAAAATACACAACGGTATACTGGTAAACACTCTGCAGTAAGGGAAAAATTGGCACGCGCCATATACCAACAGCACATGGACACACGGAATGAATAGAAAGCCACATCCCGCCATTCCACTTGTCACACAAAAATGTCGCTGTTGTGAACCCAAAAAAAGAAAAAAGGAAAAAGAAAATGTAATGTCACACATATGTATATATGTACACAAACTATACCGAATATGCTGTCCATATAGTTCCATTAAATGAGGAGAACCCATAGATGAAAATAAAGGCTAAGCATAAATGTACATACATAAATATCAGATTTAAAAGATTGGATACCCCAAAAAAAGGGGCCTGAGTAGAGTAACTGCACATAATCCCAAAGAGACCCACAAAATCAAAGACATTTATAGAAGCCGGTAAACAGCAAGTCCTCATTAAGGCCCAACGGGGCCACACAATTCAGGTCGAAAATCCACTTTGATTCACGTCTCAGTAGTTCTGAGTACGGTTGAGCGACTTTCATTTTTTTAAGATCGAGTCGGGTTTTGTGAAACCCGACTTTGTCCAGAGTCGAGTCGAGTGCAGTCGGCCGATTATCGCTAAAAGTCGGGGATCGACCGAAACACGAAACCCAATGCAAGTCAATGGGGAAGCATAGTTGGCAGTGAGTGGAGGCCAGGAAAACACCTACAGTGCCCATTTTAATGCCAAAAACATCCATTCTTGTTTCTGAAGCTTGTCAATCTTAATTAACTTTATAATAATAGTTGGGCATAGGAAATTGGGGGTCATTTGGCAAAAGTTGTGGGGGGAGTAGGGCTGGCTCAAGTTTTTCGTGGGCCCAGGAAATGCGGACTACGTCACGGCGGTGTTGCAGGGAGAGGTAAGTATTTCAACGTTGCAAGTGCTGTGATCCTGAGCAAGCAGGGGGGGCCCACTCGTTCGCATTGGCACTGGCACAGGGCCCCTCAAAGTACGGCGGTGTGTTTGCATGGCGGGGGCGCCTCCCACCAGCAGCGACACTTTTGCGTACTCTGAGGGGCCCTGTGCCAGTGACGTCGCCAACGAGTATGCCCCCCCACCTGATGAAGGAACCTGCACTTTCATCTGCACCTTCCTCTTTGTCCCTGTGTAAGGTGGTATAACATGCGGGAAGGGGAAGCTTACTTTCAGCAGGGTCAGATTCTGGCTGTGTAGAGTACAAGGGGAATGTAGTGGTCTAGGTCAATGTACCAGCAGACTCATCTAGCAGTGGCTGGGCAATGGGCAGGATGAGGAGGAAACAGATATAGGGCCAAAGAATAAAGTAGGCTAAATGCAGTTCAAAATTGGTAACAGGACTAAACAGGCGGCATTGCTTTGTTCAGTGGAGTAGCAAACCCAAGAGCAGCAGACACAGTTTCAAGGGCCTAACCACACTAGTAGGCCAAATGCAGTTTAATATCTGATAGTATAGGCCGAAAGCCAGAATGTGGAAGCTCAGCTTTGTTCAGTTGAGGACAACACCAGGGAGGGGCAGACACCGTTAGTAGGCCGGAACAGCCAATTTTTTAAAAAACAGCAGTTAATAAGAGCCAGAAGGTAGAAGCTCAGCTTTATTCAGTTGAGGACAACACCAGGCAGGGGCAGACACCTTTAGTAGGCCGGAACAGCCAATTTTTAAAAAAAACAGCAGTTAATAAGAGCCAGAAGGTAGAAGCGCAGCTTTATTCAGTTGAGGACAACACCAGGCAGGGGCAGACACCTTTAGTAGGCCGGAACAGCCAATTTCATTTTTAAAAATCGTAATTTGGAACAGAAGGTTGAAGCACAGCTTTATTCAGTTGCAGCTTCTTGGCAATAATATAAAGAAGACGCGACAGGACAACACTCGGTGGATGCCATATCTGTGTTTTTAATGTACAAAAACCTTTCAGTTAACTACTTGCAGGAGGAAGTTTTTGTAGCTGGTGGCCAATTTTTGTACTGTACCAGTTTTTTGTTGTATGTTTGGAACAGAAGGTTGAAGCACAGCTTTATTCAGTTGAGGACAACACCAGGCAGGGGCAGACACCTTTAGTAGGCCGAAACAGCCAATTTCATTTTTAAAAATCGTAATTTGGAACAGAAGGTTGAAGCACAGCTTTATTCAGTTGCAGCTTCTTGGCAATAATATAAAGAAGACGCGACAGGACAACACTCGGTGGATGCCATATCTGTGTTTTCAATGGAAAAAAACCTTTCAGTTAACTACTTGCAGGAGAAAGTTTTTGTAGCTGGTGGCCAATTTTTTGTACTGTACTAGTTTTTTGTTGTATGTGTTTTTGTTTTTAATGTTAAAATGTCTGCTCATGGCAGTTTTACATCGGTTACATGGATACACAGGCAGCATTGGTGGTCAGTGGAGGAGTATTTAAAGTAGGGACCGCAGACAGGCTATCAAAGGCCTAAAATAACAAACAATAGGCTCATGGCAGTTTTACATCGGTTACATGGATACACAGGCAGCATTGGTGGTCAGTGGAGGAGTATTTAAAGTAGGGACCGCAGACAGGCTATCAAAGGCCTAAACTACCAAACAATAGGCTCATGGCAGTTTTACATCGGTTACATGGATACACAGGCAGCATTGGTGGTCAGTGGAGGAGTATTTAAAGTAGGGACCGCAGACAGGCTATCAAAGGCCTAAAATAACAAACAATAGGCTCATGGCAGTTTTACATCGGTTACATGGATACACAGGCAGCATTGGTGGTCAGTGGAGGAGTATTTAAAGTAGGCAGCGCAGACAGGCTATCAAAGGCCTAAAATAACAAACAATAGGCTCATGGCAGTTTTACATCGGTTACATGGATACACAGGCAGCATTGGTGGTCAGTGGAGGAGTATTTAAAGTAGGGACCGCAGACAGGCTATCAACGGCCTAAAATAACAAACAATAGGCTCATGGCAGTTTTACATCGGTTACATGGATACACAGGCAGCATTGGTGGTCAGTGGAGGAGTATTTAAAGTAGGGACCGCAGACAGGCTATCAAAGGCCTAAACTACCAAACAATAGGCTCATGGCAGTTTTACATCGGTTACATGGATACACAGGCAGCATTGGTGGTCAGTGGAGGAGTATTTAAAGTAGGGACCGCAGACAGGCTATCAAAGGCCTAAAATAACAAACAATAGGCTCATGGCAGTTTTACATCGGTTACATGGATACACAGGCAGCATTGGTGGTCAGTGGAGGAGTATTTAAAGTAGGCACCGCAGACAGGCTATCAAAGGCCTAAAATAACAAACAATAGGCTCATGGCAGTTTTACATCGGTTACATGGATACACAGGCAGCATTGGTGGTCAGTGGAGGAGTATTTAAAGTAGGGACCGCAGACAGGCTATCAAAGGCCTAAACTACCAAACAATAGGCTCATGGCAGTTTTACATCGGTTACATGGATACACAGGCAGCATTGGTGGTCAGTGGAGGAGTATTTAAAGTAGGGACTGCAGACAGGCTATCAAAGGCCTAAAATAACAAACAATAGGCTCATGGCAGTTTTACATCGGTTACATGGATACACAGGCAGCATTGTTGTCAGTGGAGGAGTATTTAAAGTAGGGACAGCAGACAGGCTATCAAAGGCCTAAAATAACAAACAATAGGCTCATGGCAGTTTTACATCGGTTACAGGGATACACAGGCAGCATTGTTGTCAGTGGAGGAGTATTTAAAGTAGGGACAGCAGACAGGCTATCAAAGGCCTAAAATAACAAACAATAGGCTCATGGCAGTTTTACATCGGTTACATGGATACACAGGCAGCATTGTTGTCAGTGGAGGAGTATTTAAAGTAGGGACCGCAGACAGGCTATCAAAGGCCTAAAATAACAAACAATAGGCTCATGGCAGTTTTACATCGGTTACATGGATACACAGGCAGCATTGTTGTCAGTGGAGGAGTATTTAAAGTAGGGACAGCAGACAGGCTATCAAAGGCCTAAAATAACAAACAATAGGCTCATGGCAGTTTTACATCGGTTACATGGATACACATGCAGCATTGTTGTCTGTGGAGGAGTATTTAAAGTAGGGACAGCAGACAGGCTATCAAAGGCCTAAAATAACAAACAATAGGCTCATGGCAGTTTTACATCGGTTACATGGATACACAGGCAGCATTGTTGTCAGTGGAGGAGTATTTAAAGTAGGGACAGCAGACAGGCTATCAAAGGCCTAAAATAACAAACAATAGGCTCATGGCAGTTTTACATCGGTTACATGGATACACAGGCAGCATTGTTGTCAGTGGAGGAGTATTTAAAGTAGGGACAGCAGACAGGCTATCAAAGGCCTAAAATAACAAACAATAGGCTCATGGCAGTTTTACATCGGTTACATGGATACACATGCAGCATTGTTGTCTGTGGAGGAGTATTTAAAGTAGGGACAGCAGACAGGCTATCAAAGGCCTAAAATAACAAACAATAGGCTCATGGCAGTTTTACATCGGTTACATGGATACACAGGCAGCATTGTTGTCAGTGGAGGAGTATTTAAAGTAGGGACAGCAGACAGGCTATCAAAGGCCTAAAATAACAAACAATAGGCTCATGGCAGTTTTACATCGGTTACATGGATACACAGGCAGGCAGCATTGTGGTCAGTGGAGGAGTATTGCAAGGAGTGTCTGTCCCAGTACTCCCAAAATATAAATAGATGTTAATGTCTCGCAAAACAACCAAAAAAAAAAAAAAAAGGTGGCATACTTAGGTACAGGGGTGGGCTCATCTGCTGAGTTTCTGACATAGTAATTTGGCAGTAACTAATTAATGGTGCCAATATAGGACACAGACACAGACTACTGTAAGTTGCATCATAGATGTCTACAAATTTGTATTGTCAGTGCCAGACATTGAATGATGTCAGCGAATAGACTAAACATTGGTGGAGCTGTGCGACATAATTTTGCACGTGGTAGAGCACAGTTTGAGCTGGCGGAGGGGGGAACTCTCTTGTGGCCAGCGGGACCGCCCCAGGGCCCCACATGTTACAACGGTGTGTCTGACGTTGGGTGCGCACCACCACCGCCAGAGACACTACATTGTACTATGAGGGACCCAGTGGCAGTGCCGTCGACCAAAAGCGGGCACACCCACCTCTTCAGACAAACAGCAGTCTCACGGGTGCTTGCGCCAAGTCGCGATACCACGGCCCCGTGTGGGGAGTTTCGCCATTTAGGGAGGTGTAAACATGTCGTATGCTGGACAATCAGCTGCAGCAAATTATACATTAGAAAAGTAATTCACAGTAGTCCACACTCCACAGGCAAGAGCTTTTCATAGGAAAGCTAGGTGTCGGCCGGGCAAGGTGGGGCAAAAGATTTCGAAATCCAGTTGTGGTTCATTTTAATGAATGTTAGATCGTCAACATTTTGGGTAGCCAGACGAGTCCTTTTTTTGGTTAATATTGAACCTGCAGCACTGAATACTCTTTCTGATAGGACACTTGCTGCCAGGCAAGCAAGCTCCTGCAATGCATATTCTGCCAATTCTGGCCAGGTGTCTAATTTTGATGCCCAGTAATCAAATGGGAATGACGGTTGAGGGAGAACATCGATAAGGGATGAAAAATAATTAGTAACCATACTGGACAAATGTTGTCTCCTGTCACTTTCAATTGATGCAGCAGTACCTGGCCTGTCTGCGGTCATAGCAAAATCACTCCACAACCTGGTCAGAAAACCCCTCTGTCCAACGCCACTTCTGATGTGTGCACCCCTAACACTCCTAGTCTGCTGCCCCCTGGAGCTCGTGTGAGAACGATCACATGCGCTGTCTGCTCGGAATGCCTGAAGCAAACGGTCAACAAGAGTTGATTGTTTGGTTGCTAATATTAGTTCCAAGTTCTCATGTGGCATAATATTTTGCAATTTGCCTTTATAGCGTGGATCAAGGAGGCAGGCCAACCAGTAATCGTCATCGTTCATCATTTTCGTAATGCGTGTGTCCCTTTTTAGGATAAGTAAGGCATAATCCGCCATGTGGGCCAAAGTTCCAGTTGTCAAATCTCCGGTTGTGATTGGTTGAGGGGCAGTTTCAGGCAAATCTACGTCACTTGTGTCCCTCAAAAAACCAGAACCCGGCCTTGCCACGCAAACAATTTCAAGTGCCCCCGGGAAAGCTTCCGCATTAAAAATATACTCATCCCCATCATCCTCCTCGTCCTCCACCTCCTCTTCGCCCGCTACCTCATCCTGTACACTGCCCTGACCAGACAATGGCTGACTGTCATCAAGGCTTTCCTCTTCCTCTGGTGCAGACGCCTGCTCCTTTATGTGCGTCAAACTTTGCATCAGCAGACGCATTAGGGGGATGCTCATGCTTATTACGGCGTTGTCTGCACTAACCAGCCATGTGCATTCCTCAAAACACTGAAGGACTTGACACATGTCTTGTATCT
Source organism: Ranitomeya variabilis (assembly GCF_051348905.1). Taxonomy (NCBI): domain Eukaryota; kingdom Metazoa; phylum Chordata; class Amphibia; order Anura; family Dendrobatidae; genus Ranitomeya; species Ranitomeya variabilis. Next base: position 353,254,939 of record NC_135235.1, read on the forward strand.
TGGACCACTGCACACCTGACAACTCCATGTCTGCCATCCTACTGCCTGCCCGTGTATGTGTATCCTCCCACAAAAACATAACAGCCCGCCTCTGTTGGCACAGTCTCTGAAGCATGTGCAGTGTTGAGTTCCACCTTGTTGCAACGTCTATGATTAGGCGATGCTGGGGAAGGTTCAAAGACCGCTGATAGGTCTGCATACGGCTGGCGTGTACAGGCGAACGTCGGATATGTGAGCAAAGTCCACGCACTTTGAGGAGCAGGTCGGAGAACCCAGGATAAGTTTTCAATAAGCAATGCACCACCAGGTTTAAGGTGTGAGCCAGGCAAGGAATGTGTTTCAGTTGGGAAAGGGAGATGGCAGCCATGAAATTCCTTCCGTTATCACTCACTACCTTGCCTGCCTCAAGATCTACTGTGCCCAGCCACGACTGCGTTTCTTGTTGCAAGAACTCGGACAGAACTTCCGCGGTGTGTCTGTTGTCGCCCAAACACTTCATAGCCAATACAGCCTGCTGACGCTTGCCAGTAGCTGGCCCATAATGGGACAACTGGTGTGCAACAGTGTCATCAGCCGATGGAGTGGTTGGCCGACTGCGGTCTGTGGAAGAGCTGTAGCTTCTGCAGGAGGACGAGGAGGAGGAGGAGGAGGAGGGGGTGCGAACGCCTACAGCCAACTGTTTCCTAGACCGTGGGCTAGGCACAACTGTCCCGAAATTGATGTCCCCTGTGGACCCTGCATCCACCACATTCACCCAGTGTGCCGTGATGGACACATAACGTCCCTGGCCATGCCTACTGGTCCATGCATCTGTAGTCAGGTGCACCTTTGTACTCACAGATTGCCTGAGTGCATGGACGATGCGCTGTTTAACATGCTGGTGCAGGGCTGGGATGGCTTTTCTTGAAAAAAAGTGTCGACTGGGTAGCTCGTATCGTGGTTCAGCGTACTCCATCAGGGCTTTGAAAGCTTCGCTTTCAACTAACCGGTAGGGCATAATCTCTAACGAGATTAGTCTAGCTATGTGGGCGTTAAAACCCTGTGTACGCGGATGCGAGGATAAGTACTTCCTTTTTCTAACCAGAGTCTCATGTAGTGTGAGCTGAACTGGAGAGATGGAGATCGTGGAACTTGCGGGTGTGCCGGTGGACATGGCAGACTGAGAGACGGTTGGAGACGGAATTGTTTCCGCCGGTGCCCTAGATGCAATATTTCCTCCTACAAAACTGGTGATTCCCTGACCCTGACTGCTTTTGGCTGTCTAAGAAACCTGCACAGATACTGCCGGTGGTGCGGAAAATGGTGGCCTTACAGTGACGGAAGGGATGTTGCGTTGCTGACTAGCTTCATTGGCCGAGGGTGCTACAACCTTAAGGGACGTTTGGTAGTTAGTCCAGGCTTGAAAATGCATGGTGGTTAAGTGTCTATGCATGCAACTAGTATTGAGACTTTTCAGATTCTGACCTCTGCTTAAGCTAGATGAACATTTTTGACAGATGACTTTGCGCTGATCAATTGGATGTTGTTTAAAAAAATGCCAGACTGCACTCTTCCTAGCATCGGATCCCTTTTCAGGGATTGCAGACTGAGCTTTAACCGGATGGCCACGCTGTCCTCCAACAGGTTTTGGCTTTGACACGCGTTTTGGGCCAGATAGGGGCCCGGCAGATGGAACCTGTTGCGATGTTGATGCCTGCTGCGGCCCCTCCTCCACCTCCGCTTCTGAACTACTGCCGCCTGCACCCTGTTCCCCCAATGGCTGCCAATCGGGGTCAACAACCGTGTCATCTATTACCTCCTCTTCGAGCTCGTGTGCAACTTCGTCTGTGTCACTGTGTCGGTCGGTGGTATAGCGTTCGTGGCGGGGCAACATAGTCTCATCAGGGTCTGATTGTGGATCAGTACCCTGAGAGGGCAATGTGGTGGTCTGAGTCAAAGGAGCAGCATAGTACTCTGGCTGTGGCTGTGCATCAGTGCACTCCATGTCAGAATCTACTTGTAATGGGCATGGCCTGTTAAGTGTTTCACTTTCTAAGCCAAGGACGGTATGTGTAAAGAGCTCCATGGAGTAACCCGTTGTGTCGCCTGCTGCATCCTTCTCTCTTGTTGTAGTTTTTGCTGAGGAGGACAAGGAAGCGACTTGTCCCTGACCGTGAACATCCACAAGCGACGCGCTGCTTTTACATTTACCAGTTTCAGAAGAGGAGGCAAAAGAGCTAGAGGCTGAGTCTGCAATGTAAGCCAAAACTTGCTGTTGCTGCTCCGGCTTTAAAAGCGGTTTTCCTACTCCCAGAAAAGAAAGCTTTCGAGGCCTTGTGTAGCCAGACGACGAAACTGGCTCCACAGCTCCAGACTTAGGTGGAATATTTTTATCCCCACGACCACCTGATGCTCCACTACCACTACCATCATTACCAGCTGACAATGAACGCCCACGGCCACGACCTCTTGCACCAGACTTCCTCATTGTTTTAAAAACTTAACCAAAGTAAATTTATTTGTTGCTGTCAAACAACTTACACGGTGAGCTATAACTTCAGTATGATTTCTATATCCCTTAACAGGTTGGTGAGACCACAAGGAAAATCAGGCACAATGTTACACACTCTGTTTTCTGTGGCACCAAATCACAGAGATGACACACACGCAGGACTGTCACTCAAGCACAAATGTCAATATTAATCTCCCACCTATTTTTTTTTTTATTTTTTTTTTCTCAGGGAGACTTTAGAAACCAAATAACATAAAATGTTTTTTTCAGGGACAATTTAGAAACCAAATAATAAAAAAAAAAAAAAAAAAAAAAAAAAGGCTTTCTATGGCCCACTGAATGAGAGATGGCACACACAGGAGTGGCACACAAGCCCTGACTGAGGCCAATATTTTTCTCCCACTGATTGATGTAGTGTTTTTTTGTTGAGGTAGATTTTCGAACCCAAATCAAGGAAAAAAATAAATAGGCTTTCTATGGCCCACAATTTGAGAGAGAGAGGTGGCACACCCAGGAGTCAAGACTGGCACACAAGCTGAAAGGGCAATATTAATCTCCCACTGTTTTTTTATTTTTTATTTTTTTTCAGGGAGACTTTAGAAACCAAATAATAAAAAAAACAACAAAAAAAAGGCTTTCTATGGCCCACTGAATGAGAGATGGCACACACAGGAGTGGCACACAAGCCCTGACTGAGGCCAATATTTTTCTCCCACTGATTAATGTAGTGTTTTTTTTTTAAGGTAAATTTTCGAACCCAAATCAAGGAAAAAAATAAATAGGCTTTCTATGGCCCACTGAGTGAGAAATGGCACACACAGGAGTGGCACACAAGCCCTGACTGAGGCCAATATTTTTCTCCCACTGATTGATGTAGTGTTTTTTTTTTAAGGTAGATTTTCGAACCCAAATCAAGGAAAAAAATAAATAGGCTTTCTATGGCCCACTGAGTGAGAGATGGCACACACAGGAGTGGCACACAAGCCCTGACTGAGGCCAATATTTTTCTCCCACTGATTGATGTAGTGTTTTTTTTTTAAGGTAGATTTTCGAACCCAAATCAAGGAAAAAAATAAATAGGCTTTCTATGGCCCACTGAGTGAGAGATGGCACACACAGGAGTGGCACACAAGCCCTGACTGAGGCCAATATTTTTCTCCGACTGATTGATGTAGTGTTTTTTTTTAAGGTAGATTTTCGAACCCAAATCAAGGAAAAAAATAAATAGGCTTTCTATGGCCCACTGAGTGAGAGATGGCACACACAGGAGTGGCACACAAGCCCTGACTGAGGCCAATATTTTTCTCCCACTGATTGATGTAGTGTTTTTTTTAAGGTAGATTTTCGAACCCAAATAAGGAAAAAAATAAATAGGCTTTCTATGGCCCACAATTTGAGAGAGAGAGGTGGCACACCCAGGAGTCAAGACTGGCACACAAGCTGAAAGGGCAATATTACTCTCCCACTGTTTTTTTATTTATTTATTTTTTTAAGGGAGACTTTAGAAAACAAAAAAAAACAAAACAAAAAAAAAAGGCTTTCTATGGCCCACTGAATGAGAGATGGCACACACAGGAGTGGCACACAAGCCCTGACTGAGGCCAATATTTTTCTCCCACTGATTGATGTAGTGTTTTTTTTTAAGGTAGATTTTAGAACCCAAATCAAGGAAAAAAATAAATAGGCTTTCTATGGCCCACAATTTGAGAGAGAGAGGTGGCACACCCAGGAGTCAAGACTGGCACACAAGCTGAAAGGGCAATATTACTCTCCCACTGTTTTTTTATTTATTTATTTTTTTAAGGGAGACTTTAGAAACCAAATAATAAAAAAAAAAAAAAGGCTTTCTATGGCCCACTGAATGAGAGATGGCACACACAGGAGTGGCACACAAGCCCTGACTGAGGCCAATATTTTTCTCCCACTGATTGATGTAGTGTTTTTTTGTTGAGGTAGATTTTAGAACCCAAATCAAGGAAAAAAATAAATAGGCTTTCTATGGCCCACTCAGTGAGAGATGGCACACACAGGGATGGCACTCTAGCAGAAATGCAAATCTTAATCTCCCACAAAAAAAAACAAAAACAAAAACACAGGGACTGTCCTACAATTACTATCTCCCTGCAGTAATCTCAGCCAGGTATGGCAGGCAGCAATAGGAGTGGACTGATGCACAAATTAAATAAAAAGTGTGGACAAACAAAAAAGATAGCTGTGCAGAAAGGAAGGAACAAGAGGATATGTGCTTTGAAAAAAGCAGTTGGTTTCCACAGTGGCGTACACACAGCAATACAGCTATCACGGAGCCTTCTAGGGCAGCCCAATGAGCTACAGCGCTGAGAGAAAAAATAAAAAAATGTAGCTTCCACTGTCCCTGCACACCGAAGGTGGTGTTGGACAGTGGAAATCGCTACAGCATAAGCGGTTTGGTGGTTAGTGGACCCTGCCTAACGCTATCCCTGCTTCTGACGAAGCGGTAGCAACCTCTCCCTAAGCTCAGATCAGCAGCAGTGAGATGGCGGTCGGCGGGAACGCCCCTTTATAGCCCCTGTGACGCCGCAGACAGCAAGCCAATCACTGCAATGCCCTTCTCTAAGATGGTGGGGACCAGGACCTATGTCATCACGCTGCCCACACTCTGCGTTCACCTTCATTGGCTGAGAAATGGCGCTTTTCGCGTCATTGAAACGCGACTTTGGCGCGAAAGTCGCGTACCGCATGGCCGACAAGCACAGGGGTCGGATCGGGTTTCATGAGACGCCGACTTAGCCAAAAGTCGGCGACTTTTGAAAATGAACGACCCATTTCGCTCAACCCTAGTTCTGAGGTAATGTTACCACCTCTAATGTTTATAGGGACCTTATCCAGGCCCAAAATCCTAGTCCCGTTCCAAAGTGAGTTATGTTCCAACAGGTAGTGTGAGGCAACTGACGTGAGTGTTTTTCCTTTTGTTTTATCTCTCTTTGCTGTGGTGATGTTCGAGAAATGTTGCTGGATCCTTTTCCTCAATTCTTGCGTGGTTTGCCCCACATAAATCTTTGGACATGGACAAACCAGGGCATAGACAAGGTTTTTGGTCTTACAGTTAAAGTAGGGTCTTGGAGTAATCTGAAATGGTAAAGAAGGTAACATATCATTAGTGTCCCCAGCTGTAAAAGGGCAGATGTTGCAGTTAACGCACGGGAAAGTGCCACGAAGGCACAATCCACCACTTGTGCTCACCGTGGGACGTTGGAAGTGACTGTGGCTAAGACAATCTTTGAGGTTTTTGGCTCTCCTGGCTACCAAGTTGGGTCTAGGCGAAATATGTGGTACCAACTTTGGTTCACTCAATAGTAGGCCCCAATACCTAGACAAGATATTGCGTACATCATGCCATTGATTATTGAACGATGTTATTATCCCCAATGGTCTACCTGAGGACCCAACCCGGGGACACAATAGCTTTGCCCTATCCTGGTCTCTAGCCGCAATATAAGCACGCGAGATTACCTTTTTAGGATATCCCCTTTCTCTAAACCTCGAAGTCAATTCACGAGAGTGTTTCAGAAAGTCCTCTTGTTGGGTACAGTTTCTCTTGACTCGATAGAACTGGCCCTTCTGTATCCTGTTGTGAATTTGGATTCTGGGCTCCCCCGGTGGCTACTGGTGGAATTGAACTGGTGTTTTCATCTTCTCTGTTCACCTGTTCCCATCAGGATGTGGGAGTCGCTATATAACCTTGCTGCTCTGTTAGTTGCTTGCCGGTCACCAATGTTATCAGAAGCCTCTCTGTGCTTGTTCCTGCTCCTAGACAACTACTAGATAAGTTGGACTCTTGTCCATGTTTGTTTTTGCATTTTTGTTCCAGTTCACAGCTGTAGTTTCGTTACTGTGTCTGGAAAGCTCTTGTGAACAGGAATTGCCACTCTGGTGTTATGAGTTAATGCCAGAGTTTTAAAGTAATTCCTGGATGGTGTTTTGATAGGGTTTTCAGCTGACCATGAAAGTGTCCTTTCTGTCTTCTGCTATGTAGTAAGTGGACCTCAAATTTGCTAAACCTATTTTCATACTACGTTTGTTATTTCATCTTAATTCACCGCCAATACATGTGGGGGGCCTCTGTCTCCTTTCGGGGTATTTCTCTAGAGGTGAGCTAGGACTAATATTTTCCTCTGCTAGCATTATTTAGTCCTCCGGCTGGTGCTGGGCATCTAGAATCAACGTAGGCATGCTACCCGGCCACTGCTAGTTGTGCGTTAGGTTTAGTTCATGGTCAGCTCAGTTCCCATCTTCCAAGAGCTAGTTCCTATATATGCTGATGCTATGTTCTCTTGCCATTGAGAACATGACAGTTTGACCGGCCCACAAAGTGTTAATTGTTTGGGCTGAAGCAGGAGAAAAAGAAGTGTTTAAGGGAATTTTTTTTTTTTCCCCTCAGAGTTTTGCTGCCTAGCCCTTAATTGCTGTCTAGCTGCTTCTTACCTCCTCTTAACCCTTGAATGGCTCTGTGTCCACCTGTTTGTAATGGATCTTCAGAGTGTAACTGCAGGTTTGAATAATCTCGCCACGAAGGTACAAAATTTGCAAGACTTTGTTTGTCATGCACCTGTATCTGAGCCGAGAATTCCTTGGCCGGAATTTTTCTCGGGGAATAGATCTGGGTTTCAGAATTTTCGAAATAATTGCAAATTATTTTTGTCCCTGAAATTTCGCTCTGCCGGAGACCCTGCACAGCAGGTCAGGATTGTGATTTCCTTGCTCCGGGGCGACCCTCAAGACTGGGCTTTTTCATTGACACCAGGGGATCCTGCGTTGCTCAATGTGGATGCGTTTTTTCTGGCCTTGGGGTTGCTTTATGACGAACCTCATTTGGAGCTTCAGGCAGAAAAAACTTTGATGTCCCTATCTCAGGGGCAAGATGAAGCGGAAATTTACTGTCAAAGATTCCGTAAATGGTCTGTGCTTACTCAGTGGAATGAGTGCGCCCTGGCGGCGACCTTCAGAGAGGGTCTCTCTGATGCCATTAAGGATGTTATGGTGGGGTTCCCTGTGCCTGCGGGTCTGAATGAGTCCATGACAATGGCTATTCAGATCGATAGGCGTTTGCGGGAGCGCAAACCAGTGCACCATCTGGCGGTGTCCACTGAGAAGTCGCCAGAGAGTATGCAGTGTGATAGAATTCTGTCCCGAAGCGAGCGGCAGAATTTTAGACGGAAAAATGGGTTGTGTTTCTATTGTGGTGATTCTACTCATGTTATATCAGCATGCTCTAAGCGCACTAAAAAGCTTGATAAATCTGTTTCCATTTGCACCTTACCGTCTAAGTTTATTCTATCTGTGACCTTGATTTGCTCTTTGTCATCTATTACCACGGACGCCTATGTCGACTCTGGCGCCGCTTTGAGTCTTATGGATTGGTCCTTTGCCAAACGCTGTGGGTATGATTTAGAGCCTTTGGAGACTCTTATTCCTCTGAAGGGGATTGACTCCACCCCATTGGCTAATAATAAACCACAATACTGGACACAAGTAACTATGCGTATTAATCCGGATCACCAGGAGATTATTCGCTTTCTGGTGCTGTATAATCTACATGATGATTTGGTGCTAGGATTGCCTTGGCTGCAATCTCACAACCCAGTCCTCGACTGGAAAGCTATGTCTGTGTTGAGCTGGGGATGTAAGGGGGCTCATGGGGATGTACCTGTGGTTTCCATTTCATCATCTATTCCCTCTGAAATTCCTGAGTTCCTGTCTGACTATCGTGACGTCTTTGAAGAATCCAAGCTTGGTTCATTACCTCCGCACCGAGAGTGCGATTGTGCCATAGATTTAATCCCGGGTAGTAAATACCCAAAGGGTCGTTTATTTAATCTGTCTGTGCCTGAACATGCTGCTATGCGAGAATATATAAAGGAGTCCTTGGAAAAGGGACATATTCGTCCATCGTCATCTCCCTTAGGAGCCGGTTTTTTCTTTGTGTCAAAAAAAGACGGCTCTTTGAGACCATGTATCGATTATCGGCTTTTGAATAAAATCACTGTAAAATATCAATACCCATTGCCGTTGCTGACTGATTTGTTTGCTCGCATAAAGGGGGCCAAGTGGTTCTCTAAGATTGACCTTCGTGGGGCGTATAATTTGGTGCGAATCAGGCAGGGGGATGAGTGGAAAACCGCATTTAATACGCCCGAGGGCCACTTTGAGTATTTAGTGATGCCTTTTGGTCTTTCAAATGCTCCGTCAGTTTTCCAGTCCTTTATGCATGATATTTTTCGCGATTATTTGGATAAATTTATGATTGTGTATCTGGATGATATTCTGATTTTTTCGGATGACTGGGACTCTCATGTCCAGCAAGTCAGGAGGGTTTTCCAGGTTTTGCGGTCTAATTCTTTGTGTGTGAAGGGTTCTAAGTGTGTTTTTGGGGTACAGAGGATTTCCTTTTTGGGATATATTTTTTCTCCCTCTTCCATTGAAATGGATCCTGTCAAGGTTCAAGCTATTTGTGATTGGACGCAGCCCTCTTCTCTTAAGAGTCTTCAGAAATTTTTGGGCTTTGCTAACTTTTATCGTCGATTTATTGCTGGTTTTTCGGATATTGCTAAGCCATTGACCGATTTGACTAAGAAGGGTGCTGATGTTGCTGATTGGTCCCCTGACGCTGTGGAGGCCTTTCGGGAGCTTAAGCGCCGTTTTTCCTCTGCCCCTGTGTTGCGTCAGCCTGATGTTGCTCTACCTTTTCAGGTTGAGGTCGACGCTTCTGAGATCGGAGCTGGGGCAGTGTTGTCGCAGAAAAGTTCTGACTGCTCCGTGATGAGGCCTTGTGCCTTCTTTTCCCGTAAATTTTCGCCCGCTGAGCGGAATTATGATGTTGGGAATCGGGAGCTTTTGGCCATGAAGTGGGCTTTTGAGGAGTGGCGCCATTGGCTTGAGGGGGCCAGACATCAGGTGGTGGTATTGACTGACCACAAAAACTTGATTTATCTTGAGACCGCCAGGCGCCTGAATCCTAGACAGGCGCGCTGGTCATTATTTTTCTCTCGGTTTAATTTTGTGGTGTCATACCTACCGGGTTCTAAGAATGTTAAGGCGGATGCCCTTTCTAGGAGTTTTGAGCCTGACTCGCCTGGTAACTCTGAGCCCACAGGTATCCTTAAGGATGGAGTGGTATTGTCAGCCGTTTCTCCAGACCTGCGGCGGGCCTTGCAGGAGTTTCAGGCGGATAGACCGGATCGTTGCCCACCTGATAAACTGTTTGTTCCTGATGATTGGACCAGTAGAGTCATCTCTGAGGTTCATTCTTCTGCGTTGGCAGGTCATCCTGGCATTTTTGGTACCAGGGATTTGGTGGCAAGGTCCTTCTGGTGGCCTTCCCTGTCACGAGATGTGCGAGGCTTTGTGCAGTCTTGTGACGTTTGTGCTCGGGCCAAGCCTTGTTGCTCTCGGGCTAGTGGATTATTGTTGCCCTTGCCCATTCCTAAGAGGCCTTGGACGCACATCTCGATGGATTTTATTTCAGATCTGCCTGTTTCTCAGAAGATGTCTGTCATCTGGGTGGTGTGTGACCGTTTCTCTAAGATGGTCCATTTGGTTCCTCTGCCCAAGTTGCCTTCTTCTTCCGAGTTGGTTCCTCTGTTTTTTCAAAATGTTGTTCGTTTGCATGGTATTCCTGAGAATATCATTTCTGACAGAGGGACCCAATTCGTGTCTAGATTTTGGCGGGCATTCTGTGCTAGGATGGGCATAGATTTATCTTTTTCGTCCGCTTTCCATCCTCAGACGAATGGCCAGACCGAGCGGACTAATCAGACCCTGGAGACATATCTGAGGTGTTTTGTGTCTGCTGACCAGGATGATTGGGTTGCTTTTTTGCCATTGGCAGAGTTCGCTCTCAATAATCGGGCCAGCTCTGCCACTTTGGTGTCCCCGTTTTTCTGTAATTCGGGGTTTCATCCTCGATTTTCCTCTGGTCAGGTGGAATCTTCGGATTGTCCTGGAGTGGATGCTGTGGTGGAGAGATTGCATCAGATCTGGGGGCAGGTGGTGGACAATTTGAGGTTGTCCCAGGAGAAGACTCAGCTTTTTGCCAACCGCCACCGTCGTGTTGGTCCTCGGCTTTGTGTTGGGGATTTGGTGTGGTTGTCTTCTCGTTTTGTCCCTATGAGGGTCTCTTCTCCTAAGTTTAAGCCTCGGTTCATCGGCCCGTATAAGATATTGGAGATTCTTAACCCTGTTTCCTTCCGTTTGGACCTCCCTGCATCCTTCTCTATTCATGACGTTTTTCATCGGTCATTATTGCGCAGGTATGAGGTACCGGTTGTGCCTTCCGTTGAGCCTCCTGCTCCGGTGTTGGTTGAGGGTGAGTTGGAGTACGTTGTGGAGAAAATCTTAGACTCTCGTGTTTCCAGACGGAGACTCCAGTATCTGGTCAAGTGGAAGGGATACGGCCAGGAGGATAATTCTTGGGTGAATGCATCTGATGTTCATGCCTCTGATCTGGTTCGTGCCTTTCATAGGGCCCATCCTGATCGCCCTGGTGGTTCTGGTGAGGGTTCGGTGCCCCCTCCTTGAGGGGGGGGGGTACTGTTGTGAATTTGGATTCTGGGCTCCCCCGGTGGCTACTGGTGGAATTGAACTGGTGTTTTCATCTTCTCTGTTCACCTGTTCCCATCAGGATGTGGGAGTCGCTATATAACCTTGCTGCTCTGTTAGTTGCTTGCCGGTCACCAATGTTATCAGAAGCCTCTCTGTGCTTGTTCCTGCTCCTAGACAACTACTAGATAAGTTGGACTCTTGTCCATGTTTGTTTTTGCATTTTTGTTCCAGTTCACAGCTGTAGTTTCGTTACTGTGTCTGGAAAGCTCTTGTGAACAGGAATTGCCACTCTGGTGTTATGAGTTAATGCCAGAGTTTTAAAGTAATTCCTGGATGGTGTTTTGATAGGGTTTTCAGCTGACCATGAAAGTGTCCTTTCTGTCTTCTGCTATGTAGTAAGTGGACCTCAAATTTGCTAAACCTATTTTCATACTACGTTTGTTATTTCATCTTAATTCACCGCCAATACATGTGGGGGGCCTCTGTCTCCTTTCGGGGTATTTCTCTAGAGGTGAGCTAGGACTAATATTTTCCTCTGCTAGCATTATTTAGTCCTCCGGCTGGTGCTGGGCATCTAGAATCAACGTAGGCATGCTACCCGGCCACTGCTAGTTGTGCGTTAGGTTTAGTTCATGGTCAGCTCAGTTCCCATCTTCCAAGAGCTAGTTCCTATATATGCTGATGCTATGTTCTCTTGCCATTGAGAACATGACAGTATCCCTTCTTTAAGGTGCTGTGGGTGGAAACTGGAGAAGTGCAACAGGCTATTAGTTGCCGTAGGCTTACGGTATAGACTGTTGGTAATTTTGGAGTCCCTCAGGTTGAGTTTTATATCAAGGAATTCAATCTCAGTCTGTGACATATGCGAGGTAAGCTGGATGTTCCAGAGATTGTCATTTAGGGTCCCGATGAAGTGTTTGCATTCATCCAGGGTGCCTGTTCAGAGGAATAAAACGTCATCAATATAACGTAACCATTTGATAACATGTGTAGAGAATCCCTCCAGACAGTACACCCTGGTGATCTCCCACCAACCTAAAAATAGGTTGGCGTACGCCGGAGCACATCGGGCACCCATGGCTGTACCCCTCACTTGCCTGTAATACGCACGATCAAAGATGAAGTAGTTTTGGTCCAGAATGAACTTGAGAAGGTCCAATAGAAATTAATCGTGCCTTCTATCCCCAGATGTATTCTGATCGAGGAAGAATGTCACAGCCTGTGTCCCCAGATCATGAACTGACAAAGATGCACTTAGTGGCAATATTAATCTCCCTTTTTATGTGTGGGACACTGCTGCAAAATTCAGGCCCACTGTATTACACTACATGGTATAAGTGGCAGAAAGTGGCTGGCAGATATACGCCAAACAGAACTGACGCAGATGCACTTAGTGGCAATATTAATCTCCCATATTATGTGTGGGACACTGCTGCAAAATTCAGGCCCACTGTATTACATTACGCAGTATAAGTGACAGAAAGTGGCTGGCAGATATACGCCAAACAGAACTGACGCAGATGCACTTAGCGGCAATATTAATCTCCCTATTTATGTGTGGGACACTGCTGCAAAATTCAGGCCCACTGTATTACACTACACGGTATAAGTGGCAGAAAGTGGCTGGCAGATATACGCCAAACAGAACTGACGCAGATGCACTTAGTGGCAATATTAATCTCCTTTTTATGTATGGGACACTGCAGCAAAAAGAAACAGGCCCACTGTATTACACTACATGGTATAAGTGGCAGAAAGTGGCTGGCAGATATACGCCAAACGGAACTGACGCAGATGCACTTAGTGGCAATATTAATCTCCCTTTTTATGTGTGGGACACTGCAGCAAAAAAAAAACAGGCCCACTGTATTACACTACACGGTATAAGTGGCAGAAAGTGGCTGGGAGATATACGCCAAACAGAACTGACGCAGATGCACTTAGTGTCAATATTAATCTCCCTTTTTATGTGTGGGACACTGCTGCAAAATTCAGGCCCACTGTATTACACTACACGGTATAAGTGGCAGAAAGTGGCTGGCAGATATACGCCAAACAGAACTGATGCAGATGCACTTAGTGGCAATATTAATCTCCCTTGTTATGTGTGGGACAATGCTGCAAAATTCAGGCCCACTGTATTACACTACATGGTATAAGTGGCAGAAAGTGGCTGGCAGATATACGCCAAACAGAACTGACGCAGATGCACTTAGTGGTAATATTATTCTCCCTTTTTATGTGTGGGACACTGCAGCAAAATTCAGGCCCACTGTATTACACTACACGGTATAAGTGGCAGAAAGTGGCTGGCAGATATACGCCAAACAGAACTGACGCAGATGCACTTAGTGGCAATATTAATCTCCCTTTTTATGTGTGGGACACTGCTGCAAAATTCAGGCCCACTGTATTACACTACATGGTATAAGTGGCAGAAAGTGGCTGGCAGATATACGCCAAACAGAACTGACGCAGATGCACTTAGTGGCAATATTAATCTCCCGTTTTATGTGTGGGACACTGCTGCAAAATTCAAGCCCCCTGTATTACATTACACGGTATAAGTGGCAGAAAGTGGCTGGCAGATATACGCCTAAGAGAACTGACGAAGATGCCCTTAGTGGTAATATTATTCTCCCTTTTTATGTGTGGGACACAGCAGCCAAATACAGGCCCACTGTATTACACTACACGGTATAAGTGGCAGAAAGTGGCTGGCAGATATACGCCAAACAGAACTGATGCAGATGCACTTAGTGGCAATATTAATCTCCCTTTATATGTGTGAAACACTGCTGCAAAATTCAGGCCCACTGTATTACACTACATGGTATAAGTGGCAGAAAGTGGCTGGCAGATATACGCCAAACAGAACTGATGCAGATGCACTTAGTGGCATATTAATCTCCCTTTTTATGTGTGGGACACTGCTGCAAAATTCAGGTCCACTGTATTACACTACACGGTATAAGTGGCAGAAAGTGGCTGCCAGGTATACGCCTAAAAGAATTGACGCACATGCCCTTAGTGGTAATATTATTCTCCCTTTTTCATGTGTGGGACACTGCAGCAAAATTCAGGCCCACTGTATTACACTACACGGTATAAGTGGCAGAATGTGGCTGGCAGATATACGCAAAACAGAACTGACGCAGATGCTCTTAGTGGCAATATTAATCTCCCTTTTTATGTGTGGGACACTGCAGGAAAAAAAAACAGGCCCAGTGTATTACACTACACGGTATAAGTGGCAGAAAGTGGCTGGTAGATATACGCCAAACAGAAGTGACGCAGATGCACTTAGTGGCAATATTAATCTCCCTTTTTATGTGTGGGACACTGCTGCAAAATTCAGGCCTACTGTATTACACTACACGGTATAAGTGTCAGAAAGTGGCTGGCAGATATACGCCAAACAGAACTGACGCAGATGCACTTAGTGGTAATATTATTCTCCCTTTTTATGTGTGGGGCACTGCAGCAAAATTCAGGCCCACTGTATTACACTACACGGTATAAGTGGCAGAAAGTGGCTGGGAGATATACGCGAAACAGGACTGACGCAGATGCACTTAGTGGCAATACTAATCTCCCTTTTTATGTGTGGGACACTGCTGCAAAATTCAGGTCCAATGTATTACACTACACGGTATAAGTGGCAGAAAGTGGCTGGCAGATATACGCCTAAAAGAATTGACGCACATGCCCTTAGTGGTAATATTATTCTCCCTTTTTCATGTGTGGGACACTGCAGCAAAATTCAGGCCCACTGTATTACACTACACGGTATAAGTGGCAGAAAGTGGCTGGCAGATATACGCCAAACAGAACTGACGCAGATGCTCTTAGTGGCAATATTAATCTCCCTTTTTATGTGTGGGACACTGCAGGAAAAAAAAACAGGCCCAGTGTATTACACTACACGGTATAAGTGGCAGAAAGTGGCTGGCAGATATACGCCAAACAGAACTGACGCAGATGCACTTAGTGGCAATATTAATCTCCCTTTTTATGTGTGGGACACTGCTGCAAAATTCAGGCCCACTGTATTACACTACATGGTATAAGTGGCAGAAAGTGGCTGGCAGATATACGCCAAACAGAACTGACGCAGATGCACTTAGTGGCAATATTAATCTCCCGTTTTATGTGTGGGACACTGCTGCAAAATTCAAGCCCCCTGTATTACATTACACGGTATAAGTGGCAGAAAGTGGCTGGCAGATATACGCCTAAGAGAACTGACGAAGATGCCCTTAGTGGTAATATTATTCTCCCTTTTTATGTGTGGGACACAGCAGCCAAATACAGGCCCACTGTATTACACTACACGGTATAAGTGGCAGAAAGTGGCTGGCAGATATACGCCAAACAGAACTGATGCAGATGCACTTAGTGGCAATATTAATCTCCCTTTATATGTGTGAAACACTGCTGCAAAATTCAGGCCCACTGTATTACACTACATGGTATAAGTGGCAGAAAGTGGCTGGCAGATATACGCCAAACAGAACTGACGCAGATGCACTTAGTGGCATATTAATCTCCCTTTTTATGTGTGGGACACTGCTGCAAAATTCAGGTCCACTGTATTACACTACACGGTATAAGTGGCAGAAAGTGGCTGCCAGGTATACGCCTAAAAGAATTGACGCACATGCCCTTAGTGGTAATATTATTCTCCTTTTTCATGTGTGGGACACTGCAGCAAAATTCAGGCCCACTGTATTACACTACACGGTATAAGTGGCAGAATGTGGCTGGCAGATATACGCCAAACAGAACTGACGCAGATGCTCTTAGTGGCAATATTAATCTCCCTTTTTATGTGTGGGACACTGCAGGAAAAAAAAAACAGGCCCAGTGTATTACACTACACGGTATAAGTGGCAGAAAGTGGCTGGTAGATATACGCCAAACAGAAGTGACGCAGATGCACTTAGTGGCAATATTAATCTCCCTTTTTATGTGTGGGACACTGCTGCAAAATTCAGGCCTACTGTATTACACTACACGGTATAAGTGTCAGAAAGTGGCTGGCAGATATACGCCAAACAGAACTGACGCAGATGCACTTAGTGGTAATATTATTCTCCCTTTTTATGTGTGGGGCACTGCAGCAAAATTCAGGCCCACTGTATTACACTACACGGTATAAGTGGCAGAAAGTGGCTGGGAGATATACGCGAAACAGGACTGACGCAGATGCACTTAGTGGCAATATTAATCTCCCTTTTTATGTGTGGGACACTGCTGCAAAATTCAGGTCCAATGTATTACACTACACGGTATAAGTGGCAGAAAGTGGCTGGCAGATATACGCCTAAAAGAATTGACGCACATGCCCTTAGTGGTAATATTATTCTCCCTTTTTCATGTGTGGGACACTGCAGCAAAATTCAGGCCCACTGTATTACACTACACGGTATAAGTGGCAGAAAGTGGCTGGCAGATATACGCCAAACAGAACTGACGCAGATGCTCTTAGTGGCAATATTAATCTCCCCTTTTATGTGTGGGACACTGCAGGAAAAAAAAACAGGCCCAGCGTATTAGGCTACGTTCACACGATCCGTTTTTCACTGCGGATTTTTCCGGTCCTTTTTCGGGAAAATCCGCAGTGGAAAACGGCGGTGATTCTCTCGGCGGTTTTGTGTCCTTTTTCTACTGCGGATTCCACTGCGGGTTTCCAACTGCAGTTTCCTATTGGTGCTGTTGGAAACCCGCAGCGGAATCCGCAGAAAGAATTGACATGGTACTTCTTTTTTCTGCAGGCAAATCCGCGCGGATATTCCGGCGAAAAAAAGGATCGTCGGCACAGCGTTTTTTGTTTTCCATAGGGTAACATTGTACTGTACCCTGCATGGAAAACTGATGCGGATCCGCAGCTGCAATTCCGCTGCGGATCCGCAGCAAAAAACGCATCGTGTGAACGGAGCCTTACACTACACGGTATAAGTGGCAGAAAGTGGCTGGCAGATATACGCCAAACAGAAGTGACGCAGATGCACTTAGTGGCAACATTAATCTCCCTTTTTATGTGTGGGACACTGCTGCAAAATTCAGGCCCACTGTATTACACTACTCGGTATAAGTGGCAGAAAGTGGCTGGCAGATATACGCCAAACAGAACTGACGCAGATGCACTTGGTGGTAATATTATTCTCCCTTTTTATGTGTGGGACACTGCAGCAAAATTCAGGCCTACACTACACGGTATAAGTGGCAGAAAGTGGCTGGCAGATATACGCCAAACAGAACTGACGCAGATGCACTTAGTGGCAATATTAATCTCCCTTTTTATGTGTGGGACACTGCTGCAAAATTCAGGTCCACTGTATTACACTACACGGTATAAGTGGCAGAAAGTGGCTGGCAGATATACGCCTAAAAGAATTGACGCACATGCCCTTAGTGGTAATATTATTCTCCCTTTTTCATGTGTGGGACACTGCAGCAAAATTCAGGCCCACTGTATTACACTACACGGTATAAGTGGCAGAAAGTGGCTGGCAGATATACGCCAAACAGAACTGACGCAGATGCTCTTATTGGCAATATTAATCTCCCTTTTTATGTGTGGGACACTGCAGGAAAAAAAAACAGGCCCAGTGTATTACACTACACGGTATAAGTGGCAGAAAGTGGCTGGCAGATATACGCCAAACAGAACTGACGCAGATGCACTTAGTGGCAATATTAATCTTCCTTTTTATGTGTGGGACACTGCTGCAAAATTCAGGCCCACTGTATTACATTACACATTATAAGTGGCAGAAAGTGGCTGGCAGATATACGCCTAAGAGAACTGACGCAGATGCCCTTAGTGGTAATATTATTCTCCCTTTTTATGTGTTGGACACTGCAGCCAAATACAGGCCCACTGTATTACACTACACGGTATAAGTGGCAGAAAGTGGCTGGCAGATATACGCCAAACAGAACTGATGCAGATGCACTTAGTGGCAATATTAATCTCCCTTTTTATGTGTGGGACACTGCTGCAAAATTCAGGCCCACTGTATTACACTACACAGTATAAGTGGCAAAAAGTGGCTGGCAGATATACGCCAAACAGAACTGATGCAGATGCACTTAGTGGCAATATTAATCTCCCTTTTTATGTGTGGGACACTGCAGCAAAAAAAAAAACAGGCCCACTGTATTACACTACACGGTATAAGTGGCAGAAAGTGGCTGGGAGATATACGCCAAACAGAACTGACGCAGATGCACTTAGTGGCAATATTAATCTCCTTTTTATGTGTGGGACACTGCTGCAAAATTCAGGCCCACTGTATTACATTACACATTATAAGTGGCAGAAAGTGGCTGGCAGATATACGCCTAAGAGAACTGACGCAGATGCCCTTAGTGGTAATATTATTCTCCCTTTTTATGTGTGGGACACTGCTGCAAAATTCAGGCCCACTGTATTACACTACACGTTATAAGTGGCAGAAAGTGGCTGGCAGATATACGCCAAACAGGACTGACGCAGATGCACTTAGTGGCAATATTAATCTTCCTTTTTATGTGTGGGGCACTGCTGCAAAATTCAGGCCCACTGTATTACACTACATGGTATAAGTGGCAGAAAGTGGCTGGCAGATATACGCCAAACAGAACTGACGCAGATGCACTTAGTGGCAATATTAATCTTCCTTTTTATGTGTGGGACACTGCTGCAAAATTCAGGCCCACTGTATTACATTACACATTATAAGTGGCAGAAAGTGGCTGGCAGATATACGCCTAAGAGAACTGACGCAGATGCCCTTAGTGGTAATATTATTCTCCCTTTTTATGTGTGGGACACTGCAGCCAAATACAGGCCCACTGTATTACACTACACGGTATAAGTGGCAGAAAGTGGCTGGCAGATATACGCCAAACAGAACTGACGCAGATGCACTTAGTGGCAATATTAATCTCCCTTTTTATGTGTGGGACACTGCTGCAAAATTCAGGCCCACTGTATTACACTACATGGTGTAAGTGGCAGAAAGTGGCTGGCAGATATACACCAAACAGAACTGACGCAGATGCACTTAGTGGCATATTATTCTCCCTTTTTATGTGTGGGACACTGCAGCAAAAAAAAAAACAGGCCCACTGTATTACACTACACGGTATAAGTGGCAGAAAGTGGCTGGGAGATATACGCCAAACAGAACTGACGCAGATGCACTTAGTGGCAATATTAATCTCCTTTTTATGTGTGGGACACTGCTGCAAAATTCAGGCCCACTGTATTACACTACACGGTATAAGTGGCAGAAAGTGGCTGGCAGATATACGCCTAACAGAACTGACGCAGATGCACTTAGTGGCAATATTAATCTCCCTTTTTATGTGTGGGACACTGCTGCAAAATTCAGGTCCACTGTATTACACTACACGGTATAAGTGGCAGAAAGTGGCTGGCAGATATACGCCTAAAAGAATTGACGCAGATGCCCTTAGTGGTAATATTATTCTCCCTTTTTCATGTGTGGGACCCTGCAGCAAAATTCAGGCCCACTGTATTACACTACACGGTATAAGTGGCAGAAAGTGGCTGGCAGATATACGCCAAACAGAACTGACGCAGATGCCCTTAGTGGTAATATTAATCTCCCTTTTTATGTGTGGGACACTGCAGCAAAATTCAGGCCCACTGTATTACACTACACGGTATAAGTGGCAGAAAGTGGCTGGCAGATATGTTATGATCCGGTGACCTTGGAGCCG
The DNA here is from genome assembly GCF_051348905.1 of Ranitomeya variabilis. Classification (NCBI taxonomy): domain Eukaryota; kingdom Metazoa; phylum Chordata; class Amphibia; order Anura; family Dendrobatidae; genus Ranitomeya; species Ranitomeya variabilis. The sequence goes on from NC_135235.1 coordinate 353,274,746, forward strand.
CATGAAACTTTCTCTGTAGTAGGTGGAAGTTATACTGACCGCAAATCCTAAACTAACACCGCAACTAGAAGTAGCCGTGGGGTGTGCCTAACAAATTCTAGACACCTCGACACAGCCGGAGGACTAAATACCCCTATAGATGGAAATAGAAATACTACCTTGCCTCAGAGCAGAACCCCAAAGGATAGGCAGCCCCCCATGAGTATTGACTGTGAGTAGTAGAGGAAAGACACACGCAGGCAGAAAACAGGATTTAGCAAAAGAGGCCACTCTAGCTAAATAGGAAAGGATAGGACAGAATACTAAGCGGTCAGTATTAAAACCTTTCCAAAAATATCCACAGCAGATAATACAAAAAGTTCCACCATCTAACTAAAGACATGGAACGTATATCTGCAACTCCTGAGAATCCAACTAGACTGAGAAAATACTGACACAATCTAAGCTGGACAAGAAAAAACAAATGAATAGCACTGAATTGTAAAGCACACAGCATGTGTGCCACAGAAACAAAAACCAGACACTTATCTTTGCTGATTTGGCAGCAAGGCAGGAGGAACCAGACAGAGATCCAAACCTCCCAAAAACCATGGACAACTGTCAAGGACTAATGAATCCTGCACACCTAAATACCCCAGTCAGAACTGCAATCAGCAGATACACCTGACCAGGATTGCAACCCAGGGACAACTGCATTACCACTTACAACCACCGGAGGGAACCCAAAAGCAGAATTCACAACAGTACCCCCCCCCCTTGAGGAGGGGTCACCGAACCCTCACCAGAGCCCCTAGGCCGATCAGGACGAGCCAGATGGAAGGCACGGACCAAATCAGCAGCATGGACATCAGAGGCAAAAACCCAAGAATTATCCTCCTGGCCATAACCCTTCCATTTGACAAGGTACTGAAGGCTCCGCCTCGAAAATCGAGAATCCAAAATCTTCTCAACCACATACTCCAACTCCCCATCAACCAACACAGGGGCCGGAGGATCAACAGAGGGAACAACGGGCACCACATATTTCCGCAATAAAGATCTATGGAAGACATTATGGATAGCAAAAGAGGACGGAAGGGCCAATCGAAAAGACACCGGATTAATAATCCCAGAAATCCTATAAGGACCAATAAACCGAGGCTTAAACTTAGGGGAAGAAACCTTCATAGGAGCATGACGGGAAGACAACCAGACCAGATCCCTAACCCGAAGCCGGGAACCAACACACCGACGACGGTTAGCAAAACGTTGAGCCTCCTCCTGAGACAACACCAAATTGTCCACCACATGAGCCCAAATCTGCTGCAACCTGTCAACCACAGAATCCACACCAGGACAGTCAGAAGGCTCAACCTGCCCCGAAGAAAAACGAGGATGAAAACCAAAATTGCAAAAGAAAGGCGAAACCAAAGTAGCCGAACTAGCCCGATTATTAAGGGCAAACTCGGCCAATGGCAATAGAGCCACCCAATCATCCTGATCAGCAGACACAAAGCATCTCAAATAAGTTTCCAAAGTCTGATTAGTTCGCTCAGTCTGGCCATTTGTCTGAGGATGAAATGCGGAAGAAAAAGACAAATCAATGCCCAGCCTATCACAAAAGGCCCGCCAAAACCTAGAAACAAACTGGGAACCTCTGTCGGACACAATATTCTCCGGAATACCATGCAAACGAACCACATGCTGAAAAAACAACGGAACCAAATCTGAAGAGGAAGGCAATTTAGCCAAAGGCACCAAATGAACCATCTTAGAGAACCGGTCACAAACAACCCTGATAACCGACATCCTCTGGGAAACCGGAAGATCAGAAATAAAATCCATAGAAATATGCGTCCAGGGCCTCTCAGGGACCGGCAATGGCAAAAACAACCCACTAGCACGGGAACAACAAGGCTTGGCTCGCGCACAAGTCCCACAGGACTGCACAAAAGAACGCACATCACGTGACAAAGAAGGCCACCAAAAGGACCTACCAACCAAATCTCTGGTACCAAAAATACCAGGATGGCCAGCCAACACAGAACAATGAACCTCAGAAATCACTCTACTAGTCCATCTGTCAGGAACAAACAGTTTCCCCACTGGACAGCGGTCAGGTTTGTCAGCCTGAAATTCCTGAAGAACCCGTCGTAAATCAGGGGAAATGGCAGAAAGGACCACCCCTTCTTTCAGAATGCCGACCGGTTCAAGGACCTCAGGAGAATCAGGCAAAAAACTCCTAGAGAGGGCATCAGCCTTAATATTCTTAGAACCCGGAAGATACAAGACCACAAAATCAAAACGGGAAAAAAACAAGGACCATCGAGCCTGTCTAGGATTCAGCCGTCTGGCAGACTCGAGGTAAATCAGATTCTTATGATCGGTCAAGACAACAATACGGTGCTTATCCCCCTCAAGCCAATGTCGCCACTCCTCAAACGCCCACTTCATAGCCAACAACTCCCGATTGCCGACATCATAATTGCGTTCAGCAGGCAAAAACTTACGGGAAAAGAAGGCACACGGTTTCATCAAGGAACCAACATGATCCCTCTGAGACAAAACTGCCCCTGCCCCAATCTCAGAAGCATCAACCTCAACCTGAAACGGAAGAGAAACATCCGGTTGGCGCAACACTGGGGAAGAAGTAAATCTGCGTTTAAGCTCCTGAAAGATAGAGACAGCCGCAGAGGACCAATTTGCCACATCAGCGCCTTTCTTTGTCAAATCGGTCAGGGGTTTAACCACGCTGGAGAAGTTAGCAATGAAACGGCGATAAAAATGAGCAAAACCCAAAAATTTCTGAAGGGTCTTCACGGATGTGGGTTGAATCCAATCATGAATGGCCTGAACCTTAACCGGATCCATCTCTATAGATGAGGGAGAAAAAATGAAGCCCAAAAAAGAAACCTTTCTGCAGCCCAATGAGACACTGCTACCACTAATTTTGTGAAAATATCAACACTATTGGTATCCGATACAGGGGGCATTCTCGTGCTCTTTGGTTTAAGCTCAGTAAACGTTCCTGATCCTACTGGTCTTTGACCCTCCTCCAAAAAGCCTGCCAACAATCTGACATCAGAAAAATCATCTGAGTCTATGCCCAAGGATATACATTGGGCATGATCATTAAGTTTGAAAAATCTTTTCCATTTTAATTTCCTGGAAAAGAGATTAATATCCCTTACCCAGGAGAACTCATCAAATTTGTTGGTTGGTACAAAGGAGAGGCCTTTCATTAGAACAGACCTCTCACAATCAGTTAAGGAATAGGAAAATAAATTGATGATTGTATTTGATTCACTCCTTACTAATGATGGTAATTTCCCGGTCGCTCCCTTAGATGATATGGACCACCCAGATTCCTCCTCTCTAAAAAAACGGTCTGATGACGAAGATGGTATAGAGGAGGAAGCTCCAAAAGAGGCACTGTTTGAGTGATAATAATTTTAGCCGCTTTTCTTTGATCCATATCTCTTTCTGCCTGATCTCTCCCATTTGTCTATCCTTGGCACAGCCCCTCCCTCTGGATTAAGAATCCTATTTTGCCCACTTCTCTCAGTGTCTGATGTATCAATATGTGAGGAGGAAATGTCAGTGCTGTCTGGTGGTCGCATGTCTGTGTTGTCAGTCAAATATGCAAAGACTTTGTTATTTTTGAAATCACGACTATCCCTGTTATATTGTTTCTGTTTCCTTGCTTTAATATCAGATTGAAAATGTTCTATATTTGTTTGTAAAGTGGATTCTTTTCTGTTGAAGTCTGGGTCACTTCTATGTTTAATAATATTCTCAATGAGCTCGGTTAGTTTTTTACCTGTCCATTCCAGAGTAACCTTTTCCTCTGTCAGAAGGAGTGTCATAAATCTAATAGAACTATCAATAAGCTCCTTTTGCCACAATTGTAAGAGGTCAAAGGTTCTACTCCTCACAGCCGGTGGTATATTAATCCGCAAACCCCTAGGAATGATCCTGTTCTTAATGTAGTTTTCCAGGGATTGGACCCCCCACCATGATTTTATATTCTCTTTATAACAAACAGTTCATGAAAAAGATCCCCCAAATCAGGTGACCTCAAGGGATCATTTACAGTGGGATAATCATTGAAGACATCCCTTGCATCCAAAGCCCAGTTATCCCTGTTTATTGGTCCTGCAAGAAAACCTGCCATAAGTATAACACTTACTAATCAAAAATTATACAGTATCACAGTATATTAGGATATATTATTAGAGGTATTTTGTATACAAGTAATCACCACCGAACTCTAATGAATAATTATATAAAACTTTAATCTTTATTATATAAATAGTTTAAAAATTGTAAATACGCCGGGTGAATATCACCCAACACCAATACACAAAATATAAAAGCTATAGAGGCGCCAAGGGAAGGTGCCTGACCCTATATATACAACCTATCTCACCCTGCGTAAAGGCATCCCCAAAGGTCAATATTCCCAAGTAAAGCAAAATTGCTCTAACCCATCTACCTTCTATGCCCAAGCCAGAGACCTAAGGGATAGATTCCTGGATAGGGGCTATCCAAAAAAGATACTCCAAGAAGCCTTTAAGGAGGCCGAGACACGCACTAGATCTAGTCTTCTACATTCCAAAAAAAAGGTTGATGACAATATAGTACGAATTATAGGTAACTTTGATAAGTGTTCTTTGGAAGTGAGACGTATCATCTTGAAGCATTGGGATATTTTGAGAGCTGATAAAGAAATCTGTGATTTTCTGCCTGAGACCCCAGCAATTACATTTAGAAGGGGTAGATCCATTGGAGACCAATTGGTCCATAGTTTTTACACACCAATACCAAAGAAAAGTATGTGGTTAGATAGAAGAGAAATGGGCACCTTCAGATGTGGGGACTGCTCCTTTTGCAGATATATTGGTGTACGCAGACAATTCAGTAGCGCCTCTACTGGAAAAATTTATGAAAACAGACATTTTGCTAATTGCAAAACAGTGGGTGTAATATACTTATTCAAGTGCTCCTGTCCCTTGAACTATGTCTGGAAAACTAAAAGAGAGCTCAAAAGATGTATTGGAGACTAGGGTTGAGCGACTTTTACTTTTTCAGGATCGAGTCGGGTTTTGCGAAACCCGACTTTGTCAAAAGTCGGGTCGGGTGAAATCGTCCGATTATTTCGAAAAGTCGGGGATCCGACCAAAACACGAAATCCAATGTAAGTCAATGGAGAATCAAAGTCGGCAGTGAGTGGAGGACAGGAAAACACCAACAGAGCCCATTTTAATGCCAAAAACATCAATTCTTGTTACTTAAGCTTGTCAATCTTAATTTACCTTATAATAATAGTTAGCCATTGAAAATTTGGGGGTCATTTGGCAACAGTTGTGGGGGGAGTAGGGCTGGCTCAAGTTTTTCGTGGGCCCAGGAAACGCGGACTACGTCACGGCGGTGGAGCAGGGAGAGGTAAGTATTTCAACTTTGCAAGTGCTGTGATCCTGAGCAAGCAGGGGGGGCACACTTGTTCGCATTGCCACTGGCACAGGGCCCCTCAAAGTACGGCATTGTGATTGATGGCGGGGGCGCCTCCCACCGGCAGAGACACTTTTGCGTACTCTGAGGGGCCCTGTGCCAGTGACGTCGCCAATGAGTATGCCCCCACCACCTGTTGAAGGAACCTGCACTTTCATCTGCACTTTCCTCTTTGTCCCCATGTAAGGTGGTATAGTATGCAGGAAGGGGAACCTGAGTTTCAGCAGGGTCAGATTCAGGCTGTGTAGAGTGCAAGGGGAATGTAGTGGTCTGTGTCAATGTACCAGCAGACTCATCTAGCAGTGGCTGGGCAATTGGCAGGAATGAGGAGGAAACACAGATATAGGCCCAAAATAAAAAAGTAGGCTAAAAGCTGTTAAAAATTGGTAACAGGAGTAAACAGGCGGCATTGGTTTGTTCAGTGGAGGAGAACAACAATCAGCGGCAGACACCGTTAGTAGGCCCAACCAAACAAGTAGGCCAAATGCAGTTTCATATTCTAAATATAGGCCGAAAGCCTGAAGATTGAAGCTCAGCTTTGTGTAGTAGAGGAAAACAGGAGGCAGCAGCAGACAACGTTACTAGGCCCAAACCAAGAACTAGGCCAAATGTAGTTTCGTATTGTTGTTACAGGCCGAAAGCCTGAAGCTTCAAGCTCAGCTTTGTTTAGTAGAGGAAAACAAGAGGCGGCAGCAGACAATGTTACTAGGCCCAACCCAACAAGTAGGCCAAATGCAGTTTAATATAAAAAATAAACCAGGAGAACACCAAGGAGCGGCAGAAACCATTAGTAGGCCCCAACCCAACAAGTAGGCCAAATGCAGTTTAATATTTGAAAAGGGACAACAGTTGAAGTTCAGCTTTGTTCAGTGAAGGAAAAAAAAGAAGCAGCGGCAGACACCGTTATTATGCCCAAATAATAAAGACAGTGGTAGTAGGCGCAAAGTATTAAATGGAGGCCAGGGCCCCTGTATATTTTAACTATCATCTATCATTTAAAATAATTCATATTGGCAGTGCCATTTAAGGTTTTAACTGCACAGACTACACAGTGGTGGAGATGGGAGAGGTAGTATTGCAAGTGGTAGAGCACTGTTCAAGCTGGGGGGGAACACTCTCTTGTGGGCGGCGGTACTGGCACAGGGCCCCTCATATTACGACGGTGTAATATGAGTTGTGGTTCAGTGTCTCCCCCCAAAAAATGAGGAAGTCTGGTGGAAGAGATCTTGGGCGGGGGTTGCCAGCTGGTACTGATGGTGCTGGTGATGCTGCATCTCGTGGTAGTGGCAAAAGCACAGTAGCACCTAAGGCTGGAGGTGTTCAGCCTGCGTCATCGTCTGGCTACACAAGGCCTCGAAGGCTCCCTTACCTGGTAGTAGGAAAACAGCTTTTAAAGCCGGAGAAGCATGAAAAAGTGTTGTCTTTCCTTGCTGACTCACCCTCTAGCTCTTTCGTCTCCTCTTCCCAAAGTTCTAAATGTAAGAGCAGCCAGTCGTCAGTGGATGCTCCCGGTCAGGAAAAAGACATTTCCTTGTGTCCTTCTCCCAAACCAAAAGTGAAGGATGCATCAGGCGACACTACAGGTTACTCCATGGAGCTCTTTACACATACCGTGCCTGGGTTAGAAAGGGAAATTGTACACTGCCAATTACAAGAAGAATCGGACATGGAGTGCACTGATGCACAGCCACAGCTAGATTGTGATGCTGTTCCATTGACTCTGATCACAACATTGCCCTCGCAGTTTACTGAGCCAGAATGTGACCCTGATGAGACTATGGTGCCCTGTCCCGAATGCTATAGCACCTTACACGGTGACACTGAGGTAGGTGCACATGACATTGAGGAGGAGGTGATAAATGACCCAGTTGTTGACCCAGATTGGCAGCCATTGGGGGAAGAGGGTGCCGCTGCCACTAGCTCAGAAGCGGAGGAGGATGATCCGCAGCAGCCATCTACATTGCAACAGCTGTCATCTAGCAGGCCCGTATCAGGCCAAAAATGTTTGCGAAAAACAAAAACAGTTTTAGGAGAGCGTGGCCATTCGGTGAAAGTAGCACAGTGCACAATGCCTGAAAAGGTTTTCGATAGTAGGAAGAGTGTAGTGTAGCAATTTTTTAACCAAGATCAGAATGATCAGTCAAAAGTTATCTGTAAGAAATGCTCAAAGACCTTTAGCAGAGAGAATAATCTTCAAAATTTAACTACAAGTGCATGCTTAGACATTTAACCAGCATGCACTTGCAAGCCTGGACTAACTACCAAATGTCCCGTACCATTGGTGCACCTGCTCGGAATGAAGGTAGTCAGCAATGCTACATTGTTTCCCTCACTGTAAGCCCACCAGTTAGGACACCACCAGCAGCAAATGTGGAGGTATCGTCGTAAGGCCAAAGCAGTCAGGGAATCACAAGGTTATTGGTAGGAAAGACTGTAGGTAGGCCAACAACAAGAATACCATAACAAACTCTCTCTCAATCCGCCATGTCCACCACCACCACAGCTAGTTCCACCATATGCAGCTCTCCAGTCCAGCTCACCCTACAAGAGACTCTCATTAGGAAAAGAAAGTACTCATCCTCTCATCTGCGTACACAGGATTTGAACGCCCACATTGCTATACTAATCTCATTACAGATGATGCCCTACTGTTTGGTTGAAAGCGAAGCTTTCAAAGACCTGATGGCCCACGCAGTACCACGCTATGACCTACCCAGTCGCCACTTCTTTGCGAGAAAAGCCATCCCATCCCTCCACCAGCATGTCAAAGACCGCATTGTCCATGCCTTGAGGCAATCAGTCAGTGGAAAGGTGCACCTCACAACAGATGCATGGACCAGTAGGCATGGCCAGGGACGTTACGTGTCCATCATGGCGCACTGGGTTAATGTGTAGGATGCAGGGTCCACAGGGGGCAGCCATAGTGGGACAGTTCAGCCTATCCCACAGTCTAAGGAAACAGTTGGCATAAGGCATTCGCCACTCCTCCTCCTCATCCTCCAGAAGCGAAAGCTCGTGCACAGTGCGCAGTCGCCCTACCACTCCATCCGCAGCCAGTGTTGCACACGGGGTGTCCCATTATCGAACAGCTAGTGGTAAGTGTCAGCAGGCTGTGTTTCAAATTAAGTGTTTGGGCGACAACAGACACACCGCGGAAGTACTGGTGGAGCACTTGCAGCAACAAACTCAGTCATGGCTGGGCAGTGTACATCTTGAGGCAGGCAAGGTATTCAGTGATAACGGAAGGAATTTTATGGCTGCCATAGCCCTTTCAGAACTGAAACACATACCTTGCCTGGCTCACACCTTTAACCTGGTGGTGCAGGGCTTCCTCAAAAATTATCCAAAGTTACCAGCCCTGCTCCTGAAGGTGCGAAGACTTTGCTCGCACATCCGCCGGATGCCCATACACTCCAGCCGTATGCTGAACCATCAGCGATCACTGAATCTTTCCCAGCACCGCCTAATAATCGACGTTGCAACAAGGTGGAACTTCACACTGCAATTCATTCAGAAACTGTGCGAACAGAGGCGTGCTGTAATTAATTTGTGGGAGGATACACGGGCAGGCACTTGGATGGCAGACATGGAGTTGTCTGGTGTGCAGTGGTCGACGCCATCATAAGCATTAACATCCCACTTATGCGTCTGCTGATGCAAAGTTTGACGCACATTAAGGAGCAGGCATCTGCAGCCAAGGAGGAGGGAAGCCTTGATGACAGTCAGCCATTGTCTGCTCAGGGAACTGTCCAGGATGAATTGGCAGACGAAGAGGATGAATATGTATGTGAGGAGGATGATTCTCAGGTGGCAATAGAAACTGGTGGCATTGCAAGGTCTGGTACTGGTTTATTGCGGGACACTTGTGATGTTGATTTGCAAGAAAGTGGTCCTCAACCCAGCAGAAACAGTTAATTGACACCTGGAACATTGGCCCACATGGCTGAGTATGCCTTGCGTATCCTAAAAAGGGACCCCTGCATTGTTAAAATGATGACTGATGACGACAACTGGTTGGCCTGCCTCCTGGATACAAGATATAAAGGAAAACTGCAAAATATCATGCCACATGAGAACCTAGGTCAAATATTGGCTACCAAACAAGCAACTCTTGTAGACCGTTTGGTTCAGGCATTCCCAGCACACAGCGGCGGTGAAGGTTCTCACACGAGCTGCAGGGGGCAACATGGCAGAGGTGCTAGAGGTGCAGAAATCCGAAGTGGCGTTGGACAGAGGGGTTTTATGACAAGGTTGTGGAATGATTTCGCAATGACCGCTGACACGACAGGGACAGCTGCATCGATTCAAAGTGACAGGAGACAGCATTTGTCCAGTATGGTTACAAACTACTTTTCCGCCCTTATCGATGTTCTCCCTCACAGGTCATTCCCCTTTGATTACTGGGCATCTAAACTAGACACCTGGCCTGAATTGCCAGAATATGGATTACAGGACCTCGATTGCCCTGCTGTCAGTGAGCTTTCAGAAAGAGTGTTCAGTGCTGCTGGTTCAATACTGACGTCTGGCTACCAAAAATGTTGATTAGCTAACCTTCATTTAAATTAACCAATCATGTATTTCACATTCTTTTGCCCCACCTTCCCCTGCTGACACATAGCTTGCCTGAAAGATGACTTGCTTTTGGGGGGAGACACAGAACCCCAACGCTGGCCCTGTGGTATAACACAACACTATGAACGTGGCAGAAAGTGGCTGCCTTATATACAATGCACTAGCAGTACAGCTGAATATACACTGTGTGAGAATTTGAATCTCCATATTTTGGGGGGAGACACTGAACACTAACTCTGGCCCTGTGGTATAACACAACACTATGAACGTGGCAGAAAGTGGCTGCCTGATATACGACGCACTAGCAGTACAGCTGACTATACACTGTGTGAGAATTTGAATCTCCATTTTTTGGGGGGAGACACTGAACACTAACTCTGGCCCTGTGGTATAACACAACACTATGAACGTGGCAGAAAGTGGCTGGAATTATTATAAAGAAAAAAAAAAGGTACTGCAATAACACGCTCTCTAGTCCCTACAATGATCTCAGGACAAGTATGGCAGCAATACAGAGTAAGTACTAAGTTAGGGACAATTGAGAGTTAAAATGTGGGTTAGAATAGCAGCCAGAAAAAGGCAGCACGAAGTATCCCGGGCACGTTTGCCCTGGGCAGAGATACAGCAGCAGCTAGGGCATTGGCAGACCCCAGGACGGGATATAATCTGTTGCCCGGGACTTAAGGACCGCAACATGGGCCCCAGGACTTGGAAATGGCCCGCTGAAGGGACTTCAAGCGTCCAGATTCCAGTGTATGGACTGCTGCTTCTACCGGCCACCGTGGCTGTTGTGGATATGGCCACGGACAATGCTAGGGAAAGGGCAGGAAGCCAGTGTTGTACTTAATTTCATCTCTGTTATTAAATTTTATTTGCTGTTGGACTGCAAATTGTGTCTGAGGATTGTGTCCGTCCGGACTATCTCTGTGCAAGGTGCCGGGTTGTCTACTGACTGTGGATTAGTTGACTCGGCTGGGACTATGACCCCATGCCACCTTGTTACACTTGGCGTAGTCGGCATGATGGACCCCCGCAACTCTACAACCCTGAGAGTAATGGAAGAAGTGCCCAAGATTTGTGATTTTGAACTTGGGACTTGAGTTTTGTTGTCCGCCGTGATAGCATTGCAGATGGTGGCTGACAGAGACTTTTTGAAGTTGATCGCTGCAAAAGAGATAAGGATGGTGGATGTTGTTGATTTGAAAATGGTGCCGACTGCTACCGAAGAGATGGCAGCTATTGGCACGAAAATGGGAGAAGTTGCCACCTTTCGTGGGTGTCAGGGAGAGGATTTGGCCATGGTGGAAAAAGGGCAGCCCAAAATGGGTGCAGGTGAGGACACAATTCCCACCCATACAGCAGAACTCAAGGAAATGGGTGGAATAGCCAAGTGTGGTCCCACCCACGAAGAGGTGGAACCCAAAGAAACCAGACAGCGCACTTGTGAGAGGGACGTCATTGCCTGCTGACATGGAGAGAATTAGCATGTTGTTTCGCAGAGGCATCGGCTGCCAGGACTGGAGGTAGTCCAATGCCTGGGTGGAGATGGCATAAGCTTCAAAACCTTGTGGTCGGAGGACCTGGAGGAGCAGCCTTTCTTCCGGTGGACGCATCAGTCACTGGTGGAGACTGATGCAAGCGAGGAGTATGATGAGTTGGTGATGCCCCGGCTGGAACCTGGAGGAAACCAGAAGACCCAGGAGGCAACTTTGAGGGGGATTATTGCGGTCACAATCAATGGCACCGGCGGCTGTGCCAGAGGACTGCCACTGCATGCAGCGGTGAGTATGGAGTCCCCACCGTCCCGCTAGTTCTTTTCTGCCCCTTTACCCCCTGTGGCCCCATTATCATCAACAGAGGTGTCCCAGCTTCCTACTCCACCATTGTCCCCATTAGAGATGGCCCCTGCATCCTCGCTGGCCACACCTGTTCCGGTCGACACCAGCGGCCAGAGTGTGGGACAGCCTCAGATGTCCACGGCTGCAGAAGCTCACTGGATCCACAGAGTGATATAGGAGAAGATTTGGAGGGAGCGCCGTATCACCAAGGGTTGCAGCACCCCAGTGGAGGAACTGCAGCAGGCCGGATGACCCGCGGTGTGGTCCAGTATCTTACCTGGAGCAGGGGCTATGAATTTCTGCAGGAGCTGGAGGCCAGAGCCAAAGTATATGTCAATGCTGGCTCCCTCACATTCCATGGTCCTCTCCAGGAGGGGGACCACATGGCCTTCATCAAAGAACAAGGACCCTGGTGGGCCCTACACGGTGGCTGTGAGAATGGCCTCTGGATGGGAAACAAATCCACCGCGAGAGGCTCAGCATGTGGAACAGCCAGTTGCCAAGGCTGCAGTTGCTACAAATGTCCCGAGAGAGCGGTGCCTCAGAGCAGAGAGGCGGCCGCCAATGTATCAGCAGAGTCGGAAGCTCTGGGGGCTGCGGGACCACTGCTGGGGTGAGTGCGGAGCCAGAGAAACAGTGGGGACTACTCCTCCTGCAGCGGGTTCTCAACCAACATCTATGTAGTCATATAGGGCCTGAATGTGGCCCATTACACAAACCAGCAGCCGTGTGTGGATTAGAGTGGCCAACTTTGATTTAATTTGGTGCCAGTTGCACCAAGAAAAAAAAATATCAGGGACTGTTCTGCATCTCTGAAGGGGCAAGGAACTCAGTATGGCGTCTGACGTGGCCACCAGACAGTGGCGTATCTAGGGGGGCAGCCGGGGCATGTGCCCTGGGTGCAGCCAGCAGGGGGGCGCAGTCGGGCCACCTAATGTGGCGGTCCGCAGTGTGTTCCCTGGCGGCTGCATTCTGCCACCCCCATTCTGGGAGTCAGCTGTTCTCTATGCTGACTGTCAAGCTGACAGCCGGCACAGAGAAGCTGCAGAGCGCCAGCTCCCAACATGTGTGGAGATAGAGGGGGGCCCTGCAGGGTGGCTGCGGCAGGCAGGGAGAGATCCCTGCAGCTCCGCTACCTACAAGACAAAATAGCAGCAGAGCTGCAGCGATCTATCTTCCTGCCCGCACTTCCTCTCACACAGACACGCCGCTGGATGACGTCATCATTCAGCAGCTGGCTATGTCAGAGGAAGGCGATGGAGATGCTGCGGCAGAGCGCGAGGAGAGGTGAGAGGAGTGTGTTTGTGTGTGTGTGTGTGGTGTGCTGCAGGGAAATGTGCAGAAAAGTGTATGTGTGTAGGGGAGGAAAGGGCAATGATGGGGATGGTGGGTGAGGAGAGGACAATGATGGGGCTGATGTGGAGAGGGCAATGATGGGGATGGTGGAGGAGGAGAGGGCAATGATGGGGCTGATGGGAGAGAGCAATAATGGGGATGGTGGAGGAGGAGAGGGCAATGATGGGGCTGACGGGGAGAGAGCAATGGTGGGGACGGAGATGGCAATGATGGGGCTGATGGGGAGCGTGCAATGATGGGGACAGTGGAGGAGAAGAGGGCAATGATGGGGCTGATGGGGAGAGAGCAATGGGGGGGAGGAGAAGACAATGATGGGGATGGTGGAGGAGGAGAGGGCAATGATGGGGCTGATGGGGAGTCAGCAATGATGTGGATGGTGGGGTAGGAGAGGGCAATGATGGGGCTGACGGGGAGAGAGCAATGATGGGGATGGTAGTGGAGGAGAGGGCAATGATGGGGCTGACGAGGAAAGAGCAATGATGGGGATGGTGGGGAGGAGAGGGCAATGATGGGGCTGACAGGGAGAGAGTAATGATGGGGATGGTGGGGGAGGAGGAAATGATGCAAGTGGTGTAATGGGCAATGATGGGCGTGATGGAGAAGGCAATGATGGAGGTGGTGAAGAGAGCAATGATGGGGTGGGGTAGAGGATAATAATATGTGTATTGACAATTTGAGTGGGGATAGGGGAATTTATTATGTGTGGGGAGAATTTGGGGATGGGGCAATTTTTTATTCAGGAGCACTTTAATGACACTTGTATCTTTAAGGGCATCATGTGGAGATTTTCTGCAAAAGAGCAGAGAAGATGGAAGTCTGCAGTGACGAGCTGAGGATGAGAAAACGCATCATGGGATCTGGACAAGATGAAGAAAAGAAAGATAACGACTTCAGAGACGACATCATCTATAAGGTACCTGGATGTAAATGTTATTTGTGATACTGACTAACTCTCATGTTTTTATTTATGTTAGGAGCATTAAAGGGGATGTCCAGGTTTGTATTGAGTCTGCAGTCATTCTTTGTGACTGCAGACATCTGAGTTCTCACAGTGCGCACTGCACCCTGTCAGGATTCTCTCATGCTGGTGATTTACATACATGCGGTCACCTGCTGACTAGACATGTGTGGCCTCACTCAATGAAAATGAACTGAGCGAGGCCGGGCACGTCTAGTCGGAATGTGGTCAGAAGTATACAAATCACATGCCTGTGCTGACATGACTGTCCACCGGCGAGGGAGAAACCTAAAAGTGTGCAGTGCATTCATTGTGAGTAGGGTTGAGCGACTTTCATTTTTTTAAGATCGAGTCGGGTTTTGTGAAACCCGACTTTGTCCAGAGTCGAGTCGAGTGCAGTCGGCCGATTATCGCTAACCAAGTCGGGGATCGACCGAAACACGAAACCCAATGCAAGTCAATGGGGAAGCATAGTCGGCAGTGGCCCATGGGCCCCTCAAAGTACGGCGGTGTGTTTGCATGGCGGGGGCGCCTCCCACCAGCAGTGACACTTTTGCATACTCTGAGGGGCCCTGTGCCAGTGACGTCGCCAACGAGTATGCCCCCCCACCTGATGAAGGAACCTGCACTTTCATCTGCACCTTCCTCTTTGTCCCTGTGTAAGGTGGTATAACATGCGGGAAGGGGAACCTTACTTTCAGCAGGGTCAGATTCCGGCTGTGTAGAGTACAAGGGGAATGTAGTGGTCTAGGTCAATGTACCAGCAGACTCATCTAGCAGTGGCTGGGCAATGGGCAGGATGAGGAGGAAACAGATATAGGGCCAAAGAATAAAGTAGGCTAAATGCAGTTCAAAATTGGTAACAGGACTAAACAGGCGGCATTGCTTTGTTCAGTGGAGTAGCAAACCCAAGAGCAGCAGACACTGTTTCAAGGGCCTAACCACACTAGTAGGCCAAATGCAGTTTGATATCTGATAGTATAGGCCGAAAGCCAGAATGTGGAAGCTCAGCTTTGTTCAGTTGAGGACAACACCAGGGAGGGGCAGACACCGTTAGTAGGCCGGAACAGCCAATTTTTTAAAAAACAGCAGTTAATAAGAGCCAGAAGGTAGAAGCTCAGCTTTATTCAGTTGAGGACAACACCAGGCAGGGGCAGACACCTTTAGTAGGCCGGAACAGCCAATTTTTTAAAAAAACAGCAGTTAATAAGAGCCAGAAGGTAGAAGCGCAGCTTTATTCAGTTGAGGACAACACCAGGCAGGGGCAGACACCTTTAGTAGGCCGGAACAGCCAATTTCATTTTTAAAAATCGTAATTCGGTACAGAAGGTTGAAGCACAGCTTTATTCAGTTGAGGACAACACCAGGCAGGGGCAGACACCTTTAGTAGGCCGGAACAGCCAATTTCATTTTTAAAAATCGTAATTTGGAACAGAAGGTTGAAGCACAGCTTTATTCAGTGGCAGCTTCTTGGCAATAATATAAAGAAGACGCGACAGGACAACACTCGGTGGATGCAAAATCTGTGTTTTCAATGGAAAAAAACCTTTCAGTTAACTACTTGCAGGAGAAAGTTTTTGTAGCTGGTGGCCAATTTTTGTACTGTACCAGTTTTTTGTTGTATGTTTGGAACAGAAGGTTGAAGCACAGCTTTATTCAGTTGAGGACAACACCAGGCAGGGGCAGACACCTTTAGTAGGCCGGAACAGCCAATTTCATTTTTAAAAATCGTAATTTGGAACAGAAGGTTGAAGCACAGCTTTATTCAGTTGAGGACAACACCAGGCAGGGGCAGACACCTTTAGTAGGCCGGAACAGCCAATTTCATTTTTAAAAATCGTAATTTGGAACAGAAGGTTGAAGCACAGCTTTATTCAGTTGCAGCTTCTTGGCAATAATATAAAGAAGACGCGACAGGACAACACTCGGTGGATGCCATATCTGTGTTTTCAATGGAAAAAAACCTTTCAGTTAACTACTTGCAGGAGAAAGTTTTTGTAGCTGGTGGCCAATTTTTGTACTGTACCAGTTTTTTGTTGTATGTTTGGAACAGAAGGTTGAAGCACAGCTTTATTCAGTTGAGGACAACACTAGGCAGGGGCAGACACTTTTAGTAGGCCGGAACAGCCAATTTCATTTTTAAAAATCGTAATTTGGAACAGAAGGTTGAAGCACAGCTTTATTCAGTTGAGGACAACACCAGGCAGGGGCAGACACCTTTAGTAGGCCGGAACAGCCAATTTCATTTTTAAAAATCGTAATTTGGAACAGAAGGTTGAAGCACAGCTTTATTCAGTTGAGGACAACACCAGGCAGGGGCAGACACCTTTAGTAGGCCGGAACAGCCAATTTCATTTTTAAAAATCGTAATTTGGAACAGAAGGTTGAAGCACAGCTTTATTCAGTTGCAGCTTCTTGGCAATAATATAAAGAAGACGCGACAGGACAACACTCGGTGGATGCCATATCTGTGTTTTCAATGGAAAAAAACCTTTCAGTTAACTACTTGCAGGAGAAAGTTTTTGTAGCTGGTGGCCAATTTTTGTACTGTACCAGTTTTTTGTTGTATGTGTTTTTGTTTTTAATCTTAAAATGTCTGCTCATGGCAGTTTTACATCGGTTACATGGATACACAGGCAGCATTGTTGTCAGTGGAGGAGTATTTATAGTAGGGACCGCAGACAGGCTATCAAAGGCCTAAAATAACAAACAATAGGCTCATGGCAATTTTACATCGGTTACATGGATACACAGGCAGCATTGTTGTCAGTGGAGGAGTTTTTATAGTAGGGACCGCAGACAGGCTATCAAAGGCCTAAAATAACAAACAATAGGCTCATGGCAGTTTTACATCGGTTACATGGATACACAGGCAGGCAGCATTGTGGTCAGTGGAGGAGTATTGCAAGGAGTGTCTGTCCCAGTACTCCCAAAATATAAATAGATGTTAATGTCTCGCAAAACAACCCAAAAAAAAAAAAAGGTGGCATACTTAGGTACAGGGGTGGGCTCATCTGCTGAGTTTCTGACATAGTAATTTGGCAGTAACTATTTAATGGTGCCAATATAGGACACAGACACAGACTACTTTAAGTTGCATCATAGATGTCTACAAATTTGTATTGTCAGTGCCAGACATTGAATGATGTCAGCGAATAGACTAAACATTGGTGGAGCTGTGCGACATAATTTTGCACGTGGTAGAGCACAGTTTGAGCTGGGGGAGGGGGGAACTCTCTTGTGGCCGGCGGGACCGCCCCAGGGCCCCTCATGTTACAACGGTGTGTCTGACGTTGGGTGCGCACCACCACCACCAGAGACACTACATTGTACTATGAGGGACCCAGTGGCAGTGCCGTCGACCAAAAGCGGGCACATCCACCTCTTCAGACAAACAGCAGTCTCACGGGTGCTTGCGCCAAGTCGCGATACCATGGCCCCGTGTGGGGAGTTTGGCTATTTAGGGAGGTGTAAACATGTCGTATGCTGGACAATCAGCTGCAGCAAATTATACATTAGAAAAGTAATTCACAGTAGTCCACAGGCAAGAGCTTTTCATAGGAAAGCTAGGTGTCGGCCGGGCAAGGTGGGGCAAAAGATTTCGAAATCCAGTTGTGGTTCATTTTAATGAATGTTAGATCGTCAACATTTTGGGTAGCCAGACGAGTCCTTTTTTCGGTTAATATTGAACCTGCAGCACTGAATACTCTTTCTGATAGGACACTTGCTGCCGGGCAAGCAAGCTCCTGCAATGCATATTCTGCCAATTTTGGCCAGGTGTCTAATTTTGATGCCCAGTAATCAAATGGGAATGACGGTTGAGGGAGAACATCGATAAGGGATGAAAAATAGTTAGTAACCATACTGGACAAATGTTGTCTCCTGTCACTTTCAATTGATGCAGCAGTACCTGGCCTGTCTGCGGTCATAGCAAAATCACTCCACAACCTGGTCAGAAAACCCCTCTGTCCAACGCCACTTCTGATGTGTGCACCCCTAACACTCCTAGTCTGCTGCCCCCTGGAGCTCGTGTGAGAACGATCACGTGCGCTGTGTGCTGGGAATGCCTGAAGCAAACGGTCAACAAGAGTTGATTGTTTGGTTGCTAATATTAGTTCCAAGTTCTCATGTGGCATAATATTTTGCAATTTGCCTTTATAGCGTGGATCAAGGAGGCAGGCCAACCAGTAATCGTCATCGTTCATCATTTTCGTAATGCGTGTGTCCCTTTTTAGGATACGTAAGGCATAATCCGCCATGTGGGCCAAAGTTCCAGTTGTCAAATCTCCGGTTGTGATTGGTTGAGGGGCAGTTTCAGGCAAATCTACGTCACTTGTGTCCCTCAAAAAACCAGAACCCGGCCTTGCCACGCAAACAATTTCAAGTGCCCCCGGGAAAGCTTCCGCATTAAAAATATACTCATCCCCATCATCCTCCTCGTCCTCCACCTCCTCTTCGCCCGCTACCTTGTCCTGTACACTGCCCTGACCAGACAATGGCTGACTGTCATCAAGGCTTTCCTCTTCCTCTGGTGCAGACGCCTGATCCTTTATGTGCATCAAACTTTGCATCAGCAGACGCATTAGGGGGATGCACATGCTTATTACGGCGTTGTCTGCACTAACCAGCCGTGTGAATTCCTCAAAACACTGAAGGACTTGACACATGTCTTGTATCTTGGACCACTGCACACCTGACAACTCCATGTCTGCCATCCTACTGCCTGCCCGTGTATGTGTATCCTCCCACAAAAACATAACAGCCCGCCTCTGTTGGCACAGTCTCTGAAGCATGTGCAGTGTTGAGTTCCACCTTGTTGCAACGTCTATGATTAGGCGATGCTGGGGAAGGTTCAAAGACCGCTGATAGGTCTGCATACGGCTGGCGTGTACAGGCGAACGTCGGATATGTGAGCAAAGTCCACGCACTTTGAGGAGCAGGTCGGAGAACCCAGGATAAGTTTTCAATAAGCACTGCACCACCAGGTAAAGGTGTGAGCCAGGCAAGGAATGTGTTTCAGTTGGGAAAGGGAGATGGCAGCCATGAAATTCCTTCCGTTATCACTCACTACCTTGCCTGCCTCAAGATCTACTGTGCCCAGCCACGACTGCGTTTCTTGTTGCAAGAACTCGGACAGAACTTCCGCGGTGTGTCTGTTGTCGCCCAAACACTTCATAGCCAATACAGCCTGCTGACGCTTGCCAGTAGCTGGCCCATAATGGGACAACTGGTGTGCAACAGTGTCATCTGCCGATGGAGTGGTTGGCCGACTGCGGTCTGTGGAAGAGCTGTAGCTTCTGCAGGAGGACGAGGAGGAGGAGGAGGGGGTGCGAACGCCTACAGCCAACTGTTTCCTAGACCGTGGGCTAGGCACAACTGTCCCGAAATTGATGTCCCCTGTGGACCCTGCATCCACCACATTCACCCAGTGTGCCGTGATGGACACATAACATCCCTGGCCATGCCTACTGGTCCATGCATCTGTAGTCAGGTGCACCTTTGTACTCACAGATTGCCTGAGTGCATGGACGATGCGCTGTTTAACATGCTGGTGCAGGGCTGGGATGGCTTTTCTGGAAAAAAAGTGTCGACTGGGTAGCTCGTATCGTTGTTCAGCGTACTCCATCAGGGCTTTGAAAGCTTCGCTTTCAACTAACCGGTAGGGCATCATCTCTAACAAGATTAGTCTAGCTATGTGGGCGTTAAAACCCTGTGTACGCTGATGCGAGGATAAGTACTTCCTTTTTCTAACCAGAGTCTCATGTAGTGTGAGCTGAACTGGAGAGATGGAGATCTTGGAACTTGCGGGTGTGCCGGTGGACATGGCAGACTGAGAGACGGTTGGAGACGGAATTGTTTCCGCCGGTGCCCTAGATGCAATATTTCCTCCTACAAAACTGGTGATTCCCTGACCCTGACTGCTTTTGGCTGTCAAAGAAACCTGCACAGATACTGCCGGTGGTGCGGAAAATGGTGGCCTTACAGTGACGGAAGGGATGTTGCGTTGCTGACTAGCTTCATTGGCCGAGGGTGCTACAACCTTAAGGGACGTTTGGTAGTTAACCACCATGCATTTTCAAGCCTGGACTAAGCGTCTATGCATGCAACTAGTATTGAGACTTTTCAGATTCTGACCTCTGCTTAAGCTAGTTGAACATTTTTGACAGATGACTTTGCGCTGATCAATTGGATGTTGTTTAAAAAAATGCCAGACTGCACTCTTCCTAGCATCGGATCCCTTTTCAGGGATTGCAGACTGAGCTTTAACCGGATGGCCACGCTGTCCTCCAACAGGTTTTGGCTTTGACACGCATTTTGGGCCAGATAGGGGCCCGGCAGATGGAACCTGTTGCGATGTTGATGCCTGCTGCGGCCCCTCCTCCACCTCCGCTTCTGAACTACTGCCGCCTGCACCCTGTTCCCCCAATGGCTGCCAATCGGGGTCAACAACCGGGTCATCTATTACCTCCTCTTCGAGCTCGTGTGCAACTTCATCTGTGTCACTGTGTCGGTCGGTGGTATAGCGTTCGTGGCGGGGCAACATAGTCTCATCAGGGTCTGATTGTGGATCAGTACCCTGAGAGGGCAATGTGGTGGTCTGAGTCAAAGGAGCAGCATAGTACTCTGGCTGTGGCTGTGCATCAGTGCACTCCATGTCAGAATCTACTTGTAATGGGCATGGCCTGTTAAATGTTTCACTTTCTAAGCCAGAGACGGTATGTGTAAAGAGCTCCATGGAGTAACCCGTTGTGTCGCCTGCTGCATCCTTCTCTCTTGTTGTAGTTTTTGCTGAGGAGGACAAGGAAGCGACTTGTCCCTGACCGTGAACATCCACAAGCGACGCACTGCTTTTACATTTACCAGTTTCAGAAGAGGAGGCAAAAGAGCTAGAGGCTGAGTCTGCAATGTAAGCCAAAACTTGCTGTTGCTGCTCCGGCTTTAAAAGCGGTTTTCCTACTCCCAGAAAACAAAGCTTTCGAGGCCTTGTGTAGCCAGACGACGAAACTGGCTCCACAGCTCCAGACTTAGGTGGAATATTTTTATCCCCACGACCACCTGATGCTCCACTACCACTACCATCATTACCAGCTGACAATGAACGCCCACGGCCACGACCTCTTGCACCAGACTTCCTCATTGTTTTAAAAACTTAACCAAAGTAACTTTATTTGTTGCTGTCAAACAACTTACACGGTGAGCTATAACTTCAGTATGATTTCTATATCCCTTAACAGGTTGGTGAGACCACAAGGAAAATCAGGCACAATGTTACACACTCTGTTTTCTGTGGCACCAAATCACAGAGATGACACACACGCAGGACTGTCACTCAAGCACAAATGTCAATATTAATCTCCCACCTATTTTTTTTTTATTTTTTTTTTCTCAGGGAGACTTTAGAAACCAAATAAGATAAAATGTTTTTTTCAGGGACAATTTAGAAACCAAATAATAAAAAAAAAAAAAAAAAAGGCTTTCTATGGCCCACTGAATGAGAGATGGCACACACAGGAGTGGCACACAAGCCCTGACTGAGGCCAATATTTTTCTCCCACTGATTGATGTAGTGTTTTTTTGTTGAGGTAGATTTTAGAACCCAAATCAAGGAAAAAAATAAATAGGCTTTCTATGGCCCACAATTTGAGAGAGAGAGGTGGCACACCCAGGAGTCAAGACTGGCACACAAGCTGAAAGGGCAATATTAATCTCCCACTGTTTTTTTATTTATTTTTTTTTCTTCAGGGAGACTTTAGAAACCAAATAATAAAAAAAAAAAAAAAAAAAAAAAAAAGGCTTTCTATGGCCCACTGAATGAGAGATGGCACACACAGGAGTGGCACACAAGCCCTGACTGAGGCCAATATTTTTCTCCCACTGATTGATGTAGTGTTTTTTTGTTGAGGTAGATTTTCGAACCCAAATCAAGGAAAAAAATAAATAGGCTTTCTATGGCCCACTGAGTGAGAGATGGCACACACAGGAGTAGCACACAAGCCCTGACTGAGGCCAATATTTTTCTCCCACTGATTGATGTAGTTTTTTTTTTTTAAGGTAGATTTTCGAACCCAAATCAAGGAAAAAAATAAATAGGCTTTCTATGGCCCACTGAGTGAGAGATGGCACACACAGGAGTGGCACACAAGCCCTGACTGAGGCCAATATTTTTCTCCCACTGATTGATGTAGTGTTTTTTTGTTGAGGTAGATTTTAGAACCCAAATCAAGGAAAAAAATAAATAGGCTTTCTATGGCCCACAATTTGAGAGAGAGAGGTGGCACACCCAGGAGTCAAGACTGGCACACAAGCTGAAAGGGCAATATTAATCTCCCACTGTTTTTTTTTTTTTTTTTTTTTTTCAGGGAGACTTTAGAAACCAAATAATAAAAAAAAAAAAGGCTTTCTATGGCCCACTGAATGAGAGATGGCACACACAGGAGTGGCACACAAGCCATGACTGAGGCCAATATTTTTCTCCCACTGATTGATGTAGTGCTTTTTTGTTGAGGTAGATTTTCGAACCCAAATCAAGGAAAAAAATAAATAGGCTTTCTATGGCCCACTAAGTGAGAGATGGCACACACAGGAGTGGCACACAAGCCCTGACTGAGGCCAATATTTTTCTCCCACTGATTGATGTAGTGTTTTTTTTTAAGGTAGGTTTTCGAACCCAAATCAAGGAAAAAAATAAATAGGCTTTCTATGGCCCACTGAGTGAGAGATGGCACACACAGGAGTGGCACACAAGCCCTGACTGAGGCCAATATTTTTCTCCCACTGATTGATGTAGTGTTTTTTTGTTGAGGTAGATTTTAGAACCCAAATCAAGGAAAAAAATAAATAGGCTTTCTATGGCCCACAATTTGAGAGAGAGAGGTGGCACACCCAGGAGTCAAGACTGGCACACAAGCTGAAAGGGCAATATTACTCTCCCACTGTTTTTTTATTTATTTATTTTTTTTAAGGGAGACTTTAGAAACCAAATAATAATAATAAAAAAAAAAGGCTTTCTATGGCCCACTGAATGAGAGATGGCACACACAGGAGTGGCACACAAGCCCTGACTGAGGCCAATATTTTTCTCCCACTGATTGATGTAGTGTTTTTTTGTTGAGGTAGATTTTAGAACCCAAATCAAGGAAAAAAATAAATAGGCTTTCTATGGCCCACTTAGTGAGAGATGGCACACACAGGGATGGCACTCTAGCAGAAATGCAAATGTTGATCTCCCACAAAAAAAAAAAAAAAAAAACAGGGACTGTCCTACAATTACTATCTCCTTGCAGTAATCTCAGCCAGGTATGGCAGGCAGCAATAGGAGTGGACTAATGCACAAATTAAATAAAAAGTGTGGACAAACAAAAAAGATAGCTGTGCAGAAAGGAAGGAACAAGAGGATATGTGCTTTGAAAAAAGCAGTTGGTTTCCACAGTGGCGTACACACAGCAATACAGCTATCACGGAGCCTTCTAGGGCAGCCCAATGAGCTACAGCGCTGAGAGAATAAAAAAAAAAAATTTAGCTTCCACTGTCCCTGCACACCGAAGGTGGTGTTGGACAGTGGAAATCGCTACAGCACAAGCGGTTTGGTGGTTAGTGGACCCTGCCTAACGCTATCCCTGCTTCTGACGAAGCGGTAGCAACCTCTCCCTAAGCTCAGATCAGCAGCAGTGAGATGGCGGTCGGCGGGAACGCCCCTTTATAGCCCCTGTGACGCCGCAGACAGCAAGCCAATCACTGCAATGCCCTTCTCTAAGATGGTGGGGACCAGGACCTATGTCATCACGCTGCCCACACTCTGTGTTCACCTTCATTGGCTGAGAAATGGCGCTTTTCGTGTCATTGAAACGCGACTTTGGCGCGAAAGTCGCGTACCGCATGGCCGACAAGCACAGGGGTCGGATCGGGTTTCATGAGACGCCGACTTAGCCAAAAGTCGTCGACTTTTGAAAATGAACGACCCGTTTCGCTCAACCCTAGTTGTGAGAATTCAGAAGTTTGCGATGTCAGGATTCAGCTCTGCAGGTTCCAGTAGTCGTCACATGGACACTTCACTCATATGCGATTTTCATACTTATGGTCCTGTGACAACGAGCTTCTCTTCCTGCTTCTCTGTTTTTCACTGATCATTGAGAGCATTAAGGTACCTTCACATAACCGACTTTGCAACGATAACGATAGCGATCCGTGATGTTGCAGCGTCCTGGATAGCGATATCGTAGTGTTTGACACGCAGCAGCGATCTGGATCCTGCTGTGATATCGCTGGTCGTTGCTGAAAGTTCAGAACTTTATTTGGTCGTCAGATCGGCGTGTATCATCGTGTTTGACAACCAAAGCAACGATGCCAGCAATGTTTTACAATGGTAACCAGGGTAAGTATCGGGTTACTTAGTGCAGGGCCGCGCTTAGTAACACGATGTTTACCCTGGTTATCAATGTAAAAGTAAAAAAAACAAACAGTACATACTCACCTTCTGCTGTCTGTCACATGTCCCTTGCCGTCTGCTTCCCGCACTGACTGTGAGTGCCGGCAGTACAGAGCACAGCGGTGACGTCACCGCTGTGCTGTGCTTTTACTTTACGGCCGGCAATCACAGTCAGTGCGGGAAGCAGATGGCAAGGGACGTGTGACAGACAGCAGAAGGTGAGTATGTACTGTTTGTTTTTTTTACTTTTACAATGGTAACCAGGGTAAACATCGGGTTACTAAGCGCGGCCCTGCCAAAGTAAAGGTGGCTACTTTGAAGAACCTAGAATATAAGACATAATTTCAGTTGTTTCACACTTTTTTTTGTTACGTATATAATTCCACATTTGTTAATTCATAGTTTTGATGCCTTCAGTGTGAATGTTAAATTTTCATAGTCATGAAAATACAGAAAAATCTTTAAATGAGAAGGTGTGTCCAAATATTTGGTCTGTACTGTTCTTACAATTACCATGTACTACCAATGTATTGCCTGGCACTGTGTTTATATTGTGTAATGTGGGGAGTTCCCCTTTAAGTGTCTCTGCTTTGCAGTAATTTAGGGACAGTTGAGAGTTAAACTGTAGGCTGGACTAGCAGCCAGAAAAAGGCAGCAGGAAGCTGCTGCTGTGAAGAGGTGCAGTGGCAGCCAGGGCATAGCCAGACACCAGGAAGGGATAGAACCTGTTGGCCCGGACTGAAGGGCAGTGACATGGGCATTGTGAGACCCCAGGACAGGATATAATCTGTTGCCTGGGACTTAAGGACCACAACATGGGTCCCTGGACTTGATAAGAACCTCGCTGAAGGGACTTCAGGCATCCAGATTCCGGCGTATGGACTACTGCTTCTAGCGGCCACCGTGGCTGTTGTGGGTATGGTCACGGACATTGCTAGGGAAAGGGCAGGAAGCCAGCGTTGTACTTAATTTCATCTCTGTATTAAATTTCATTCCCTGTTGGACTGCAAGTTGTGTCTGAAGATTGACAAGGTGATTTTCTGTATTTGTTTTTTCATTTTGACTCTCATAGTTGTGGTCTACCTATGATGTCAATTACAGGCCTCTCTCACCTTTTTTAGTGGGAGAACTTGGTGGCTGAGCAAATACTTTTATTCCCCACTGTAACTTTAGGCCTTTTGGAAATTATTTCATGTTCAACTTGCTTAACTGTTCACAATAACAGTAATTTTGACCAGGGATGCCCAAACATTCACAAGCCACTGTATTCTATATTCCTGAATGCACATGAAAGTGTGACTTGTTCAATCTGTAAAACTGACACTGCTTCCACTGTGCTACTGCTGAAACCAGTCATGTGTTGTTCATTTGTATAATCAGGGTGCTCCAACAGTGTAATAGTTGCTATGATGCACATCTCAATATATAGTACACAGATAAAAACCTAATTGACTTCAGGGAAAAACGAACATCTGCAGTCAAAAGTAAATTAAATAAATTATCTAAATATATAGAATTTGTACTGAGGATGTAGCTTCAGAAACAAGATGGCAGAAAATACAAAGTGTAAATTCAAATGTATATCCTTTAGAAAAAAGTTCATAAACTGCAACTCCCTCCATTGCCTGACAGATACTGTTGAAAGATATCACGTAACATTTTAACATGGCACCTGATTAACAAGCATAGAAGAAAACACCATAGCATTCACTATTCTAGAGCTACGCATTATTAAATAATGTTCTTTCTCTCTGCAAACCACTGTATACTGACATTAAACTCTAAAAACCATCATGCAGCCAGACAGCTGAACAATTGATGCACTTAAAACAAGTCGGTGGCTATATTGCGTCTGTACCTACTTTAGATAAAAGGGAAAGATGAAGTGACTATGAATTTTAGAGAAATCCCACCTATGATGATTGTACAAGGATACAAATATGAAATACAGAACAATGATGAAAATACAAAATTATGGCAATGCAAAATATATTTACCAGGGATATGTTGTAAGAAGTATGGTGTTCAAACTGCGTTGCTGCCGTTCTTCCCTCTTCAACTCAGAATATCACCTCAGTAAAGTTTGTTCATCCTACTCCTGCTTCCTGATTGCATGGCTTAGATTCATAAAAAATCCTGTTTTCTCAACTAAATGTGTCATACAAATCTATTTAAGTATTCATTTTAAGTACAAATATAAAAAAAAGACTACAAAAAAAACTTACACAAAGACAAAAAATCAATAGAAAATAATAAAACTAAATTGCAGTATAAAATTAAAAGTGTAAACAATATCTTTGTAATGTCCTGTTCCAAAGTTGAATTCTAGTCCCTTCGGTTCCTGTGGCTGTTTTAACAGAAATTACTCTTTCCTTTGGTCCCAACCCTGGAAAGGCTGTCTGTCTGAAGTCCAGTTTCCTTTGTTTTAACAATCCAAGCCCTCCCTCTCTTCCTGGACTCAGATAAGAAAAATAGAATTCACATCTCACAAAACCTAATTAGGCAGGAGGACAAGGAAAGAACAAGGTAAAAGGCACGCTGCTGTATATAGATTTAAAATCAAATGGAATATTGTCTTAGATAACCGTCCAATCCTTTCTCATCATTTTCCCCTTCAGTACATCCATCATACATATACTGCGCTGTGGGAGGTGTGTTCCGGCAAGCCGCCATACATGTATGGCGTGAGGTTCACGGGCTCACTCTGAATGCCTTCACGATCAAAAGTGAGTGTCAGAGCTATATGAGAGGTGACACACTGGGGCAACTTCCATAACCAGTACTAGTGCTGATTGCAGGCGTTTAACCCCTCTAATACTACTGTCAATTGTAGAGAGAGGGAGGGAGCTCCCTCTCTGCACCGATCAGCATCACGTGACTGCAATCACATTGGGTTGATCGTCTCCATGGTGATCCCAGGTCGAATGATGGCGGCAGGATCACCAGGCAGGGTGGTCTGTAAGTTCCTGCCTCAGAGAAGGAGCTGACACACCTCCTCCTGCTCTCTGTGGTGCATTAAACTAATGCCCTGCAATGCAAAGGCACAGTAGAGTATTAGACAAGCAATCAGGGCTGGTAAAGTTAAAGGGAACCTGTCACCCCCTCAGGCGTTTGTAACTAATAGAGCCACCTTGTGCAGCACAAATGCTGTATTTGAACCCTTTACAAACAGAGAATTGGTCCGTAAAACCTGAAAAACCTTCCTAACCTGTTGAACATGAGACTCCCAGTCATCCGAAAAAATCAAAATATCATCCAAATACACAATCATGAATTTATCCAGATATTCACGGAAAATATTGTGCATAAAGGACTGAAAAACCGAAGGGGCATTTGACAGACCAAAAGGCATTACCAAATACTCAAAATGGCCCTCGGGCGTATTAAATGCGGTTTTCCACTCATCCCCCTGCTTAATTCGCACCAAATTATACGCACCGCGAAGATCAATCTTAGAGAACCACTTAGCTCCCTTAATGCGAGCAAATAAATCTGTCAGCAATGGCAAAGGATACTGATATTTGACTGTGATCTTATTTAAAAGTCTATAATCAATACAAGGTCTCAAAGAACCATCTGTTTTGGCCACGAAAAAGAACCCTGCTCCTAAAGGAGACGAAGAAGGACGAATATGTCCTTTTTCCAAGGACTCCTTAATATACTCTCGCATAGCAGCATGTTCAGGTACAGACAGATTGAATAGACGACCCTTAGGAAATTTACTGCCAGGAATCAAATCTATGGCGCAATCGCAATCTCTGTGAGGGGGAAGAGAATTAAGAGTAGACTCCTCAAAAACATCACGATAATCAGACAAAAAAGCCGGGATCTCAGAGGGAATAGATGAAGCAATGGAAACCAAAGGTGCGTCCCCATGATTACCCTGACATCCCCAACTTAGTACATACATTGTTTTCCAGTCAAGGCCTGGGTTATGAGTTTGCAACCATGGCAATCCCAGCACTAATACATCATGTAGATTAGACAACACAAGGAAGCGAATCACCTCCTGATGGTCTGGAGTCATACGCATAGTCACTTGTGTCCAGTATTGTGGTTTATTACTAGCCAATGGTGTAGAATCAATACCCTTTAAAGGTATAGGGACTTTCAGAGGCTCTAGATCAAACCCACAGCGCCTGGCAAAGGACCAATCCATAAGACTCAAAGCGGCGCCGGAATCCACATAAGCATCCGCGACAATAGAAGATAACGAACAAATTAAAGTCACAGAAAAAATAAACTTAGACTGCAAAGTGCCAATAGCAGAGGATTTATCAACTTTCTTTGTTCGTTTAGAGCATGCTGATATAACATGAGTTGAATTCCCACAATAGAAGCACAACCCATTTTTGCGCCTATAATTCTGTCGTTCGCTTCTGGACAGAAAACTATCACATTGCATACTCTCTGGTGCCTTCTCAGAAGACACCGCCAAATGGTGCACAGGTTTGCGTTCCCGTAAACGCCGATCAATCTGAATAGCCATTGTCATGGACTCATTCAGACCCGTAGGCGCAGGAAACCCCACCATGACGTCTTTTACGGCATCAGAGAGACCTTCTCTGAAATTTGCCGCCAGAGCGCACTCATTCCACTGAGTAAGCACAGACCATTTTCAGAATTTTTGGCAATATATCTCGGCTTCATCTTGCCCCTGAGAGAGGGCTATCAAGGCTTTTTCAGCCTGTATCTCTAAATTAGGTTCCTCATAAAGCAACCCTAAGGCCAGAAAGAACGCATTCACATTGAGCAACGCAGGATCCCCTGGCGCCAATGAAAATGCCCAATTTTGAGGGTCACCCCGCAGTAAAGAAATAACAATTTTAACCTGCTGGGCAGGATCTCCAGCAGAATGAGATCTCAGAGAGAGAAACAATTTACAATTGTATTTAAAATTTAGAAAACAAGATCGATCTCCAGAAAAAAACTCCGGTATAGGAATTTTAGGTTCAGACCGAGGAGCATGTATAACAAAATCTTGTAAATTCTGAACTTTAGCAGCAAGATTATTCAAATTTGTAGCCAGACTCTGGAGATCCATATTTCAACAGGTAAAGTCTGAGCCATTCAGGGGTTAAGAGGAGAGGAAAGCAGGAGACTGCAATTAGAGCAGGAGTGCAACTTCAGAGAAAGGAAAAAAAAAAAAAAAAAAAGTTTCACACAGTTCCCTTTCTCTCCTGCTTCAGCCCATAGATTAAACATGTGGGCCGGCCATACTGTTATGGTTCCCAATGGCAGGGGAACATCAGGAGCATAGAAAAACGGACAAGCTCTCGGGTGATGGAAACTAGAGCTGACCGCGATGCTAAACCTATACACACAACTAATAGCAGCCAGGGAACGTGCCTACGTTTTCGCTAGACGTCTCGCACCAGCCGGAGAACTAACTACCCCTGGTAGAGGAAACACAGTCCTGGCTTGCCTCCAGAGAAAATCCCCACAGGAGATAGTAGCCCCCCACATATAATAACGGTGAGATAAGATGAAAAGACACACGTAGTATGAAAGCAGATTTAGCACAGCGAGGCCCACTGGCTAGATAGCAGAAAGATACAATAGTGGACTTCGCGGTCAGCTACAAAACCCTATCAAATACCATCCTGAAATTACCTTAAACTCATGTGCCAACTCATGACACCGGAGTGGTAATTTCAGCCCACAAGAGCTTCCAGCTGCAGAGAATCACATAACTGCAAACTGGACAAAACATACAAAAATAGACTAAGGACAGAATAGTCCAACTTAGCTGATCAGCAGACTGGGAGCAGGTACATGCAACAGAATGACTCTCGTTAAATTGATGGCCGGCACTAGAATGACTGAGGAGCAAGGCTAAATAGGATACTCCCACATCCTGATAGAAACAGGTGAACTGAGAAAGCAAAGCTCACAAGACACCAGTACCACAAGAGACCACCGGGGGAGCCCACAAACCGAATCACAACAGTAAATAAGCCCTTTCTGTCCTTCTACATCCTGTTCAGGAGGGGGGAAGAGTATGGGCGGTGCGTGGGTGGACACTGTGCGTGCCTGTGTGTGCGGGTGGGGTCTGTGCAGGCCTGCCGGGGATCTGTACGGGCCTCTCGGGGTCTGTGCGTGCCTGCCGGGGCTCTGTGCAGGCTGCCGGGACTCTGTGCATGCCTGCCGGGGCTCTGTGCATGCCTGCTGGGGCTCTGTGCGTGCCTGCTGGGGCTCTGTGCGTGCCTGCCGGGGCTCTGTGCATGCTAGCCGAGGCTCTGTGTGGGCTGCCGGGACTCTGTATGTGGCTGCTGGGGCTCTGTGAGGGCTGCCGGGGCTCTGTGCGGGATGCCAGGGCTCTGTGCAGGCTTGCCGTGGCTCAGTGCAGGCTGCCAGGGCTCTGTGCGGGCTTGCCAGGGCTCTGTACATGCCTGCCGGGGCTCTGTGCATGCCTGCCGAGGCTCTGTGCGGGCCTGCTGGGGCTCTGTCCGGCCTGCCGGGGCTCTGTGTGTGCTGCCAGGGCTCTGTGCGGGCCTGCCAGAGCTCTGTGCGGGCCTGCTGGGGCTCTGTGCAGGCTGCTGGGGCTCTGTGCGTGCCTGCCAGGGCTCTGTTCATGCCTGCTGGGCCTCTGTGCGTGCCTGCCGGGGCTCTGTGTGGGCTGCCGGGGCTCTGTGTGGGCCTGCCAGTGCTCTGTGCGGGCTGCCGGGGCTCTGAGCATGCCTGCCTGGGCTCTGCGTGCCTGCCGGGGCTCTGTGCATGCCTACCGGGGCTCTGTGTGGGCCTGCTGGGGCTCTGTTCGGGCTGCCGGGGCTCTGTGTGTGCCTGCCTGGGCTCTGTGCGTGCCTGCCAGGGCTCTGTGCGTGCCTGCTGGGGCTCTGTGCGGGCAGCCGGGGCTCTGTGCATGCCTACTGGGGCTCTGAGCGTGCCTGCCGGGGGTCTGTGCGGGCTTGCCGGGGCTCTGTGCGGGCTGCCGGGGCTCTGTGCGGGCAGCCGGGGCTCTGTGCGGGCAGCCGGGGCTCTGTGCTGGCTGCAGGGGCTCTGTGCGTGTGTGCAGGCATCATCCGATTGGACTACGAGTCCCATCGGATGATGCCTGCTACAGTGACAGTGATTGACACATTAGCCAATGATGGGACAGTAGTAGTCCCATCATCCGGCTAATGTTATGAATGTAAAAAAATACTACATTCATACTACATACATACTACATACAACATACTACATACATACTACAAACATAAATAGATGATGTTATTGGTGCGTTCGCAGCCCGGGGTCCACCGTGCAGGAGGAACCTGCTGCTAGCAAATGGCACTATATGAAGGTATAAGCGAACTCTGCTACTTCACAGAGTTGCAGATAAAAGAAAGCACTGTGCCCTGTTAGACTCACAGGAGTACACAGCTAACTGCTGAGCTGAAAGCAGTCAGTGGCCTTGCACTCACACAAACTCCTCACCGGAGGTGTCGGTATTCTAGGGGCTTATTTCAGCTGGGACCCTGAATACATGCACACAAAACTCCTCACCGGAGATCCGGGTATTCTAGGGGCTTATTTCAGCCGGGGCCCTAAATACATACACACAAGACCACACTGGCACAAAGCACATAACATAGATTGATACTAGCGCATGGCCATACGGTCATGCAAACCTTTTATAGCTGCAGCAACTACAGGACCTTCCCAGAAGGACCAATGGAAGGCTGCCACAGAACTTGAGCAACTTCAGGACCTTCCTAGAGGACCAATGGGAGTTGCTGCTTTTCCTGAGCATTGGTGTTGAATGATACTTTCCAATATCCAGAAGTATCGGTATCAGATTGGATCGCCGATATCCAAAAAATATCGGATATCGCCAATACCGATATCCGATACCAATGCAAGTCAATGGGACACAAATACCGGAATGTAAATAAGCCCTTTCTGTCCTTCTACATCCTGTTCAGGAGGGGGGAAGAGTATGGGCGGTGCGTGGGTGGACACTGTGCGTGCCTGTGTGTGCGGGTGGGGTCTGTGCAGGCCTGCCGGGGATCTGTACGGGCCTCTCGGGGGTCTGTGCGTGCCTGCCAGGGCTCTGTGCAGGCTGCCGGGACTCTGTGCATGCCTGACGGGGCTCTGTGCGTGCCTGCTGGGGCTCTGTGCGTGCCTGCCGGGGCTCTGTGCGTGCCTGCCGGGGCTCTGTGCGTGCTAGCCGGGGCTCTGTGTGGGCTGCCGGGACTCTGTATGTGGCTGCCGGGGCTCTGTGAGGGCTGCCAGGGCTCTGTGCGGGATGCCAGGGCTCTGTGCAGGCTTGCCGTGGCTCAGTGCGGCCTGCCGGGGCTCTGTGCGGGCTTGCCAGGGCTCTGTGCATGCCTGCAGGGGCTCTGTGCGGGCCTGCTGGGGCTCTGTCCGGCCTGCCGGGGCTCTGTGTGTGCTGCCAGGGCTCTGTGCGGGCCTGCCGGGGCTCTGTGCGGGCCTGCTGGGGCTCTGTGCAGGCTGCTGGGGCTCTGTGCGTGCCTGCCAGGGCTCTGTTTATGCCTGCTGGGCCTCTGTGCGTGCCTGCCGGGGCTCTGTGCGTGCCTGCCGGGGCTCTGTGTGGGATGCCGGGGCTCTGTGTGGGCCTGCCAGTGCTCTGTGCGGGCTGCCGGGGCTCTGTTCGTGCCTGCCTGGGCTCTGCGTGCCTGCCGGGGCTCTGTGAATGCCTACCGGGGCTCTGTGTGGGCCTGCTGGGGCTCTGTGCGGGCTGCCGGGGCTCTGTGTGTGCCTGCCTGGGCTCTGTGCATGCCTGCCAGGGCTCTGTGCGTGCCTGCTGGGGCTCTGTGCGGGCAGCCGGGGCTCTGTGCATGCCTACTGGGGCTCTGAGCGTGCCTGCCGGGGGTCTGTGCGGGCTTGCCGGGGCTCTGTGCGGGCTGCCGGGGCTCTGTGCGGGCAGCCGGGGCTCTGTGCGGGCAGCCGGGGCTCTGTGCTGGCTGCAGGGGCTCTGTGCGTGTGTGCAGGCATCATCCGATTGGACTACAAGTCCCATCGGATGATGCCTGCTACAGTGACAGTGATTGACACATTAGCCAATGATGGGACAGTAGTAGTCCCATCATCCGGCTAATGTTATGAATGTAAAAAAATACTACATTCATACTACATACATACTACATACAACATACTACATACATATTACATACATACTACATACATACATACATACTACATACATACTACAAACATACTACATACTACATACATACTACAAACATAAATAGATGATGTTATTGGTGCGTTCGCAGCCCGGGGTCCACCGTGCAGGAGGAACCTGCTGCTAGCAAATGGCACTATATGACGGTATAAGCGAACTCTGCTACTTCACAGAGTTGCAGATAAAAGAAAGCACTGTGCCCTGTTAGACTCACAGGAGTACACAGCTAACTGCTGAGCTGAAAGCAGTCAGTGGCCTTGCACTCACACAAACTCCTCACCGGAGGTGTCGGTATTCTAGGGGCTTATTTCAGCTGGGACCCTGAATACATGCACACAAAACTCCTCACCGGAGATCCGGGTATTCTAGGGGCTTATTTCAGCCGGGGCCCTAAATACATACACACAAGACCACACTGGCACAAAGCACATAACATAGATTGATACTAGCGCATGGCCATACGGTCATGCAAACCTTTTATAGCTGCAGCAACTACAGGACCTTCCCAGAAGGACCAATGGAAGGCTGCCACAGAACTTGAGCAACTTCAGGACCTTCCTAGAGGACCAATGGGAGTTGCTGCTTTTCCTGAGCATTGGTGTTGAATGATACCTTCCAATATCCAGAAGTATCGGTATCAGATTGGATCGCCGATATCCAAAAAATATCGGATATCGCCAATACCGATGTCCGATACCAATGCAAGTCAATGGGACACAAATACCGGAATGTAAATAAGCCCTTTCTGTCCTTCTACATCCTGTTCAGGAGGGGGGAAGAGTATGGGCGGTGCGTGGGTGGACACTGTGCGTGCCTGTGTGTGCGGGTGGGGTCTGTGCAGGCCTGCCGGGGATCTGTACGGGCCTCTCGGGGGTCTGTGCGTGCCTGCCAGGGCTCTGTGCAGGCTGCCGGGACTCTGTGCATGTCTGACGGGGCTCTGTGCGTGCCTGCTGGGGCTCTGTGCGTGCCTGCCGGGGCTCTGTGCGTGCCTGCCGGGGCTCTGTGCGTGCTAGCCGGGGCTCTGTGTGGGCTGCCGGGACTCTGTATGTGGCTGCCGGGGCTCTGTGAGGGCTGCCGGGGCTCTGTGCGGGATGCCAGGGCTCTGTGCAGGCTTGCCGTGGCTCAGTGCGGCCTGCCGGGGCTCTGTGCGGGCTTGCCAGGGCTCTGTGCATGCCTGCCGGGGCTCTGTGCATGCCTGCAGGGGCTCTGTGCGGGCCTGCTGGGGCTCTGTCCGGCCTGCCGGGGCTCTGTGTGTGCTGCCAGGGCTCTGTGCGGGCCTGCCGGGGCTCTGTGCGGGCCTGCTGGGGCTCTGTGCAGGCTGCTGGGGCTCTGTGCGTGC
Source organism: Ranitomeya variabilis (assembly GCF_051348905.1). Taxonomy (NCBI): domain Eukaryota; kingdom Metazoa; phylum Chordata; class Amphibia; order Anura; family Dendrobatidae; genus Ranitomeya; species Ranitomeya variabilis. The sequence goes on from NC_135235.1 coordinate 353,309,855, forward strand.
CTGCCAGGGCTCTGTTTATGCCTGCTGGGCCTCTGTGCGTGCCTGCTGGGGCTCTGTGTGGGATGCCGGGGCTCTGTGTGGGCCTGCCAGTGCTCTGTGCGGGCTGCCGGGGCTCTGTTCGTGCCTGCCTGGGCTCTGCGTGCCTGCCGGGGCTCTGTGAATGCCTACCGGGGCTCTGTGTGGGCCTGCTGGGGCTCTGTGCGGGCTGCCGGGGCTCTGTGTGTGCCTGCCAGGGCTCTGTGCGTGCCTGCTGGGGCTCTGTGCGGGCAGCCGGGGCTCTGTGCGTGCCTACTGGGGCTCTGAGCGTGCCTGCCGGGGGTCTGTGCGGGCTTGCCGGGGCTCTGTGCGGCCTGCCGGGGCTCTGTGCGGGCAGCCGGGGCTCTGTGCGGGCAGCCGGGGCTCTGTGCAGGCTGCAGGGGCTCTGTGCATGTGTGCAGGCATCATCCGATGGGACTACAAGTCCCATCGGATGATGCCTGCTACAGTGACAGTGATTGACACATTAGCCAATGATGGGACAGTAGTAGTCCCATCATCCGGCTAATGTGATGAATGTAAAAAAATACTACATTCATACTACATACATACTACATACAACATACTACATGCATATTACATACATACTACATACTACATACATACTACAAACATACTACATACTACATACATACTACAAACATACATACTACATACATACTACATACATACATACACTCACTGGCCACTTTATTAGGTACACCTGTCCAACTTCTTGTTAACACTTAATTTCTAATCAGCCAATCACATGGCGGCAACTCAGTGCATTTAGGCATGTAGACATGGTCAAGACAATCTCCTGCAGTTCAAACCGAGCATCAGTATGGGGAAGAAAGGTGATTTGAGTGCCTTTGAACGTGGCATGGTTGTTGGTGCCAGAAGGGCTGGTCTGAGTATTTCAGAAACTGCTGATCTACTGGGATTTTCACGCAAAACCATCTCTAGGGTTTACAGAGAATGGTCCGAAAAAGAAAAAAAATCCAGTGAGCGGCAGTTCTGTGGGCGGAAATGCCTTGTTGATGCCAGAGGTCAGAGGAGAATGGGCAGACTGGTTCGAGCTGATAGAAAGGCAACAGTGACTCAAATCGCCACCCGTTACAACCAAGGTAGGCCTAAGAGCATCTCTGAACGCACAGTGCGTCGAACTTTGAGGCAGATGGGCTACAGCAGCAGAAGACCACACCGGGTACCACTCCTTTTAGCTAAGAGCAGGAAACTGAGGCTACAATTTGCACAAGCTCATCGAAATTGGACAGTAGAAGATTGGAAAAACGTTGCTTGGTCTGATGAGTCTCGATTTCTGCTGCGACATTCGGATGGTAGGGTCAGAATTTGGCGTAAACAACATGAAAGCATGGATCCATCCTGCCTTGTATGGAGCATCTTTGGGATGTGCAGCCGACAAATCTGCGGCAACTGTGTGATGCCATCATGTCAATATGGACCAAAATCTCTGAGGAATGCTTCCAGCACCTTGTTGAATCTATGCCACGAAGAATTGAGGCAGTTCTGAAGGCAAAAGGGGGTCCAACCCGTTACTAGCATGGTGTACCTAATAAAGTGGCCGGTGAGTGTACTACATACATACTTACTACATACATAGTACATACATACTACATACATACATACTACATACATACCACATACTTACTGCATACATACTACATACTACATACATACTACATAAATACTTACTACATACATACATACTACATACATACTACAGCCATACATACTACATTACTACATACATACTACGTACATACTACATACATACAAACTACATACTGCATACATACTACATACATAGTACATACATCATACATACTACATACATACTACATGCATACTACATACATACATACTACATACATACTACATACATACTACATACAATACATTCATACATTACATACAATACATACTACATACATACTACATGCATACTACATACTTACTACATACTACATACATACTACATACATACATAATACATACATACTACATGCATACATACTACATACATACTACATACAATACATTCATACATTACATGCAATACATACTACATACACACTACATACTACATACATACTACATACTACATATATACTACATACAAACATACTTCATACATACATACTACATACATACTACATACTTACTACATACTGTAACAAAACACTCCGGGATCGCCTTTGCTGGGGTCAAAGGTCACGTGGTTTGTGCATTGAATTCTGAGGCGACAGCAGGTTTCCAAGTTGGCTGACCTCAGGTCAGATTTATTAACGTGAAAGCAATATAGAAAAAACAAAACATAAAAATAAATCCTAGCCTGTCCGGCACTAACTAAACCAATAAGCTGCTATCTAACAACTGGGGGGGCTTCTCCCACCCAGCTAACAATACACAGTCCTTGAGCACAGCTCTCACTCACGTTTGTCTCACACAGACAGGCAATCTGTGTGCCCCAGGCTGACACCGGAAACCCCCAGCTGGTCATCCTTTATTCCTGCACTCATTAACCCATTATTATCCTGAAGATACTGAGCGGTCTAATTCACATAGAATTAAATAAATTATGTAAAAAGCAAATCAAGGCAGCAAAGATTGAGACAGAGAGACTCATTGCTAGAGAGAGCAAAAATAACCCCAAAATATTCTTTAACTACATAAATAGTAAGAAACTAAAAAATGATAGTGTTGGCCCCCTTAAAAATAGTCTGGGTGAAATGGTGGATGAGGATGAGGAAAAAGCCAATATGCTAAATGACTTTTTTTCATCAGTATTTACAAAAGAAAATCCCATGGCAGCCAATATGACTAGTGATAATAATTCCCAATTTAATGTTACCTGCTGGGTAGCAGGAAGTACGGCGGCGTCTAAAAATCACAAAAATTGACAAATCTCCGGGCCCGGATGGGATACACCCCCGAGTACTGCAGGAATTAAGTACAGTCATTGATAGACCATTGTTTTTAATCTTTAAAGAGTCCATAATAACAGGGTCTGTACCACAGGACTGGCGTATAGCAAATGTGGTGCCAATATTCAAAAAGGGGACAAAAACTGAACTCGGAAATTATAGGCCAGTAAGTTTAACCTCTACTGTGGGTAAAATCCTGGAGGGAATTCTAAGGGATGCTATACTGGAGTATCTGAAGAGGAATAACCTCATGACCCAGTATCAGCACGGGTTTACTAGGGACAGATCATGTCAGACTAATTTGATCAGCTTCTATGAACAGGTAAGTTCCGGTCTGGACCAAGGGAACCCAGTAGATGTAGTGTATATGGACTTTTCAAAAGCTTTTGATACGGTGCCACACAAAAGGTTGATACATAAAATGAGAATAATGGGGATAGGGGAAAATATGTGCAAGTGGGTTGAGAGTTGGCTCAGGGATAGGAAACAAAGGGTGGTTATTAATGGAGCACACTCGGACTGGGTCACGGTTAGTAGTGGGGTACCACAGGGGTCAGTATTGGGCCCTCTTCTTTTTAACATATTTATTAATGGCCTTGTAGGGGGCATTCAGAGTAGAATTTCAGTATTTGCAGATGACACTAAACTCTGCAGGGTAATCAATACAGGGGAGGACAATTTTATATTACAGGCTGATTTATGTAAACTAGAAGCTTGGGCTGATAAATGGCAAATGAGCTTTAATGGGGATAAATGTAAGGTCATGCACTTGGGTAGAAGTAATAAGATGTATAACTATGTGCTTAATTCTAAAACTCTGGGCAAAACCGTCAATGAAAATGACCTGGGTGTATGGGTGGATGACAAACTCATATTCAGTGGCCAGTGTCAGGCAGCTGCTACAAAGGCAAATAAAATAATGGGATGCATTAAAAGAGGCATAGATGCTCATGAGGAGAACATAATTTTACCTCTATACAAGTCACTAGTGCGACCACACTTAGAATACTGTGCACAGTTCTGGTCTCCGGTGTATAAGAAAGACATAGCTGAACTAGAGCAGGTGCAGAGAAGAGCAACCAAGGTTATTAGAGGACTGGGGGGTCTGCAATACCAAGATAGGTTATTACACTTGGGGCTATTTAGTTTGGAAAAACGAAGACTAAGGGGTGATCTTATGTTAATGTATAAATATATGAGGGGACAGTGCAAAGACCTTTCTGCTGATCTTTTTAATCATAGACCGGTGACAGGGACAAGGGGGCATCCTCTACGTCTGGAGGAAAAAAGGTTTAAGCATAATAACAGACGTGGATTCTTTACTGTAAGAGCAGTGAGACTATGGAACTCTCTGCCGTATGATGTTGTAATGAGTGACTCATTGCTTCAATTTAAGAGGGGACTGGATACCTTTCTGGAAAAGTATAATATTACAGGGTATATATATTAGATTCCTTGATAAGGCGTTGATCCAGGGAACTAGTCTGATTGCCGTATGTGGGGTCAGAAGGAATTTTTTTCCCATGATGGAGCTTACTCTTACCACATGGGTTTTTTTTGCCTTCCCCTGGATCAACATGTTAGGGCATGCTAGGCTATGGATTGAACTAGATGGACTTAAAGTCTTCCTTCAACCTTAATAACTATGTAACTATGTAACATAGGACAAATACCTGGGCGAGATATACCTGCCCCCGACTACCAGACCGACATGATTCTTACAATACATACATACTACATACTACATACATACTACATACATACATACTACATACATACATACGTACTACATACATACTATATACTACATACATCCTACGTACATACTACATACATACCACATACTACATACATACTACATACATACTACATATATACTACATGCTTACTACATATATACTACATACATACATACTACATACATACTACATACAATACATTCATACATTACATACAATACATACATATAGACATACATTAAACATAGATTACATACTCACCAGTACTTGTCATTTTGTTCCCCAAAGCCAGTGTCATCTGTTAAAAAGATTAAAATAATAAACAACCAATATACTCCCTGTCCACAGAAATCCACGAGTGTCCCATGACGATCTCCCATAGAGAACGGCAGCATCAGCTTATGCGACCGCTCTCCACGGGCTCCAGGAACACAATGACGGGAGGAAGGTATCCTTCCGCACTGTATTCCTACGCCGCTGTAAAAAGAAACTGGCCCTAGTCTCACTTACTTAATTACTAATTAGTAATTGTCATAAAGTGAGACTTTGAACTATAGTAACCTCAGTGATGCACTGCAGGAGCCATTGTCTCCTGTCAGTGTGTCACTGAGGGTCCTGTAGAGCAGTGACATCACCCGATGTCACTGTTCTATAGGGGAGATCGTCGTGGGACACTCGTTATTAATTGGACTACGGCAGACAAGTAGTATACGATTTATTATTTTACGTTTTTTTGCAGGCGCTGAAGTATGGTAAGTAGGTTAAATGAAGAATATTAAAATACTTTTTTCCTAATGTGTGTGTGTTTTATTAACCCTTTACTAGTATTGGATTAATAATGGATAGGCAGCTTATTGATGCCTCTCCGTTATTAATCCGGCTTAATGTCACCTTACAATAGCAAGGGGACATTAACCCCTTATTACCCCATATCCCATTGCCCCATTTCCGGGCCGGCTGCGGACTGGTATTTGTAGCCGGGGGGCCAATATCCATGGCCCCTCTCTAGGCTATGAATATCAGCCCACAGCTGTCTGCGTAGCTTTTCTGGATATAAAATATAGGGGTACCCCACGTAATTTTTTTGGGGGGGTCCCCCTATTTTAATAGCCAGTAAAGGCTACACAGACAGCTGCGGGCTGATATTCATAGCAGGCTACAAATATTGGCCCCCAGCTGTCGGCTTTCCCCCTCTGGCGCAGAAAATTGCGCGGGAGCCCACACAGTTTTTTTTTAATTGAACGCTCATTAAGGCCTCTTTCACACTTGCGTCGGTATGGGTCCGTCGCTATGCGTCGGGCCGATGTACCGACACACGTTGTGAAATTTGTGCACAATGTGGGCAGCGGATGCAGTTTTTAAACGCATCTGCTGCCCATTCTGAAGTCCGGGGAGGAGGGTGCGGAGTTTCGGCCGCGCATGCGCAGTAGAAAATGGCCAACGCGACGTACAAAAAATGTTCACTTGAATGTTTTTTCGTGCAGACGGTCCGCCAAAACATGATGGATCTGTTGCACGACGGACGCGACATGTGGCCATCCATCGCGATCCATCGCTAATACAAGTCTATGGGTAAAAAACGCATCCTGTGAACACATTTGCAGGATCCGTTTTTTCCCAAAACGACGGATTGCGACGGATTGCTTAAAACACAAGTGTGAAAGTAACCTTTGAAACATCGGCCTTTCTATTATATATCTATGGATATATGTATCTATAGATATATTTATAGATGTATCTATCCATATATCTGGCTGCTTTCACACATCAGGTTTTTGCCGTCAGGCACAATCCGGCGAGTTTTGAAAAAAATGGATCCGGTTGAAAAAAACGAATCCGGCGCAAAAAAACAAATCCGGCAGGAAAAAACGGACCTGGTTAAAAAAAAACGGATCCGGTGGAAAAAACGGATCCGTTTTTTTCCACCGGATCCGTTTTTTTTCCCACCGGATCCGTTTTTTTACACCAGATCCGTTTTTTTCATGAATGTTTCCATTCAAATTATGCACATTTTCTGTTTATTTATTTATTTCCAAAAACTGCATCGAAACCTGCATCAAAACTGCACCAAAAACTGCATCAAAAACTGCATCAAAACCTGCATAAAAACTGCACCGAAAACCGCATCAAAACTGCACCAAAAACTGCATCAAAAACCGCACCAAAAACCTGCATCAAAATTGTACCAAAAACTGCATAAAAACAGCATAAAAAACCGCACAAAAACTTCATCAAAACCTGTATAAAAAACTGCACCAAAAACTGCATCAAAACTGCACCAAAAACTGCATCAAAAACCGCACCAAAAACTTGCATCCAAAACTGCACCAAAAACCTGCACCAAAACTGCATCAAAAGCAGCATAAAAAACCGCACCAAAAACTGCATCAAAACCTGCCTAAAAAAAACGCACCAAAAACTGCATCAAACTGCACCAAAAACTGGTGCAGTTTTGACGCAGTTTTTGGTGCGGTTTTTGATGCCGTTTTTGATGCCATTTTTGGTGCAGTTTTTGATGCAGGTTTTGATGCAGTTTTGGGAAATAAATAAACGGAAAATGTGCATGATTTGAATGGAAACATGCATGAAAAAATGGATTTGGAGGCCGGATTCATCATTTCACATCTCTGTTTCATCCGTTTTTTGCCGGATCCATCGCTGTGCGTTTTTTCGCCGGACAGAAAAGCTGTCCCTCTGTATGTGTTTTCCGTCTGGCGGAAACAGCTTTTTTGATGGATCCTGCAAAAAACGGATGAAATGTGTGGCCATCAGGCGCAATCCGGTGCTAATACAACTCTGACAAAAAAACGGATCCGGTGCAAAAAACAGATCCTGCAAATGTGCTTGCATGATGCGTTTTTTACACATAGACTTGTATTAGCGACGGATCGCGATGGATGGCCACACTTCGCGTCCATCGTGGGACACTCGTGGATATCTGCGGACAGGGAGTATATTTGTTGTTTGTTATTTTAATCTTTTTTTACAGATGACACTGGCTTCGGGGAACAAAGTGACAAGTAATGGTAAGTATGTAATCTATCTTTAATGTACTATATGTCTGTATGCATGCATTGTATGTAATATATGAATGTATTGTATGTAGTATGTATGTAGTATGCATGTATGTATGTAGTATGTAGGTAGTATGTATGTATGTATGTATGTATGTAGTATACATGTAGCATGTATGTATGTAGTATGTATGTAGTATGTAGTATGTATGCAGTATATATGGATGTAGTATTTATGTAGTATGTACATAGTATGTATGTAGTATGTAGTATGTATGTAGTATGTATGTATGTAGTATGTATGTAGTATGTTGTATGTAGTATGTATGTATGTAGTATGTATGTAGTATGTATGTGGTATGTATGTAGTATGTATGTAGTATGTATTTAGTATGTATGTAATATGTATGTAGTATGTATGTTTGTTTTTTTTTACATTCAACACATTAGCCGGATGATGGGACTACTACTGTCCCATCATTGGCTAATGTGTCAATCACTGTCACTGTAGCAGGAATCGTCCGATGGGACTTGTCTTCCCATCGGACGATGCCTGCACACACGCACAGAGCCCCGGCAGCCCGCACAGAGCCCCGGCTGCCCACACAGAGCCCCGGCAAGCCTGCACAGAGCCCCAGCAGGCACGCACAGAGCCCCGGCAGCCCGCACAGAGCCCCGGCTGCCCACACAGAGCCCCGGCAAGCCTGCACAGAGCCCCAGCAGGCACGCACAGAGCACCGGCAGACCCGCACAGAGCCCTGGCAGGCCCGCACAGAGCACCGGCAGACCCGCACAGAGCCCCGGCAGGCACGCACAGAGCCCCGGCAGCCTGCACAGAGCCCTAGCAGCTACGCACAGAGCCCCGGCAGACCCGCACAGAGCCCAGGCAGACCCGCACAGAGCCCCGGCAGGCCGGCACAGACCCAGACCCCCGGCAGGCACGCACAGAGCACCCTCGGTCACGCACAGACCCTGCCACACACACACAGACTCCGCCCACGCACCACCCACACTCCTTTATAGTGCATGATTGCACTATAGGAACTTCCGATTCCGGTATCCGATATTGCAAAAGTATCGGAACTCGGTATCGGAATTCCGATACAGCGAATATCGTCCGATACCCGATATTTTCAGTATCGGAATGCTCAACACTACTGAGCATGTGACCCTTGACCTCCAATGAGAGATCTTACCCTGGGCATGCTCAGAAGAGGAAAAGTAAGACTTAGTCCCAAAGACGTCTTCTTGCCGCTGACCAGTACAGGCTACAATGGCAGAAGCTGGAAAGGCAGCAGTAACCCTTTGCACAGTGTCAGACTGACCGACACGCTGGGACCGACGCCTCCGCTGAGCAGGCTCCACTGCAGCAGGAGAAGAATGGGAGACCACAGCGGAGATAGCTCGAGATTCCCCCTGTGCAGAGGCAGGAACTCGACCCCTAACATTACCCCCCCCCTAGGGCCCCCCTCCTTGGACCTCGCTACACTTGAAGGCAGCAATGAACTGCGGAGTCTGAATGTGCTCAGCAGGCTCCCAGGACCTGTCCTCAGGACCATAACCCTCCCAAAGATGTCTGCTCGTCGCTGACCAGTACAGGCTACAATGGCAGAAGCTGGAAAGGCAGCAGTAACCCTTTGCACAGTGTCAGAGTGAGCGAGACATTGGAACCGATGCCTCCGCTGAGCAGGCTCCACTGTGGCAGGAGAAGAATGGGAGACAGCAGCGGAGATGGCTCAAGATTCCCCCTGTGTAGAGGCAGGAACTCGATCCCTAACATTGTGCGTGTCCATAAGTTGTCTGCTTCCTTTATATAATCTGATGTGTTCATCTTGACTATTGCACCTCCCTTGTTAGCGGGTTTGATGATGATTTCTTTGTTGGTTTTCAAAGACTGTATGGCCTTTCTCTCCTTGGCACTGATGTGGGATGCTTGTTTCCTGTTGGTGTCTATTAGTTATGAGCGGTACACTCGGCGAGCAGCAAGCATTTCCGGTTTTATTCGGAGGTAACGGTGTCTCCACCCAGTGTTTTTCGCAGACATTAGATATCCAATCACGGTGCAAGGATTGTCTGCCAGACCATGAAACTCCGCAGCCATCTTTGTTGTGGTCGTGCAGTGATTGGCTTGGCCGCACATTATCATCCCGAGTATAAGAGATCTGTTCCTGATTCAGCAAGAGTAGGGAGAGCTGGTGCCGAGATAGGGTCAGAATCGTGGCTTTTCGAGTTATTGTAGATCTGCAACTCTTAAATCTACAACTCCTCAGAAACCAAAAGTCCTTTTTAGGGCTAATTCGTGGGTCCCGATATTGCAACGATAGGTAGGCAGGGCACAGCATATCCACATCAGTGCAAGGCCTGCAGGCACTGTATGTGCGTCCATTGCTCCCACTGCTTTTCTCCCAAAGCTCCATAAATGTCTGCTGCTGTAGCTTCTAATCCTAGTTGGATTTTTTTCCAAAAATTCACCCCAAAAAAACAAAAATATACAGTCTGTTCTGTCAGACTGAGGCCCGTTGTAAAATCATAGTTTGACAGGCATACGTAGCATAGTTGTGTATGCTAGCCTTGTGACACTTTTTTTGTGTCTTTTAAATTCACCGAATCATATATCTGCATGCTCCAACTTTGGCCATTGTAGGCCAGTGGACCCCCTTTTTTGCTCTCTGATACTCTCATTCTATACAGCACTATTTTGTATATAAAAAAGGCCACATATTTGCCAGTGTGGTATTTCCGTGACAGCCCTCATATATCTGAGTGCTCCAAGTTTCGGCATTGTAGGCCGGTTTACCCCTGTTTTTGCTGTCTGATACTCTCATTCTATACAGCACTATTTAGCTTCCAAAATTATAAAAAAGGCCACATATTTGCCAGTGTGGTATTTCTGTGACAGCCCTCATATATCTGCTTGCTCCAAGTTTGGTCATTGTGGGCCGGAGGACCCCTTTTTTTGCTGTCTGACACTCTAATTCTATACAGCACTATTTTGCATATAAAAAAAGGCCACATATTTGCGAGTGTGGAATTTCCGTGATAGCCCTCATATGTCTGTGTGCTCCAAGTTTGGCCATTGTTGGCAGGTGGACCCTTTTTTGCTGTCTGATACACTATTTATATACAACACTATTTAGCTTCCAAAATTATAAAAAGGCCACATTTTTGCCAGTGTGGTATTTCCGTGACAGCCCTCATATATCTGCGTGCTCCAAGTTTAGTCATTGTAGGCTGGTGGACCCCTTTTTTTGCTATTTGATACTCTCATTCTATACAGTACTATTTGGCATTAAAAAGAAAACAGGCCACATTTTTTGCCAGTGTGGTATTTCCGTGACAGCCCTCATATATCAGCGTGTTCCAAGTTTTGTCATTGTAGCTCGGTTTACCAATTTTTTGCTGTCTGATACTCTAATTCTATACAGCACTATTTTGCATATTTAAAAACGACTGCATATTTGCCAGTATGGTATTTCCGTGACAGCCCTCATATATCTGCGTTTAGTCATTGTAGGCCGGTGGACCTTTTTTTTTGCTGTCTAATACTCTCATTCTATACAGCACTATTTAGCTTCCAAAATTATAGAAAGGCCACATATTTGCCATTGTGGTATTTCCGTGACAGCCCTCCCATATCTGATTGCTCTAAGTTTGGTCATTGTAGACCGGGGGACCCCTTTGTTTGTTGTCTCATACTCACATTCTATACAGCACTATTTTGCATATAAAAAAAGGCCACATATTTGCCAGTGTGGTATTTCGGTGACAGCCCTCATATATCTGCGTGCTCCAAGTTTAATCATTGTAGGCTGGTGGACCCCTATTTTTTGCTGTCAGATTTTTTTCCCCAATGTGGAGCTTACTCTTTGCCACATGAATTTTTTTTGCCTTCCTCTGGATCAACATGTTAGGGCATGTTAGGTTAGGCTATGGGTTGAACTAGATGGACTTAAAGTCTTCCTTCAACCTTAATAACTATGTAACTATGTCTGATACTCTTATTCTATACAGCACTATTTTGCATACATAAAAAAGGCCACATATTTTCCAGTGTAGTATTTCCGTGACAGCCCTCATATATCCGCTTGCTCCAAGTTTGGTCATTGTAGGCCCGTAGACCCCTTTTTTTGCTGTCTGATACTCTAATTCTATGCAGCATTATTTTGCATATTTAAAAAAAAAGACTACATATTTGCCAGTGTGGTATTTCCATGACAGCCCTCATATATCTGCGTGCTCCAAGTTTGGTCATTGAAGGCCGGTAGACGGCTTTTTTTGCTGTCAGATACTTTCATTCTATACAGCACTAATTTGCATTTTTTTAAAAACAGGCCACATTTTTGCCAGTGTGGAATTTTTGTGACAGCCCTAATATATCTGCATTCTCCAAGTTTGGTCATTGTAGGCTGGTGTAACAATTTTTATGCTGTCTGATATTCTAATTATATACAGCACTATTTTGCGTAAAAAAAAAAAAACAGGTTACATTTTTGCCAGTGTGGTATTTCCATGACAAACCTCATATATCTGCGTGCTCCAAATTAGTCATTGTAGGCCTGTGGACTGCTTTTTTTGCAGTCTGATACTCTCATTCTATACAGCACTATCTTGCATATTAAAAAAGGCCACATATTTGCCAGTGTGGCATCTCCGTAACAGCCCTGATATATCTGCGTTCTCCAAGTTTGGTCATTGTTAGCCAGGGGACCCCTTTTTCAGCTGTCTGATACTCTACTTCTATACAGCACTATTTAGCTTCCAAAATTATAAAAAGGCCACATATTTGCCAGTGTTGTATTTCTGTGACAGCCCTCATATATCTGCGTGCTCCAAGTTTGGTCATTGTAGGTCAGTGTACCCCTTTTTTTGCTGTCTGATATTCTCATTCTATACAGCACTATTTTGCATATAAAAAAAGGCCACATATTTGCCAGTGTGGTATTTCCGTGACACCCCTCATATATCTGCGTGCTTCAATTTTGGTTATAGTAGGCCGGTGGACCCCTTTTTTTGCTGTCTGATACTCTCATTCTAAAAAGCACTATTTAGCTTCCATAGTTATAGAAGGCCAAATATTTGCCAGTGTGGAATTTCCGTGACAGCCCTCATATTTCTGCGTGCTGCAAGTTTGGTCATTGTCGGCTGGTTTATGCTTTTTTTGCTGACTGATACTCTTATTCTATGCAGCACTATTTTTTATATAAAAAAAGCTAAATATTTGCCAGTGTGGTATTTCCATGACAGCCCTCATATATCTGCATGCTGAAAGTTTGGGCATTGTAGGCCGGTTTATTCCTTTTTTTGCTGTCTGATACTCTCATTCTATACAGCACTATTTTGCATATAAAAAAGGCTACATATTTGCCAGTGTAGTATTCCTGTGACAGCCCTCATATATCTGCGTTCTCCAAGATTGGGCATTTTAGGCCAGTGGACCCTTTTTTTTGCTGTCTGATACTCTAATTCTATACAGCATTATTTTGCAAATAAAATAAGGCCACACATTTGCCAGCGTGGTATTTCCGTGACAGCACTCATATATCTGCGTGCTCCTAATTTGGTCATTGTAGGCCGGTGGACCACGTTTTTTTCTGTCTTATTCTTATTATATACAGCATTATTTTGCATAAAAAAATAAAAAAACAGGCCACATTTTTGTCAGTGTCGTATTTCTATGACAGCCCTCATATATCTGCATGCCCCAAGTTTGGTCATTGTTGGCCGGTGGACCCCTTTTTTTGCTGTCTGATACTCTCATTCTATACAGCACTATTTTGCATTAAGAAAAAAACAGGCCACATTTTTGCCAGTGTGGTATTTCCGTGACAGCCCTCACATATCTGCGTGTTCCAAGTTTGGTCATTGTAGCTCGGTTTACCACTTTTTTTCTGTCTGATACTCTCATTCTATACAGCACTATTTTGCATAAAAAAAAAAAACAGGCCACATTTTTGCCAGTATGGTATTTCCGTGACAGCCCTCATACATCTGCATGCTCCAAGTTTGGTCATTGTAGGATGGTGGACCTCTTTTTTTGCTGTCTAATACTCTCATTCTATACAGCACTTTTTAACTTCCAAAATTATAGAAAGGCCACATATTAGCCAGTGTGGCATTTCCGTAACAGCCCTCATATATATGCATGCTCCAAGTTTGGTCATTGTAGGCAGGTTTACTACTTTTTTTTGCTGTCTGATACTCTAATTCTATACAGCACTATTTTGCATATTTAAAAAAAAAGACCGCATATTTGCCAGCGTGGTATTTCCATAAAAGCCCTCATATATCTGCGTGCTCCAAGTTTGGTCATTGTAGGCCGGTGGACCTCTTTTTTTTTTTGCTGTCTAATACTCTCATTCTATACAGCACTATTCAGCTTCCAAAATTATAGAAAGGCCAAATATTTGCCAGTGTGGTATTTCCGTGACAGCCCTTATATATCTGCGCGCTCCAAGTTTGGTCATTGTAGGCTGGTGGACCCCTTTTTTGCTGTCTGATACTCTCATTATGTACAGCACTATTTTGCACATAATAAAGGCCACATATTTACCAGTGTGGTGTTTCTCTTACAGCCCTCATATATCTGCGTGCTCCAAGTTTGGTCATTGTAGGCCGGTGGACCACTTTTTTTGCTGTCTGTTATTCTAATAATAAACAGCAGTATTTCACATTTTTTAAAAAAGAAACAGGCCACATTTTTCTCAGTGTGGTATTTCCGTGACAGTCATCATATATCTGAGTAAGTAGATAAACGTGTGCACAGCTTATGGAGTGTCGTGCCCAGGAAGGTTCCAACACCTTAGTAATATGTAATGAAACCTGGCAATCAACTTGTATGTGAAAGCGGTTTTTATTTTCCAGCAACAAAACGTTTCGGTCATTAATCTGACCTTCATCAGTTACTGTGAGTATAAACAAACAAAAAAGGGCAAAATGTACAAAGGAACAAACAAAAACAATATATAACCTAAATTAAGTATTTACAAAACTGAACTTTCAGCATAAAGATGGCATGACAGTGTATGGAAATCGGTATACAATTAATATAGAGCAAGTGCAAAAAACCATAAGGATGGTACATAAAACCGTATGGAAACAACCAATCATGGCACAGTACAATAGGTGTGCAGTGGCTGAGTAGTAAAGGGAAGGAAAACATACCGTATAGTGAGTAATGTCTATGGTGGGTTTATGCTCCTGTGAGCAAAAAAAGGGGGTGATTGCCGGGAAGGTGGTGGCGTGTTTCTCAGGGAGTGTCCAACAGAGCAGAGGTTGCGAACAGTCTCTGTGGGCGTGTGCAGAGAGGGGCGGTATGATGGGGTGGAGTGTGACGTCACTGCTATGGCGGTGCGTTCCAAGGCCCATAGCTTGCGTATCACCGCTATGGCAGTGCGCTACAATGCCCCTAGTGTGTCACGGCTCGTGTTTATTTATGGATGATGGTGTCAGATATAGAAAAAGAGCCTATGAAAGGGGGGCTGAATAGAACATGCGGTGATAAGCTATGTAAGATAGCTTTTAGTCTCTGTAAAGAGAATAAACAGGCAGATACATAATAACTAGTGTTGAGCATTCCGATACCGCAAGTATCGGGTATCGGCCGATATTTGCTGTATCGGAATTCCAATACCGAGTTCCGATATTTTTGCGATATCCGGAATCAGGATCAGGATGCATATTCATGTGTAAAATAAAGAATAAAAATAAAAAATAGGGATATACTCACCCTCGGACGTGCCCTGATTGTAACCGCTGCAACCGGCAGCCTCCGTTCCTAAGAATGAGCGAGTGAAGGACCTGCGATGACGTCGCGGTCTTGTGATTGGTCGCGTAACCGCTCACGTGACCGCTCACGTGACCGTGATGTCATCGAAGGTCCTTCTCGCTCATTCTTAGGAACGGAGGCTGCCGGTTGCAGCGGTTACAACCAGGGCCCGTCCGAGGGTGAGTATATCCCTATTTTTTATTTGTATTCTTTATTTTACACATGAACATGGATCCCAGGGCCTGAAGGAGAGTTTCCTCTCCTTCAGACCCTGGGAACCATCCAGGATACCTTCCGATATTTGTGTCCCATTGACTTGTATTGGTATCGGGTATCGGCGATATCCGATATTTTTCGGATATCGGCCGATACAATACGATACCAATACTTTCAAATATCGGAAGGTATCGCTCAACACTAATAATAACACAAAGTACATGCAGGTGGATTGAAGTGCGCCAGCCAAAGTAGTGAGTGCCAGTGAGAAGTTTGAATCCAGGAATCAATATAGGCGACTCTAAAAAAATAGAAGATGGGCAGTTAGACATCAAATATTATGACATACGAATATACCACATTTGCTTATACAAAGGCCAACAGATCATATTCCCTGTTTAACCCTTTAGGGGCCAAGGTCTCCAGGGTATGTATCCAAAATAAGCTTCTCATTTTTTTAAAAGTGTAATCCTATCTGCACCACGTCTCTGTGGGGGAACCGAGTCGATGACCTGATATTTTAGCTGTGAGATAGAGTGTCCTTGTGTAGAGAAATGATGAGGAATTGGTAGGAGCAAGTTATTGCAGCGGATGGTGGATTTGTGCTTGGAAATCCTCTCGCGTATGGACTGCGTGGTTTCACCAATATACAATAATTGACAAGGACACTTAATTAGATACACGATGAAGGATGAGTCGCATGTGTAATAGTCTTTAATCCCAAAGCTCTTGCCTGTGTGGGGGTGCTGAAAAGTGCCACCCTTCTGCACGTTCCCACATTGCGCACAATGTAGACATGGGAACGTGCCCATTCTGGGTTGTGCTAAAAATCTCGACTTTTTGATTTGTGTAGGGCCAAAATCTGCCCTTACCAAACTATTCCTGAGATTTTGTGGTCTCTTATAACACGGAAGAAAAGGAAGTTTGAACTCCGGGACGTTGGGGTATGCTGTGGAGAGTAAAGGCCAATGTTTCCTGATGTGCTTGTGTAGGATGGAGGTGAACGGATGGTAGATGTGTACAAATGGAATGTGTCTACCTTGATCTCTGGCTTGTGTGTGGGAAGGAGGATTCCTTTGATTGTCTAGGACATCAGAGGGGTAACCGCGACGTCGAAACTCAGTCGTCATTTCCTGAGTGCGTTGATCCCGTAAGCTATTGTCAGTGACAATGCATTGTATGCGCTGGTACTGTGATCTAGGTATGGAGCGTTTTACAGCAGGAGGGTGAAAACTCTGATAATGTAAAATGCTGTTCCGATCAGTAGGTTTTGTGTGGAGATCAGTGGTTAGATATCCATTTTTGTCTTTCAAAACCACTGTGTCCAGAAAACTCACTGATTGACTATCGTGGGTCATGGTGAACTGTATGCCTGGCCATGCCCTGTTTAGGAAAGAAAAGAATGTCTCCAAGGATTCCAACGTGACCCCCCATAGGCAAAAAACATCATCTATGTAGGGCGTCCAATATAGGACGTGGGCCTCAAAAAGAGGGTGTTTATAGATGGCTGATTCTTCAAAGTGGGTCATATAGGCCTTTGCATAAGGGGGCGCAACGTTGGAACCCATGGCGGTCCCACGGGTCTGTAGGTAGAACTGGCGTGGAGGCCAGATCTGACATGTCCGCACAGGACCTGATCGGCCTTCACCTACGCTTGTCCTTCCTGGCACCAAAGGAGTGATTCTGAAAATGTCTCCAGGTACAGCTTGCATGTCATAGTATAGTAATGGTGTCTTTCTTTTTATGCACTTTTTATACATCTAGGAGGCCGTAATGGCACAACGTTAATAAAATACGTAGCGTAGGACTGCCCCATTATGAGATTGCCGTGAAGTGGCGGGGTAGCTCAAAGAATTGATCAATTATTTGCTAAATGTCTCATATTTGAACTACAGTTAGAATTCAGTAGGTGCATGTGCACCATTTGTATTGCGTTCCTACCATTAGCAGTGCTGGCTTCTCCTTTTTTTTTCTTTTACATTGGTAAGTGGCTGACCACCACTGTTGCCGCGCACGCTGGGTTACGTACGCCATTCTTTCTGTGTTCTCTGTGATTGATAGGCTGCTGTTCACACACACAGCAGCCCTGCCCTGCCTCAGGCTATAGTTAATTTTGCAGCTGTGTCTGAACCTGTCTCACCCTTTAACCTTGGTGCTGGTTTGGAGGCATGGAGGCCAGATCTGACATGTCCGCACAGGACCTGATTGGCCTTCACCTACGCTTGTCCTTCCTGGCACCAAGGGAGTGATTCTGAAAATGTCTCCAGGTACAGCTTGCATGTCATAGTATAGTAATGGTGTCTTTCTTTTTAGGCTCTTTTTATACATCTAGGAGGCCGTAATGGCACAACGTTAATAAAATACGTAGCGTAGGACTGCCCCATTATGAGATTGCCGTGAAGTGGCGGGGTAGCTCAAAGAATTGATCAATTATTTGCTAAATGTCTCATATTTGAACTACAGTTAGAATTCAGTAGGTGCATGTGCACCATTTGTATTGCGTTCTGACCATTAGCAGTGCTGGCTTCTGCTTTTTTTTTTCTTTTACATTGGTAAGTGGCTGACCACCACTGTTGCCGCGCACGCTGGGTTACGTACGCCATTCTTTCTGTGTTCTCTGTGATTGATAGGCTGCTGTTCACACACACAGCAGCCCTGCCCTGCCTCAGGCTATAGTTAATTTTGCAGCTGTGTCTGAACCTGTCTCACCCTTTAACTTTGGTGCTGGTTTGGAGGCCAGATCTGACATGTCCGCACAGGACCTGATCGGCCTTCACCTACGCTTGTCCTTCCTGGCACCAAGGGAGTGATTCTGAAAATGTCTCCAGGTACAGCTTGCATGTCATAGTATAGTAATGGTGTCTTTCTTTTTAGGCTCTTTTTATACATCTAGGAGGCCGTAATGGCACAACGTTAATAAAATATGTAGCGTAGGACTGCCCCATTATGAGATTGCCGTGAAGTGGCGGGGTAGCTCAAAGAATTGATCAATTATTTGCTAAATGTCTCATATTTGAACTACAGTTAGAATTCAGTAGGTGCATGTGCACCATTTGTATTGCGTTCTGACCATTAGCAGTGCTGGCTTCTCCTTTTTTTTTTCTTGTAGGTAGAACTGATCCTGAAAAAGAAAATAATTATTGAACAAAATTAGAGAGAGGAGGTCCACACACAAGTTAATTGCATTGGTGTGCAAGCCAGCTGTCGTAAGGAGGTGATACCCTCTACATGGGGGATCAAGGTGTAGAGGTCGTTTACATCCATTGTGACCAAAATGGTATGGGGTGGTATTGTTCCAATGGATCGGATCTTATTGAGGAATGCCCCTGTGTCCAATAGAAAATATGGTGTCTCTTTGATTAAAGGTGTAAGGATCTTTTCGAGAAAGATAGAAATCGGTGACAGGATGGACTCAGTGGAGGCCACTATGGGTCTCCCTGGGGAGCTTTGTAGATTCTTATGAATCTTTGGCAAAGTGTAAAAGACTGGTGTAATGGGGCTCCGCTTGGTTAAGAATGCCATGGTTTTGGAATCCAAAATTCCCATTGTCGAGTATTTCTTTAGTATGGACTCTATTTTCGCCCTGATGTCACTGACGGGGTCCCTAGTGAGTTTAGTATAAATAGATTAGTTTTGAAGTTGTCGGATGAGTTCTGACAAATAATGGGACTTATCCATGACTACCAAAGCCCGTCCTTTGTCAGCTGGTTTTATTATTAAACTCCCATCTTCCCGAAGGGAAGTTTGGTCATTGTAGGCCGGTGGACCCCTTTTTTTGTTGTCTCATACTCTCATTCTATATAGCACTATTTTGCATATAAAAAAGGCGACATATTTTCCAGTGTGGTATTTCGGTGACAGCCCTCATATATCGCCGTGCTCCAAGTTTGGTCATTGTAGGCCGGTGGACCCCTTTTTTTGCTGTCTGATACTCTCATTCTATACAGCACTATTTTGCATACATAAAAAAGGCCACATATTTGAGAGTGTAGTATTTCCGTGGCAGCCCTCATATATCTGCGTGCTCCAAGTTTGGTCATTGTAGGCCGGTGGACCTCTTTTTTTTTGCTGTCTGATACTCTCATTCTATACAGCACAATTTTGCATATAAAAAAAGGCCACATATTTGCCAGTGTAGTATTTCTGTGACAGCTCTCGGATATCTGCGTGCTCCAAGATTGGTCATTTTAGGCCGGTGGACCCCTTTTTTTTGCTGTGTGATACTCTAATTCTATTCAGCACTATTTTGCATTTTTTTTTTTAAACAGGCCACATTTTTGCTAGTGTGGTATTTTCTTGACAGCCCTCATATATCTGCATGCTCCAAGTTTGGTCATTGTAGGCCGGTGGACCTCTTTTTTTGCTGTCTAATACTCACATTCTACACAGCACTATTTAGTTTCCAAAATTATAGGAAGGCCACATATTTGCCAGTGTGGTACTTCCATGACAGCTCTCATATATCTGCCTGCTCCAAGTTTGGTTATTGTAGGCCGGTGTAACAATTTTTTTTGCTTTTTACTGTCTGTTATTCTAATTATATACAGCACTATTTTGCATTTTAAAAAAAAAACAGTCCACATTTTTGCCAGTGAGGTATTTCCATGACAGATCTCGTATATCTGCGTGCTCCAAGTTTGGGCATAGTAGGCCGGTTTTCTCCTTTTTTTTGCTGTCTGATACTCTAATTCTATACAGCACTATTTTGCATATTAAAAAAGGCTACATATTTGCCACTGTGGTATTTCCATGACAGCCCTCATGTATCTGTGTTCTCCAAATTTGGTCATTGTTTGCCGGTGGACCCCTTTTATTTTGCTGTCTGATGCACTAATTCTATACAGTACTATTTAGCTTCCAAAATTATAGAAAGGCCAGATATTTGCCAGTGTGGTATTTCCTTGACAGCTCTCATATATCTGCGTGCTCCAGGTTTGGTCATTGTAGGCCGGTGGACCCTTTTTTTGCTGTCTGATACTCTCATTCTATACAGCACTATTTTGCATAAAAAAGGCCACATATTTGCCAGTGTGGTATTTCCGTGACAGCCCTGATATATCTGCATTGTCCAAGTTTGGCCATTGTTGGCCGGTGGACCCCTTTTTCTGCTGTCTGATACTCTACTTCTATACAGCACTATCTAGCGTCCAAAATTATAAAAAGGCCACATATTTGCCAGTGTGGTATTTCCGTGACAACCCTCATATATCTGCGTGCTCCAAGTTTGGCCATTGTAGGCCGTTGGACCACTTTTTTTGCTGTCTGTTATTATAATATTAAACAGCAGTATTTCGCATTTAAAAAAAAAAAAACAGGCCACATTGTTCTCAGTGTGGTAGTTCTGTGACAGTCATCATATACTGCATCTGCGTGCTCCAAGTTTGGTCATTGTAGGCCGGTGGACCCCTTTTTTTGCTGGCTCATTCTCGCATTCTATACAGCACTATTTTGCATATAAAAAAAGGCCACATATTTGCCTGTGTGGTATTTCCATGACAGCCCTCATATATCTGCATGCTCCAAGTTTGGTCATTGTAGGCCGGTGGCCCCCTTTTTTTTTGCTGCCTGATACTCTCATTCTATACAGCACTATTTTACATAAAAAAAAAAAACAGGCCACATTTTTGCCAGTGTGGTATTTCTGTGACAGTGCTCATATATCTGTGTGCTCCAAGTTTGGTCATTATAGGCTGGTGGATCACTTTTTTTGGTTGTCTGATACTCTCATTCTGTACAGCACTATTCAGCTTCCAAAATTATAGAAAGGCCACATATTTGCCAGTGTGGCATTTCCGTGACAGCCCTCATATAACTGCGTGCTCCAAGTTTGGTCATTGTAGGCCGGTGGACCTCTTTTTTTGCTGTCTAAAACTCTCATTCTATACAGCACTATTTAGCTTCCAAAATTATAGAAAGGCCACATATTTGCCAGTGTGGTGTTTCTATTACAGGCTTCATATGTCTACGTGCTCCTAGTATGGTCATTGTAGGCCGGTGGACCACTTTTTTTGCTGTCTGTTATTCTAATAATAAACAGCAGTATTTCACATTTTTTAAAAAAGAAACAGGCCACATTTTTCTCAGTGTGGTATTTCCGTGACAATCATCATATATCTGCGTGCTCCAAGTTTGGTCATTGTAGGCCGGTGGACCCCTTTTTTTGCTGTCTCATACTCTCATTCTATACAGAACTATTTTGCATATATAAAAAAGGCCACATATTTGCCAGTGTAGTATTTTATCCACGTGCTCCAAGTTTGGTCATTGTAGGCCGGTGGACCGCTTTTTTTGCTGTCTGATACTCTCATTCTATACAGCACTAATTTGCATTTTTTTTTAAAAACAGGCCACATTTTTGCCAGTGTGGAATTTTCGTGACAGCCCTAATATATCTGCATTCTCCAAGTTTGGTCATTTTAGGCTGGTGTAACAATTTTTTTTGCTGTCTGTTATTCTAATTATATACAGCACTATTTTGCATAAGAAAAAAACAGGTCACATTTTTGCCAGTGTGGTATTTCCATGACAGCCCTCATGTATCTGCGTGCTCCAAGTCTGGTCGTTGTTGGCCGGAGGACCCCTTTTTCTGCCGTCTGATACTCTACTTCTATACAGCACTATTTAGCTTCCAAAAATATAAAAAGGCCACATATTTGCCAGTGTGGTATTTCTGTGACAGACCTCATATATCTGCGTGCTCCAAGTTTGGTCATTGTAGGCCGGTGGACCCGTTTTTTTGCTGTCTAATACTCTCATTCTTTACAGCACTATTTTGCATATAAAAAAGGCCACATATTTGCCAGTGTGCTATTTCCGTGACAGCCCTCATATATCTGCGTGCTTCAATTTTGGTTATTGTAGGCCGGTGTACTCCTTTTTTTGCTGTCTAATACTCTCATTCTTTACAGCATTATTTTGCATTTTAAGAAAAAAAAACAGGCCACATTTTTGTTAGTGTGGTATTTCCGTGACAACCCTCATATATCTGCGTGCTCCAAGTTTGGTAATTGTAGGCCGGTGGACCCTTTTTTCTGCTGTCTGATACTCTCATTCTATACAGCACTATTTAGCTTCCAAAATTATAGAAGGCCAAATATTTGCCAGTGTGGTATTTCGTGACAGCCCTCATTGTTGTGAACTCTATTTTTGGGCTCCCTCTAGTGGTCACAAGCGGTACTGTGTAGTGTTGTCTTTCTGCAGGTTGCAGCATCAGCTGGTTCGTTATCCTTGGTTGGTTTCCTATTTAGCCCACCTGGATACTCAGTTCCTTGCCTGCTAT
This sequence comes from Ranitomeya variabilis, assembly GCF_051348905.1. Lineage (NCBI taxonomy): Eukaryota > Metazoa > Chordata > Amphibia > Anura > Dendrobatidae > Ranitomeya > Ranitomeya variabilis. Next base: position 353,332,831 of record NC_135235.1, read on the forward strand.
CAATGTATTCAGTGCTCTTCAGATTCCTTGTGTCTACCTTGCTCCCAGTCTCTCCAAGACAATCTAAGTTGTTGTTTGATCATTTTTTGATTATCAGTGTTCATTATGTTTTTAGTCCAGCTCGCTAAAATGTGATTTCCTTGCTTGCTGGTTGCTCTAGGGGACTGAGTTTCTCCCCCCACACCGTTAGTTGGTGTGGGGGTTCTTGAAATCTCAGAGTGGATATTTTGTAAGGGTTTTTTACTGACCGCATAGATTCCCTTTTCTATTTTCTGCTATCTAGAATTAGTGGGCCTCATTTGCTGAATCTGCTTTCACCCCTGTGCATGTGCCTTCCTCTTACCTCACCGTTATTATTTGTTGGGGGCTTCTATATCTTTGGGGATTATTTCTCTGGAGGCAAGAGAGGTCTTTCTTTCTCTCTAGGGGTAGTTAGTTCCTCAGGCTGGCTCGAGACATCTAGGATTTTTAGGCACGTTCACCGGCTACTTCTAGTGTGTTTGGATATGTTCAGATTTGCGGTCAGTCCAGTTTGCCACCACCCTAGAGCTTGTCTTATGTTTGTTACTTAGCTGGAGTAATTTGTGATCCTCAACCACTAAGGATCATAACACCTCATATATCTGCGTGCTGCAAGTTTGGGCATTGTAGGCTGGTTTATGCTTTTTTTGCTGTCTGATACTCTCATTCTATACAGCACTATTTTGCATATAAAAAAAGACTAAATATTTGCCAGTGTGGTATTTCCGTGACAGCCCTCATATATCTGCGTGCTGCAAGTTTGGGCATTGTAGGCCGATTTATTCCTTTTTTTGCTGTCTGATACTGTAATTGTATACAGCACTATTTTGCATATAAAAAAAGGCTAAATATTTGCCAGTGTGGTATTTCCATGACAGCCCTCATATATCTGCGTGCTGCAAGTTTGGGCATTGTAGGCGGGTTTATGCTTTTTTTTGCTGTCTGATACTCTCATTCTATACAGCACTATTTTGCATATAAAAAAAGGCTACATATTTGCCAGTGTGGTATTTCTGTGACAGCTCTCATATATCTACGTGCTCCTAGTTTGGTCATTGTAGGCCGGTGGACCACTTTTTTTTCTGTCTAGTATTCTTATTATATACAGCATTATTTTGCATTAAAAAAATAAAAAAACGGGCCACATTTTTGTCAGTGTCGTTTTTCTATGACAGTCCTCATATACCTGCATTCTCCAAGGTTGGTCATTGTTGGCCGGTGGACCCCTTTTTTTGCTGTCTGATACTCTAATTCTATGCAGCACTATTTTACATATAAAGAAAAAGGCCACATATTAGCCAGTGTGGTATTTCCGTGACAGCCCTCATATATCTGCGTCCTCCAAGTTTCGTCATTGTAGGCTGTTGTACGACTTTATTTGCTGCCTGACACTCTAATTCTATACAGCACTATTTTGTATATTACAAAAAGGCCACATATTTGCCAGTGTGGTATTTCCGTGACAGCCCTCATATATCTGTATGCTCCAAGTTTGGTAATTGTAGGTCGGTGGACCCATTTTTTGCTGTCTGATTCTCTTATTCTATGCAGCACTATTTTGCATATAAAAAAGGCCACATATTTGCCAGTGTAGTGTTTCTTTGACAACCCTCATATATCTGCGTGCTCCAAGTTTGGGCATTGTAGGCCGTTTAACCCTTTTTTGCTGTCTGATACTCTAATTCTATACAGCATTATTTTGCATATAAAAAAGGCCACATATTTGCTAGTGTGGTTTTCCATAACAGCCCTCATATATCTGCGTGCTCCAAATTTTTTCATTGTAGACCACTTTTTTTGCTGTCTGTTATTTTAATTATATGCAGCACTATTTTGCATTTTAATAAAAAAAACAGGCCACATTTTTGCCAGTTTGTTATTTACGTGACAGCTCTCATATGTCTGCGTGCTCCAAGTTTGGGCATTGTAGGCCAGTGGACCTGTTTTTTTGCTTTCTGATACTCTGATTCTGTACAGCACTATTTTACATATTAACCCCTTAACGACCGCCGATACGCCTTTTAACGGCGGCCGCTAAGGGTACTTAAACCACAGCGCCGTTAATTAACGGCGCTGTGGAAAAAGTGAATAGCGCCCCCCAGAGTCGGATTTTCTCTGGGGTCTCGGTTGCCGAGGGTAGCCGAGACCCCAGAGAACATGATTCGGGGGGGTTTTACCGACCCCCGAGTTGCGATCGCCGGTAATTAACCGTTTACCGGCGGTCGCAACAAAAAAAAAAAAACCGCGATTTGCCATTTAATTTCTCTGTCCTCCGATGTGATCGTACATCGGAGGACAGAGAAATAGGGTCCCCGATAGCCCCCCAATACTCACCTATCTCCCCCGGTGCTCCTCGTGGCTCCCGATGGGCACCGCCATCTTTTTTCCAGGGAAAAAATGGCAGGCGCACGCGCAGTGCGCCCGCCGCCCGGCACCCGGAAGATCTTTGGGGTCTCGGCTGCCGGGGGTAGCCGAGACCCCAAAGAACATGATCGGGGTCGGTTTGCACCGACCCCTGTTTTGCGATCGCCGGTAATTAACAGTTTACCGGCGACCGCAAAAAAAAAAGCGATCTGTAATTCTCTGTCCTCTGACCGGCAGGAGAGACGAGTTGGGGCTAAAATTAGGGTTAGGGTTAGAGTTAGGGTTAGGGCTAGGGTTAGGGCTAGGGTTAGGGTTAGGGTTAGGGTTAGGGCTAGGGTTAGGGTTAAGGTTAGGCTACTTTCACACTAGCGTTTTTTGGCTTTCGTCGCAATGCGTCGTTGGAGAAAAAACGCATCCTGCAAAAGTGCTTGCAGGATGCGTTTTTTCTCCATTGGCTTGCATTAGCGACGCATTGCGATGGATTGCCACACGTCGCATCTGTCGTGCGACGGATGCGTCGTGCTTTGGCGGACCGTTGGCACAAAAAAAGCTACATGTAACTTTTTTGTGCTACGTTTCCACCATTTCCGACCGCGCATGCGCGGCCGGAACTCCGCCCCCGCCTCCCCGCACCTCACAATGGGGCAGCGGATGCGTTGAAAAAACAGCATCCGCTGCACCCGTTGTGCGGCGCTTACAACGCTAGCGTCGGTACGTCGGCCCAACACACTGCGATGGGCCGAGTACGACGCTAGTGTGAAAGTAGCCTTAGGCTTCTTTCACACTTGCGTCGGTACGGGGCGGTCGCAATGCGTCGGCCCGACGTACCGACGCACGTTGTGAAAATTGTGCACAACGTGGGCAGCGGATGCAGTTTTTCAACGCATCTGCTGCCCAGTCTATGTCCTGGGGAGGAGGGGGAAGAGTTACGGCCACGCATGCAAGAAAATGGCGGACGCGACGTACAAAAAAAAGGTTACATTGAACTTTTTTTGTGACGACAGGGCTAAAGTTATGGTTAGGGTTTGGGCTAAAGTTAGGGTTAGGGTTGGGGCTAAAGTTAGGGTTAGAGTTGGGATTAGGGTTAGGGTTTGGATTAGGGTTGGGATTAGGTTACATTTGGGATTAGGGTTGGAATTAGGGTTACGTTTGGGATTAGGGTTGGGATTAGGGTTAGGGTTGGGATTAGGGTTGGGATTAGGGTTAGGGGTGTGTTGGATTTAGCGTTTTGATTAGGGTTATGGCTAGGGTTGAGATTAGGGCTGTTTTGGGGTTAGGGTTGTGATTATCGTTAGGGTTGTGATTAGGATTATGGATCGGGTTGAGATTAGGGTTAGGGGTGTGTTGGAGTTAGGGTTGGAGTTATAATTTGGGGGTTTCCACTGTTTAGGTACATCAGGGGGTCTCCAAACACGACAGCCAATTTTGCGCTAAAAAAGTCAAATGGTGCTCCCTCCCTTCTGAGCTCTGCCGTGCGCCCAAACAGTGGTTTACCCCCACATATGGGGCATCAGCGTACTTGGGATAAATTGGACAACAACTTTTGGGGTCCAATTTCTCTTGTTACCCTTGTGAAAATAAAAACTTGGGGGCTAAAAATCTTTTTTGTGGGAAAAAAAAATATTTTTTTATTTTCGCTACTCTGCATTATAAACTTCTGTGAAGCACTTGAGCATTCAAAGTTCTCACCACATATCTAGATAAGTTCCTTAGGGGGTCTAGTTTCCAAAATTTGGTCACTTGTGGGGGGTTTCTACTGTTTAGGTACATCAGGGGCTCTGCAAACACAACATAACACCCACAGACAATTCTATCAAAGTCTGAATTCCAAAATGGCGCTCCTTCTCTTCCGAGCTCTGCCGTGTGCCAAAACAGTGGTTTACCCCCACATATTGGGTACCAGCATACTCAGGACAAATTGGAGAACAAACATTGGCATCCAATTTTTCTTGTTACCCTTGTGAAAATAAAAACTTGGGGGCTAAAAAATCTTTTTTGTGGAAAAAAAAAATATTTTCTATTTTCACTACTCTGCATTATAAACTTCTGTGAAGCACTTGGGCATTCAAAGTTCTCACCACATATCTAGATAAGTTCCTTAAGGGGTCTAGTTTCCAAAATTTGGTCACTTGTGGGGGGTTTCTACTGTTTAGGTACATCAGTGGCTCTGCAAACGCAACATAACGCCCGCAGACCATTCTATCAAAGCCTGCATTTCAAAATGGCGCTCCTTCCCTTCCGAGCTCTGCCGTGCGCCCAAACAGTGGTTTACCCCCACATATTGGGTACCAGCATACTCAGGACAAATTGGACAACAACTTTTGGGGTCCAAATTCTCTTGTTACCCTTGTGAAAATATAAATTTGGGGGCTAAAAAAATCTTTTTTGTGGGAAAATTTTTTTTTTTATTTTCACTACTCTGCATTATAAACTTCTGTGAAGCACTTGGGCATTAAAAGTTCTCACCACATATCTAGCTAAGTTCCTTGGGGGGTCTATTTTCCAAAATGGGGTCACTTGTTGGGGGTTTCTACTGTTTAGGTACATTAGGGGTCTGCAAACATAACATAACGCCCGCAGACAATTCTATCAAAGTCTGCATTCCAAAATGGCGCTCCTTCCCTTCCGAGCTCTGCCGTGCGCCCAAACAGTGGTTTACCCCCACATATGGGGTACCAGCATACTCAGGACAAATTGGACAACAACTTTTGTGGTCCAATTTCTCTTGTTACCCTTGTGAAAATAAAAACTTGGGGGATAAAAAATCTTTATTGTTAAAAAAAATATATTTTTTATTTTCACGACTCTGCATTATAAACTTCTGTGATGCACTTGGGCATTGAAAGTTCTCACTACACATCTAGATAAATTCCATGGGGGGTCTAGTTTCCAAAATGGGGTCTTTTTGGGGGGTTTCTACTGTTTAGGCACATCAGGGTCTCTCCAAACGCGACATGGCGTCCGATCTCAATTCCAGTCAATTTTGCATTGAAAAGTCAAATGGCGCTCCTTTGCTTCCGAGCTCAGCCATGCGCCCAAACAGTGGTTTACCCCACACATATGGGGTGTCAGCGTACTCAAGACAAATTGTACAACAACTTCTGGGGTCCATTTTCTCCTGTTACCCTTGGTAAAATAAAAATTTGGAGGCAAAAAGATAATTTTTGTAGAAAAAATGCGATTTTTTTATTTTCACGGCTCTACGTTATAAACTTCTGTGAAGCACCTGGGGGTTTAAAGTGCTCACCACACATCTAGATAAGTTCCTTAAGGGGTCTAGTTTCCAAAATGGTGTCATTTGTGGGGGGTCTCCACTGTTTAGGCACATCAGCGACTCTCCAAACGTGACATGGCGTCCGATCTCAATTCCAGCCAATTCTACATTGAAAAAGTAAAACGACACTCCTTCTCTTCCAAGCTCTGCGGTGCGCCCAAACAGTGGTTTACCCCCACATATGGGGTATCGGCATACTCAGGAAAAATTGCACAACAAAATTTGTGGTTAAATTTCTGTTTTTACACTTGTGAAAATTAAAAAAAATGGCTCTGAAGTAAAATGTTTGCAAAAATAAGTTAAATGTTAATTTTTTTCTTCCACATTGTTTCAGTTCCTGTGAAGTACGTAAAGGGTTAATAAACTTCTTGAATGTGGTTTTGAGCAGCTTGAGGGATGCAGTTTTTAGAATGGTGTCACACTTGGTTATTTTCTATCATATAGACCCCTCAAAATGACTTCAAAGGTGATGTGGTCCCTAAAAAGAACATGGTGTTGTAAAAATGAGAAATTGCTGGTCAATTTTAACCCTTATAACTCCCTAACAAAAAAAAAAAATGTTTTCCAAAATTGTGCTGATGTAAAGTAGACATGTGGGAAATGTTATTTATGAACTATTTTTTGTGACATATCTCTCTGATTTAAGGGCATAAAAATACAAAGTTTGAAAATTGCAAAATTTTAAAAATTTTCGCCATATTTCCATTTTTTCATAAATAATCGCAAGTAATATCGAAGAAATGTTACCACTAACTTGAAGTACAATATGTCACGAAAAAACAGTCTCAGAATCAGCGGGATCCGATAAAGCGTTTTCAGAGTTATAACCTCTTAAAATGACACTGGTCAGAATTGTAAAAATTGGCTCTGTCATTAAGTACCAAATTGGCTCTGTCACTAAGGGGTTAAAAAAGGCCACATATTTGCCAGTGTGGTATTTCAGCGACAGCCCTCATATACAGTATCTGCGTGCTCCAAGTTTGGTCATTGTAGGTCGGTGGACCCATTTTTTGCTGTCTGATACTCTAATTCTATACAGCACTATTTTGCATATAAAAAAGGCCACATATTTGCCAGTGTGGTATGTCCTTTACAACCCTCAGTTTTTTCATTGTGGACCGGTGGACCACTTTTTTTTGCTGTCTGGTATTTTAATTATATTTAGAAAGAAGGAATATAAACCAGCTCACCCGTGATGCATAAACCAATCTTCGGGAGCACGGACCCGTTGTGTCCAGGCGTATAGAATCCAAAAAAGAAAAGAATGTTCAGCTTCACCGAATCCGTAAAAAAGAGTTTTCTTTATTCACAAAATTTTAAGCATAGAGGATACAGACTTCAGCACGAGCCATATGGGTAAGAATCTCAACGCGTTTCTGGAGACTAAAGGTACCCTCACACTAAACGATTTTGCAACGATATCGCTAGTGATCCGTGACGTTGCAGCGTCCTGGCTAGCGATATCGTTGTGTTTGACAGGCAGCAGCGATCAGGATCCTGCTGTGCCATCGCTGGTCGTTGCTGAAAGTCCAGAACTTTATTTCGTCGCTGGATCTCCCGTAGACATCGCTGGATCGGTGTGTGTGACACTGATCCAGTGATGTCTTCACTGGTAACCAGGGTAAACATCGGGTCACTAAGCGCAGGGCCGTGCCTAGTAACCCGATGTTTACCCTTGTTACCAGCGTAAACGTAAAAAACAAACAAACAGTACATACTCACATTCCGGTGTCCGTCAGGTCCCTTGCCGTCTGCTTCCCGCACTGACTGTGAATGCCGGCCGTAAAGTGAAAGCAGAGCACAGCGGTGACGTCACCGCTGTGCTGTGCCTTACGGCTGGCACTGACACAGTCAGTGCGGGAAGCAGACGCCGGGGGACCTGACGGACACCGGAATGTGAGTATGTACTGTTTTTTTTTTTTACGTTTACGCTGGTAACCAGGGTAAACATCTCCCAGGGCCTGTCTGCCACCAGCAGGGGGTAAAGTAGCCCAGCAGGCCGTTGCTGAAGAGACCGATTCTTGGCGCAGGACACACATGCCCAAATATAGTCCCCGACGTCACGGGCCATATGCAGCCACCAGTATGTCCTCGCCAGAAACTCTAATGTCCTCTTGGTCCCAAAATGTCCACCCGACCTAGACGAGTGAGCCCAAGAGAGAACCTTCGGTCACAAGTTAGATGGAATGAAAGTCTTGCCTGGGGGCACAGACTCTAGCGAAACCGGAGCCTCAGTTCGCAGGCTCTCTGAAGGGACAATAAGCCAAGGCTCCTCCTTCTCCTCTGATGACACAAAGGAGTGGGAGAGAGTGTCGGCCCGAGTGTTCTTCTCCCCAGAGAGAAAATGGAGGGTTAAGTGGAACCGGGAGAAGAACAGGGACCATCTGGCCTGGCGAGAGTTTAGCCGCTGGGCGGTTTGTAAGTACACCAAATTCTTGTGGTTGGTGAATACTTGGAAGGGGTAGTGATCCCCCTCCAGAAGATGTCTCCACTCCGAAAAGGCCAACCTCATTGCTAGGAACATAGCATAAGCAGGAATTTTAAAACATAACTTTTAATGTGTTATAGAATAAAAAAGTATTCAAAAAAGTGTGTCACCCCCCAAAATTTTTCTATCTATTAAAAGTACTACATGGTATGACCTATTAGGAAATATACCATATCTATGTTAGTACTCCTAGGGGTTAGTGAGAACAACACTAGCAGTGGCCCAATGTATTATCACTCAGCCCAAGGTACCTTATTTAATAATAGTGATGCGCACATGCAACAGCACTTACACGGTGCAAAAACAAATAAATAGGTAACCTTGGTTGCATAAATATCAGCAGGTATCACAAAAAATGAAAGTGGGGTAAGGTCAAATGGTAAGACAAGTAAACAAATATATTAATATTGGAACAATCTCACCAATTGCCGAGGACAGATAAGGTGGAGCCAAAACTTGCTGGAGTGGAAGAGTCCATCATACAACAGCATCGGGAGACAATGCCCTGTCAATCCCTAAGGGGCTATCAATAACGCTGAATCCCCAAGCTCCCTTCCTTACAAGGGCAGTCCACAGCTACCCCTAAAATATAACATGCCCTGCACTCTCCCTATTTGGATGTCCCAATGCGTTTCTTTCAAGCTGGATCATCAGGGGACTAGCTTGCGTGGGAGTTAAAGTGCATAAGTGCTATGTAAAGAGATATAGAGACCTGCCACCCTCTATGCTATACTGCAGAGAGTGGGAGGAACAATTAGTTCCTCTTAAATGGTGTGCTAAAGGGCGTAGATAGCCTATCACCTCCTATACAGGAGTCATGTGATAGGCTTGATTGTACTCAGATGGTGTATACGGCATTTACAATAACTGGAGCACATATTGCGGGATTCACCAGGAATAGGGAAACATGCTGCAGTATATCACACCCCATAATTCACGAATATAGTAAAATTACCTGTTAGATCTTTACACACGGGATGAAAACGCCATTAGTCCATTGTGGAGCCGCGGAGAAAACAACTTCCGGGAGCAACCGGACGTGCAGCCAGAAGCTCGAGGTGTATAGCGCACTGGCTCACAAATCCCCTACATGACTTGCTATCACCAGAGTATTTACCTGGCAGCGGGAGGCGGGATTAGGTCAGAACAGGGGTGGCAGTGGACAAACTTGCTGAAGCCACGCTAGCAGCCTGAACAGCTACTGCGGTAACATCCACAGATGAGGTTGAACGCTCGAGAGCCGCCAACCTACCCTCCAGCTGCTGGATGTACTGCTGCAGTTGCATTACTAGCCAGACCCTGGTGCTAGTATAATGTTAGGGCTAGCGGAACGCACCAAATAATTAGGAGGATGGTATAAGGTGCGTTCGCAGCCTGGGGTCCACCATGCAGAGATGGAACCTGCTTCTGAGTAATGACGGACTATATGGCAGTATAATGTGGATACACACACGGGTTAGCTTCAGCCAGTATGAAGGATGCGAACCCTGTTGCATCACAGGGCCGCAATACCGCACAAAGAGCGCAAGCAAGGAGTCACAGAACTCTAACCCAAGACTCAAGGAAAGAGTTCCTCTAGACCTCTTGCACTCGACCCCGCTACTGGGGTGTCAGAGTTAAACAGAAATAATAGTTTAATGCACAAGAGTGCGTGCAGTGCCACACTGGCCGACGCCACTAACCACCCAGACTTGGGTAAGGAAAGCGCTCGGCGCCGCACTGGTGGTCACTGCAATAAGATGCTGGATCGTGTACTAAGTGTGCAGGTAGCACTGTTGGGTGCTAGATAGCAAGCTTCCACCATTCGGGAGCAGTCAACAACACTAGGAAGGGGGATGATTAAAGAGCGACAGTCACACATCAACACACACACGTTTTCAAGTATATACTAGCGCATGGCCATGCGAACCTTTTATAGCTGTAGCACTCAAGGTCCTTCTTAGTGATCCAATAGGAGCTGCTACAGGACCTGAGCGTGTGACCCCCTACTGATCAGTACTGGCTACAAAGGTAGAGACTAGAAAGACAGCAGTAAACCAAGCGCACAGTATCAGCTTGAGCCAGATACTGGGACAGACGTTTCTGCTGACCAGGCTCCACTGCGGCTGGATGAGAATGGGAGACGGCAGCGGACATGGTTCAAGATTCCCCCTGTGCAGCAGCGGGAAATCGACTCCTAACATTTTATACACCAATATTTTGCATTTTAACCAAAAGAACAGGCCACATTTTTGCCAGTGTGGTATTTCCGTGACGCTCCTCATATATCTACGTGCTCCAAGTTTGGGCATTGTAGGCCAGTGGACCCCTTTTTTTGCTGTCTGATACTCTAATTCTATACAGCACTATTTTGCATATAAAAAAGCCCACATATTTGCCAGTGTGCTATTTCCATGACATCCCTCATATATCTGCGTGCTCCAAGTTTGGTCATTGTAGGATGGTGGACCACTTTTTTTTGCTGTCTGTTACTCTCATTCTATACAGCACTTTTTTACATAAAAAAAAAAACAGGCCACATTTTTGCCAGTGTGGTAATTCCGTGACAGCCCTCATACATCTTCGTGCTGCAAGTTTGGTCATTGTAGGCCGGTGGACCCCTTTTTTTTGCTGTCTGTTACTCTAATTCTATACAGCACTATTTAGCTTCCAAAATTATAGAAAGGCCACATATTTGCCATTGTGGTATTTCCGAGACAACCCTCATATATCTGCGTGCTCCAAGTCTGGTCATTGTAGGCCGTGGATTACTTTTTTTGCTGTCTGGTAGTGTAATTATATACAGCACTATTTTACATTTAAAAAAAAAACAGGCCACGTTTTTGCCAGTGTGGTATTTCCGTGACAGCCTGTTAGGGATAGTGGAGTGCACCGAGTATGGATAGGTAGCTACAAGGTGCATTCGCAGCCTGGGGTCCACTGTGTAGAGCTATCTGCTGCAAAGTAACAGCGCATAAACTCTGAGCTCACACGTGGGTTAAGCTTCACCCTATGTGAACTGGAAGCGATCTCTGGTGCCTCACGGAGTCGTGCTGTACACAAAACTATTATCCTAAGGCTACTTTCACAGTAGCGTCGTTCGACACACATTGCAATGCGTCGTTATGTAGAAAAAACGCATCCTGCAAAGTTGCCCGCAGGATGCGTTTTTTTCTCCATAGACTTTCATTAGCGACGCATTGCGACAGATTGCCACACGTCACAACCGTCGTGCGACGTTTGCGTCGTGTTTTGGCGGACTGTCGGCACAAAAAAAGTTTGTAACTTTTTTTGCGCGTCGTGTCCGCCATTTACGACCGCGCATGCGCGGCCGAAACTCCGCCCCCTCCTCTCCAGACATTAAAATGGGGCAGTGGAAGGGTTGTAAAACTGCTTCTGCTGCCCATGTCGGGCATTACTTTCACAACACGCATCGGCATGTCGTGCCGACGTTAGTGTGAAAGAAGCCTAACTAGGGTTGTGCTTGCTCTGGAACTCTTCTGTGCTAACCACACACATGAAGGAACCAGATGCTAAGCCAAGGCTAATTGCCCTCACTGATGCTAGCTGCCTGCCTGAGTGTACAGTCCCAAAGCTACAGCCTAACACCACATATGTAAAGAGTGGTATAGTATCCACTGGTATAAGCCAAACACATTTGATACTAGAGAATGGCCGTGCAGTCATGCAAACCTTTCATAGTTATGGCTCTTCAGGACCTTCCTGGTACACCAATAGGAGCTGTTACAGGGCCTGAGCGTGTGACCCCTGACCTCCAATGAGAGGTCCTCCCGTGGGCATGCTCAGTGTGTGGAAAGCAAGACTTAGTCCCAGAAAAGTCTGCTCGCCACTGACCAGTGCTGGCTACAAAGGCAGAACCTGGAAAGGCAGCAGTAACCATTTGTACAGTATCAGGCTGAGCCAGACGCTGGGACTGACGTCTCCGCTGAGCAGGTTCCACTGCGGCTGGAGGAGAATGGGAGACCGCAGCAGACATGGTTTGAGATTCCCCCTGTGCAGTGGCTGGCACCTTACACCTAACATTGGCCCCCTCCTCCTTGAGGGATGCTATGCTCAAAGGCTGCAATGTGCAGCAAAGCCCGAATGTGTGTTAGGATTAGCGGAACGCACCAAATAATTAGAGAGATGGTATAAGGTGCGTTCGCAGCCCAGGGTCCACTGTGTAGGGATGGAACCTGCTGCTGAGTAATGATGGACTATATGGTGGTACAATGTGGATACACACATGGGTTAACTTCACCCTGTGTGAAGGAGGCAAACCCTGTTGAGTCACAGGGCTTCGTTACCGCACCAAGAGCGCAAGCAAAGGGTGTCACAAGACACAGGACTAGAGTACTTACAGAGCACTTGCGCTCAACACTGCAACTGGTGTGTCAGAGTAACTGCAAAATAACTTAACTGCACAAGAGGGCATGCAGTGCTGCACTGGCGGACGCCACTAACCACCCAGACTTGGGATAGGAAAGCGCACAGTGCCGCACTGGCGGTCACAGCAATTAGATGCTGTTTCGCGTGTTTATTGCTGATAGCTCAGCCAGGCGCTAGATAGCAGACATCCACCTTAAGCGAGCAGTCAAACATGAGGGAGAGGATAATTAATGAACGACTTTCACTCATCAACACATACACGATTTCAAGAATACACTAGCGCGCGGCCATGTGAACCTTCTATACCGGCAGTGCTACAAGGCCTTCCAGATGGACCAATAGGAGCAGCAAAAGGACCTGAGCATGTGACCCATTACCTCCAATGGAAGGTCGTCCTGTGGGCATGCTCAGTATGGGAAAAGCAGGACTTAGTCCCAGAAAGTGGCAGTAGTAACCAGTCGTCCAGTATGAGCCTGAGGGCTCCTTTCCACTTGCGAGATAAACATCCGTGTCTCGCATGTTAAAACCAAGCTGTGGCGCTGGCACTTGGGAGCGGAGCATGCGGCTGCATGTATTGCTATGCAGCCGCACTCTCTGCTCTGGAGTGCCGGCGCCACAGTTTGGTTTTCACATGCGAGACATGGACGTTTATCTCGCAAGTGGAAAGGAGCCCTCAGCTAGATGCTGGGACCGATGTCTCCACTGAGCAAGCTCCACTGCAGCTGGAGAAAAAATGGGAGACCGCAGTGGAGATGGTTCGAGATTCCCCCTGTGCATAGGCAGGAACTCAACACCTAACATTACCCCCCTCCTAGGGCCCCCCTTGGACCTAGCTATGCTCGAAGGCAGCAATGAACTGTGGAGCTCGAATGTGCTCAGCAGGCTCCCAGGACCTGTCCTCTGGGCTATAAGCCTTCCAATCCACCAAATAACATTTTTTCACCCCATACCACCTTACACCCCAAGATAGTGTTCACCTCGCAATCATCCGTAGACTAACCTGATGTCCCGGCAGATGACTCGGAAAACTGGGACAAGTATACGGGCTTTAAGAGGGACACTTGAAAGGTGTCGATGATACCAAGTTGTGGAGGAAGAGCCAGATGGTAGACCACAGGGTTAACCTGTTCAAGGACCTTGAAGGGACACATGTATCGAGGTGCAAACTTAGTGGACTCAACTTGCAGCCTGATGTTACGGGCAGAGAGCCACACTAAGTCGCCAGGAGCAAAGGTCGGAGCGGGGCACCATTGTGCATCAGCGGAGGACCTCATTCTCTCCTTGGAGGCCCGGATGGCATCCTGAGTGCGGTCCCAGATGTCCCATGCCTCCACAGCCCAGTCTGCCACCCTGGAGTCGGTGAAAGACATGGGCATAGGCACAGGAACCCACGGATGCTGGCCGTAATTAAGGAGGAATGGGGTCTGACAGTGGAATCGGCTACGGCGTTGGTTAGTGCAAACTCCGCCCACGTTTGCAAGGATGCCCAGTCATCCTGTCTGGCTGAAACAAAATGTCACAGATATGTGACCAGGGTCTGGTTGGCCCTCTCTACCAACCCATTCATCTTGGGATGATATGCTGAAGAGAGATTCAACTCAATGCTGAGTAGATGACAAAGCTCTCTCCAGAACCGAGACGCAAACTTTGGACCCCAGTCACTGACAATATTGTCCGGCATATCGTGTAGGCGAAAGATATGTTTAATAAACACCACTGCCAGAGCCAACCAAGTGCACCATTTTGGAAAAATGGTCGGTGATCACCCAAATAAAAGTGCAGCTACGAGACCTGGGCAAGCCCACCAAAAAATCCATCCCGACCATCTCCCAGGGCCTGTCCACCACTGGCAGGGGGTAAAGCAACCCAGCTGGCCATTGTCGAGGGGACTGGTTCTTGGCACAGGAGACACATGCCCGATCATAGTCTCTGATGTCACGGGCCATATGCGGCCACTAGTACGTCCTCACTAGCAGCTCAGATGTCCTTTTGGTCCCAAAATGTCCACCCACCCTGGACGAGTGAGCCCAAGAGAGAACCTCCAGATGCAAATTTGAAGGTACAAAAGTCTTGCCCCCGGGAATAGACTCAATGGAAACCGGAACCACGGTTCTCAGGCTCTCAGAAGGGACAATAAGCCGAGGCTCCTCTTCCTCCTATTCAGATGATACAATGAAGCGAGAGAGAGCATCGGCACGAATGTTCTTCTCCCCGCAGAAAAAATGGAGGGTGAAATGGAACCGGGAGAAGAACAGGGACCATCTGGCCTGGCGAGAATTTAGCTGCTGGGCTGTCTGTAAGTACACCAAATTTTTGTGGTCTGTGAAAACTTGGAAGGGAAAGTGAGCCCCCTCCAGGAGGTGTCTCTACTCTGAGAAAGCCAACTTCATTGCTAGAAACTCCTAGTCCGAAATGGAATAATTCCTCTCCGCTGTGGTGAAGGTCTTGGAAAAGAAGAAGCAAGGATGCTTCTGACTTTGAGCATCCTTTTGGAAGAGGACTGCTCCAGCACTAACGGATGAGGCATCCACCTCCATTATAAATGGCTTATCTTCATCGGGGAGATGTAGGATGGGAGCGCTAGTGAAGTGTGACGTAATAGAGAAAAAGGCCTTGGAGACCTCCTCCGACCACAATTTGGGATTTGCTCCCTTCTTGGTGAGGGCAACCAAGGGAGCTACCAAAGTTGAGAAGTGGGGAATGAACTGGAGATAGTAATTAATGAACCCCATAAAGCGCTGCAATGCTTTAAGAGAATGGGGTTCCTGCCAGTCCATCACAGCCTGTAGCTTGGCAGGATCCATAGCCAATCCCTAGGCAGAGATGATATAACCAAGAAAAGGCAAGGACTCCTGCTCAAACACACTTCTCTTAATTGGCATAGAGGGAGTTTGCCCGTAAGAGGTCGAAGACTTTGCAAGCATCTCTCCGGTGGGAGTCAATATCTGGAGAGTAGATGAGAATATCATCCAGATAGACTACGACCGAGGTGGTGAGCATATCCCGGAAGATGTCATTCACAAAGTCTTGGAAAATGGCTGGGGCGTTACAGAGCCCGAAGGGCATCACCAGAATATTCATAGTGCCCATCCCTGGTGTTAAAAGCCATCTTCCATTTGTCCCCCTCACGGATGCGAATCAGGTTGTAAGCACCCCGTAGATCTAATTTAGCAAGTACCCTTGCTCCTCGTAGCCTATCAAAGAGCTCAGATATCAGGGGTACTGGGTACTTATTCTTAACTGTGATGGCGTTAAGACCCCTGTAGTCTATGCATGGACATAGTTCTCCACTCTTCTTCTGCACAAAGAAGAACCCAGCCCCTGCAGGCGACACTGACTTCCTAATGAATCCATCTTGCCAGATTCTCTCGGATATACTGGGACATTGCCTCCATCTCCTGAAGAGATAACGGATAGACTCGACCCTGGGGAGGCTCTGCACCAGGCAAGAGGTCAATAGGACAGTCATAGGGGCGGTGATGCGGAAGGGTCTCCGCAGCCCTTTTGGAGAACACGTCCGCATAGGGCCAATAGTGCTTGGGGAGAGAGGAAAGATCTGTGGGTACCTCAGTTGTAGCAACCTGAACACACTCCCTCTGACATCTACCCTCACAGGACAATACTCCGTTCAAGAATTCTCCCTGAGGACCACTCTATATGAGGAGAGTGGTAGCGTAGCCATGGTTCCCCAACAGGACCTCATCAATTCCTTCGGGAATGACTAATAGGGACATAATCTCCTGATGAGATGGAGACATGGAAAGAGTGAATGGAATGATTTGGTGTGTAATCTGTGAGGGTAGTGTTGACCCATTTACCACTCGAATGTTCATTGGTTTGGCGAGCATCACCAGGGGTATTGCGCGTCATTGGGCGAAAACAGATGACATAAAATTGCCCTTTGCTCTGGAGTCCACTCAAAGCTCTACCATAAGAGTGGATAGGCCTATGGTAATTGTCCCCCTGAAAGACAATTTGGAGGAAAATGTCGCTGTGTCTAATGTACCTCCTCCAACTACCACTAGATGCTGACGTTTTCACGACCGCTGAGAACACCTGGAGGCAAGGTGTCCTGACTGCCGGCAAACATGACAGACCTTAAGTGCACGAGCAGTCTGGGACTTAGATCCCACTCGTGACACATCCCTGGGCTCATGTGACTCGGAAGCCTGGGCCGGAGATTCCAGAGGTTTGGCGAAGGAGGGAGCCAGCTGAAACCTCTGCCTACACTGGGCTCGCTCCAACCTTCGCTCGTTAAAACGAAGGTCAATGCGAGTTGATACTGCTATGAGCTCCTCCAGTGTGGCGGGAATCTCCCTAGTGGCCAAAGCGTCCTTTACATGGTCAGCCAGCCCCCTCCAAAATACCGGTATGAGGGCTTTATCCGGCCACTCCAGCTCAGATGCTAAAGTCTGGAAGTGGACGGCAAAATGGCTGACCATACACAAAAACCCTGAGTCAATGCCAGCAGTTGGAGTGCCGTGTCATGGGTGACTCGAGGTCCAAAAAAGACCTGTTTAAGAATTCCCAAAAACCGAGGAGCACTCTGCACCACATCCGTTGCGCACCCACAGCGGCGTAGCCCACTCCAATGCCCTGTCTGACAGAAGAGAAATAATGAATCCCACCTTTGCCCGCTCTGTAAGAAAACATGCAGCCAGGAGCTCGAGGTGAATACTGCACTGGCTCACGAAACCCCTACATGATTTACTGTCAACAGAGTATTTTTCTGGCAGCGGGAGGTGGGATAAGGTCAGAACAGAGGTGGCAGTGGTTAAAATTGCTGCAGCCACGCTAGCAGCCTGAACAGCTATTGCAGTAACATTCACAGCTGAGGTTGCACGCTCGAGAGTCGCCAACCTGCCCTCCAACTGCTGGAAGTACCCCTACAATCACTGCTCATCCACCATTACTTAGCCAAACCCTGGTGCTATTATACTGTTAGGGCTAGCGGAACACATTGAGTATAGATAGGTAGCTACAAGGTGCGTTCGCAGCCCGGGGTCCAGCGTGCAGAGATATCTGCTGCAAAGTAACGGTTGATAAACTCTGAGCTCACACATGGGTTAAGCTTCACCTCGTGTGAACTGGAAGCGATCTCTGTTGCCTCACAGAGTCAAGCTGTACACAAAACTATTACCCTAACTAGGGTTGTGCTTGCTCTGGAACTCTTCTGTGCTAACCGCACACATGAAGGAACCAGATGCTAAGTCAAGGCTAATTGGCCCACTGACGCTAGCTGCCCGCCTGAGTGTACAGTCCCAAAGCTACAGCCTAACACCACATATGTAAAGAGTGGTATAGTATCTAGTGGAATAAGCCAAACACATTTGATACTAGCGCATGGCCGTGCAGCCATGCAAACCTTTTATAGTTGCAGCTAGAGTTGAGCGACTTTTACCTTTTTCGGATCGAGTCGGGTTTCGCGAAAGCCGACTTTGTCAAAAGTCGGGTCGGGTGAAATCGGCCGATTATTGCAAAAAGTCGGGGGCCGACTGAAACACGAAACCCAATGCAAGTCAATGGGGAATCAAAGTCGGCAGTGAGTGGAGGACAGGAAAACACCTACAGTGCCCATTTTAATACCAAAAACATCAATTCTTATTACTGAAGCTTGTCAATCTTAATTTACTTTATAATAATAGTTAGGCATTGAAAACTGGGGGTCATTTGGCTAAAGTTGTGGGGGAGTAGGGCTGGCTCAAGATTTTCGTGGGCCCAGGAAACGCGGAAAACGTCACGGCGGTGGAGCAGGGAGAGGTAAGTATTTCAACTTTGGAAGTGCTGTGATCCTGAGCAAGCAGTGGGGGCCCACTCGTTGGCATTGGCCCTGGCAAAAAGCCCCTCATAGTACGGCTGTGTGTTTGATGGCGGGTGGCGCCTCCCACCGGCAGAGACACTTTTGCGTACTATGAGGGGCCCTGTGCCAGTGACGTCGCTAATGAGTATGCCCCCCCACCTGATGAAGGAACCTGCACTTTCATCTGCACCTTCCTCTTTGTCCCCGTGTAAGGTGGTATAGTATGCGGGAAGGGGAACCTGACTT
The DNA here is from genome assembly GCF_051348905.1 of Ranitomeya variabilis. Classification (NCBI taxonomy): domain Eukaryota; kingdom Metazoa; phylum Chordata; class Amphibia; order Anura; family Dendrobatidae; genus Ranitomeya; species Ranitomeya variabilis. Next base: position 353,351,392 of record NC_135235.1, read on the forward strand.
TCAGCAGGGTCAGATTCTGGCTATGTAGAGTGCAAGGGGAATGTAGTGGTCTGGGTCAATGTACCAGCAGACTCATCTAGCAGTGGCTGGGCAATGGGCAAGATGAGGAGGAAACACAGATATAGGCCCAAATAACAAATTGGGCTAAATGCAGTTCAAAATTGGTAACAGGACTAAACAGGTGGCATTGCTTTGTTCAGTGGAGGACAACTGTAATGAGAGGCTGACACAGTTAGTAGGCCCAAATAAGTAAGTAGGCTAAATACAGTTCAAAATTGGTAACAGGGCTAAACAGGCGGCATTGCTTTTTTCAGTGGAGGACAACTGTAATGAGAGGCTGACACAGTTAGTAGGCCCAAATAAGTAAGTAGGCTGTTGTGAATTTGGATTCTGGGCTCCCCCGGTGGCCGCTTGTGGAATTGGACTTGTCATCCTCTTTCCTGTTTCACCTGGTTCCATCAGTAGTGGGTGTCGCTATTTAAGCTCATTTCTCTGGTGGTTTCTTGCCGGTCAACAATGTTATCTGATGCCTCTCAGTGCTTGTTCCTGCTTCTAGACAACTACTAGATAAGTTGGACTTTTGTCCATGTTTTGTTTTGCCTATTTGTTCCAGTTCACAGCTGAAGTTTTGTTACTGTGTCTGGAAAGCTCTCGTTGATCAGGGATTGCTACTCTGGCGTTATGAGTTAATGCCAGAGTTTAAGGTAATCTCTGGATGGTGTTTTGTTAGTGTTTTTCTGCTGACCATGAAAGTATACTATCTGTCTTCTGCTATCTAGTAAGCGGACCTCAAATTTGCTAAGACTATTTTCCTGCTGCGTTTGTTGTTTCATCTGAACTCACCGTCATTATATGTGGGGGGCTACTGTCTTCTTTGGAATATTTCTCTAGAGGTGAGCCAGGTCTTATATTTCCCTCTGCTAGCTATTTAGGTCTTAGGCCAGAGCTGGGCATCTAGCGATAAATAGGAAATGCTACCTGGCTATTTCTAGTTGCGCGGCAGGCTTAGTTCATGGTCAGTATAGTTCCATCTTCCGAGAGCTTGTCCCTCTATAGGCTTGCTATGATCTCTGCCTGCAGAGATCATGACAGTTTGACCGGCATCTAAAGTGTTAAAGACCCAGGTTGAGAAAGGAGAGTTATAAGAAGTCTGCTGGAATTTTTTTTTTTTTTTTTTTTCCCTCCAGTCTGCCTTGCTGCAGTCTTTTTTCTCTCTCTCCTCCTAATCTCTGTATGCTCTGTGTGCACCTGACAATAATGGATCTCCAGAGTGTAACTGCGGGTCTGAATAATCTCATCACGAAAGTACAAAATTTACAAGATTTTGTGGTACATGCTCCGGTATCTGAGCCGAGAATTCCTTTGCCGGAGTTCTTCACAGGGAATAGAGCTAGCTTCCAGAATTTCCGAAATAATTGTAAGCTTTATTTGTCCCTGAAGTCTCGTTCAGCTGGAGACCCTGCTCAGCAGGTTAGGATTGTGATTTCCTTGCTCAGGGGTGACCCTCAAGATTGGGCCTTCTCATTGCCAGCAGGGGATCCTGCGTTACGCGATGTGGATGCGTTTTTTCTGGCCTTGGGCTTGCTTTATGAGGAACCTCATTTGGAACTTCAGGCAGAAAAAACTTTGATGGCACTATCTCAGGGGCAAGACGAAGCTGAAGTTTTCTGCCAAAAATTCCGTAAATGGTCTGTGCTTACTCAGTGGAATGAGTGCGCCTTGGCGGCAACTTTCAGAGAAGGTCTCTCTGATGCCGTTAAGGATGTTATGGTGGGGTTCCCTTTGCCTGCAGGTCTGAATGAGTCCATGACAATGGCTATTCAGATTGATAGGCGTCTGCGGGAGCGCAAACCGGTGCACCATCTGGCGGTGTCTATGGAAAAGACGCCAGAAAGTATGCAGTGTGATAGAATTCTGTCCAGGAGCGAGCGACAGAATTTTAGACGGAAGAATGGATTGTGTTTCTATTGTGGGGATTCTACTCATGTTATATCAGCATGCTCTAGGCGTACAAAGAAGCTTGATAAGTCTGTTTCCATTGGCACCATTCAGTCTAAGTTTATTTTGTCTGTAACCCTGATTTGTTCTTTGTCATCCATTGCCACGGACGCCTATGTTGACTCTGGCGCCGCTCTGAGTCTTATGGATTGGTCCTTTGCCAATCGTTGTGGTTTTGATTTAGAGCCTTTGGAGACTCTTATTCCTCTGAAGGGGATTGACTCCACCCCATTGGCTAATAATAAACCACAATACTGGACACAAGTAACCATGCGTATCAATCCGGATCACCAGGAGATTATTCGTTTCCTGGTGCTGTATAATTTACATGACGATTTGGTACTGGGATTGCCATGGTTGCAGTCTCACAACCCAGTCTTGGACTGGAGAGCAATGTCTGTGTTGAGCTGGGGATGTAAGGGTATTCATGGGGACGTACCTTTGGTTTCTATTTCGTCGTCCATTCCCTCTGAAGTCCCTGAGTTCCTCTCTGATTATCAAGACGTCTTTGACGAACCCAAGCTTGGGTCGTTACCTCCGCACCGTGAGTGCGATTGTGCCATAGATTTGATACCGGGTTGTAAATATCCAAAGGGTCGTTTGTTTAATTTGTCTGTGCCGGAACATGCTGCTATGCGGGAATATATAAAGGAGTCTTTGGAAAAGGGACATATTCGTCCATCTTCTTCTCCCTTGGGAGCTGGGTTTTTCTTTGTCTCAAAAAAGGACGGCTCTTTGAGACCATGTATTGATTATCGGCTTCTGAATAAGATCACTGTTAAGTATCAATACCCATTGCCATTGCTTACTGATTTGTTTGCTCGTATAGAGGGTGCTAAGTGGTTCTCTAAAATTGATCTTCGTGGGGCGTATAATTTGGTGCGGATCAGGCAGGGGGATGAGTGGAAGACCGCATTTAATACGCCCGAGGGCCACTTTGAGTATTTGGTCATGCCTTTTGGTCTTTCTAATGCCCCTTCAGTTTTCCAGTCTTTTATGCATGATATTTTCCGCGATTTTCTGGATAAATTTATGATAATATATCTGGATGATATTCTGATTTTTTCTGATGACTGGGACTCTCATGTCCAGCAGGTCAGGAGAGTTTTTCAGGTTCTGCGGTCTAATTCTTTATGTGTGAAGGGGTCTAAGTGCGTTTTTGGGGTCCAGAAAATTTCCTTTTTGGGGTATATTTTTTCTCCCTCTTCCATTGAGATGGATCCCGTCAAGGTGCAAGCTATTTGTGACTGGACTCAGCCCTCCTCTCTTAAGGGTCTTCAGAGATTTTTGGGCTTTGCCAACTTTTACCGCCGATTTATTGCTGGTTTTTCGGATGTCGTTAAACCACTGACTGATTTGACCAGACAAGGCGCTGATGTTGCTAATTGGTCCTCTCATGCTGTAGAGGCCTTTCAGGAGCTTAAGCGCCGTTTTGCCTCTGCCCCTGTGTTGCGTCAGCCAGATGTGAATCTGCCTTTTCAGGTTGAGGTTGACGCTTCGGAGATCGGAGCTGGGGCAGTGTTGTCGCAGAAAGGTTCCGACTGCTCCGTCATTAGGCCTTGTGCCTTCTTTTCTCGCAAATTTTCGCCCGCAGAGCGGAATTATGATGTTGGGAATCGGGAGCTTTTGGCCATGAAGTGGGCGTTTGAGGAGTGGCGCCATTGGCTCGAGGGGGCTAGGCATCAGGTGGTGGTATTGACTGACCACAAAAATTTGATTTATCTTGAGACTGCCAGACGCCTGAATCCTAGACAGGCGCGCTGGTCTTTATTTTTTTCTCGCTTTAATTTTGTGGTGTCATACCTACCGGGTTCTAAGAATGTTAAGGCAGATGCCCTTTCTAGGAGTTTTGACCCGGACTCTCCTGGTAATTCTGAACCCACAGGTATCCTTAGGGAGGGAGTAATTTTGTCGGCCGTTTCTCCTGATCTGCGGCGGTCCTTGCAAGAGTTTCAGGCGGATAGACCGGATCGTTGTCCGCCTGATAGACTGTTTGTTCCGGATGATTGGACCAGCAGAGTCATCTCTGAGGTACATTCTTCTGCATTGGCAGGTCATCCCGGAATTTTTGGTACCAGGGATTTGGTGGCAAGATCCTTCTGGTGGCCTTCCCTGTCACGAGATGTGCGAGTCTTTGTGCAGTCATGTGACGTTTGTGCTCGGGCCAAGTCTTGTAGTTCTCGGGCTAGCGGACTGCTGTTGCCCTTGCCTATTCCTAAGAGGCCTTGGACACACATCTCGATGGATTTTATTTCAGATCTGCCTGTTTCCCAGAAGATGTCTGTCATCTGGGTGGTCTGTGACCGTTTCTCTAAAATGGTCCATTTGGTTCCTCTGCCCAAGTTGCCTTCTTCTTCTGAGTTGGTTCCTCTGTTTTTTCAGAATGTTGTCCGATTGCACGGTATTCCTGAGAATATTGTTTCTGACAGAGGTACCCAATTTGTGTCTAGATTTTGGCGGGCATTCTGTGCTAGGATGGGCATAGATTTGTCTTTTTCATCTGCTTTTCACCCTCAGACTAATGGCCAGACCGAGCGGACTAATCAGACCCTTGAGACATATCTGAGGTGTTTTGTCTCTGCTGACCAGGATGATTGGGTTGCTTTTTTGCCATTGGCAGAGTTCGCCCTCAATAATCGGGCCAGTTCTTCCACCTTGGTGTCCCCGTTTTTCTGTAATTCGGGGTTTCACCCTCGATTTTCCTCCGGTCAGGTGGAATCCTCGGATTGTCCTGGAGTGGATGCGGTGGTGGAGAGATTGCATCACATCTGGGGGCAGGTTATGGACAATTTGAAGTTGTCCCAGGAGAAGACTCAGCGTTTTGCCAACCGTCATCGTCGTGTTGGTTCTCGGCTTTGTGTTGGAGATTTGGTGTGGTTGTCTTCTCGTTTTGTCCCTATGAGGGTCTCTTCTCCTAAGTTTAAACCTCGGTTCATCGGCCCTTATAGAATATTGGAGATTCTTAATCCTGTTTCTTTCCGTTTGGACCTCCCTGCGTCCTTTTCCATTCATAACGTTTTTCATCGGTCGTTGTTGCGCAGGTATGAGGTACCTGTTGTACCTTCAGTTGAGCCTCCTGCTCCGGTGTTGGTTGAGGGTGAGTTGGAGTACGTTGTGGAGAAAATTTTGGACTCTCGTGTTTCCAGACGGAAACTCCAGTATCTGGTCAACTGGAAGGGTTACGGCCAGGAGGATAATTCTTGGGTCAATGCATCTGATGTTCATGCTTCTGATCTTGTTCGTGCCTTCCATAGGGCTCATCCTGGTCGCCCTGGTGGATCTGGTGAGGGTTCGGTGCCCCCTCCTTGAGGGGGGGGTACTGTTGTGAATTTGGATTCTGGGCTCCCCCGGTGGCCGCTTGTGGAATTGGACTTGTCATCCTCTTTCCTGTTTCACCTGGTTCCATCAGTAGTGGGTGTCGCTATTTAAGCTCATTTCTCTGGTGGTTTCTTGCCGGTCAACAATGTTATCTGATGCCTCTCAGTGCTTGTTCCTGCTTCTAGACAACTACTAGATAAGTTGGACTTTTGTCCATGTTTTGTTTTGCCTATTTGTTCCAGTTCACAGCTGAAGTTTTGTTACTGTGTCTGGAAAGCTCTCGTTGATCAGGGATTGCTACTCTGGCGTTATGAGTTAATGCCAGAGTTTAAGGTAATCTCTGGATGGTGTTTTGTTAGTGTTTTTCTGCTGACCATGAAAGTATACTATCTGTCTTCTGCTATCTAGTAAGCGGACCTCAAATTTGCTAAGACTATTTTCCTGCTGCGTTTGTTGTTTCATCTGAACTCACCGTCATTATATGTGGGGGGCTACTGTCTTCTTTGGAATATTTCTCTAGAGGTGAGCCAGGTCTTATATTTCCCTCTGCTAGCTATTTAGGTCTTAGGCCAGAGCTGGGCATCTAGCGATAAATAGGAAATGCTACCTGGCTATTTCTAGTTGCGCGGCAGGCTTAGTTCATGGTCAGTATAGTTCCATCTTCCGAGAGCTTGTCCCTCTATAGGCTTGCTATGATCTCTGCCTGCAGAGATCATGACAGTAGGCTAAATGCAGTTCAAAATTGGTAACATGACTAAACAGGCAGCATTGCTTTGTTCAGTGGAGGACAACTGTAAGGAGTGGCTGACACAGTTAGTAGGCCCAAATAATTAAGTAGGCTAAATGCAGTTCAAAATTGGTAACAGGACTAAACTGGCGTCATTGCTTTGTTCAGCGGAGGACAACTGTAAGGAGGGGCAGACACAGTTAGTAGGCCCTAATAATAAAGTAGGCTAAATGTCTGCCAAAAAATTGTTCATAAATAAACAGGTGGCATAGCTAGGTACAGGGGTGGGCTCCTCTGCTGAGTAGCAGACAGTGGTAGAAGGCGCAAAGTATTAACTGGTCTAAATGGAGGCCAGGGCCCCTGTATATTTTAACTATCCTTTATCATTTCAACAAATTTGTTTTGGCAGTGCCATTGAAGGATTTAACAGCACAGACTACACAGTGGTGGAGCTGGGAGAGGTAAGTATTGCAAGTGGTAGAGCACTGTTTGATCTGTGGGGGAACACTCTCGTGGGCGGCGGTACTGGCACAGGGCCCCTCATATTACGACGGTGTGTCCGACGTTGGTTGTGCACCACCACTGTCAGAGACACTTCATTGTACTATGAGGGACCCTGTGCCAGTGCCGTCGCCTAACAGTGGGCACATCCACCTGTCCAGGCAAATGGCACTCGCACGGGTGCTTGCGCCAGGTGGTGACCACGGCCCTGTGGGGGAAGTCAGCCCATTTACGGAGGTATAAAAATGGCCTATGGTGGACATTCAGCAGCTGCAAATGGAGGAATTGGAGCAGTCAATAAGAGGAGGCCAAAAGCAAGACAATTTTCAGGCAAGCTACATGTCAGCAGGGGAAGGTGGGGCCAAATAATTGGAAATCCATGATTGGTTCATTTTAATGAAGGTAAGATCATCGACATTTCGGGTAGCCAGACGTGTCCTTATTTTGGTCAGTATTGAACCAGCAGCACTGAAGACTCTTTCGGATAGCACACTAGCAGAAGGACAAGCGAGCTCCTGTATTGCATATTCTGCCAATTCAGGCCAGGTGTCTATTTTAGATGCCCAGTAATCAAAGGGGAATGACCTGTGAGGGAGAACATCGATAAGGGCAGAAAAGTAGTTTGTAACCATACTGGAAAAATGCTGTTTCCTGTCACTTTGAATCGATGCAGCAGTACCTGTCTTGTCAGCGGTCATTGCGAAATCACTCCACAACCTGGTCATAAAACCCCTCTGTCCAACGCCACTTCAGATTTGTGCACCTCTAACACCTCTGCCATGTTGCCCACTACGGCTCATGTGAGAACCATCACCGTTGCTGTGTGCTGGGAATGCCTGAACCAAACAGTCTACAATAGTTGCTTGTTTGGTAGCCAATATTTGCTCAACGTTCTCATGTGACATTATATTTTGTAATTTTCCTTTATATCGTGGATCCAGGAGGCAGGCCAACCAGTAATCGTCATCGGTCATCATTTTGATAATGCGGGGGTCCCTTTTTAGTATACGCAAGGCATACTCAGCCATGTGGGCCAATGTTCCAGGTGTCAATTCACTGCTTGTGCTGGGTTGAGGAGCACTTTCTTGCAAATCAACATCACTTTTGTCCCGCAAAAACCCTGTACCTGACCTTGCAATGCCACCAGTTTCTATTGCCCCCTGAGAAGCATCCTCCTCTCATAAATATTCATCCCCATCATCCTCCTCCTCTTCGTTCGCCACCTCGTCCAGGAGAGTTCCCTGAGCAGACAATGGCTGACTGTCATCAAGGCTTCCCACCTCCTCGGCTGCAGACGCCTGCTCCTTAATGTGCGTCAAACTTTGCATCAGCAGACACATTAGTGGGATGCTCATGCTTATGATGGCGTTGTCTGCACTTACCAGCCATGTGCAATCCTCAAAACACTGAAGGACTTGACAGAGGTCTTGTAGCTTCAACCACTGCACACCAGACAACTCCATGTCTGCCATCCAAGTGCCTGCCCATGTATGTGTATCCTCCCACAAATAAATTACAGCACGCCTCGGTTCGTGCAGCCTCTGAAGCATGTGCAGTGTGGAGTTCCACCTTGTTGCAACGTTGATTATTAGGCAGTGCTGGGGAAGATTCAGCGATTGCTTATGGTTCAGCATACGGCTGGAGTGTACGGGCGACCAGCGGATGTTCGAGCAAAGTCTTCGCACCTTCAGGAGCAGGGCTGGGAACCCCGGATAATTTTTCAGGAAGCACTGCACCACCAGGTTCAAGGTGTGAGCCAGGCAAGGTATGTGTTTCAGTTCTGAAAGGGCTTTGGCGGCCATAAAATTCCTTCCGTTATCACTGACTACCTTGCCTGCCTCAAGATGTACACTGCCCAGCCATGACTGAGTTTCTTGCTGCAAGTACTCGGCCAGTACTCCCGTGGTGTGTCTGTTGTTGCCCAAACACTTCATTTGTAACACAGCCTGCTGACGCTTACCCCTTGCTGTTCGATAATGGGACACCTCATGTGCAACACTGGCAGCTGCGGATGGAGTGGTTGTGGTACTGCGCTCTGTGGACGAGCTTTCTCTTCTGGAGGAGGAGGAGGAAGGGTGGCGAACGCCTACAGCCAACTGTTTTCTAGACCGTGGGCAAGGCAGAACTGTCCCACTATGGCTGTCCGCTGTGGACTCTGCATCCACCACATTAACCCAGTGCGCCATGATGGACACATAACATCCCTGGCCATGCCTACTGGTCCATGCATCTGTTGTGAGGTGCACCTTTCCACTGACTGATTGCCTCAGTGCATGGACAATGCGGTCTTTGACATGCTGGTGGAGGGCTGGGATGGCTTTTCTTGCAAAGAAGTGCCGACTGGGTAGGTCATAGCGTGGTACTGCGTAGGCCATCAGGTCTTTGAAAGCTTCGCTTTCAACCAACCAGTAGGGAATCATCTCTAACGAGATTAGTCTAGCAATGTGGGCGTTCAAACCCTGTGTATGCGGATGAGAGGATGAGTACTTTCTTTTCCTAATGAGAGTCTCTTGTAGGGTGAGCTGGACTAGAGAGCTGCATATGGTGGAACTAGCCATGGTGGTGTTGGTGGACATAGCGGATTGAGAGAGGGTTGGTGATGGTATTCTTGATGTTGGCGAGTGCAGCGCCCCAGAAACCTGGTCGTTGCAGTGCTGATGCTCCGCCGCTAAGGGGAGTGTTGGTACGTCTGATGGCACTGAAGGAGTTCACCTGACCAGGTATCACAGACACCAATACACTTCACAGTCTGGCCTCCAGGGGGAGCTAAGGGTGCTATGTATTAGGCCACTCCTCACAATCTGAAGTTAGAAAGAAAGCTGACTGGGTTGGAACCAGGCAACACCCTGTGGCAGAGGGTGTTGCAGGGGAAGATTCAGGGGGGTCCCTGTCAGGGGTGGGATCCTGACAGAGGCCTAGCGAACAGAAAGAACGTTACGGGACTTCATTGCGGCGGTACCCAAAGAAAGGACAAGAAGCGAGGTTTATTGTGAAGAGTGAGAAACGAGATCAACGCAACAAGGAGAAAACACCAGTAGGAGTCGTGCTGTAAGACCGAGGCAACATTCTACTGAGGCGCGTAGCCGGTGGCCGGAAACGCAGAGGAAGTATTGAGCTTCAGGCCTTACTTCAAACCTACGGCAGGACAGTCAGTTATAGGCGGGCTGTCTCACCCAAATCACCTAAGCAGACATAGGGGGCAACAGTTGGAGAGGGGCGACTCTAGGGTCCCGGAAGAACTCCAGGCCTACCCGTCATACGGGTGCGCCCTAGCCATATCATCTGGGAGACGGAGAAGAACATCCGAATCAGTTGTGAGGGAACTTCAGAAACAGACACAACAGTTGTGAGGACTATCCCGTGGTGCTAAGCAGGGAAGGACTACAACACACAAGCGCTAGAAGGAAGGCACAGATTTCCACCTGCAAAGGGAACTCTGGAGGTGCCATCGGACCGGCCGGTCTCAGACAGCCCTGTTAACCGTACTCCGGACTGAGGATCCTGAAGCCTTCAGTAAAGAGGTAAAGAGACTGCAACCCTGTGTCCTCGTTATTCATCGCACCCTGCACCACACATCATTACTCTCAACTTTTACTGGACGCCCTTCAGCAGGGTCACGGACCGGGTCTAGCCACCGTGACAATCCCAGAACCGAGACGGAGAGGCCCGGTACCGGGTACCCCTCGGACCTGCGGCAGTGGGGGCGCTCCACCTACATACAGTGGTTCCTACCAAAAACCTTGTGATTCCCTGACTGCTTTGGCCTGTTGTGAATTCTGCTCTTGGGCTCCCTCCGGTGGTTGTTAGTGGTAGTGCAGTGGTCTCTGGATTGTAAGCAGGGCAGGTGATTCTGCTTATTGCAGCTCTGTTAGGTATTTAGGGTTTTAGGATCCTTCAATCCCTGCCAGTTGTCCATTGTATCTTGGAGGGATTGCATCTCTGTCTGGCTCCACTTGCCCTGTTGACATTACTGCTAAGATAAGTGACTTGTTTTTTTGTTCCCTGTAGCACGCATGCAGTGTGCTTTTATGTGCAGTGCAATCTATTGTGTTTTGTCCAGCTAGACTTTGTTTGGTTTTTTCTGTCATGCTGGATTCTTTGGAAATGCAGATATGCATCCTATGTCTTTAGTAAGATGTAGTGATAGTATATTCTGCTGTGGATTTTTCTAGAGTTTTAATACTGACCGCTTAGTACTCTGTCCTTAGTGTCCTATCCTTTTCTATTTTAGCTAGAAGTGCCTCTTTTGCTAAACTCTGTCTTTTCTGCCTGTGTACGTATTTCCTCTTAAACTCACAGTCAATATTTGTGGGGGGCTGCCTATCCTTTGGGGCTCTGCTCTGAGGCAAGATAGGATTTCCCATTTCCATCTTTAGGGGTATTTAGTCCTCCGGCTGTGTCGAGGTGTCTAGGCCATGTTATGTACATCCCACGGCTACTTCTAGTTGCGGTGTCAGTATCAGGATTGCGGTCAGTACAGGTACCACCTACTCCAGAGATAGTCTCATGCGGCTCCAGGGTCACCGGATCATAACAGTACAACTGGCCAACAATGAGTTAAATGCATCTCAGAAGAAGGGAAGAAAAGTGCTGAGCCATTTTTTTTTCTGTAGTCTGTTTTGTCTTTCCTTCCCTCTTTTCCTCTGGGTGACTGAAGAGCTGTGTGCTAGCATGGATGTTCAGGGATTAGTTTCTCGTGTAGATCAACTGGCTGCTAGGGTACAAGGTATTTCCGATTATATTGTTCAGACTCCAGTTTTAGAGCCTAGGATTCCTACTCCTGATTTATTTTTTGGGGACAGGTCTAAATTTTTGAGTTTTAAAAATAACTGTAAACTGTTTTTTGCTCTGAAGCCTCGTTCTTCTGGTGATTCCATTCAGCAGGTTAAAATTGTCATCTCCTTGCTGCGTGGCGATCCTCAGGATTGGGCATTTTCCCTGGAATCTGGGAATCCTGCCTTGCTTAATGTAGAAGCTTTTTTTCAGGCTCTAGGTTTATTGTATGATGAACCAAATTCTGTGGATCATGCTGAGAAGACCTTGTTGACCCTGTTTCAGGGTCAAGAAGCGGCAGAATTGTATTGTCAGAAATTTAGAAAATGGTCTGTACTGACTAAGTGGAATGAGGATGCTTTGGCGGCAATTTTCAGAAAGGGTCTTTCTGAATCTGTTAAAGATGTCATGGTGGGGTTTCCCACGCCTATTGGTCTGAGCGATTCTATGTCTCTGGCCATTCAGATTGATCGGCGCCTGCGTGAGCGCAGAGCTGTGCGTGCTGTGGCGTTGTCCTCAGAGCAGACACCTGAGCCTATGCAGTGCGATGGGATTCTGTCTGGAGCGGAACAACGGGGATTCAGATGTCAGAATGGGTTGTGTTTTTACTGTGGTGATGCTTCTCATGTCATTTCGGTCTGCCCTAAGTGTACTAAGAGGATCGCTAGTTCAGTTACCATTGGAACCATACAACCTAAATTTCTGTTATCTGTGACATTGATCTGCTCATTGTCGTAATTTTCTGTCACGGCGTTTGTAGATTCTGGCGCCGCTTTGAACTTAATGGACTTTGAATTTGCTAGACGTTGTGGTTTCCCCTTGCAGTCTTTGGAGAACCCTATTCCTTTAAGGGGCATTGATGCTACACCTTTGGCTCAAAATAAATCCCAGTTTTGGACACAGGTGACCATGTGCATGGCGCCAGCCCATCGGGAGGATTGTCGCTTTCTGGTGTTGCATAATTTGCATGATGCTATTGTGCTGGGTTTTCCATGGTTGCAGGTACATAATCCGGTGTTGGATTGGAAATCTATGTCTGTGACTAGTTGGGGTTGTCAGGGAGTTCATGGTGACAATCCTTTGATGTCAATCTCCTCTTCCCCCTCTTCTGAAATTCCAGAGTTCTTGTCTGATTTTCAGGATGTGTTCGATGAGCCCAAGTCCAGTTCCCTTCCACCGCATAGGGACTGTGATTGTGCTATTGACTTGATTCCAGGTTGTAAGTTTCCTAGGGGCCGACTTTTCAACCTGTCTGTGCCTGAACATACCGCCATGCGGAGTTATATTAAGGAGTCTTTGGAGAAAGGGCATATTCGGCCCATCTTCTTCACCATTGGGAGCGGGATTTTTCTTTGTTGCCAAGAAGGATGGCTCCTTGAGACCCTGTATTGATTATCGCCTCTTGAATAAGATTATGGTCAAATTTCAATACCCTTTGCCTTTGATTTCCGATTTGTTTGCTAGGATTAAGGGGGCTAGTTGGTTTACTAAGATTGACCTTCGAGGGGCATATAATCTTGTTCGTATTAAGCAGAGTGACGAATGGAAAACTGCGTTTAATACGCCCGAGGGTCATTTTGAATACCTTGTGATGCCTTTCGGGCTCTCTAATGCCCCATCTGTTTTTCAGTCCTTCATGCATGATATCTTCCAGAATTATCTTGATAAATTCATGATTGTATGTTTTGATGACATTTTGATTTTTTCCGATGATTGGGAGTCTCATGTGAAACAGGTCAGGATGGTATTTCAGATCCTTCGTGATAATGCATTATTTGTGAAGGGGTCTAAGTGTCTCTTTGGAGTGCAGAAGGTTTGTTTTCTGCTTTATTTTTTCTCCCTCATCTATAGAGATGGATCCGGTTAAGGTACAGGCCATTCATGATTGGATTCAGCCCACATCCGTGAAGAGCCTTCAGAAATTTTTAGGCTTTGCTAATTTTTATCGCCGTTTCATTGCTAATTTCTCCAGTATGGTTAAACCCCTGACCGATTTGACGAAAAAGGGCGCTGATGTGATGAATTGGTCCTCTGCGGCTGTCTCTGCCTTTCAGGAGCTTAAACGCCGATTTACTTCTGCCCCGGTGTTGCGTCAGCCAGATGTTTCTCTTCCATTTCAGGTTGAGGTGGACGCTTCTGAGATTGGGGCAGGGGCCGTTTTGTCTCAGAGGAATTCTGATGGTTCCTTGATGAGGCCATGTGCCTTCTTTTCCCGAAAGTTTTCGCCTGCTGAACATAATTATGATGTCGGCAATCGGGAATTGTTGGCTATGAAGTGGGCGTTCGAGGAATGGCGACATTGGCTTGAGGGAGCCAAGCACCGTATTGTGGTCTTGACCGATCATAAAATCTGATTTACCTCGAGTCTGCCAAGCGGCTGAATCCTAGACAGGCTCGATGGTCTTTGTTTTTCTCCCGTTTTGATTTCGTGGTCTCGTATCTTCCGGGTTCTAAGAATATTAAGGCTGTTGCCCTCTCTAGGAGCTTTTTGCCTGATTCTCCGGAGGTCCTTGAACCGGTCGGCATTCTAAAGGAAGGGGTGGTCCTTTCTGCCATCTCCCCTGATTTGCGACGGGTTCTTCAGGAATTTCAGGCTGACAAACCTGACCGCTGTCCAGTGGGGAAACTGTTCGTTCCTGATAAATGGACTAGTAGAGTGATTTCGGAGGTTCATTGTTATGTGTTGGCTGGTCATCCTGGTATTTTTGGTATCAGAGATTTGGTTGGTAGGTCTTTTTGGTGGCCTTCTTTGTCGCGGGATGTGCGTTCTTTTGTGCAGTCCTGTGGGACTTGTGCGTGGGCTAAGCCTTGTTGTTCCCGCGCAAGTGGGTTGCTTTTGCCTTTACCGGTCCCTGAGAGGCCTTGGACGCATATTTCTATGGATTTTATTTCAGACCTTCCGGTTTCCCAGAGGATGTCGGTTATCTGGGTGGTTTGTGACCGGTTTTCTAAGATGGTTCATTTGGTGCCTTTGCCTAAGTTGCCTTCCTCTTCTGATTTGGTTCCATTGTTTTTTCAGCATGTGGTCCGTTTGCATGGTATTCCGGAGAATATTGTGTCCGACAGAGGTTTCCAGTTTGTTTCTAGGTTTTGGCGAGCCTTTTGTACTAGGCTGGGCATTGATTTGTCTTTTTCTTCCGCATTCCATCCTCAGACAAATGGCCAAACCGAACGAACTAATCAGACTTTGGAAACTTATTTGAGATGCTTCGTGTCTGCTGATCAGGATGATTGGGTGGCTTTCTTGCCATTGGCCGAGTTTGCCCTTAATAATCGGGCTTTTTCGGCTACCTTGGTTTCGCCTTTCTTTTGTAATTTTGGTTTTCATCCTCGTTTTTCTTCAGGGCAGGTTGAGCCTTCTGATTGTCCTGGTGTGGATTCTGTGGTTGACAGGTTGCAGCAAATTTGGGCTCATGTTGTGGACAATTTGATGTTGTCTCAGGAGGAGGCGCAACGTTTTGCTAATCGTCGTCGGTGTATTGGTTCCTGGCTTCGGGTTGGGGACTTGGTCTGGTTGTCTTCCCGTCATGTTCCTATGAAGGTTTCTTCCCCTAAGTTTAAGCCTCAGTTTATTGGTCCTTATAGGATTTCTGAGATTATCAATCCGGTTTCTTTTCGTTTGGACCTTCCGGCATCTTTTGCCATCCATAATGTTTTCCATAGATCTTTATTGCGGAAATATGTGATGCCCGTTCCTCCCTCTGTTGATCCTCCGGCTCCTGTGTTGGTTGATGGGGAGTTGGAGTATGTGGTTGAGAAGATTTTGGATTCTCGTTTTTCGAGACGGAAGCTTCAGTACCTTGTCAAATGGAAGGGTTACGGCCAGGAGGATATTTCTTGGGTTTTTGCCTCTGATGTCCATGCTGCAGATTTGGTTCGGGCCTTTCATCTGGCTCGTCCTGATCGGCCTGGGAGCTCTGGTGAGGGTTCGGTGACCCCTCTTCAAGGGGGGGGTACTGTTGTGAATTCTGCTCTTGGGCTCCCTCTGGTGGTTGTTAGTGGTAGTGCAGTGGTCTCTGGATTGTAAGCAGAGCAGGTGTTTCTGCTTATTGCAGCTCTATTAGGTATTTAGGGTTTTAGGATCCTTCAATCCCTGCCAGTTGTCCATTGTATCTTGGAGGGATTGCATCTCTGTCTGGCTCCACTTGCACTGTTGACATTTCTGCTAAGATAAGTGTCTTGTTTTTTGTTCTCTGTAGCACGCATGCAGTGTGCTTTTATGTGCAGTGCAATCTATTGTGTTTTTGTCCAGCTAGACTTTGTTTGGATTTTTCTGTCATGCTGGATTCTTTGGAGATGCAGATATAATCCTATGTCTTTAGTAAGATGTAGTGATAGTATATTCTGCTGTGGATTTTTCTAGCGTTTTAATACTGACCGCTTAGTACTCTGTCCTATCCTTTTCTATTTTAGCTAGAAGTGCCTCTTTTGCTAAACTCTGTCTTTTCTGCCTGTGTACGTATTTCCTCTTAAACTCACAGTCAATATTTGTGGGGGGCTGCCTATCCTTTGGGGCTCTGCTCTGAGGCAAGATAGGATTTCCCATTTCCATCTTTAGGGGTATTTAGTCCTCCGGCTGTGTCGAGGTGTCTAGGCCATGTTAGGTACATCCCACGGCTACTTCTAGTTGCGGTGTCAGTATCAGGATTGCGGTCAGTACAGGTACCACCTACTCTAGAGATAGTCTCATGTGGCTCCAGGGTCACCGGATCATAACAGATACCTCCACATTTTCTGCTGGTGGTGTCCTAACCGGTGGGCTTACAGTGAAGGAAGCAATGAAGGATTGCTGACTACCTTCATTCTGAGCAGGTGCACCAACAGAACGGGACGTTTGGTAGTTAGTCCAGGCTTGCAAGTGCATGCTGGTTAAATGTCTAAGCATGCCTGTTGTATTTAAATTTTGGAGATTCTTCCTTCTGCTAAAGGTCTTTGAGCATTCCTTACAGATAACTTTTGACTGATCATTCGGATCTTGGTTAAAATATTGCCACACTACACTCTTCCTACTATGGAATACCTTTTCAGGCATTGCACGCTGTGCTACTTTCACCAGATGGCCACGCTGTCATAAAACTGTTTTTGTGTTTGACAAACTTTTTGGCCAGATACGGGCCTGCCAGATGAAAGCTGTTGCGATGTAGATGGCTGCTGCGGATCATCCTCCTCCGCTTCTGAGCTACTGGCAGCGGCACCCTCTTCCCCAATGGCTGCCAATCTGGGCCAACAACTGGGTCTTCTATCACCTCCTCTTCAATGTCATGTGCACCTTCCTCTGTGTCACCGTGTAAGGTGCTATAGCGTTCGGGACGGGGCACCATAGTCACATCAGGGTCAGATTCTGGCTCAGTACACTGTGAGGGCAATGTAGTGATCTGAGTCAATGTTATGTTGGGGCTAGCGGAACGCTCATAATGAATGTATATATTTTATTAGGATAGATGCGTTCGCAGCCCGGGGTCCACCGTGCAGGAGAACCTGCTGCTAGCAAATTGCGTAACTGAAAAGCGGTGTAAGCTAACTCTGCTACTTCACAGAGCAGCCGTGAACTCAAAGCACTGCGCCCTGTTAGACACCACAGAGGCACAGGCTAACTGTCTAAACAAGAACAGTCAGTGGCCTTACATGCACACGAATCTCCTCGCCGGAGGTGCCAGCATTCTAAGGGCCTATTTCGGCCAGGTCCCTGAACACACAAGCATACAAACTCCTCGCCGGAGGTGCCAGCATTCTAGGGGCTTATTTCAGCCGGGTCCATGAACACACTCATAAAAGACCACACTGGTGCAAAGTACATAAATGAAAGCAATACTAGCGCATGGCCGTGCGGCCATGCGAGCCTTAAATAGTTGCAGCACGTACAGGACCTATCAAGAAGGACCAATGAGAGTCTGCCACAGAGCATGAGCACCTTCAGGACCTTAGCTGCAGTGTCTGATCATGTGACCCTCGATCTTCACTGAGAGATCTTACTCTGGGCATGCTCAGAACGAGAAAAGCAGGACTTAGTCCCAGAAGCGTCTGCTCGCTGCTGCCCAGCACTGACTACAGTGGCAGAAGTAGGAAAAGCAGCTGCAGCAACTCTCTGTACAGAGTCAGACTGAGCAAGACACTGGGACCGATGTCTCCGCTGAGCAGACTCCACTGTGGCAGGAGAAGAATGGGAGACCACAGCGGAGATGGCCCAAGATTCCCCCTGTGCAGAGACGGGAACTCGAACCCAAACAGTCAATGGATCAACATAACAATCTAGCTGTGGCTGTGCATCAGTGCACTCCATGTCCGATTCATCTTGTAATGGGTTGCTAACAATTTCCCTTTCTAACCCAGGCACGGTATGTGTGAAGCGCTCCATGGAGTAACCTGTAGTGTCGCCTGACGCATCCTTCACTTTTGGTTTGGGTGAAGGACACAAAGATGCGACTTGTTCCTGACCGGGAGCATCCACTGACGACTCGCTGCTTTTATATTTGGAACTTTCTGAAGAGGAGGCGAAAGAGCTAGAGGCTGAGTCAGGAAGGAAAGCCAAAACTTTTTCCTGCTGCTCCGGCTTTAAAAGCTGTTTTCCTACTCCCAGATAAGGGAGCCTTCGAGGCCTTGTGTAGCCAGACAATGATGCTGGCTCAACACCTCCAGCCTTAGGTGCTATTTTGCTTTTCCCACTACCACCAGATGCTCCACCACCATCAGTACCAGCTGGCAACGACCGCCCACGGCCTCTTCCACCAGACTTCCTCATTTTTGGGAAAATCTAACCAAAATAACAACCGTTATATGGTACTGTAAAACAAGGTAGAAGGTGTATATAAAATTGTTGAGAATTTAAATCTCCCTTTTTTTGGGGGGAGACTGCAACAAAACTCATGCCCAGTGTATAACACAACACAATGTAAGTGGCAGAACGTGGCTGGCTGATATGCGACAAACTAACAGAACTGACGTACATCCACTTTGTGACAATTTGAATCTCCTTTTTTTTGGGGGAGAATGCACCAAAACTCAGGCCCAGTGTATAACACAACACAATGTAAGTGACAGAACGTGGCTGGCTGATATACGACAAACTAACAGAACTGACGTACATCCACTTTGTGACAATTTGAATCTCCCTTTTTTGGGGGGGAGACTGAACCAAAACTCAGGCTCAGTGTGTAACACAACACAATGTAAGTGGCAGAAAGTGGCTGGAAGATATATGAAAAAAATACAAGGACTGTAGTACAATTTCAATCTCCCTACAATGATCTCAGGACAAGTATGGCAGCAATAAAAAGGACTGCTGCACACAAAAGTGTGGACAAATAAACAAGATAACTGTGCAGAAAGGAGCAACAGGATTTTTGCTTTTAAAAAAGCAGTTGGTTTGCACAGCAGCGTGCAAACAGCAATGCAGCTATCAGGGAGCCTTATAAGGCAGCCTAATAAGCTACAGAGCTGATGCACGAAAATATAGCCTCCACTGTCCCTGCAAAAAAAAGGTGGTGTTGGACAGTGGAAATCACTACAGCACAAGCGGTTTGGGGGTTAATCTTCCCTCACTAACTATATCCCTTCTTCTGACGAAGCTGCAGCAACCTCTCCCTATGCTAAGATCGGCAGAAGTAAGATGGCGGTCGGCGTGCATGCCCCTTTATAGCCCCTGTGATGCCGCAGAAAGCAAGCCAATCACTATCATGCCCTTCTCTAAGATGGTGGGGACCGAGACCTATGTCATCACGCTGCCCACACTCTGCGTCCTCCTTCATTGGCTGAGAAATGGCGCTGAACGTGTCATATGAAACGCTACTTTGGTGCGAAGATCGACAACCTCATGGCCAATCCCACACTAGGATCGGGTCGGGTTTCATGAAACCCAACTTTGCCGAAAGTCGGCAATTTTTGAATTTGTCCGATCCGTTTCGCTCAACCCTAGTTGCAACTCTTCAGGACCTTCCTGGTAGACATATAGGAGCTGCTAAAGGGCTTGAGCGTGTGACCCCCGACCTCCATTGAGCGGTCCTCTCGTGGGCATGCTCCGTGTGTGAAAAGCAGGACTTACTCCCAGAAAAGCCTGCTCGCTGCTGAACAGTGCTGGCTACAAAGGCAGAGCCTGGAAAGGCAGCAGTAACCATTTGCACAGTATCAGGCTGAGCCAGATGCTGGGACCGACATCTCTGCTGAGCAGGTTCCACTGCGGCTGGAGGAGAATGGGAGACCACAGCACACATAGTTTGAGATTGCCCCTGTGCAACAGCGGAAACTCCACACTTAACACAGCCCTCATATATCTGCGTGCTCCAAGTTTGGTCATTGTAGGCCAGTGGACCCCTTTTTTTGCTGTCTGATACTCACATTCTATACAGCACTATTAAGCTTCCAAAATTATAGAAAGGCCACATATTTGCCACTGTCATATTTCTGTGACAGCCCTCATATAACTGCGTGCTCCAGGTTTGGTCATTGCAGGCCGGTGGACCCATTTTTTTGCTCTGATACTCTAATTCTATACAGCACTATTTTGCATTTAAAAAAATGCCACATATTTGCCAGTGTGGTACTTCCGTGACAGCCCTCAAATATCTGCGTGCTCCAAGTTTAGTCATTGTTGGCCGCTTTACCACTTTTTTTGATGTATGATACTCTAATTCTATACAGCACTATTTTGCATATAAAAAAGGCCACATATTTGACAGTGTGGTATTTCCGTGACAGCCCTCATATATCTGCGTGCTCCAAGTTTAGTAATTGTATGTCGGTGGACCCCTATTTTTTACTGTCTGATACTCTCATTCTATACAGCACTATTTTGCATTTAAAAAAAAAAACAGGCCACATTTTTGCCAGTGTGGTATTTCAGTGACAGCCCTCACATATCTGCGTGCTCCAATTTTGGTCACTGTAGGCCTGTGGATGCCTTTTTTTGCTGTCTGATACTCTTATTCAATACAGCACTATTTAGCTTCCAAAATTAAAGAAAGGCCACATATTTGCCAGTGTGGTATTTCCGTGACAGCCCTCATATATATGCGTGCTCCAAGTTTAGTCATTGTAGGTCGGTGGACCCCTTTTTTTTCTGTCTGATACTCTCATTCTACACAGAACTATTTTGCATAAAAAAAAAAAAAAAATAGGCCACATTTTTACCAGTGTGGTATTTCAGTGACAGCCCTCACATATCTGCGTGCTCCAAGTTTGGGCACTGTAGGCCAGTTTATCCTTTTTTTTTTTGCTGTTTAATACTCTCATTCTATACAGCACTATTTTGCATAAAAAAAGGCCACATATTTGCCAGTGTGGTATTTCCATGACAGCCCTCATATATCTGCGTGCTCCAAGTTTGGTCATTGTAGGCCGGTTTATCCTTTTTTTTGCTGTTTAATACTCTCATTCTGTACAGCACTATTTTGCATAAACAAAGGCCACATATTTGCCAGTGTGGTATTTCCGTGACAGCCCTCACATATCTGCGTGCTCCAAGTTTGGGCACTGTAGGCCGGTTTATCCTTTTTTTTTTTGCTGTTTAATACTCTCATTCTATACAGCACTATTTTGCAAAAAAAAGGCCACATATTTGCCAGTGTGGTACTTCCGTAACAGCCCTCATATATCTGCGTGCTCCAAGTTTAGTCATTGTAGGTCGGTGGACCCCTTTTTTTTGCTGTCTGATACTCTCATCCTATACAAAACTATTTTGCATTAAAAAAAAAAAACAGGCCACATTTTTACCAGTGTGGTATTTCAGTGACAGCCCTCACATATCTGCGTGCTCCAAGTTTGGGCACTGTAGGCCGGTTTATCCTTTTTTTTTTTTGCTGTTTAATACTCTCATTCTGTACAGCACTATTTTGCAAAAAAAAGGCCACATATTTGCCAGTGTGGTACTTCCGTAACAGCCCTCATATATCTGCGTGCTCCAAGTTTAGTCATTGTAGGTCGGTGGACCCCTTTTTTTTGCTGTCTGATACTCTCATTCTATACAGAACTATTTTGCATGAAAAAAAAACAGGCCACATATTTGCCAGTGTGGTATTTCCGTGACAGCCCTCATATAGCTGCGTGCTCCAAGTTTGGGCATTGTAGGCCGGTTTATCCTTTTTTTTTTGCTGTTTAATACTCTCATTCTGTACAGCACTATTTTGCATAAAAAGGCCACATATTTGCCAGTGTGGTATTTCCGTGACAGCCCCCATATATCTGCGTGCTCCAAGTTTGGTCATTGTAGTGCGGTGGACCCCCTTTTTTGCTGTATGATACTCTCATTCTATACAGCACTATTTAGCTTCCAAAATTATAAAAACGCAACTTATTTGCCAGTGTGGTTTTTCTGTGACAGCCCTCATATATCTGCGTGCTCCAAGTTTGGTCAGCGTAGACCGGTGGACCACTTTTGTTTTCTGTCTGTTGTTCCAATTATATACAGCACTATTTTGTATTTAAAAAAAAAACAATATAATGTGAGTTGCAGCGGCGCTAAAGTTTAGAGTATCTTGTATTGCTGCAGATTTAGACAACAACCACTTTATTGTCGGAGTGTACATAGATAGTTCTGGATAAATCCACGCAAAACGAGTCTTAGGCCGGAGTCACACTACAGCAAGATACGGCCGAGTCTCGCAGGTTATAACCAAGCTCTGGCGCCGGCACTCCGGAGCGAAGCATGCAGCTCCATGTATTGCTGTGCGGCCGCACGCTCCGCTCCGGAGTGCTGGTGCCAGAGCTTGGTTTTAACCTGCGAGACTTGGCCATATCTCGTTGTGTGTGATCCCGGCCTTAGAGAAACCAGAAGGTGTATTTAAGATTGCACTTAGCCCGTAATCCTGAGGGAGTAGTCTCCTGAGTAGATATGTCTATATAGCTCAGTAAAAAATACTAGACTAGTATAAATAAGCTGCTGGTAGCAATAAGTAACAATATGCCCAAATGGTGGCCACCTAGTAATGATCGAGTTTAAAGAAATGCCTAAGGGTACTGTCACACAGTGCAATTTTGATCGCTACGACGGTACGATTCGTGACGTTCTAGCGATATCGTTACGATATCGCAGTGTCTGACACGCAGCAGCGATCAGGGATCCTGCTGAGAATCGTACGTCGTAGCAGATCGTATGGAACTTTCTTTCGTCGCTTGATCACCCGCTGACATCGCTGGATCGTTGTGTGTGACAGCGATCCAGCGATGTGTTCGCTTGTAACCAGGGTAAACATCGGGTAACTAAGCGCAGGGCCGCGCTTAGTTACCCGATGTTTACCGTGGTTACCAGCGTAAACGTAAAAAAAAACAAACAGCACATACTCACATTCCGGTGTCTGTTCCTCTGCGTCTCAGCTTCTCTGCACTGTGTTATGCACAGCGGCCAGAAAGCGAGCACTGCGGTGACGTCTGACGTCACCGCTCTGCTTTCCGGCTGCTGTGCTTACACAGTGCAGAGAAGCTGAGACGCAGAGGAACAGACACCGGAATGTAAGTATGTGCTGTTTGTTTTTTTTAACGTTTACGCTGGTAACCACGGTAAACATCGGGTAACTAAGCGCGGCCCTGCGCTTAGTTACCCGATGTTTACCCTGGTTACCCGGGGACTTCGGCATCGCTCCAGCGCCGTGATTGCAACGTGTGACCGCAGTCTACGACGCTGGAGCGATAATCATACGATCGCTGCGACGTCACGGATCGTGCCGTCGTAGCGATCAAAATGGTACTGTGTGACGGTACCCTAAGGTGGAGTGACAGTAAATTGCACCGTGTAAATAAGACAGTGATGGATAAGTCTTATCAGAAGAGTCCCTAAAAGTTCACAGTCTGGGTAGCCAAGTACGTAATCCTTATAGGGTAGAGATATCGCAAAATCTAGTGGAAGACTTTAAAATGTCATAGAAAAAAACAAAATAAAAAAGTAAGAGAAGCAGCCCCAGCCGGTAGCAATGCTTCAGTAGATGAGGTAGTGCAGCGTGTTACAGTCAGATTACCCGGGATGGAAATCTGCTGTGCAACGCCGCCTGTTACCTTAGTTGGAGCTCTTGTCTTGTGTGAGACCGCTGTTCCGTCCTCGGTGATGCAGGCGGTGGAGATGTCCAACGTCCTGTGTTGCTTGGTGAGTCCCGGCTTCTGGCTGTGTTCACTGCTTCCTCGCGGTGCACCATGAACGGAGCAGGACCTGCCGTGATGTCATCGGTCACGTGGAGCCGCGGGATAGTCTGGAATTGAGCGCTGAGAAAGTACGGATCGCAAAAAGGACCAATATCCTACGCGTTTCGGAAAGAGCGCTTTCCTTCATCAGGGATGGTCCTAAGTGCCTAGATAGATCCTTTTATAGGGAAAAAAAGATCAGCTGATCCTATAGGAACCCAAAAAGTTCTATCTCACTGTTCAGTCCCTTTGGATTAAGAGTGTCTAGGATAAAAAAATTCACTTGCTTTCTGCTCTAGACATAGTTGCAATGTAGTTCCCTTTTCTCCAGGGTACTGGTATTTTTTCAAACCCTGTTATTTCCATGGAATCTAGATCACTATTGTGTTTTTCCACGAAATGTTTAGACAGAGGGGGCCCATGAATTTTTGTTTTATGTTACGCATGTGTTCGCTTATCCTCACTTTAAGTGGGCGCTTAGTCCGACCCAACTATAGTTTGTCACATGGGCATTTTATGACGTATATAACCCCTTCTGTGGTACATGTAATATATTGCTTAATATTGTATTTCTTGCCATATCTAACAACTGCAAGTTGCTTTTTACTGTGTGTTTTTTTTACACATTGTACATTTACGGCAGGCAAAGAAACCTTTAATAGTTGTTTTGAAAAAATTTTTTGTATTTCGGGAATGATGGTGCTGTACTGTATGTGCAGTAAGATTGCCAAGATTGTGGGCTTTTTAATTTATGAAACGTGGATGACTGGGGATATGATTCCCCAAGATTTTGTCATGTTTCAAGATACCCCAGTGTTTGTTCACTATCTTTTTAAGAATAAAGGAATTTGAGTTGAATTGTGTTATAATCGGAACAAGCCCTGTTTTGTCAGTGTCCTCTTTTGGGGGTTTTCCTTTAAGTAAATCCTGGCGGGATAGGCTGGAGACCTTATTTTTAGATACTTCCAATGTTTTTAGGTCATAGCCTTTTTCCAAGAATTTGGCGGTTAGTTGCTCCGCTTCTTTGTCATACTGTTGTGGTTTTGAACAGTTTCGATGTAGTCTCATGTACTGACTTTTTGGTACTTTTTCATCCCCATAACGAATATTCAGAGCCTATGGAAACTTTCCAAACAAACGTGATTCTGAAATAATGAAAATAAGTGATAATAGATGTTCCAAATTTAAATATAACTTAGCATTTAACGAAAGACAGGAAATTATCAGACTTCAAAAGAAAGGTATAGTAATACGTCCAGCAGACAAGGGAGGAGGCATTGTGGTCCTCAATCAGGAGAATTACCAGACAGAAGCCCTTCATCTCCTAAATGATTCTCGTACCTTGAGTAGTCAAAGCAGATCCTACTAAGAAGTATATGGCGGATATGAAAAAGATGCTTACTATTGGATTTAGAAAAGGATTTTTGAGTAAAAATGAACTTGAGTTCATAGATACCCCTTTTCCCAGGATAGCCACATTTTATTACTTACCAAAAATTCGCAAAAATCCCATAAATCCACCAGGGTGCCCTATTATATCAGGCATACAATATTTAACAGCAAATATGTCACGCTTTGTGGATCAACATCTACAGGAACTGGTGCCCCTCCTCCCAGCCCATCTCAAGGATAGCACCCATATTCAGAATATATTGAATGAGATTGAGTGGAAAGACCATTATATAATGGGCACTTTAGTTATTACCTAATTGTTTACGGTCATTGAAAATCTTAAAGGCTGTGAATCAGCTACCTACTTTTTAGAGAAGTTCTCTCACATACCTAAGGAACAAATCGAATTCCTTAAAGAATGTATGTTATTCATTTTAACACATAACTATTTTAATTTCCAGGAGCATTACTATACCCAGCAATGCGGTACTGCAATACGGACCAGGTTCGCACCCAGTTACCAAATTTATACATGGGTCGGTGGCAAGAGGATTTTATCCACCCGGTGGTAATTTACGCGCGGACCTGGTCCTATGGCATCGCTATATAGATGATGTCATATTCATTTGGGCCGGGGGACCTCAAACCCTTGAGCAATTTTTAAATGATATTAATAAAAATGATTTTTTTTCTAAATATTAATGCTACTCTCAGCACCCAAAGCATCAATTTTTTAGACCTAAATGTTTTTATTGAGAACTCGTGTATACAAACTTGCACCTTTAACAAGCCCACTGATGTAAATAGTTTTATTCACATCAACAGCTGCCATCTACCTACATGGCTGATAAATGTACCAAAAAGTCAGTACATGAGACTACATCGAAACTGTTCAAAACCACAACAGTATGACAAAGAAGCGGAGCAACTAACTGCCAAATTCTTGGAAAAAGGCTATGACCTAAAAACATTGGAAGTCTCTAAAAATAAGGTCTCCAGCCTATCCAGCCAGGATTTACTTAAAGGAAAACCCCCAAAAGAGGACACTGACAAAACAGGGCTTGTTCCGATTATAACACAATTCAACTCAAATTCCTTTATTCTTAAAAAGATAGTGAACAAACACTGGGGTATCTTGAAAGATGATAAAATCTTGGGGAATCACATCCCCACTCATCCACGTTTCATATATAAAAAAGCCTGCAATCTTGGCAATCTTATTCCACCTACAGTACAGCACCATCATGCCCGAAATACAAAAAATATTTTCGAAACAACTATTAAAGGTTTCTTTCCCTGCCGTAAATGTACAATGTGTAAAAAAAAAACACAAAGTAAAAAAGCAACTTGCAGTTGTTAGATATGGTAAGAAATACGATATTAAGCAATATATTACATGTACCACAGAAGGGGTTATATACGTCATAAAATGCCCATGTGACAAACTGTACGTGGGCTGACTAAACGCCCACTTAAAGAGAGGATAAGTGAACACATGCGTAACATAAAACAAAAATTCATGGGCCCCCTCTGTCTAAACATTTCGTGGAAAAACACAATAGTGATCTCAATTCCATGGAAATAACAGGGTTTGAAAAAATACCAGTACCCTGGAGAAAAGGGAACTACATTGCAACTATGTCTAGAGCAGAAAGCAAGTGGATTTTTATGCTAGACACTCTTATTCCAAAGGGACTGAACAGTGAGATAGAACTTTTTGGGTTCCTATAGGATCGGCTGATCTTTTTTTCCCTTTAAAAAAAGGATCTATCTATGCACTTAGGACCATCCCTGATGAAGGAAAGGGCTCTTTCCAAAACGCGTTTTGCGCAGATATATCCAGAACTATATAATAAAAAAATAGTCCACATATTTG
This sequence comes from Ranitomeya variabilis, assembly GCF_051348905.1. Lineage (NCBI taxonomy): Eukaryota > Metazoa > Chordata > Amphibia > Anura > Dendrobatidae > Ranitomeya > Ranitomeya variabilis. Next base: position 353,378,079 of record NC_135235.1, read on the forward strand.
CCAGCGTGGTATATCCGTGACAGCCATCATATATCTGCGTGCTCCAAGTTTGGTCATTGTAGGCCAGTGGACCCCTTTTTTTTGCTGTCTGACACTCTGTTTCTATACAGCACTATTTTGCATAAAAAAAATGCCAAATGTTTGCCAGCGTAGTATTTCCGTGACAGCCCTCATATATCTGTGTGCTCCAAGTTTGGTCATTGTTGACCTGTGGACCACTTTTTTTTGCTGTCTGTTATTCTAGTTACATACAGCACTACTTTGCATTTAAAAAAAAATAACATGCCACATATTTGCCAGGGTGGTATTTTCGTGACAGCCCTCATATATCTGCGTGCTCCAAGTTTAGTCATTGTTGGCTGGTGGACCCCTTCTTTTTGCTGTCTCATACGCTAATTCTTTACAGGACTATTTAGCTTCCAAAACTATAAAAAAGGCCACATATTTGTCAATGTGGTATTTTCGTGACAGCCCTCGCATATCTGCTTGCTCCACGTTTGGTCATTGTAGGCCGGTGGACCCTTTTTTTTGCTGTCTGATACTCTCATTCTATACAGCACTATTTTGCATATAAAAAAGGCCACATATTTGCCAGTGTGGTATTTCCGTGACAGCCCTCATATATCTGCGTGCTCCAAGTTTGGTCATTGCTGGCCAGTGGACCCCTTTTTTTTGCTGTCTGATACACTAATTCTTTACAGCACTATTTAGCTTCCAAAATTATAAAAAAGCCACATATTTGTCAGTGTGGTATTTCCGTGACAGCCGTCGTATATCTGCTTGCTCCAAGTTTGGGCATTGTAGGCCGGTTTACCCATTTCTTTTGCTGTCTGATACTCTCATTCTATACAGCACTATTTTGCATATAAAAAAGGCCACATATTTGCCAGTGTGGTATTTCCGTGACAGCCCTCATATATCTGCGTGCTCCAAGTTTGGTCATTGTTGACCTGTGGACCACTTTTTTTGCTGTCTGTTATTCTAGTTACATACAGCACTACTTTGCATTTAAAAAAAAATAACATGCCACATATTTGCCAGGGTGGTATTTTCGTGACAGCCCTCATATATCTGCGTGCTCCAAGTTTGGTCATTGTTGGCTGGTGGACCCCTTCTTTTTGCTGTCTCATATGCTAATTCTTTACAGGACTATTTAGCTTCCAAAATTATAAAAAAGGCCACATATTTGTCAATGTGGTATTTTCGTGACAGCCCTCGCATATCTGCTTGCTCCACGTTTGGTCATTGTAGGCCGGTGGACCCTTTTTTTTGCTGTCTGATACTCTCATTCTATACAACACTATTTTGCATATAAAAAAGGCCACATATTTGCCAGTGTGGTATTACCGTGACAGCCCCCATATATCTGCGTGCTCCAAGTTTGGTCATTGTAGGCCGGTGGACTCCTTTTTTTGCTGTCTGATTCTCTAATTCTATACAGCACTATTTTGCATATAAAAAAGGCCACATATTTACCAGTGTGGTATTTCCGTGACAGACCTCATATATCTGCGTGCTCCAAGTTTGGTCAATGTTGGCCAGTGGACCCCTTTTTTTTGCTGTCTGAAACACTAATTTTTTACAGCACTACTTAGCTTCCAAAATTATAAAAAAGGCCACATATTTGTCAGTGTGGTATTTCCGTGATAGCCCTCGTATATCTGCTTGCTCCAAGTTTGGTCATTGTAGGCTGATGGACCCTTTTTTTGCTGTCTGATACTCTCATTCTATACAGCACTATTTTGCATATAAAAAAGGCCACATATTTGCCAGTGTGGTATTTCCGTGACAGCCCTCATATATCTGCGTGCTCCAAGTTTGGTCATTGCTGGCCAGTGGACCCCTTTTTTTTGCTGTCTGATACACTAATTCTTTAAAGCACTATTTAGCTTCCAAAATTATAAAAAAGCCACATATTTGTCAGTGTGGTATTTCCGTGACAGCCGTCGTATATCTGCTTGCTCCAAGTTTGGGCATTGTAGGCTGGTTTACCCATTTCTTTTGCTGTCTGATACTCTCATTCTATATAGCACTATTTTGCATATAAAAAAGGCCACCTATTTGCCAGTGAGATATTTCCTTGACAGGCCTCATATATCTGCGTGCTCCAAGTTTGGTCATTGTAGGCCGGTTGTTGTGAATCCGCTTTTTGGGCTCCCCTGGTGGTTGCTGGTGGTACTGGTGACTTGTGTGTGCTTTGCTGTCTCAGTTCACCTGCGCCCATCAGTGTTTGGGAGTTTCCTATTTAGCCTTGCTCTCCAGTCATTTCCTTGCCGGTCATCATTGTAACCAGAGCCTTTGGGTTGCATGTTCCTGCTTCTAGTCTGCTGATCAGCTAAGTGGACTCTTAGTCCTTTTTGTTTTGTATTTTTGTCCAGTTTACAGTTTTGTCATTTTCTGTTGCTGGAAGCTCTTGCGGGCTGAAATTGCCACTCCTGTGTCATGAGTTGACACAGGAGTCTTAAAGTAATTTCAGGATGGTTTGTTGAAAGGGTTTTCAGTTGACCGTGAAGTCCTCTTTTGTATCCTTCTGCTATCTAGTAAGTGGACCTCTCTTTGCTAAATCTACTTTCATCCTGTGTATGTCTTTTTCCTCTGAAGTCACCGTTAATATATGTGGGGGGCTGCTATCATCTTTGGGGAATTTCACTAGAGGTAAGCCAGGTCTGTTCCTTCCTCTACCAGGCCTAGTTAGTTCTCCGGCTGGCGCGTGGCATCTAGGAATTCGTAGGTATGCTCCCTGGCTACTATTAGTTGTGTGGTAGATTTAGCTCACGGTCAGCTCTAGTTTCCATCACCCGAGAGCTCGTTTGTTATTTTTATGTTTCTGATGTTCCCTTGCCATTGGGAACCATGACAGCCGGTGTACCACTTTTTTTGCTATCTGTTACTCCTATTCTATACAGCACTATTTTGCATTTTAACCAGAAAACAGGCCACATTTTTGCCAGTGTGGTATTTCTGTGACAGCCCTCATATATCTGCATTCTCCAAGTTTGGTCATTGTAGGCCGGTGTACCTTTTTTTTTGCTGTCTGTTACTCTAATTCTATACATCACTATTTTGCATTAAAAAAAACAGGCCACATTTTTGCCACATTGGTATTTCTGTAACAGCCCTCATATATCTGCGTGCTCCAAGTTTGGTCATTGCTGGCCAGTGGACCCCTTTTTTTTGCTGTCTGATACACTAATTCTTTACAGCACTATTTAGCTTCCAAAATTATAAAAAAGCCACATATTTGTCAGTGTGGTATTTCCGTGACAGCCGTCGTATATCTGCTTGCTCCAAGTTTGGGCATTGTAGGCTGGTTTACCCATTTCTTTTGCTGTCTGATACTCTCATTCTATACAGCACTATTTTGCATATAAAAAAGGCCACATATTTGCCAGTGTGGTATTTCCGTGACAGCCCTCATATATCTGCGTGCTCCAAGTTTGGTCATTGCTGGCCAGTGGACCCCTTTCTTTTGCTGTCTGATACACTAATTCTTTACAGCACTATTTAGCTTCCAAAATTATAAAAAAGCCACATATTTGTCAGTGTGGTATTTCCGTGACAGCCGTCATATATCTGCTTGCTCCAAGTTTGGGCATTGTAGGCCAGTTTACCCATTTCTTTTGCTGTCTGATACTCTCATTCTATATAGCACTATTTTGCATATAAAAAAGGCCACCTATTTGCCAGTGAGATATTTCCTTGACAGGCCTCATATATCTGCGTGCTCCATGTTTGGTCATTGTAGGCCGGTGTACCACTTTTTTTGCTATCTGTTACTCTTATTCTATACAGCACTATTTTGCATTTTAACCAGAAAACAGGCCACATTTTTGCCAGTGTGGTATTTCTGTGACAGCCCTCATATATCTGCATTCTCCAAGTTTGGTCATTGTAGGCCGGTGTACCTTTTTTTTTGCTGTCTGTTACTCTAATTCTATACATCACTATTTTGCATTAAAAAAAACAGGCCACATTTTTGCCACATTGGTATTTCTGTAACAGCCCTCATATATCTGCGTGCTCCAAGTTTGGTCATTGTAGGCCGCTGTACCGCTTTTTTTGCTGTCTGTTACTCTAATTCTATACAGCACTATTTTGCATTTTCACAAAAAAAGGCCACATATTTGCCAGTGTGGTATTTCCGTGACAGCCCTCATATATCTTTGTGCTCCAAGTTTCGGCATTGTAGGCCGGTGGACCCCTTTTTTGCTCTGTGATACTCTATACAGCACTATTAGCATAAATTTACTTCACAAAAAAGCCCCCAAAATTGTATACAGTCTGTTATATCAGGCTGAGGCCTGCCTGGTGTTTGGGTTTGAAAAATCGTAGATCTGCAAGCATACTGATCAGATATTATTTCGCTACTAATAAATATATTAGTGTTGAGCATTTGAAATAGTGCAGTAGTCCATTTAAAATAGGCAAGGCAAGGGACAGGGAAGTGGACGTGATGATGCTGCATGCAGAGGACGAGGCCGTGACCATGGTGAAAGTGGGCAACATCAAAGACCCACATCTTCTCGCTCGACCTTCCTGTCCCAGTTTCTAGGGGACCGCAGCAAGCCACTTTTGAAGCCAGAGCAGTGTGAAATGGTTGTTGGTTGGATAGTGGATAATGCTTCCAGTCACTTAGCCACCACCACCACGTCTTCCACACGGTCAAGTCTGAGTAGCCTTGAGTATGGCCCAGATATTCCTCATCCTGACCCTCCTTCCTCCCATCTTCCCAAGAGCCCTGAGACAACTGATCCCACACTTGGGCACTCTGAAGAGCTGTTCAGTTTTCCATTTCAAGATTCTGAACTCTGGGCCGATCAACATGAAGTGGGTACAAATGCCCAAAGCTTTGACCAGCTCCGGTCACGCGAAGGCGATGGTGAGAAAGTGTAAGAAGAGGTGGACGATGATGATACACAATTGCCAGAAAGTCAGGAGGAGGAGCAGGGTGCAGATGTGGAAGACAAGGTGGTGAATGACATAGTGACTGACCCAACCAGGCAGGAGGACATGCAGAACGAGGGCAGCAGCACACATGGGGAAGGAGGCATATCACCACAACAGCCAGGAGGAAGCAGTGTGGTGGCCACAGACAAAAGGCGTGCATCCATTCCCCGTAACACCAACATGAGTAAAGTTGCCATTCCAACTGTTAGATCTTCCTGAGTCTGGTTATATTTTAAAGACTCTGCCGATAACCCCAAACAGGCCACTTGCAGCACCTGCCATGCCCACATCAGCAGGGGTAGCAAAACAACCAGCCTGACCACCACCAGCATGATCAGGCACAGGACTAACTCCAGGCTCCAGGACACACCACTGCTTCTTTCACTGTTTTGCTTAGAAGCAAATCCCCAGTAGACCATGCATCTGAAGATGCCTCTATCCCTGCACCTGTTGTGGCCCACAGTCAAGCAGCACCATCATCAAGCCCGTCCACATCCTTGTCCCAGCACAGCCTTCAGTTGTCTATAACCTAGTCTTTGGAATGCCAGCGGAAATACCCCGCCAAAGCACCAGAGGCCACAGTCCTAAATTCTAACATTTCTCTTCTCCTTGCACTAGAAATGCTACCTTTTAGGCTTGTTGAGATGGAAGCTTTCCGCATACTGATGGCTGTGGCCGTCCCAAGGTACTCAGTCCCCAGTCGCCACTATTTCTCCTGGTGTGCCGTCCATACTGGCATTACACCAGCATGTGTCCCACAACATTGCCCGTGCCCTCAACAATGCTGTTACAGGGAGATTCCACCTAACCACGGACATGTGGACAAGTGCTTGTGTGCAGGGACGGTACAGCTCACTGACGGCACACTGGGTTAACATAGTGGAGGCCGGGACCCAGTGTTAGGTGTCAAGTTCCCGCCGCTGCACAGGGGGAATCTCAAACCATGTCTGCTGCAGTCTCCCATTCTATTTCGGTCGCAGTGGAGCCTGCTCAGCGGAGACGTCGGTCCCAGCATCTGGCTCAGCCTGATACTGTGTGAAGGGTTACTGCTACCTTTCCAGGCTCTCCCTTTGTAGCCAGCACTGGTCAGCGGCGAGCAGGCTTTTCTGGGACTAAGTCCTGCTTTGCACACAATGAGCATGCCCACAGGAAGACCTCTCATTGGACGTCGGGGGTCACATGCTCAGGCCCTGTAGCAGCGCCTATTGGTCCTCCAGGATGGTCCTGAAAGAGCTGCAACTATAAAAGGTTCACATGGCCGCACGGCCATGCGCTAGCTTCAAATGTATTTGGCTTATGCCAGTGGATACTTTACCACTCTATATATATATATATATATATATATATATATATATGTGGTGTGAGACTGTAGCGCTGGGACTATACACTCACGCAGGCAGTTAGCGTCAGTGGGAGCAATTAGACTTTGGCTTTCTTGCAAGCACAACCCTAGTTAGGGCTATAGTTTTTGTGTACAGCCCGACTCTGTGCGGCAACAGAGATCGCTTTCAGTTCACACGGGTGAAGCTTAACCCACGTGTGAGCTCAGAGTTTATCCGCCATTACTTTGCAGCAGATATCTCTGCACAGTGGACCCCGGGCGGCGAACGCACCTTATTGCTTACTACCTATACTCGGTGCTTTCCGCTAGCCCTAATACCCAGTCGGACCTTGGAATGGAACACATCCTCCCCACGCAGAGGATTGCTGGTCCTACGTCAATCAGGCTTGCCCCCACAGTCTACAGCTCCTGCACCTCCTCCTCCTCCACATCATCCTCCATCGCTGAAATCAACACATTAGTCAGAAGCTGGAAGCACGGCAGCACTGCCTTAGTCAAGCGGCAACAGGCTGTGCTGAAGCTAATCTGCATAGGTGACAAACCGCACAATGCAGAAGAGTTGTGGACAGTGCTGAAAGAGCCGTCAGATGTTTGGATGACACCGCTGAACCTACAGCCAGGCCGTGTGTGACAATGGCCGTAACCTGGTGGCGGCTCTGAGGCAAGGTGAACTCACACATGTACCTTGCTTGGCCCATGTGCTTAACCTCATGGTTCAACATTTTCTACCCAGATCAGCTAGTGAAAGTACGCCCTCTGTCTGCCCATTTTAGAATGTCAGCTACTGTTTCAGCCGCCCTTGCCGTGCTTCAGCAGTGTTTACAGCATCCAGTTCACCGCTGGTGTGTGATGTCCCCACGCGCTGGAACTCTATGCTGCTTATGTTGGAAAGGCTTTGTGAGCACAAAAGGGCAGTTGTTGACTACCAACATCAACAAGGCCATCAATATTCAGTTCAGATTCCACACATAAGACCGCAGGAGTGGACATGGATGTCTGACATATGTACCATACTCCAAAATTTTGAGGAATGCACCAAGATGGTGAGCGCCGATGATGCCATAATTAGCGTCACCATCCCGCTTCTCTGCATTCTGAAAACCTCTCTGCTCACAAATAAAAAAGGATGCATTACAAGCAGAGCACGAGGACATGGAGCAAGGACCATATAGGGGGATTACACTCAGCCCAGCCTCATGTCTTCTCATCGTGGATTGGTAGTCAATGAGGAGAAGGAGGAAGAACAGGAGCTACTTTCTTTAACTATAGACGGTACTACAAACACAGCTGTCATACCGTTTGTTCAGCGGGGAAGTCCTGAGGACAGGGAGGAGGAGGAGGACAGCATGGTCAGTCGTCCTGTTGGTGAGGACACGGAAGTCTTGCCTTTTAGCAGTCTGGCACACATGGCTGACTTTATGTTGCGCTGTGCTTCACGTGACCCTCGCATCATAAAAACTTTGGGTGACACTCATTACTGGTTGGTGACACTTCTAGACCCATGCTACAAGGAGAACTTTCAATCTCTTCTACCAGAGGCAGAGAGATGTACTAAAATGTTGCAGTACCAGAGGGCCCTTGTAGCAGAATTACTTAGAAAATTCCCATGTGAGAACGCTGGCAGCAGACGTCAGAGTCTGTTGTACACCCAAAGAGTCAAAGCGAGAGAGACAGAAGTGCAATCCAGTTTTCTCAGACCCTCCCATCGTGACGGCACAGAGGCAAGGGGTGCTGTCACATGAAGTGCAATGTTTGTGAAGATGGTGAGGGAGTGCCTTGTAGATAGTACAAATGTTCCCCGTGATTACTCTGTGCCTTTTAATTATTGAGTATCCAAGCTGGAAATGTGACATGAACTGGCTCTCTATGCCTTGGAGGTCCTGGCCTGCCCTGCTGCTAGCGTTCTGTCAGAGCGGGTTTTTAGTGCCGCTGGTGGAATTATAACAGATAAGCGCATCCGCCTGTCAAATGAAAATGCTGACAGGCTGACTCTTATAAAAATGAACAAGGGCTGGATTGGGAAAGACTTCTGTACACCACCAAGTGAAAACAGTGAGACATAACCTCAAATACATTCTCTCTCTTGGGGAGGTGTATTCTCATGCACCTCTTCACAAACACACATGGGTATACGCTTCCACATTTGGTCGGTTTGTTGTTATCCTCCTCCTTATCCTCATCCGCATCATCCAGAACCACTAGATGACCAGGAAGAACATGTATTGTTGTAGGCTGGTGAATTTTGGGCACTGAGGCTGTGAAGGCACTATTTTATTTAGTAACAACAGGACCCCACATTGGGGAATTGGGCATTACATTACATTTGGCCTACTTCTTAAGTCTGTCTCCTGCGAAGGTGTCCTTTCAGTGCCACTAGATGACCAGGGTGAATGTGCTCAGTACTGTTATAGGCCGGTGAATTTTGGGCAAGATACCCCCATTGGCGAATTCTTTGTCAGCTCATGCACTGCATTACAAGTTTCAAAGACACACACCACTACATTGGGCCTACTTCTTAACTCTGTCTCCTGCATTGTGTCCTTTCCTGCCACTAGGTCAGCAGGGTGCACGTGCTGTGAACGGTGCATTTTGGGCAAGGGGCATGCGATGGCACTAGTATATTTTTAAAAAAGGTACCCCACATTGGTGAAACCACATCCTTGTTGGCAAAGACTTCATAACATTTGTGTACCTTAAAGAGCTCCCTTAAAAAGCTCCTTTTTGTGTTGCCTGGCTGCTCACATTGGACAAAATACACTTCATATAGATTTGATAAAGCAATGCTGTTAGTTTGGCTCAGTAGTTCATTAAAAATATAGCTTTGTCCACCATATTAGTTTCTCTCCTTGAGAGCCATGACTTTGGCTGCCTCAAATGTACAAATGGCGAATATACAAATGGCGATTTGTAACCAAGATTTAAATTCTGTATACCCAATGCATTCAGACAATCACATAGCTGCATTTCTTGTAAAACATTTACAGATGTGACAGACAATGCTCATAGTGGCACAATCTTGATAAATGTTTGTTTATTCACTTCACAAACAGTTCTAAGCCTCTATATGTTCGCTGTTTGTCATTGTAAAACATTAAGGTTTACTGAAACTATGCCAGTGGTGGTATGATCTAAAATCTTGTGGCTTTTGTTTTCTAGGGGTTTTTGGCCCCTCGTCTAATGACTTTATGATATCTCAGTTTCATCCAACCTTGAAAAGTGGCCACTTGAAGGTCTGGGTGAAACTAGAGTTACTACATAGTGTAAATCACTATATAAGACAAGAGAATATGACTAAGACAGATGCCAAAACTGGGGTACCTGTACATGTACAGTGTGCTCATAACTGCATAATTGGGGATGCCCATGCAGTGTAGGCAATCTCCCAGGGCTTCTCTGTCTTGGTGTTGTGTTGTGAAATTGGATTTTGGGCTCCCCCGGTGGCCACTGGTGGAACTGAACTTGTGTGCATCATCCTTTCTGTTCACCTGTTCCTATCAGGATGTGGGAGTCGCTATTTAGCCTTGCTCCTCTGTCACTTCCATGCCGGTCAACATTGTAATCAGAAGTCTTTCTGTGCATGTTCCTGCTGCTAGACAACTCCCAGATAAGTTGGACTTTTGTCCTCGTTTGTTTTTGTATTTTGTTCCAGTTCACAGCTGAAGTTTTGTTTCTGTGTCTGGAAAGCTCTTGTGATCTGAAATTGCCACTCTGATGTTATGAGTTAATACTAGAGTCTTAAAGTAATTTCAGGATGGTGTTTTGATAGGGTTTTCAGCTGACCATGAAAGTGCCCTTTCTGTCTTCCTGCTATCTAGTAAGCGGACCTCAATTTTGCTAAACCTATTTTCATACTACGTTTGTCATTTCATCTAAAATCACCGCCAATATATGTGAGGGCCTCTGTCTGCCTTTCGGGGAAATTTCTCTAGAGGTGAGCCAGGACTATATTTTCCTCTGCCAGGATTAGGTAGTCCTCCGGCTGGCGCTGGGCGTCTAGGGATAAAACGTAGGCAACGCTACCCGGCTACTGTTAATTGTGCGGCAGGTTTAGTTCATGGTCAGTTTAGTTTCCATCCTTCCAAGAGCTAGTTCTTATGTTTGCTGGGCTATGTTCTCTTGCCATTGAGAACCATAACAGTTTGACCGGCCCACAAAGGGTTAAAGTAATTGGCAGAGAAAGGAGAGAAAAGAGAAGTCTGCTGAAGGTTTTTTTTTTTTTTTCTTTCCTTCAGTTCTGAGGTTGCTTATAATTGAATCTCTTGCTAGTCTGCCTATATTGCAGCCTTTCTCTCTCTCTCTCCTTCTAATCCTGGAATGGCTCTGTGTTCACCTGTTTAAAATGGATATTCAGAGTTTAGCTGCAGGTTTGAATAATCTTACCACGAAAGTTCAAAATTTACAAGATTTTGTTGTTCATGTTCCTATATCTGAACCTAGAATTCCTTTGCCTGAATTTTTCTCGGGGAATAGATCATGCTTCCAAAATTTCAAAAATAATTGCAAGTTGTTTTTGTCCCTGAAGTCTCGCTCTGCCGGAGATCCTGCACAGCAGGTCAGGATTGTGATTTCCTTGCTCCGGGGCGACCCTCAAGACTGGGCTTTTGCATTGGCTCCAGGGGACCCTGCATCTTTTTCTATTCATAATGTTTTCCATCGGTCATTATTGCGCAGGTATGAGGTACCGGTTGTGCCTTCCGTTGAGCCTCCTGCTCCGGTGCTGGTTGAAGGCGAGTTGGAGTACGTTGTGGAAAAAATCTTGGACTCCCGTGTTTCCAGACGGAAACTCCAGTATCTGGTCAAGTGGAAGGGATACGGTCAGGAGGATAATTCTTGGGTGACTGCCTCTGATGTTCATGCCTCCGATCTAGTCCGTGCCTTTCATAGGGCTCATCCTGATCGCCCTGGTGGTTCTGGTGAGGGTTCGGTGCCCCCTCCTTGAGGGGGGGGTACTGTTGTGAAATTGGATTTTGGGCTCCCCCGGTGGCCACTGGTGGAACTGAACTTGTGTGCATCATCCTTTCTGTTCACCTGTTCCTATCAGGATGTGGGAGTCGCTATTTAGCCTTGCTCCTCTGTCACTTCCATGCCGGTCAACATTGTAATCAGAAGTCTTTCTGTGCATGTTCCTGCTGCTAGACAACTCCCAGATAAGTTGGACTTTTGTCCTCGTTTGTTTTTGTATTTTGTTCCAGTTCACAGCTGAAGTTTTGTTTCTGTGTCTGGAAAGCTCTTGTGATCTGAAATTGCCACTCTGATGTTATGAGTTAATACTAGAGTCTTAAAGTAATTTCAGGATGGTGTTTTGATAGGGTTTTCAGCTGACCATGAAAGTGCCCTTTCTGTCTTCCTGCTATCTAGTAAGCGGACCTCAATTTTGCTAAACCTATTTTCATACTACGTTTGTCATTTCATCTAAAATCACCGCCAATATATGTGGGGGCCTCTGTCTGCCTTTCGGGGAAATTTCTCTAGAGGTGAGCCAGGACTATATTTTCCTCTGCCAGGATTAGGTAGTCCTCCGGCTGGCGCTGGGCGTCTAGGGATAAAACGTAGGCAACGCTACCCGGCTACTGTTAATTGTGCGGCAGGTTTAGTTCATGGTCAGTTTAGTTTCCATCCTTCCAAGAGCTAGTTCTTATGTTTGCTGGGCTATGTTCTCTTGCCATTGAGAACCATAACAGTGTTGCTTCTCTGATATTCCAGACGGATGATGTTTAAAAACCTCTTGATGATGATCTAAGTATACTGTATGTAGTTAATCTTTATATATACATAATCACTATATTTATTTAATCTTTATATGTACTTATTATCCTGTATATGTTGTATATGTTAACATATACAAAAGCATACGCACTCACACTATTCAATCATACTATTCCTTGTATTTTGTAGTTTGCAATAAAATTGCCTTGGATTGCAAGTATTAGCCTTTTTAAAGCCGTATCTGAACCTTAGTGTTAAAAACATGGCAAATAAAATTGCCAAATTCTCCTGTAAATAATTGTGCAAAGAGGAAACCATCATACCATTAAAAAATACGACTGGATTTTCATGGGACCATCCAGTATGTGGGTTCAAAGGCGTAATGGGGTGCATATGACTGACTATGCAGCAGGGCTGGCCTTGCTGCCAATGTGTAAAACAAAGGAGTACGAGAGTACAAAATGCATATTGTGAAGTGGATTTTCATGGGCTCATCCAGTATGTGAGTTCCAAGGCCTAATGGGGTGCATATGACTGACTGTGCAGCAGGGCTGGCCTTGCTGCCAATGTGTAAAACAAAGGAGTATGGGAGTGCAAAATGCATATTGTGAAGTGGATTTCCATTTGCCCATCCAGTATGTGAGTTCAAAGGCTTATTGGGGTGCATAAGAATTGATAGCAGGGCAGGCCTTGAATTCAATGCAACACTTTTTCAGGAGTCCCCCCCCTGGACATCTTGTGACAGGGGTATTGTGGTGCGTCGTATTTCTTGGCAGCCCATCCACTCACAGCATAGGCTACAACAGCTTAGGAGACCCACTGTTTCATAATAGCCCTTTAAGAAGATTAATGCTGCCTGATGCACCATTAAAAATAGGCTCTGTGACTTTAAGATTCCCTCCTTCATAAATGAAACATGAAATGAAAAATGATGTGTCTGGTTATGTGTCACACACCACATAGCCAGCTAGGGTTGTTAAATGTTACAATGACATTTCCCAGTGAATGCATTTGCAGGGGTTGAAAGCAATGTTAAAGTTGAAAAATGTTTCAAAAACATCTGAATTAAGCCTAAGTGGGGGAGGAAATTTTTGGTCTGGTATTAAATATTTAGCCTTACAGGCAAGTCATTAACCTGCAAAGTATGTACCTTGACATGTTTCATTTTAATGTTTTTTGTGGCAGCGGGAAAAATGGCATGAATCTCTTCAGTATCATTGAAGTATTCCCTCAGGCGCAGTCTCCTGAAATAATGTTCCATATCACTGCAGAGTTCAGTTTTATCCAGGGCCTTAGTAGGGCAAAATGAGAGTCCTCTGGAAAGCACGGCCAGCTCCACTTTGCACACTTAGTGCAGGAATTAATGTGTCGCATGGATTTATGTCTTTTTACATCAATTAAGGAATCTGCACTTCAGATCTTATGGGGCATCATAACAAAGAACAAAACCCCAATCAGAGGACAATAACATATTCACTCCTTATCTGCGAACTGTTCCAATGTTTATGGACATAACTGTTTATCATTAACATAATGACAGTTCTGTGCTGTGATGTGTATAAATATGTGATTCTTTGGATGTTGTATTAGTCTATGCTTGATGAAGAGGCCTGAGTAGTCTTGAAAGCTTGCAATTTGTTACCATCCTTTCAGTTAGCCATTAAAAGGTATCAACCACTGAGGAATCTCAATTCAAAATATTTTTCTATCTACTGGCTAACATGGTACAAAGATATATATCTTTCCTTTATCACTTTTGAAAATTGAAAACTTGAGGCCAAAATTACATTTAAAGGAAAAAAAATGTAATTTTCCATTGATTCAGACTAATGTTATACAACTCTGAATCACGTGATCGTTAAAAAAAATGCTCATTACACCCCTAGATGAATTCCTCAAGAGGTGTAGTTTCCAAAATGGGTTCACTTGTGGGGTTTTCTGCTGTTCTAGCATGTCAGGAGCTGTTCATATATGAAAAGGCATCCGCAATCTATTGCAGCTAAAATTGCGCTACAGAATTCAATTAGCGCTCTCTTTCCAGACATTCTGTCTGCCCAAGCAGCGGGTTACCACCACAAATGGGTGTCGAGACAAAGCATTGTATCTTAATTAACCATTTTAATTTAATTTATGTGTTTCTTTCTGGTTGATCAAGAAAACAAGTTTTGCTTGTGTAAGCCTGTAATATCGTTTTGTAAGTTGACATTTAATGTAGCATACTGTGCATACTTATCCTGGGTGACTAATGATGTTTGCCGATATCTTAATTACGCATTGTCCATGCCAGACAGTTTTTTTGCATTCAAAACAGAGGGGGAAATTCTATGCAAATAGATTATTTAATCAAACAATGCGAGGCAGAGCTAGTCCCCAGGGCAGATATAAGAGTTGATTGTGATGATGGTCGTTGTGGTAGTTGTAGTGCAGGGCAAGTGACACAGGAATAATTCAGAGGACACATCTGGGTGCAGTTTCCAACACTTAACTCACAGTTCTGTAGATTACTGTCTCCACCCATGTGCTGTGTCCTCCGGGTCTGTGGTCCAGCCAGGTTATTTGGGGTACACTTCTCAGGACTCCTTTCGTATGTGCCTTTCCTGGCCATCTCACTGTGCTGGTTCCCACCTCTCCTGCCCTGCGCCTTCACACACAGTGTCCCAAGCCAGCAGCCCCGGATCTTGTCGGGCGATGTCTCTCTAGTCCCCTGGGTCCTAAGTGGCTGCCTTTTCAGCGAATGTGTGTGGATGTGGCTGTGGCAAGTACAGATACCACAGTCTCCGGCTGGCTAGCTGAGCCTTGTAGTTCTTCACTAGTCTTGGGGGCCAGCTCCCCACTGCGACCCGGTCCCTCCACCTGGCAATGGTCAGTGTGGATGCGGGCCCCGCGGGTGGATTGCTCACTACTCGTACCCCTAGTACACTTTCTCTCTCTTCTTTCTGTCAGGAGCTTCTCTCTTTCTTCTGGTCTCTGGTGCTGGGACAAGCTCCTAACTACTCAAGTCCCCAGCTCCAGCTGTCTTTCACATCTGCTCTGCTTCACTTCTCCCCTCATACTCACTAACTTTCTAGACCTTTTCTGACTCCTCCTACTGTTTCCATGACATCTCTACTCTCCCCACCCACACCCTCTACCTAGTAACCCTCTCCAGACTGGGATGAGGTCATCCTCCCTTGGGGTACACCCAGATGCCCTGTCTGGAGTGGTGTGGTGTTGGATGCTGGTGTTAGAGTCCTGGATAGTGCCCCCTCCTTACCTGAGAGTGGGATATCACACCTCTGGACGAGGTGCAGGACCTCTGTGGCAACTGAACCCTCAGGGGTGCCACATAAACCCCCCCCCCCCCCCCATTAAACACAGCATGTCCTCAGGCTGGAACAAAGTAAAACAGATGTTACAGAATATATGCAAATCATTTTTGCTGAGATCTCAATAGGTACAAACAATTAAATAACTTTTTCTTCCCTTTATGGGAGGCGCTTTTTCTTGAACGTTGCATAATCAACATTACACGCGCTCAGAATATGCTATTACTTTCTATAAAACATTAATATTACTTTCAGTTATTTCCAAGAAAACATTCTCTGTTAAATGCAGCAAAACACTTCCTATCAAGTACTATAAAATAGAACATTATTTCCTATAGGAATTAAATTAATATTACACTTTCAATCAAATTCAGCAGCAATCAAATCACTTTCGATCAAATTTAGCAATGAACAAGTTCAACAGATTTTCAGTGAGATCCCTTACCGGGTGTCCTTCTCACTGTCCTTAGTGCAATATGGGGGAACCCATCTCAAACCCCCAAAGTAGGCTTGGGCGTGACTACTTGTGTAGTAAGTTTTATTTAATGGTTTCTAACACTCCAATTAATTAATACTAATTATTGATATATTGATATGGTTTCAATCAGTTATAATATTCAGTATATCCTTACTGTATTGAGTTTGCATAAGGCCATTGAAGTTTAAATGTCCAACCATATGACCTATCTAGGAGAAGGTCATTTGTTGTTTAGTAACTGACCAGTTAGTTGTTATTAGTAAATGTATTTGTTGCTAGTAACTGACCAGTATTTGTTGTTAGTAACTGACCTGCTACTTGTTGTCAGTAACTGACTGGTTTAAAGAAGTTTCTTCCTGGCATTCCAATGACCATCAAAGTTTTTTTTACTGAGGTACATTAGACAGTATAAGATATAAAAGACACAGACATGCAACAGAAATGGGGGGACACAGTTGGAAGAGAGATGGGACAGAGAGAGGAGCCTGATTTGACTTCTACCATGCTAAAATAATGTATGACTTTATTGATTATGTGCTATTTGAGTGACTGTTTATTTATTATCTTTTATTAAGTAAATTCATTTTTGTTTATTTTCGTGTGAGCATTTATTCATCACAATTCCATGAACCTTAACAAAACAGTACAAGACATACAGTAGTTGCTCTCCACGTTGTATTTAATCAGCACAGGCCTTATACAATAATCCAAAAAAAATATCAAAAGGAATAGCAACGGATATAAATTCAAGGATTAAAACGTAACTTTTACTAAGCTATTTTTAAAAATCTTACCATAAAGTGCAGTGTCAAAGTGCTAAGTGCATAAAAAGGTGGAAAATGTGACAGCTTAAAAGGAGAAGGAACACCACTAAATGTTTTACTCATTCGGAATGACCCTGAGAGATTGTCTCACTAATCGGGTTTTATAGAGTCCTTTTGTTGCGTACTGTTTATGTCGCAATATTCTTATTTCATTAGGTATGAACACGGTGTAACGTCATAGCCTGGATATATTAAACCATTTAGATGTGCACTTCACCTCAAAAAACACATCTTTTATCCTTGCACATCAATACAATATCGTGTGAGACCAATCTCATATCATGAATGAATTACTCCCATTCATTCTCATGTATATTATCTACAGTATAAATCATTTAGTGGTATACAATCAGTATGCTCATCTATAGGTTTTTTCTGAGATGTCCCATCAGTCACATCTCAATCACGCAGCCTTATACCACTATATACTCCAAATACATCAATGCCAACAAGTCTATGGCATGGGTTCAAATAGTGGACTAAATGTGCTTTGCGTAAACCATATATACTCATCTGGGTCCAAAGGATAACTTGCTGGGAAACCCTTCAATTCAGGCATAGTCTTCACCGGCAAACCTCATTTTCATAGTGTTGCACAGTTCCATAGTACCATAATGTCTCCCGACGCGTTTCCTCACATTGATTCATCAGGGGATAATGACATTTCAAAAATGATCAGAGCTGCCGCGCTTCTCTAGTTACCTGCCTTAAATAGATGCACTGTGGTGCCACATTTCCGGACACCAAGTTTCACTGCTTCCGGGATACGAGGCGTATGTACCCACCTGGCTTCGTCGCATCTGGTAACTGGAACGCAAGCTGTACATCATGGACCGCTAGCGTCACCTCCGGTTATCAAGCGTCTCACCCCTTGGAGATTCAGAGCGCATGCGCCCTTCTGACTGCATTGCGCCTGTTTGACTGGAACGCAAGTGGTATATTGTGGACCGCAAATGTCACTTTCAGTCCATGAGTGACTCCGCTCGCCTCAAACTGACTGCGCTAAGCTTTATATCTATATCCATTGTGGTATATGGGTTGCATCGGTGCCACAGACAGCTCAGGTTCGAAAGAGTGGATTACATTCCACTCAGGCCATAATGGGACATGTGCAGGTTTTTGCAAATTCCTAAATCCATCTTTATTTCATATAAACACTCTGGATAAAGTACCACCAAGCTACTCCAATTATCATATTACACATATGGGGATTTACAACAGAGCAAGAGGGAGACAAAAAACGTACTAGAATTTAATTTTTTTTTTTAATTGAATTTTTAGGAAAATTTGAATTTAAAAAAAAAAAATGGTATTCAAGACACAACAGACCCCTCATAGAGACAATGACAGAAAGATAGAAAAGGGTGACCCTATCTCCTATGGTCCCTGTTAAGCCCTATCTTATTCTGAGCCCTACCTACCGCGGAGGTTGGCACCCTAGACCTTTGCAGTGGCACCCCCACTCATCGGCGGCTATCCCTGCTACAGGTCCCTACTGCTGGCTACGCTCATAGGAAGGAAGAATAGTTAAGTTGTTCGTTAAATCCTTTCGGATTTACAGTTTGCAGGCAAAAGATCCATTTAGTTTCTCTCTGCAGGATACCTCTATCCCAATTTCCTCCTCGTTGTGCTTTTGGGCCCTTATCAATTCCCATGAATTTCACCATCTTCAGATCTCCATTATGCATGTTATTGACGTGATTGGCTACAGGGGTGTCTCTACGATTTATAGTATCTCTATGATTTTCCCCTACCCTTCTTCTCAATTCTCTGGAGGTTTTCCCTATGTATTCCATACCACATTCACATGTCATTTTGTAGATAACCCCTTTCATTTGAAATTTATGAAATGGTTTATCTTGAAGGTTTTCCCTGTCACATTGCTTACAAAGTCCTTTCCTTGGCAAATAGAGCCACAATATTTACACCCACCACATCTATAACACCCTTTAATTTTAGTGTCTAACCAGGTGGAATTAGCAGGGTTAGGGGGGACAAAATGGCTGTGGACAATCCTGTCTCTTATAGATATACCTCTCCTAAATGTAATTTGGGGGGTCATCATCCATCTGTAGGATAGGCCAATGGCGCTGTATGATTTCTCTCAAATCTATAGCGCCGTTAGTATATCTAGTAATAAACCTGATAGTCTCCTCATTATTCCCCTTCTGTATAGATTGATTAAGTAAGTCTCTTCTGTCTTTCTCAATTAAAAATTTGTAAGCCTCCCTAAGGATTGGGTCTGGATAGCCACGCTCGCAAAAGCGTTTCCTTAAATCTTTTGCTTGTTCTTTATATCTACCCTGGTCAGAACAGTTTCTTCTTATCTGAAGATACTGGCCTTTTGGGATGCCTTTCCTGAGTGGGGTCGGATGGTTAGACTCCCATCTCAGGAGGGAATTTGATGATGTGGGTTTTCTATATGCACTGGTTAGTAGTTCTCCCTCTCTCCGTCTTTCAATCAAAATGTCTAGAAAAGGGAGTCTGCAGGTGTTTGTTTCATATGTGAAATGTAGACCCAGATCATTGGAATTGAAGCCTGCCACAAATGTACTGAAGCCGGTTTCATCCCCTCTCCATATGATGAACACATCGTCTATGTATCTGAGCCATAGAATGATGTTCTCTTCGATTGTTGACATGGCTTCTCTGAAAACAAAATTTTCCTCCCACCAGCCCAGGAGTAGATTAGCGTATGACGGGACGTAAGCGCTCCCCATAGCCGTACCCCTGAGCTGGTGGAAGTACTTACTGTCAAACAGAAAATAATTATTTGTTAGACAAAACTCTAGTGCCTGTACAACAAATTTGTTGTGATCAGTGTATTGCCAACCTCGTGTCTTTAAATAGTAGTCCACAGCCATAATGCCCTTATTGTGAGGGATCAAGGAATATAGGGCTTCCACGTCAATAGAGCACAGTATCATATCATCGAGTTCAATGTTCTCCAATTTGAGGAGGAGGTCTGTTGTGTCACTTATGTAGGAACTCAAAGAAGTAACAAATGGTCTCAGAATTTTGTCCACATATCGACCCAGATTCCGGGTTAGACTGCCAATCCCTGAAACAATGGGGTGACCTTTTAAGGGATTTAACCCCTTGTGAATTTTTGGTAGACTATAAAAAGTTGCTACCATGGGATGTGAAGGTAAAAGGTACTCTCTCTCGCTACTGTCAATTACCGCACATTTAAAAGCTTCTGATATTAGCTTGTTCAGTTCCTTGTGATATATAGCTATTGGGTCCTTATTAAGTATCTCATAGCCCATCTCAGCCTGTAAAAGGGAGCAACATAGGGTCCTGTATTGTGATACATCCATTACTACTATGTTGCCCCTTTTGTCTGATGGCTTCACTACTCTGCTGTTATCATTCTCAAATTCACGCAAGCCTTCAATATCGTTCCTTGACAAGTTGTGGAAACTAACTTTCTTATGTTGTTCTAGTTCCATTATGTCTCTTGACTAGGGTTGAGCGAAACGGATCGGTCATTTTCATAAGTTGCTGACTTTTTGAAAAGTCGGGTTTCATGAAACCCGACCCGATTCCTGTGTGGGGTCGGCCACGCGGTACGCGACTTTCGCGCCAAAGTCGCATTTCAATGACGCTAAAAGCGCCATTTCTCAGCCAATGAAGGTGGACGCAGAGTGTGGGCAGCGTGATGACATAGATCTCAGTCCCCACCATCTTAGAGAAGGGCATTGCAGTGATTGGCTTGCTTTCTGCGGCATCACAGGGGCTATAAAGGGGCGTTCCCGCCGACCGCCATCTTACTGCTGCTGATCTGAGCGTAGGGAGAGGTGCCGCTTAGTCAGAAGCAGGGATATTGTTAGGCAGGGTACATTCACCCCCAAACAGCTTGTGCTGTAGCGAATTCCAATGTCCAACACCACCTTTTGTTTGCAGGGACAGTGGAAGCTACATTTTTTTTCCTCAGCGCTGTAGCTCATTGGGCTGCCCTAGAAGGCTCCCTGATAGCTGCGTTGCTGTGTGTGTACGCCGCTGTGCAAACCAACTGCTTTTTTCAAAGCACAAATCCTATTGTTCCTTCCTTTCTGCACAGCTATCTTGTTTGTTTGTCCACACTTTTGTTTTTTTTTGTGCAGCTGTCCACTGCTTGTTATTGCTGCCTGCCATACCTTGCTGAGATTACTGCAGGGAGATAGTAATTGTAGGACAGTCCCTTTTTTTTTTTTTTTTAAATTCTCCCTGAAAAAAAAAAAAAATTGTGGGAGATTAAGATTGGCATTTCTGCTTGAGTGCCGGTCCTGTGTGTGCCATCTGTCTCAAATTATTGGGGCACAGAAAACCTAGTGTGTCATACTGGGAATTTTTTTTTTTTTTTTAAATTCTCCCTGAAAACAAAAAAAAATAGTGGGAGATTAAGATTGGCATTTCAGCTTGAGTGCCGGTCCTGTGTGTGTCATCTGTCTCAAATTATTGGGGCACAGAAAACCTAGTGTGTCATACTGGGAATTTTTTTTTTTTTAAATTCTCCCTAAAAACAAAAAAAATAGTGGGAGATTAAGATTGGCATTTCTGCTTGAGTGCCGGTCCTGTGTGTGCTGTTATGACCTGGTGGTTAAGGAGCAACATGGGACGAGCTCTGAGGAGGTGGTATCTGCACTGACCGCAGTTCCTAATCCTAACACCAACACTAGCAGTAGCCGTGGGATGTTCCTGTCACTCCCTAGACACCTCGTCACAGCCTGAGAACTAACTACCCCTAAAGATGGAAACAGAAAGCTATCTTGCCTCAGAGAAAAACCCCAAAAGGAAGGACAGCCCCCCACAAATATTGACTGTGAGTGGAGAGGGAAATGACATACACAGAACTGAAAACAGATTTTAGCAAAGGAGGCCACTACTAATCTAGATAGACAGAATAGAAAGGATACTGTGTGGTCAGTATTAAAAACTAAAAGTCCACGCAGAGTTTACAAAAATAATCTCCACACCGACTCACGGTGTGGAGGGCAAATCTGCTTCCCCAGAGCTTCCATCTAGACTGAATAAATCATACTGACAAGCTGGACAAAAAGAGACATAACATGAACTGAGCGATTAAGTCCACAGCAAATGGACAGCAAAAGAACTAGCAAGAACTTATCTTTTGCTGAAATGGACAGGCCATAAGAGAAATCCAAGGAGAGATCTGAATCCAACCCAGAAACATTGACAGCTGGCACGGAATGAAGACCAGAGCCAGGTTAAATAGCAAAGCCAGGAGAGATGATCAGTGGAGACAGCTGCTACTGCAAAACCCAAAGAGCAGCAGTTCCACTTGAAACCACCAGAGGGAGCCCAAGAACGGAATTCACAACAGTACCCCCCCCTTGAGGAGGGATCACCGAACCCTCACCAGAGCCCCCAGGCCGATCAGGATGAGGCAAGTGAAAAGCACGAACCAAATCGGCAGCATGGACATCGGAGGCAACAACCCAAGAATTATCCTCCTGGCCATAACCCTTCCACTTGACCAGATACTGAAGCTTCCGCCTCGAAAAACGAGAATCCAAAATCTTCTCCACCACATATTCCAACTCCCCCTCAACCAAGACCGGAGCAGGAGGATCAACAGAGGGAACCACGGGCACCACATATCTCCGCAACAAAGATCTGTGGAAAACATTATGGATGGAAAAAGAAACTGGAAGGGCCAAACGAAAAGACACCGGATTGATAATTTCAGAAATCTTATAAGGACCAATAAAGCGAGGCTTGAACTTAGGGAAAGAAACCTTCATAGGAACATGACGAGAAGATAACCAGACTAAATCCCCAACACGAAGCCGGGGACCAACACAACGACGACGGTTAGCAAAACGTTGAGCCTTTTCCTGAGACAACATCAAATTGTCCACCACATGAGTCCAAATCTGCTGTAACCTGTCCACCACAGAATCCACACCAGGACAGTCAGAAGGCTCAACCTGCCCTAAAGAAAAACGAGGATGAAAACCAAAATTACAAAAAAAAGGCGAAACCAAGGTAGCCGAACTAGCCCGATTATTAAGGGCAAACTCGGCCAACGGCAAGAAGGTCACCCAATTATCCTGATCAGCAGACACAAAGCATCTCAAATAGGTTTCCAAGGTCTGATTAGTTCGCTCCGTTTGGCCATTTGTCTGAGGATGAAATGCTGAAGAAAAAGACAACTCAATGCCCATTCTAGCACAAAAGGACCGCCAAAACCTAGAAACAAACTGGGAACCTCTGTCAGACACAATATTCTCCGGAATGCCATGCAAACAAACCACATGCTGAAAAAATAATGGAACCAAATCAGAGGAGGAAGGCAACTTAGGCAAAGGTACCAAATGGACCATCTTAGAAAATCGGTCACAAACCACCCAGATGACAGACATCTTCTGGGAAACAGGAAGATCCGAAATAAAATCCATGGAAATATGCGTCCAGGGCCTCTCAGGGACCGGCAAAGGCAAAAGCAACCCACTAGCACGGGAACAGCAAGGCTTGGCCCGGGCACAAGTCCCACAGGACTGCACAAAAGAACGCACATCCCGCGACAAGGAAGGCCACCAAAAGGACCTAGCAACCAAATCTCTGGTACCAAAAATCCCAGGATGACCAGCCAACACTGAACAATGAACCTCAGAAATTACCTTACTAGTCCATCTATCAGGAACAAACAGTTTCCCCACTGGACAGCGGTCAGGCTTATCAGCCTGAAACTCCCGAAGCACCCGCTGTAAATCAGGGGAGAAGGCAGAAAAATCACCCCCTCCTTGAGAATACCAACCGGCTCAAGGACTCCCGGAGAATCAGGCAAAAAACTCCTAGAAAGGGCATCAGCCTTCACATTGTTAGATCCCGGAGAATACGAGACCACAAAATCAAAACGGGAGAAAAACAGGGACCATCGAACTTGTCTAAGATTCAACCGCTTGGCAGACTCAAGGTAAATCAGATTCTTATGATCGGTCAAGACAACAACGTGATGCTTGGCTCACTCAAGCCAATGTCGCCACTCCTCGAAAACCCACTTCATAGCCAACAACTCCCGATTACCGACATCATAATTACGCTCAGCAGGCAAAAACTTTCTGGAGAAGAAGGCACACGGTTTCATCAAAGAGCCATCAGAACTTCTCTGAGACAAAACGGCCCCTGCCCCAATCTCAGAAGCGTCAACCTCAACCTGAAAAGGGAGAGAAACATCCGGCTGACGCAACACAGGGGCAGAAGTAAAATGACATTTAAGCTCCTGAAAGGCCTCAACAGCCGCAGAGGACCAATTCATCACATCAGCGCACTTCTTCGTCAAATCGGTCAGGGGCTTAACCACACTGGAAAAGTTAGCAATGAAACGGCGATAAAAATTAGCAAAGCCCAAAAATTTCTGAAGGCTCTTCACAGATGTGGGTTGAATCCAATCATGAATGGCCTGGACCTTAACAGGATCCATTTCAATAGCTGAGGGAGAAAAAATGAAACCCAAAAAAGAAACCTTCTGAACTCCAAAAAGGCACTTAGACCCCTTCACAAATAACGCATTAGCATGAAGGATCTGAAATACCATCCTGACCTGTTTCGCAAGAGACTCCCAATCATCGGAAAAAAACAAAATATCATCCAAATATACAATCATGAATTTATCAAGATAATTCCGGAAGATATCATGCATAAAGGACTGAAACACAGATGGAGCATTAGAGAGCCCGAATGGCATCACAAGTTATTCAAAATGGCCTTCGGGCGTATTAAATGCTGTTTTCCATTCGTCACCCTGTTTAATACGAACAAGATTATACGCCCCTCGAAGGTCAATCTTAGTAAACCAACTAGCCCCCTTAATCCGAGCAAGCAAATCAGAAAGCAAAGGTAAAGGGTATTGGAATTTGACCGTGATCTTATTGGGAAGGCGATAATCTATACAGGGTCTCAAGGAGCCATCCTTCTTGGCAACAAAAAAGAATCCCGCTCCCAACAGTGACGAAGACGGGCGAATATGCCCCTTCTCCAAAGACTCCTTAACATAAGTTCGCATGGCGGCATGCTCTGGCACAGACAGATTGAAAAGTCGGCCCTTAGGGAACTTACAGCCAGGAATCAAGTTAATAGCACAATCGCAGTCCCTATGAGGAGGAAGGGAGCTGGACTTGGGCTCCTCAAATATATCCTGGAAATCCGACAAAAACTCAGGAACCTCAGAAGCGGGGGAAGAGGAAATTGACATCAAAGGAACATCACTATGTATCCCTTGACAACCCCAACTAGTCACAGACATAGATTTCCAATCCAGCACTGGATTATGTACCTGTAACCATGGAAAACCCAGCACAACAACATCATGCAAATTATGCAACACCAAAAAACGACAATCTTCCTGATGTGCTGGAGCCATGTACATGGTCAACTGTGTCCAGCACTGAGGCTTATTCTCGGCCAATGGAGTAGCATCAATCCCCCTTAAGGGAATAGGGCTCTGCAAAGGCTTCAAGGAAAAACCACAGCGTCTGGCAAACTCTAAGTCCATTAAGTTCAGGGCAGCGCCTGAATCCACAAATGCCATAACAGAAAAGGACGACAATGAGCAAATCAGGGTAACAGACAAGATAAATTTAGGCTGTACAGTACTAATGGTAACAGACCTAGCAACCCTCTTAGTACACTTAGGGCAATCAGAAATAGCATGAGCAGAATCACCACAGTAAAAACACAGCCTATTCTGACGTCTGAATTCCTGCCATTCTGCTCTAGTCAAAATCCTATCACATTGCATAGGCTCAGGACTCTGCTCAGAGGACAACGCCATATGGTGCACCACCTTGCGCTCGCGCAGGCGTTGATCAATCTGAATGGCCAAAGACATTGATTCGTTCAAACCAGCAGGCGTGGGGAACCCCACCATAACATCTTTAAGGGCTTCAGAAAGACCCTTTCTGAAAATTGCTGCAAGGGCATACTCATTCCATCCTGTGAGCACAGACCACTTTCTAAATTTCTGGCAGTATACTTCTGCAGCTTCCTGACCCTGACACAGAGCCAGCAAGGTTTTTTCTGCCTGATCCACAGAATTAGGTTCGTCATACAGCAATCCAAGCGCTTGAAAAAATGCATCTACATTGAGCAATGCAGGATTCCCTGACTCAAGGGAGAATGCCCAGTCCTGCGGGTCTCCACGCAGCAGAGAAATAACAATCTTCACCTGCTGAATGGGGTCACCAGAGGAACGGGGTCTCAAAGCAAAAAACAATCTGCAGTTATTTTTAAAATTCAAAAATTTGGATCTATCCGCAAAAAATAAATCAGGAGTAGGAATTCTAGGCTCTAAAACTGGAGTCTGAACAACATAATCTTGGATACTCTGTACCCTTGCAGCGAGTTGATCCACACGAGAGAACAAACCCTGAATATCCATGTCAGCACCAGAATCCTGAACCACCCAGAGATTAAGGGGAAAAAAAAGACCAAACAAACTGCAGAGAAAAAAAAATGACTCAGAACTTTTTTTTCCCTCTTTTGAGATGCATTCAACGCATTGCTGGCCAGCTGTACTGTTATGACATGTAGGTTAAGGAGCAACATGGGACGAGCTCTGAGGAGGTGGTATCTGTACTGACCGCAGTTCCTAATCCTAACACCAACACTAGCAGTAGCCGTGGGATGTTCCTGTCACTCCCTAGACACCTCGTCACAGCCTGAGAACTAACTACCCCTAAAGATGGAAACAGAAAGCTATCTTGCCTCAGAGAAAAACCCCAAAAGGAAAGACAGCCCCCCACAAATATTAACTGTGAGTGGAGAGGGAAATGACATACACAGAACTGAAAACAGATTTTAGCAAAGGAGGCCACTACTAATCTAGATAGACAGAATAGAAAGGATACTGTGCGGTCAGTATTAAAAACTAAAAGTCCACGCAGAGTTTACAAAAATAATCTCCACACCGACTCACGGTGTGGAGGGCAAATCTGCTTCCCCAGAGCTTCCATCTAGACTGAATAAATCATACTGACAAGCTGGACAAAAAGAGACATAACATGAACTGAGCGATTAAGTCCACAGCAAATGGACAACAAAAGAACTAGCAAGAACGTATCTTTTGCTGAAATGGACAGGCCATAAGAGAAATCCAAGGAGAGATCTGAATCCAACCCAGAAACATTGACAGCTGGCACGGAATGAAGACCAGAGCCAGGTTAAATAGCAAAGCCAGGAGAGACGATCAGTGGAGACAGCTGCTAATGCAAAACCCAAGGAGCAGCAGTTCCACTTGAAACCACCAGAGGGAGCCCAAGGGCAGAATTCACAAAAGTGCATTTACAACCACCAGAGGGAGCCCAAGAACGGAATTCACAACAGTGTGCCATCTGTCTCAAATTATTGGGGCACAGAAAACCTAGTGTGACATACTGGGATTTTTTTTTTTTTAATTCTCCCTGAAAACAAAAAAAATAGTGGGAGATTAAGATTGGCATTTCAGCTTGAGTGACGGTCCTCTGTGTGCCATCTGTCTCAAATTATTGGGGCACAGAAAACCTAGTGTGTCATACTTGGATTTTTTTTTTTTTAAATTCTCCCTGAAAACAAAAAAAAATAGTGGGAGATTAAGATTGGCATTTCTGCTTGAGTGCCAGTCCTGTGTGTGCCATCTGTCTCAAATTATTGGGGCACAGAAAACCTAGTGTGTCATACTAGGATTTTTTTTTTTTTTTTAAATTCCCCCTGAAAAAAAAAATAGTGGGAAATTAAGATTGGCATTTCTGCTTGAGTGCCGGTCCTGTGTGTGCCATCTGTCACAAATCATTGGGGCACAGAAAACCTAGTGTGTCATACTGGTAATTTTTTTTTTTTTAATTCTCCCTGAAAACAAAAACAATAGTGGGAGATTAAGATTGGCATTTCAGCTTGAGTGCCGGTCCTGTGTGTGCCATCTGTCTCAAATTATTGGGGCACAGAAAACCTAGTGTGTCATACTGGGATTTTTTATTTTTTTTTAATTCTGACTGAAAACAAAAAATATAGTGGGAGATTAAGATTGGCATTTCAGCTTGAGTGCCGGTCCTGTGTGTGCCATCTGTCTCAAATTATTGGGGCACAGAAAACCTAGTGTGTCATACTGGGATTTTTTTTTTTTAAATTCCCCCTGAAAAACAAAAGTAGTGGGAGATTAAGATTGGCATTTCTGCTTGAGTGCCAGTCCTGTGTGTGCCATCTCTCAAATTATTGGGGCACAGAAAACCTAGTGTGTCATACTGGTAATTTTTTTTTTTTTTTAATTCTCCCTGAAAACAAAAAAAATAGTTGGAGATTAAGATTGGCATTTCAGCTTGAGTGCCGGTCCTGTGTGTGCCATCTGTCTCAAATTATTGGGGCACAGAAAACCTAGTGTGTCATACTGGGAATTTTCTTTTTTTTTTTAAATTCTCCCTGAAAATAAAAAAAAATAGTGGGAGATTAAGATTGGCATTTCTGCTTGAGTGCAGGTCCTGTGTGTGCCATCTGTTATGACCTGGTGGTTAGGAGCACCTGGAATGACCTGATGGTTAGGAGCACCTGGAATGACCTGATGGTTAAACTAGACGACAGGACAAGCTCTGGGGAGTGGGATCTCTGCTGACCGCAAATCCCAATCCTATCACACACACTAGAAATAGCCGTGGAGCATACCTAACTCTCCCTAGACGCCTCTTCACAGCCTAAGAGCTAACTACCCCTAAAGGTAAAAAATAAAGCCTTACCTTGCCTCAGAGAAATTTCCCCAAAGGAAAAGGCAGCCCCCCACAAATATTAACTGTGAGTTAAGAGGAAAGTCACAAACACAGGAATGAAACAGGTTTCAGCAAAGGATGCCAGACTTACTAAATAGACTGAGGATAGGAAAGGGATCTAAAGCGGTCAGCACAAAAAACTACAAAAAGCCACGCAGAGTGTGCAAAAAGATCCCCGCACCGACTCACGGTGCGGAGGTGCCACTCTACACCCCAGAGCTTCCAGCTAGCAAGGCAATATCATGTTAGCAAGCTGGACTAGAACTTAGCAAGTACTAATAAATATATTCAGTACACAATGAACAACAAATGAACTAGCAGGGACTTAGCTTCTGCTGGAGTAGACAGGTCATCAGAAAGATCCGAGAGAGATCTGAACCAGTACTGATACATTGACAGCTGGCATGGAGTAACGATCTGAGTGGAGTTAAATAGAGAAGCCAGCCTAGCCGCAAACGAGGGCAGCTGAGGAAGCAACCTCAGAACCAGCAGTACCACTCACAGCCACCAGAGGTAGTCCACGGACAGAACTCGCCGAAGTACCATTCATGACCACAGGAGGGAGTTCGAAAACGGAATTCACAACAGTACCCCCCCCCCTTAAGGAGGGGTCACCGAACCCTCACCAGAGCCCCCAGGCCGATCAGGACGAGCCAAATGAAAGGCACGAACCAAATCGGCAGCATGGACATCGGAGGCAACAACCCAGGAATTATCCTCCTGACCATAGCCCTTCCATTTGACCAGGTACTGAAGTTTCCGTCTCGAAATATGAGAATCTAAAATCTTCTCCACCACATACTCCAACTCCTCCTCGACCAACACCGGAGCAGGAGGGTCAACGGAGGGAACCATAGGCGCCACATATCTCCGCAACAACGACCTATGGAACACATTATGGATGGCAAAAGAAGCTGGAAGGGCCAAACAAAACGACACAGGATTGAGAATTTCAGAAATCTTATAAGGATCAATGAAACGAGGTTTAAACTTAGGAGAAGAAACCTTCATAGGGACATAACGAGAAGACAACCAAACCAAATCCCCAACACGAAGTCGGGGACCAACACAGCGACGGCGGTTGGCGAAACGTTGAGCCTTCTCCTGGGACAATGTCAAATTGTCCACTACATGAGTCCAAATTTGCTGCAACCTGTCCACCACAGAATCTACACCAGGACAGTCCGAAGGCTCAACCTGCCCTGAAGAAAAACGAGGATGAAAACCAGAATTACAAAAAAAAGGCGAAACAAAAGTAGCCGAACTGGCCCGATTATTAAGGGCGAACTCAGCCAATGGCAAGAAGGTTACCCAATCATCCTGATCAGCAGAAACAAAGCATCTCAGATAGGTCTCCAAAGTCTGATTAGTTCGTTCGGTTTGGCCATTTGTCTGAGGATGGAAAGCCGAAGAAAAAGACAAATCAATGCCCATCTTAGCACAAAAGGACCGCCAAAACCTTGAAACAAACTGGGAACCTCTGTCCGACACAATGTTCTCCGGAATGCCATGCAAACGAATCACATGCTGGAAAAATAATGGAACCAAATCAGAGGAGGAGGGTAATTTAGGCAAGGGTACCAGATGGACCATCTTAGAGAAACGATCACAAACCACCCAGATGACCGACATCCTTTGAGAGACAGGGAGATCTGAAATAAAATCCATGGAAACATGCGTCCAAGGCCTTTTCGGGACTGGCAAGGGCAAAAGTAACCCACTGGCACGAGAACAGCAGGGCTTGGCCCGAGCACAAGTCCCACAGGACTGCACAAAAGAACGCACATCCCGTGACAAGGAAGGCCGCCAAAAGAACCTAGCCACCAAATCTCTGGTACCAAAAATCCCAGGATGACCAGCCAACACCGAACAATGAACCTCAGAGATAACTCTACTAGTCCATCTATCAGGGACAAACAGTTTCTCCGCTGGACAACGGTCAGGTCTATCAGCCTGAAACTCCTGCAGAGCCCGCCGCAAATCAGTTGAGATGGCAGACAAAATTACCCCCTCTTTGAGAATACCAGCCGGCTCAGGAACTCCCGGAGAATCAGGCACAAAACTCCTTGAAAGGGCATCGGCCTTCACATTCTTAGAACCCGGAAGGTATGAAACCACAAATTTGAAACGGGAGAAAAACAGCGACAATCGAGCCTGTCTAGGATTCAACCGCTTGGCAGACTTGAGATAAGTCAGATTCTTGTGATCCGTTAAGACCACCACGCGATGCTTGGCTCCCTCAAGCCAATGTCGCCACTCCTCGAATGCCCACTTCATAGCCAACAACTCCTGATTGCCAACATCATAATTACGCTCAGCAGGTGAAAACTTTCTAGAAAAGAAAGCACATGGCTTCATCACAGAGCCATCAGAACTTCTTTGAGACAAAACAGCCCCTGCTCCAATCTCAGAAGCATCAACCTCAACCTGAAAAGGGAGCGAAACATCTGGCTGACACAACACAGGGGCCGAAGAAAAACGACGTTTCAACTCCCGAAAAGCCTCAACGGCCGCAGAGGACCAATTCACCACATCAGCACCTTTCTTGGTCAAATCAGTCAATGGTTTAACAACACTAGAAAAATTAGCGATGAAGCGACGGTAAAAATTAGCAAAGCCCAGGAATTTCTGAAGGCTCTTCACAGATGTAGGCTGAGTCCAATCAAAAATGGCCTGAACTTTAACAGGATCCATCTCGATAGTAGAAGGGGAAAAAATGAAGCCCAAAAAGGAAACCTTCTGAACTCCGAAGAGACATTTAGACCCCTTCACAAACAAAGAGTTAGCACGAAGGACCTGGAACACAATTCTGACCTGCTTTACATGAGACTCCCAATCATCCAAAAAGACCAAAATATCATCCAAATATACAATCATGAATCTATCCAAATACTTTCGGAAGATGTCATGCATAAAGGACTGAAACACAGATGGAGCATTAGAAAGCCCGAATGGCATCACCAGGTACTCAAAATGGCCCTCGGGCGTATTAAATGCTGTTTTCCATTCATCGCCCTGTTTAATACGCACAAGATTATACGCCCCTCGAAGATCTATCTTGGTGAACCAACTAGCCCCCTTAATCCAAGCAAACAAATCAGACAGTAGAGGCAAAGGGTACTGAAATTTGACCGTGATTTTATTGAGAAGGCGGTAATCTATACAAGGTCTCAGAGAACCATCCTTCTTGGCCACAAAAAAGAACCCTGCTCCCAACGGTGACGACGACTGGCGAATATGCCCTTTCTCCAAGGACTCCTTAATATAACTCCGCATAGCGGCGTGTTCCGGCACAGATAAATTGAAAAGTCGTCCCTTAGGAAATTTACTACCAGGGATCAAATTAATCGCACAATCACAATCCCTATGAGGAGGTAGGGTACTGGATTTGGGCTCATCAAATACATCTCGGTAATCCGACAAAAACTCAGGGACTTCAGAAGGAGTAGAGGAAGAAATTGACAACAACGGAACATCACCATGTACCCCCTGAAAACCCCAACTGGACACAGACATTGATTTCCAATCCAATACTGGATTATGGACCTGTAGCCATGGCAAACCCAACACAACCACATCATGCAAATTATGCAACACCAAAAAGCGAATATCTTCCCGATGTGCAGGAGCCATGTACATGGTCAACTGAGTCCAATACTGAGGCTTATTTTTGGCCAAAGGCATAGCATCAATTCCCCTTAATGGAATAGGATACTGCAAGGGCTCCAAGAAAAAACCACAGCGCCTGGCAAACTCCAAGTCCATCAAATTCAGTGCAGCGCCTAAATCCACAAATGCCATAACAGAGTAGGACGACAAAGAGCAAATCAGAGTAACGGACAAAAGAAATTTAGGCTGTACAGTACCAATGGTGACAGACCTAGCGAACCGCTTAGTGTGCTTAGGACAATCAGAGATAGCATGAGTGGAGTCACCACAGTAAAAACACAGCCCATTCTGACGTCTGTGTTCTTGCCGTTCAGCTCTGGTCAAAGTCCTATCACATTGCATAGGCTCAGGCCTCTGCTCAGAGGATACCGCCAAATGGTGCACAAGCTTGCGCTCACGCAAGCGCCGATCGATCTGAATGGCCAAGGACATTGATTCATTCAGACCAGCAGGCGTGGGGAACCCCACCATAACATCCTTAAGGGCTTCAGAAAGACCCTTTCTGAAAATTGCTGCAAGGGCACACTCATTCCATTGAGTAAGCACAGACCACTTTCTAAACTTCTGGCAATATACCTCCACATCATCCTGACCCTGACACAAAGCCAGCAAGATTTTCTCTGCCTGATCCACAGAGTTAGGTTCGTCATAAAGCAATCCAAGCGCCAGAAAAAATGCATCTACATTAAGCAATGCAGGATCTCCTGGCGCAAGGGAGAATGCCCAGTCTTGCGGGTCGCCACGTAACAAAGAAATAATGATTTTCACTTGCTGAATGGGGTCACCAGAGGAGCGGGGTTTCAAAGCAAGAAACAGTCTACAATTATTTTTGAAATTCAGAAATTTAGATCTATCCCCAGAAAACAAATCAGGAATTGGAATTCTAGGCTCTAACATCGGATTCTGAACTACATAACTTTGAATGCTTTGTACCCTTGCAGTGAGTTGATCAACACAAGAGGACAGACCTTGAATGTCCATATATACACCTGAGTCCTGAACCACACAGAGGTTAAGGGGAAAAGAAAGACAAAACACACTGCAGAAAAAAAAATGGTCTCAGAACTTCTCTTATCCCTCTATTGAGATGCATTAACACTTTGCGGGCCAGCTGTACTGTTATGACCTGGTGGATAGGAGCACCTGGAATGACCTGATGGTTAGGAGCACCTGGAATGACCTGATGGTTAAACTAGATGACAGGACAAGCTCTGGGGGGTGGGATCTCTGCTGACCGCAAATCCCAATCCTATCACACACACTAGAAATAGCCGTGGAGCGTACCTAACTCTCCCTAGACGCCTCTTCACATCCTAAGAGCTAACTTCACCTAAAGGTAGAAAATAAAGCCTTACCTTGCCTCAGAGAAATTTCCCCAAAGGAAAAGGCAGCCCCCCACAAATATTAACTGTGAGTTAAGAGGAAAGTCACAAACACAGGAATGAAACAGGTTTCAGCAAAGGAGGCCAGACTTACTAAATAGACTGAGGATAGGAAAGGGATCTAAAGCGGTCAGCACAAAAAACTACAGAAAGCCACGCAGAGTGTGCAAAAAGACCCCCGCACCGACTCACGGTGCGGAGGTGCCACTCTGCACCCCAGAGCTTCCAGCTAGCAAGGCAATATCATGTTAGCAAGCTGGACTAGAACTTAGCAAGTACTAATAAATATATTCAGTACACAATGAACAACAAATGAACTAGCAGGGACTTAGCTTCTGCTGGAGTAGACAGGTCATTAGAAAGATCCGAGAGAGATCTGAACCAGTACTGATACATTGACAGCTGGCAAGGAGTAACGATCTGAGTGGAGTTAAATAGAGAAGCCAGCCTAGCCGCAAACGAGGGCAGCTGAGGAAGCAACCTCAGAACCAGCAGTACCACTCACAGCCACCAGAGGGAGTCCACGGACAGAACTCGCCGAAGTACCATTCATGACCACAGGAGGGAGTTCGAGAACAGAATTCACAACAGCCATCTGTCTCAAATTATTGGGGCACAGAAAACCTAGTGTGTCATACTGGGAATTTTTTATCTTTTTTTAAATTCTCCCTGAAAACAAAAAAAATAGTGGAAGATTAAGATTGGCATTTCTGCTTGAGTGCCGGTCCTGTGTGTGCCATCTGTCTCAAATTATTGGGGCACAGAAAACCTAGTGTGTCATACTGGGATTTTTTTTTTATTTAAATTCTCCCTGAAAACAAAAAAAATAGTGGGAGATTAAGATTGGCATTTCTGCTTGAGTGCCGGTCCTGTGTGTGCCATCTCTCAAATTATTGGGGCACAGAAAACCTAGTGTGTCATACTGGTAATTTTTTTTTTTAAATTCTCCCTGAAAACAAAAAAAAGTTGGAGATTAAGATTGGCATTTCAGCTTGAGTGCAAGTCCTGTGTGCGCCATCTGTCTCAAATTATTGGGGCACAGAAAACCTAGTGTGTCATACTGGGAATTTTCTTTTTTTTTTTTAATTCTCCCTGAAAACCAAAAAAATAGTGGGAGATTAAGATTGGCATTTCAGCTTGAGTGCTGGTCCTGTGTGTGCCATCTGTCTCAAATTATTGGGGCACAGAAAACCTAGTGTTTCATACTGGGAATTTTTTTTTTCTTAAATTCTCCCTGAAAACAAAAAAAAAAAAAGTGGGAGATTAAGATTGGCATTTCAGCTTGAGTGCCGGTCCTGTGTGTGCCATCTGTCTCAAATTATTGGGGCACAGAAAACCTAGTGTGTCATACTGGGATTTTTTTGTTTTTAATTCTCCCTGAAAACAAAAAAAAGTGGGAGATTAAGATTGGCATTTCAGCTTGAGTGCCGGTCCTATGTGTGCCATCTGTCTCAAATTATTGGGGCACAGAAAACCTAGTGTGTCATACTGGGATTTTTTTTTTTTTTTAAATTCTCCCTGAAAACAAAAAAAATAGTGGGAGATTAAGATTGGCATTTCTGCTTGAGTTCCGGTCCTGTGTGTGCCATCTGTCTCAAATTATTGGGGCACAGAAAACCTAGTGTGTCATACTGGGAATTTATTTATTTTTTTTAATTCTCCCTGAAAACCAAAAAAATAGTGGGAGATTAAGATTGGCATTTCAGCTTGAGTGCTGGTCCTGTGTGTGCCATCTGTCTCAAATTATTGGGGCACAGAAAACCTAGTGTTTCATACTGGGAATTTTTTTTTTCTTAAATTCTCCCTGAAAACAAAAAAAAAGTGGGAGATTAAGATTGGCATTTCAGCTTGAGTGCCGGTCCTGTGTGTGCCATCTGTCTCAAATTATTGGGGCACAGAAAACCTAGTGTGTCATACTGGGATTTTTTTGTTTTTAATTCTCCCTGAAAACAAAAAAAAGTGGGAGATTAAGATTGGCATTTCAGCTTGAGTGCCGGTCCTATGTGTGCCATATGTCTCAAATTATTGGGGCACAGAAAACCTAGTGTGTCATACTGGGATTTTTTTTTTTTAAATTCTCCCTGAAAACAAAAAAAATAGTGGGAGATTCAGATTGGCATTTCTGCTTGAGTTCCGGTCCTGTGTGTGCCATCTGTCTCAAATTATTGGGGCACAGAAAACCTAGTGTGTCATACTGGGAATTTATTTATTTTTTTTAATTCTCCCTGAAAACCAAAAAAATAGTGGGAGATTAAGATTGGCATTTCAGCTTGAGTGCCGGTCCTGTGTGTGCCATCTGTCTCAAATTATTGAGGCACAGAAAACCTAGTGTGTCATACTGGGATTTTTTTTTTTTTTAAATTCTCCCTGAAAACAAAAAAAATAGTGGGAGATTAAGATTGGCATTTCTGCTTGAGTTCCGGTCCTGTGTGTGCCATCTGTCTCAAATTATTGGGGCACAGAAAACCTAGTGTGTCATACTGGGAATTTATTTATTTTTTTTAAATCTCCCTGAAAACCAAAAAAATAGTGGGAGATTAAGATTGGCATTTCAGCTTGAGTGCCGGTCCTGTGTGTGCCATCTGTCTCAAATTATTGAGGCACAGAAAACCTAGTGTGTCATACTGGGATTTTTTTTTTTTAAATTCTCCCTGAAAACAAAAAAATAGTGGGAGATTAAGATTGGCATTTCTGCTTGAGTGCCGGTCCTGGGTGTGCCATCTGTCTCAAATTGTTGGGGCACAGAAAACCTAGTGTGTCATACTGGGATTTTTTATTTTTTTTAATTCGCCCTGAAAACAAAAAAATAGTGGGAGATTAAGATTGGCATTTCAGCTTGAGTGCCGGTCCTGTGTGTGCCATCTGTCTCAAATTATTGGGGCACAGAAAACCTAGTGTGTCATACTGGGATTTTTTTTTTTTATTCTCCCTGAAAACAAAAAAAAAGTGGGAGATTAAGATTGGCATTTCAGCTTGAGTGCCGGTTCTATGTGTGCCATCTGTCTCAAATTATTGGGGCACAGAAAACCTAGTGTGTCATACTGGGATTTTTTTTTTTTTTTAATTCTCCCTGAAAACAAAAAAAATAGTGGGAGATTAAGATTGGCATTTCTGCTTGAATGCCGGTCCTGTGTGTTCCATCTGTCTCAAATTATTGGGGCACAGAAAACCTAGTGTGTCATACTAGGATTTTTTTTTTTTTAATTCTCCCTGAAAACAAAAAAAATAGTGGGAGATTAAGATTGGCATTTCTGCTTGAGTGCCGGTCCTGTGTGTTCCATCTGTCTCAAATTATTGGGGCACAGAAAACCTAGTGTGTCATACTAGGAATTTTTTTTTTTTAAATTCTCCCTGAAAACAAAAAAAAATAGTGGGAGATTAAGATTGGCATTTCTGATTGAGTGCCAGTCCTGTGTGTGCCATCTGTCTCAAATTATTGGGGCACAGAAAACCTAGTGTGTCATACTGGGATTTTTTTTTTATTTTTTTTTAAATTCCCTATGAAAAAAAAAAAATAGTAGGAGATTAAGATTGGCATTTCTGCTTGAGTGCCGGTCCTGTGTGTGCCATCTGTCTCAAATTATTGGGGCACAGAAAACCTAGTGTGTCATACTGGGATTTTTTATTTTTTTTAATTCGCCCTGAAAACAAAAAAATAGTAAGAGATTAAGATTGGCATTTCAGCTTGAGTGCCGGTCCTGTGTGTGCCATCTGTCTCAAATTATTGGGGCACAGAAAACCTAGTGTGTCATACTGGGATTTTTTTTTTTAATTCTCCCTGAAAACAAAAAAAAAGTGTGAGATTAAGATTGGCATTTCAGCTTGAGTGCCGGTCCTATGTGTGCCATCTGTCTCAAATTATTGGGGCACAGAAAACCTAGCGTGTCATACTGGGATTTTTCTTTTTTTTTAAATTCTCCCTGAAAACAAAAAAAATAGTGGGAGATTAAGATTGGCATTTCTGCTTGAGTGCCGGTCCTGTGTGTGCCATCTGTCTCAAATTATTGGGGCACAGAAAACCTAGTGTGTCATACTGGGATTTTTTTTTTTTAAATTCTCCCTGAAAACAAAAAAAATAGTGGGAGATGGAGATTAAGATTGGCATTTCTGCTTGAGTGCTGGTCCTGTGTGTGCCATCTGTCTCAAATTATTGGGGCACAGAAAACCTAGTGTGTCATACTGGGAATTTATTTTTATTTTTTAATTCTCCCTGAAAACCAAAAAAATAGTGGGAGATTAAGATTGGCATTTCAGCTGGAGTGCCGGTCCTGTGTGTGCCATCTGTCTCAAATTATTGAGGCACAGAAAACCTAGTGTGTCATACTGGGATTTTTTTTTTTTTAAATTCTCCCTGAAAACAAAAAAAATAGTTGGAGATTAAGATTGGCATTTCAGCTTGAGTGCCGGTCCTGTGTGTGCCATCTGTCTCAAATTATTGGAGCACAGAAAACCTAGTGTGTCATACTGGGAATTTTCTTTTTTTTTTAAATTCTCCCTGAAAACAAAAAAAATAGTGGGAGATTAAGATTGGCATTTCTGCTTAAATGCCGGTCCTGTGTGTGCCATCTGTCTCAAATTATTGGGGCACAGAAAACCTAGTGTGTCATACTGGGAAAATTTTTATTTTTTTTAATTCTCCCTGAAAACAAAAAAAAAAGTTGGAGATTAAGATTGGCATTTCTGCTTCAGTGCCGGTCCTGTGTGTGCCATCAGTCTCAAATTATTGGGGCACAGAAAACCTAGTGTGTCATACTGGGAATTTTTTTTTCTTAAATTCTCCCTGAAAACAAAAAAAAGTGGGAGATTAAGATTGGCATTTCAGCTTGAGTGCCGGTCCTGAGTGTGCCATCTGTCTCAAATTATTGGGGCACAGAAAACCTAGTGTGTCATACTGGGATTTTTTTTTTTCTAATTCTCCCTCAAAACAAAAAAAAAGTGGGAGATTAAGATTGGCATTTCAGCTTGAGTGCTGGTCCTGTGTGTGCCATCTGTCTCAAATTATTGGGCACAGAAAACCTAGTGTGTCATACTGGGATTTTTTTTTTTAAATTCTCCCTGAAAACAAAAAAAAGTGGGAGATTAAGATTGGCATTTCAGCTTGAGTGCCGGTCCTGTGTGTGCCATCTGTCTCAAATTATTGGGGCACAGAAAACCTAGTGTGTCATACTGGGATTTTTTTTTTTTAAATTCTCCCTGAAAACAAAAAAAAATAGTGGGAGATTAAGATTGGCATTTCTGCTTGAGTGCCGGTCCTGTGTGTGCCATCTGTCTCAAATTATTGGGGCACAGAAAACCTAGTGTGTCATACTGGGAATTTTTTTATTTTTTTTAATTCTCCCTGAAAACCAAAAAAATAGTGGGAGATTAAGATTGGCATTTCAGCTGGAGTGCCGGTCCTGTGTGTGCCATCTGTCTCAAATTATTGAGGCACAGAAAACCTAGTGTGTCATACTGGGATTTTTTTTTTTTTTAAATTCTCCCTGAAAACAAAAAAAATAGTGGGAGATTAAGATTGGCATTTCTGCTTGAGTGCCGGTCCTGTGTGTGCCATCTCTCAAATTATTGGGGCACAGAAAACCTAGTGTGTCATAGTGGTAATTTTTTTTTTTTTAAATTCTCCCTGAAAACAAAAAAAATAGTTGGAGATTAAGATTGGCATTTCAGCTTGAGTGCCGGTCCTGTGTGTGCCATCTGTCTCAAATTATTGGGGCACAGAAAACCTAGTGTGTCATACTGGGAAAATTTTTATTTTTTTTAATTCTCCCTGAAAACAAAAAAAATAGTTGGAGATTAAGATTGGCATTTCTGCTTCAGTGCCGGTCCTGTGTGTGCCATCAGTCTCAAATTATTGGGGCACAGAAAACCTAGTGTGTCATACTGGGAATTTTTTTTTTCTTAAATTCTCCCTGAAAACAAAAAAAAGTGGGAGATTAAGATTGGCATTTCAGCTTGAGTGCCGGTCCTGAGTGTGCCATCTGTCTCAAATTATTGGGGCACAGAAAACCTAGTGTGTCATACTGGGATTTTTTTTTTTCTAATTCTCCCTCAAAACAAAAAAAAAGTGGGAGATTAAGATTGGCATTTCAGCTTGAGTGCTGGTCCTGTGTGTGCCATCTGTCTCAAATTATTGGGCACAGAAAACCTAGTGTGTCATACTGGGATTTTTTTTTTTAAATTCTCCCTGAAAACAAAAAAAAGTGGGAGATTAAGATTGGCATTTCAGCTTGAGTGCCGGTCCTGTGTGTGCCATCTGTCTCAAATTATTGGGGCACAGAAAACCTAGTGTGTCATACTGGGATTTTTTTTTTTTAAATTCTCCCTGAAAACAAAAAAAAATAGTGGGAGATTAAGATTGGCATTTCTGCTTGAGTGCCGGTCCTGTGTGTGCCATCTGTCTCAAATTATTGGGGCACAGAAAACCTAGTGTGTCATACTGGGAATTTTTTTATTTTTTTTAATTCTCCCTGAAAACCAAAAAAATAGTGGGAGATTAAGATTGGCATTTCAGCTGGAGTGCCGGTCCTGTGTGTGCCATCTGTCTCAAATTATTGAGGCACAGAAAACCTAGTGTGTCATACTGGGATTTTTTTTTTTTTTAAATTCTCCCTGAAAACAAAAAAAATAGTGGGAGATTAAGATTGGCATTTCTGCTTGAGTGCCGGTCCTGTGTGTGCCATCTCTCAAATTATTGGGGCACAGAAAACCTAGTGTGTCATAGTGGTAATTTTTTTTTTTTTAAATTCTCCCTGAAAACAAAAAAAATAGTTGGAGATTAAGATTGGCATTTCAGCTTGAGTGCCGGTCCTGTGTGTGCCATCTGTCTCAAATTATTGGGGCACAGAAAACCTAGTGTGTCATACTGGGAAAATTTTTATTTTTTTTAATTCTCCCTGAAAACAAAAAAAATAGTTGGAGATTAAGATTGGCATTTCTGCTTCAGTGCCGGTCCTGTGTGTGCCATCAGTCTCAAATTATTGGGGCACAGAAAACCTAGTGTGTCATACTGGGAATTTTTTTTTTCTTAAATTCTCCCTGAAAACAAAAAAAAGTGGGAGATTAAGATTGGCATTTCAGCTTGAGTGCCGGTCCTGAGTGTGCCATCTGTCTCAAATTATTGGGGCACAGAAAACCTAGTGTGTCATACTGGGAAAATTTTTATTTTTTTTAATTCTCCCTGAAAACAAAAAAAAATAGTGGGAGATTAAGATTGGCATTTCTGCTTGAGTGCCAGTCCTGTGTGTGCCATCTGTCTCAAATTATTGGGGCACAGAAAACCTAGTGTGTCATACTGGGTTTTTTTTTTTAAATTCTCCCTGAAAACAAAAAAATAGTGGGAGATTAAGATTGGCATTTCTGCTTGAGTGCTGGTCCTGTGTGTGCTATCTGTCTCAAAATATTGGGGCACAGAACACCTAGTGTGTCATACTGGGAATTTTTTTTTTTTAAAATTCTCCCTGAAAACAAAAAAAATAGTTGGAGATTAAGATTGGCATTTCAGCTTGAGTGCCGGTCCTGTGTGTGCCATCTGTCTCAAATTATTGGGGCACAGAAACCCTAGTGTGTCATACTGGGAATTTTCTTTTTTTTTTTAATTCTCCCTGAAAACAAAAAAAAATAGTGGGAGATTAAGATTGGCATTTCTGCTTAAATGCCGGTCCTGTGTGTGCCATCTGTCTCAAATTATTGGGGCACAGAAAACCTAGTGTGTCATACTGGGAAATTATTTATTTTTTTTAATTCTCCCTGAAAACAAAAAAAATATTGGGAGATTAAGATTGGCATTTCTGCTTGAGTGCCGGTCCTGTGTGTGCCATCTGTCTCAAATTATTGGGGCACAGAAAACCTGGTGTGTCATACTGGGATTTTTTTTTTTTTTAAATTCTCCCTGAAAACAAAAAAAATAGTGGGAGATTAAGATTGGCATTTCTGCTTGAGTGCCGGTCCTGTGTGTGCCATCTCTCAAATTATTGGGGCACAGAAAACCTAGTGTGTCATACTGGTAATTTTTTTTTTTTAAATTCTCCCTGAAAACAAAAAAAATAGTGGGAGATTAAGATTGGCATTTCTGTTTGAGTGCCGGTCCTGTGTGTGCCATCTCTCAAATTATTGGGGCACAGAAAACCTAGTGTGTCATACTGGGAATTTTTTTTTTTTTTTAATTCTCCCTGAAAACCAAAAAAATAGTGGGAGATTAAGATTGGCATTTCAGCTGGAGTGCCGGTCCTGTGTGTGCCATCTGTCTCAAATTATTGAGGCACAGAAAACCTAGTGTGTCATACTGGGATTTTTTTTTTTTTTAAATTCTCCCTGAAAACAAAAAAAATAGTGGGAGATTAAGATTGGCATTTCTGCTTGAGTGCCGGTCCTGTGTGTGCCATCTCTCAAATTATTGGGGCACAGAAAACCTAGTGTGTCATAGTGGTAATTTTTTTTTTTTAAATTCTCCCTGAAAACAAAAAAAATAGTTGGAGATTAAGATTGGCATTTCAGCTTGAGTGCCGGTCCTGTGTGTGCCATCTGTCTCAAATTATTGGGGCACAGAAAACCTAGTGTGTCATACTGGGAAAATTTTTATTTTTTTTAATTCTCCCTGAAAACAAAAAAAATAGTTGGAGATTAAGATTGGGATTTCTGCTTCAGTGCCGGTTCTGTGTGTGCCATCAGTCTCAAATTATTGGGGCACAGAAAACCTAGTGTGTCATACTGGGAATTTTTTTTTTCTTAAATTCTCCCTGAAAACAAAAAAAAGTGGGAGATTAAGATTGGCATTTCAGCTTGAGTGCCGGTCCTGAGTGTGCCATCTGTCTCAAATTATTGGGGCACAGAAAACCTAGTGTGTCATACTGGGATTTTTTTTTTTTTAATTCTCCCTGAAAACAAAAAAAAAGTGGGAGATTAAGATTGGCATTTCAGCTTGAGTGCTGGTCCTGTGTGTGCCATCTGTCTCAAATTATTGGGCACAGAAAGCCTAGTGTGTCATATTGGGATTTTTTTTTTTAAATTCTCCCTGAAAACAAAAAAAAGTGGGAGATTAAGATTGGCATTTCAGCTTGAGTGCCGGTCCTGTGTGTGCCATCTGTCTCAAATTATTGGGGCACAGAAAACCTAGTGTGTCATACTGGGAATTTTTTTTTTTTAATTCTCCCTGAAAACAAAAAAAAATAGTGGGAGATTAAGATTGGCATTTCTGCTTGAGTGCCAGTCCTGTGTGTGCCATCTGTCTCAAATTATTGGGGCACAGAAAACCTAGTGTGTCATACTGGTTTTTTTTTTTTAAATTCTCCCTGAAAACAAAAAAATAGTGGGAGATTAAGATTGGCATTTCTGCTTGAGTGCTGGTCCTGTGTGTGCTATCTGTCTCAAAATATTGGGGCACAGAACACCTAGTGTGTCATACTGGGAATTTTTTTTTTTTTAAATTCTCCCTGAAAACAAAAAAAAAGTGGGAGATTAAGATTGGCATTTCTGCTTGAGTGCCAGTCCTGTGTGTGCCATCTGTCTCAAATTATTGGGGCACAGAAAACCTAGTGTGTCATACTGGGAATTTTTTTATTTTTTTTTAAATTCTCCCTGAAAACAAAAAAAATAGTGGGAGATTAAGATTGGCATTTCTGCTTGAGTGCCGGTCCTGTGTGTGCCATCTCTCAAATTATTGGGGCACAGAAAACCTAGTGTGTCATACTGGTAATTTTTTTTTTTTAAATTCTCCATGAAAACAAAAAAAGTATTGGGAGATTAAGATTGGCATTTCTGCTTAAATGCCGGTCCTGTGTGTGCCATCTGTCTCAAATTATTGGGGCACAGAAAACCTAGTGTGTCATACTGGGAAAATTTTTATTTTTTTTAATTCTCCCTGAAAACAAAAAAAATATTGGGAGATTAAGATTGGCATTTCTGCTTGAGTGCCGGTCCTGTGTGTGCCATCTGTCTCAAATTATTGGGGCACAGAAAACCTGGTGTGTCATACTGGGATTTTTTTTTTTTTTTAAATTCTCCCTGAAAACAAAAAAAATAGTGGGAGATTAAGATTGGCATTTCTGCTTGAGTGCCGGTCCTGTGTGTGCCATCTCTCAAATTATTGGGGCACAGAAAACCTAGTGTGTCATACTGGTAATTTTTTTTTTTTAAATTCTCCCTGAAAACAAAAAAAATAGTGGGAGATTAAGATTGGCATTTCTGTTTGAGTGCCGGTCCTGTGTGTGCCATCTCTCAAATTATTGGGGCACAGAAAACCTAGTGTGTCATACTGGGAATTTTTTTTTTCTTAAATTCTGCTTGAGTGCCGGTCCTGTGTGTTCCATCTGTCGCAAATTATTGGGGCACAGAAAACCTAGTGTGTCATACTAGGAATTTTTTTTTTTTTAAATTCTCCCTGAAAACAAAAAAAAAGTGGGAGATTAAGATTGGCATTTCTGCTTGAGTGCCAGTCCTGTGTGTGCCATCTGTCTCAAATTATTGGGGCACAGAAAACCTAGTGTGTCATACTGGGAATTTTTTTATTTTTTTTTAAATTCTCCCTGAAAACAAAAAAAATAGTGGGAGATTAAGATTGGCATTTCTGCTTGAGTGCCGGTCCTGTGTGTGCCATCTCTCAAATTATTGGGGCACAGAAAACCTAGTGTGTCATACTGGTAATTTTTTTTTTTTAAATTCTCCCTGAAAACAAAAAAAAATAGTGGGAGATTAAGATTGGCATTTCTGCTTGAGTGCCAGTCCTGTGTGTGCCATCTGTCTCAAATTATTGGGGCACAGAAAACCTAGTGTGTCATACTGGGAATTTTTTTATTTTTTTTTAAATTCTCCCTGAAAACAAAAAAAATAGTGGGAGATTAAGATTGGCATTTCTGCTTGAGTGCCGGTCCTGTGTGTGCCATCTCTCAAATTATTGGGGCACAGAAAACCTAGTGTGTCATACTGGTAATTTTTTTTTTTTAAATTCTCCATGAAAACAAAAAAAGTATTGGGAGATTAAGATTGGCATTTCTGCTTAAATGCCGGTCCTGTGTGTGCCATCTGTCTCAAATTATTGGGGCACAGAAAACCTAGTGTGTCATACTGGGAAATTTTTTATTTTTTTTAATTCTCCCTGAAAACAAAAAAAATATTGGGAGATTAAGATTGGCATTTCTGCTTGAGTGCCGGTCCTGTGTGTGCCATCTGTCTCAAATTATTGGGGCACAGAAAACCTGGTGTGTCATACTGGGATTTTTTTTTTTTTTTAAATTCTCCCTGAAAACAAAAAAAATAGTGGGAGATTAAGATTGGCATTTCTGCTTGAGTGCCGGTCCTGTGTGTGCCATCTCTCAAATTATTGGGGCACAGAAAACCTAGTGTGTCATACTGGTAATTTTTTTTTTTTAAATTCTCCCTGAAAACAAAAAAAATAGTGGGAGATTAAGATTGGCATTTCTGTTTGAGTGCCGGTCCTGTGTGTGCCATCTCTCAAATTATTGGGGCACAGAAAACCTAGTGTGTCATACTGGGATTTTTTACTTTTTTTAATTCGCCCTGAAAACAAAAAAATAGTGGGAGATTAAGATTGGCATTTCAGCTTGAGTGCCGGTCCTGTGTGTGCC
Source organism: Ranitomeya variabilis (assembly GCF_051348905.1). Lineage (NCBI taxonomy): Eukaryota > Metazoa > Chordata > Amphibia > Anura > Dendrobatidae > Ranitomeya > Ranitomeya variabilis. Next base: position 353,423,046 of record NC_135235.1, read on the forward strand.
ATCTGTCTGAAATTATTGGGGCACAGAAAACCTAGTGTGTCATACTGGGATTTTTTTTTTAATTCTCCCTGAAAACAAAAAAAAAGTGGGAGATTAAGATTGGCATTTCAGCTTGAGTGCTGGTCCTGTGTGTGCCATCTGTCTCAAATTATTGGGCACAGAAAGCCTAGTGTGTCATATTGGGATTTTTTTTTTTAAATTCTCCCTGAAAACAAAAAAAAGTGGGAGATTAAGATTGGCATTTCAGCTTGAGTGCCGGTCCTGTGTGTGCCATCTGTCTCAAATTATTGGGGCACAGAAAACCTAGTGTGTCATACTGGGAATTTTTTTTTTTTAATTCTCCCTGAAAACAAAAAAAAATAGTGGGAGATTAAGATTGGCATTTCTGCTTGAGTGCCAGTCCTGTGTGTGCCATCTGTCTCAAATTATTGGGGCACAGAAAACCTAGTGTGTCATACTGGTTTTTTTTTTTTAAATTCTCCCTGAAAACAAAAAAATAGTGGGAGATTAAGATTGGCATTTCTGCTTGAGTGCTGGTCCTGCGTGTGCTATCTGTCTCAAAATATTGGGGCACAGAACACCTAGTGTGTCATACTGGGAATTTTTTTTTTTTTAAATTCTCCCTGAAAACAAAAAAAAAGTGGGAGATTAAGATTGGCATTTCTGCTTGAGTGCCAGTCCTGTGTGTGCCATCTGTCTCAAATTATTGGGGCACAGAAAACCTAGTGTGTCATACTGGGAATTTTTTTATTTTTTTTTAAATTCTCCCTGAAAACAAAAAAAATAGTGGGAGATTAAGATTGGCATTTCTGCTTGAGTGCCGGTCCTGTGTGTGCCATCTCTCAAATTATTGGGGCACAGAAAACCTAGTGTGTCATACTGGTAATTTTTTTTTTTTAAATTCTCCATGAAAACAAAAAAAGTATTGGGAGATTAAGATTGGCATTTCTGCTTAAATGCCGGTCCTGTGTGTGCCATCTGTCTCAAATTATTGGGGCACAGAAAACCTAGTGTGTCATACTGGGAAATTTTTTATTTTTTTTAATTCTCCCTGAAAACAAAAAAAATATTGGGAGATTAAGATTGGCATTTCTGCTTGAGTGCCGGTCCTGTGTGTGCCATCTGTCTCAAATTATTGGGGCACAGAAAACCTGGTGTGTCATACTGGGATTTTTTTTTTTTTTTAAATTCTCCCTGAAAACAAAAAAAATAGTGGGAGATTAAGATTGGCATTTCTGCTTGAGTGCCGGTCCTGTGTGTGCCATCTCTCAAATTATTGGGGCACAGAAAACCTAGTGTGTCATACTGGTAATTTTTTTTTTTTAAATTCTCCCTGAAAACAAAAAAAATAGTGGGAGATTAAGATTGGCATTTCTGTTTGAGTGCCGGTCCTGTGTGTGCCATCTCTCAAATTATTGGGGCACAGAAAACCTAGTGTGTCATACTGGGAATTTTTTTTTTCTTAAATTCTGCTTGAGTGCCGGTCCTGTGTGTTCCATCTGTCGCAAATTATTGGGGCACAGAAAACCTAGTGTGTCATACTAGGAATTTTTTTTTTTTTAAATTCTCCCTGAAAACAAAAAAAAAGTGGGAGATTAAGATTGGCATTTCTGCTTGAGTGCCGGTCCTGTGTGTGCCATCTGTCTCAAATTATTGGGGCACAGAAAACCTAGTGTGTCATACTGGGAATTTTTTTTTTTTAATTCTCCCTGAAAACAAAAAAAAATAGTGGGAGATTAAGATTGGCATTTCTGCTTGAGTGCCAGTCCTGTGTGTGCCATCTGTCTCAAATTATTGGGGCACAGAAAACCTAGTGTGTCATACTGGTTTTTTTTTTTTAAATTCTCCCTGAAAACAAAAAAATAGTGGGAGATTAAGATTGGCATTTCTGCTTGAGTGCTGGTCCTGCGTGTGCTATCTGTCTCAAAATATTGGGGCACAGAACACCTAGTGTGTCATACTGGGAATTTTTTTTTTTTAAAATTCTCCCTGAAAACAAAAAAAAAGTGGGAGATTAAGATTGGCATTTCTGCTTGAGTGCCAGTCCTGTGTGTGCCATCTGTCTCAAATTATTGGGGCACAGAAAGCCTAGTGTGTCATATTGGGATTTTTTTTTTTAAATTCTCCCTGAAAACAAAAAAAAGTGGGAGATTAAGATTGGCATTTCAGCTTGAGTGCCGGTCCTGTGTGTGCCATCTGTCTCAAATTATTGGGGCACAGAAAACCTAGTGTGTCATACTGGGAATTTTTTTTTTTTAATTCTCCCTGAAAACAAAAAAAAATAGTGGGAGATTAAGATTGGCATTTCTGCTTGAGTGCCAGTCCTGTGTGTGCCATCTGTCTCAAATTATTGGGGCACAGAAAACCTAGTGTGTCATACTGGTTTTTTTTTTTTAAATTCTCCCTGAAAACAAAAAAATAGTGGGAGATTAAGATTGGCATTTCTGCTTGAGTGCTGGTCCTGCGTGTGCTATCTGTCTCAAAATATTGGGGCACAGAACACCTAGTGTGTCATACTGGGAATTTTTTTTTTTTTAAATTCTCCCTGAAAACAAAAAAAAAGTGGGAGATTAAGATTGGCATTTCTGCTTGAGTGCCAGTCCTGTGTGTGCCATCTGTCTCAAATTATTGGGGCACAGAAAACCTAGTGTGTCATACTGGGAATTTTTTTATTTTTTTTTAAATTCTCCCTGAAAACAAAAAAAATAGTGGGAGATTAAGATTGGCATTTCTGCTTGAGTGCCGGTCCTGTGTGTGCCATCTCTCAAATTATTGGGGCACAGAAAACCTAGTGTGTCATACTGGTAATTTTTTTTTTTTAAATTCTCCATGAAAACAAAAAAAGTATTGGGAGATTAAGATTGGCATTTCTGCTTAAATGCCGGTCCTGTGTGTGCCATCTGTCTCAAATTATTGGGGCACAGAAAACCTAGTGTGTCATACTGGGAAATTTTTTATTTTTTTTAATTCTCCCTGAAAACAAAAAAAATATTGGGAGATTAAGATTGGCATTTCTGCTTGAGTGCCGGTCCTGTGTGTGCCATCTGTCTCAAATTATTGGGGCACAGAAAACCTGGTGTGTCATACTGGGATTTTTTTTTTTTTTTAAATTCTCCCTGAAAACAAAAAAAATAGTGGGAGATTAAGATTGGCATTTCTGCTTGAGTGCCGGTCCTGTGTGTGCCATCTCTCAAATTATTGGGGCACAGAAAACCTAGTGTGTCATACTGGTAATTTTTTTTTTTTAAATTCTCCCTGAAAACAAAAAAAATAGTGGGAGATTAAGATTGGCATTTCTGTTTGAGTGCCGGTCCTGTGTGTGCCATCTCTCAAATTATTGGGGCACAGAAAACCTAGTGTGTCATACTGGGAATTTTTTTTTTCTTAAATTCTGCTTGAGTGCCGGTCCTGTGTGTTCCATCTGTCGCAAATTATTGGGGCACAGAAAACCTAGTGTGTCATACTAGGAATTTTTTTTTTTTTAAATTCTCCCTGAAAACAAAAAAAAAGTGGGAGATTAAGATTGGCATTTCTGCTTGAGTGCCAGTCCTGTGTGTGCCATCTGTCTCAAATTATTGGGGCACAGAAAACCTAGTGTGTCATACTGGGAATTTTTTTATTTTTTTTTAAATTCTCCCTGAAAACAAAAAAAATAGTGGGAGATTAAGATTGGCATTTCTGCTTGAGTGCCGGTCCTGTGTGTGCCATCTCTCAAATTATTGGGGCACAGAAAACCTAGTGTGTCATACTGGTAATTTTTTTTTTTTAAATTCTCCCTGAAAACAAAAAAAAATAGTGGGAGATTAAGATTGGCATTTCTGATTGAGTGCCAGTCCTGTGTGTGCCATCTGTCTCAAATTATTGGGGCACAGAAAACCTAGTGTGTCATACTGGGATTTTTTACTTTTTTTAATTCGCCCTGAAAACAAAAAAATAGTGGGAGATTAAGATTGGCATTTCAGCTTGAGTGCCGGTCCTGTGTGTGCCATCTGTCTGAAATTATTGGGGCACAGAAAACCTAGTGTGTCATACTGGGATTTTTTTTTTAATTCTCCCTGAAAACAAAAAAAAAGTGGGAGATTAAGATTGGCATTTCAGCTTGAGTGCCGGTCCTATGTGTGCCATCTGTCTCAAATTATTGGGGCACAGAAAACCTAGTGTGTCATACTGGGATTTTTCTTTTGTTTTAAATTCTCCCTGAAAACAAAAAAAATAGTGGGAGATTAAGATTGGCATTTCTGCTTGAGTGCTGGTCCTGTGTGTGCCATCTCTCTAAAATTATTGGGGCACAGAAAACCTAGTGTGTCATACTGGGATTTTTTTTTTTAAATTCCCCCTGAAAAAAAAAAGTAGTGGGAGATTAAGATTGGCATTTCTGCTTGAGTGCCGGTCCTGTGTGTGCCATCTCTCAAATTATTGGGGCACAGAAAACCTAGTGTGTCATACTGGTAATTTTTTTTTTTTTAAATTCTCCCTGAAAACAAAAAAAATAGTTGGAGATTAAGATTGGCATTTCAGCTTGAGTGCCGGTCCTGTGTGTGCCATCTGTCTCAAATTATTGGGGCACAGAATACCTAGTGTGTCATACTGGGAATTTTCTTTTTTTTTTTAAATTCTCCCTGAAAATAAAAAAAAATAGTGGGAGATTAAGATTGGCATTTCTGCTTGAGTGCCGGTCCTGTGTGTGCCATCTGTTATGACCTGGTGGTTAGGAGCACCTGGAATGACCTGATGGTTAGGAGCACCTGGAATGACCTGATGGTTAAACTAGACGACAGGACAAGCTCTGGGGAGTGGGATCTCTGCTGACCGCAAATCCCAATCCTATCACACACACTAGAAATAGCCGTGGAGCATACCTAACTCTCCCTAGACGCCTCTTCACAGCCTAAGAGCTAACTACCCCTAAAAGTAAAAAATAAAGCCTTACCTTGCCTCAGAGAAATTTCCCCAAAGGAAAAGGCAGCCCCCCACAAATATTAACTGTGAGTTAAGAGGAAAGTCACAAACACAGGAATGAAACAGGTTTCAGCAAAGGATGCCAGACTTACTAAATAGACTGAGGATAGGAAAGGGATCTAAAGCGGTCAGCACAAAAAACTACAAAAAGCCACGCAGAGTGTGCAAAAAGATCCCCGCACCGACTCACGGTGCGGAGGTGCCACTCTACACCCCAGAGCTTCCAGCTAGCAAGGCAATATCATGTTAGCAAGCTGGACTAGAACTTAGCAAGTACTAATAAATATATTCAGTACACAATGAACAACAAATGAACTAGCAGGGACTTAGCTTCTGCTGGAGTAGACAGGTCATCAGAAAGATCCGAGAGAGATCTGAACCAGTACTGATACATTGACAGCTGGCATGGAGTAACGATCTGAGTGGAGTTAAATAGAGAAGCCAGCCTAGCCGCAAACGAGGGCAGCTGAGGAAGCAACCTCAGAACCAGCAGTACCACTCACAGCCACCAGAGGTAGTCCACGGACAGAACTCGCCGAAGTACCATTCATGACCACAGGAGGGAGTTCGAAAACGGAATTCACAACAGTACCCCCCCCCTTAAGGAGGGGTCACCGAACCCTCACCAGAGCCCCCAGGCCAATCAGGACGAGCCAAATGAAAGGCACGAACCAAATCGGCAGCATGGACATCGGAGGCAACAACCCAGGAATTATCCTCCTGACCATAGCCCTTCCATTTGACCAGGTACTGAAGTTTCCGTCTCGAAATACGAGAATCTAAAATCTTCGCCACCACATACTCCAACTCCTCCTCGACCAACACCGGAGCAGGAGGGTCAACGGAGGGAACCATAGGCGCCACATATCTCCGCAACAACGACCTATGGAACACATTATGGATGGCAAAAGAAGCTGGAAGGGCCAAACGAAACGACACAGGATTGAGAATTTCAGAAATCTTATAAGGACCAATGAAACGAGGTTTAAACTTAGGAGAAGAAACCTTCATAGGGACATAACGAGAAGACAACCAAACCAAATCCCCAACACGAAGTCGGGGACCAACACAGCGACGGCGGTTGGCGAAACGTTGAGCCTTCTCCTGGGACAATGTCAAATTGTCCACTACATGAGTCCAAATTTGCTGCAACCTGTCCACCACAGAATCTACACCAGGACAGTCCGAAGGCTCAACCTGCCCTGAAGAAAAACGAGGATGAAAACCAGAATTACAAAAAAAAGGCGAAACAAAAGTAGCCGAACTGGCCCGATTATTAAGGGCGAACTCAGCCAATGGCAAGAAGGTTACCCAATCATCCTGATCAGCAGAAACAAAGCATCTCAGATAGGTCTCCAAAGTCTGATTAGTTCGTTCGGTTTGGCCATTTGTCTGAGGATGGAAAGCCGAAGAAAAAGACAAATCAATGCCCATCTTAGCACAAAAGGACCGCCAAAACCTTGAAACAAACTGGGAACCTCTGTCTGACACAATGTTCTCCAGAATGCCATGCAAACGAACCACATGCTGGAAAAATAATGGAACCAAATCAGAGGAGGAGGGTAATTTAGGCAAGGGTACCAGATGGACCATCTTAGAGAAACGATCACAAACCACCCAGATGACCGACATCCTTTGAGAGACAGGGAGATCTGAAATAAAATCCATGGAAACATGCGTCCAAGGCCTTTTCGGGACTGGCAAGGGCAAAAGTAATCCACTGGCACGAGAACAGCAGGGCTTGGCCCGAGTGTTGTGAAATTGGATTCTGGGCTCCCCCGGTGGCTACTGTTGGAATTGAACTTGTGTGCATCATTCCTTCTGTTCACCTGCTCCCATCAGGATGTGGGAGTCGCTATATAACCTTGCTCCTCTGTCAGTTTCATGCCGGTCAACATTGTAATCAGAAGCCTTTCTGTGCATGTTCCTGCTCCCAGACAACTTCCAGCTAAGTTGGACTTTAGTCCTTGTTTATTTTTGTACTTTGTTCCAGTTCACAGCTGTAGCTTCGTTTCTGTGTCTGGAAAGCTCTTGTGATCTGAAATTGCCACTCTGATGTTATGAGTTAATATTAGAGTCTTAAAGTAGTTTCAGGATGGTGTTTTGATAGGGTTTTCAGCTGACCATGAAAGTGTCCTTTCTGTCTTTCTGCTATCTAGTAAGCGGACCTCAACTTTGCTAAACCTATGTTCATACTACGTTTGTCATTTTCATCTTAACTCACCGCCAATATATGTGGGGGGCCTCTGTCTGCCTTTCGGGGAAATTTCTCTAGAGGTGAGCCAGGACTATATTTTCCTCTGCCAGGATTAGTTAGTCCTCCGGCTGGCGCTGGGCGTCTAGGGACAACGTAGGCAACGCTACCCGGCCACTGTTAGTTGTGCGGCAGGTTTAGTTCATGGTCAGCTTAGTTTCCATCATTCCAAGAGCTAGTTCTTATGTTTGCTGGGCTATGTTCTCTTGCCATTGAGAACCATAACAGTTTGACCGGCCCAAAAAGGGTTAAATTACTGGCTGAGAAAGGAGTGATAAAAGAAGTCTGCTACAATTTTTTTTTTTTTCTCTAGTTCTGAGTGTGCTCTTAATTGAATCACTTGCTAGTCTGCCTATACTGCAGCCTTCCTTTCCTTCTCTCCTTCTAATCCTTGAATGGCTCTGTGTTCACCTGTTTGAAATGGATCTTCAGAGTGTGGCTGCAGGTTTGAATAATCTCGCCACAAAGGTACAAAATTTGCAGGATTTTGTTGTTCATGCACCTATGTCTGAGCCTAGAATTCCTTTGCCTGAATTCTTCTCGGGAAATAGATCTCACTTTCAAAATTTTAAAAATAATTGCAAATTGTTTTTGTCCCTGAAGTCTCGCTCTGCCGGAGACCCTGCACAGCAGGTTAGGATTGTAATTTCCTTGCTCCGGGGCGACCCTCAAAATTGGGCTTTTGCATTGGCTCCAGGGGATCCTGCGTTGCTCAATGTGGATGCGTTTTTTCTGGCCTTGGGGTTGCTTTATGAGGAACCTCATTTAGAGCTTCAGGCGGAAAAGGCCTTGATGTCCCTATCTCAGGGGCAAGATGAAGCTGAAATATACTGCCAAAAATTCCGCAAATGGTCTGTGCTTACTCAGTGGAATGAGTGCGCCCTGGCGGCGATTTTCAGAGAAGGTCTCTCTGATGCCGTTAAGGATGTTATGGTGGGGTTCCCTGTGCCTGCGAGTCTGAATGAGTCCATGACGATGGCTATTCAGATCGATAGGCGTCTGCGGGAGCGCAAACCTGTGCACCATTTGGCGGTGTCTACTGAGAAAACGCCAGAAAATATGCAATGTGATAGAATTCTGTCCAGAAGCGAGCGGCAGAATTTTAGACGAAAAAATGGGTTGTGCTTCTATTGTGGTGATTCAACTCATGTTATATCAGCATGCTCTAAGCGTACTAAGAAGCCTGACAAGTCTGTTTCAATTAGCACTTTACAGTCTAAGTTTATTCTATCTGTGACCCTGATTTGTTCTTTGTCATCTATTACCGCGGACGCCTATGTCGACTCTGGCGCCGCTTTGAGCCTTATGGATTGGTCCTTTGCCAAACGCTGTGGGTATGATTTGGAGCCATTGGAGGCTCCGATACCTCTGAAAGGGATTGACTCCACCCCATTGGCTAGTAATAAACCACAATACTGGACACAAGTGACTATGCGTGTTAATCCGGATCACCAGGAGATTATTCGCTTTCTGGTGCTGTATAATCTACATGATGTTTTGGTGCTAGGATTGCCATGGCTGCAATCTCATAACCCAGTCCTCGACTGGAAAGCTATGTCCGTGTTAAGCTGGGGATGTAAAGGGACTCATGGGGACGTACCTTTGGTTTCCATTTCATCATCTATTCCCTCTGAGATTCCTGAATTCTTGTCTGACTTTCGTGACGTTTTTGAAGAACCCAAGCTTGGTTCACTACCTCCGCACCGGGAGTGCGATTGTGCCATAGACTTGATCCCGGGTAGTAAATACCCTAAGGGTCGTTTATTTAATCTGTCTGTGCCTGAACACGCTGCTATGCGAGAATATATAAAGGAGTCCTTGGAAAAGGGACATATTCGTCCTTCGTCATCTCCCTTAGGAGCCGGGTTTTTCTTTGTGTCTAAGAAAGATGGCTCTTTGAGGCCGTGTATTGATTATCGACTTTTGAATAAAATCACGGTTAAATATCAATATCCGTTACCACTGCTTACTGATTTGTTTGCTCGTATAAAGGGGGCCAAGTGGTTCTCTAAGATTGATCTCCGTGGGGCGTATAATTTGGTGCGAATCAAGCAGGGGGATGAGTGGAAAACCTCATTTAATACGCCCGAGGGCCATTTTGAGTATTTGGTGATGCCTTTTGGTCTTTCAAAGGGGGCATCTTCAGTCTTCCAGTCCTTTATGCATGACATTTTCCGCGATTATTTGGATAAATTTATGATTGTGTATCTGGATGATATTCAGATTTTTTCGGATGACTGGGACTCTCATGTCCAGCAGGTCAAGAGGGTTTTTCAGGTTTTGCGGTCTAATTCCTTGTGTGTGAAGGGTTCTAAGTGCGTTTTTGGGGTTCAGAAGATTTCCTTCTTGGGATACATTTTTTCCCCCTCTTCCATCGAGATGGATCCTGTCATGGTTCAGGCTATTTGTGATTGGACGCAACCCTCTTCTCTTAAGAGTCTTCAGAAATTTTTGGGCTTTGCTAACTTTTATCGTCGATTTATTGCTGGTTTTTCTGATGTTGTTAAACCATTGACTGATTTGACTAAGAAGGGTGCTGATGTTGCTGATTGGTCCCCTGATGCTGTGGAGGCCTTTCGGGAGCTTAAGCGCCGCTTTTCTTCCTCACCAGTGTTGCGTCAGCCTGATGTTGCTCTTCCTTTTCAGGTTGAAGTTGACGCTTCTGAAATCGGAGCTGGGGCGGTGTTGTCGCAGAGAAGTTCCGACTGCTCCGTGATGAGACCTTGTGCTTTTTTTTCCCGTAAATTTTCGCCCGCCGAGCGGAATTATGATATTGGGAATCGGGAGCTTTTGGCCATGAAGTGGGCTTTTGAGGAGTGGCGTCACTGGCTTGAGGGGGCCAGACATCAGGTGGTGGTATTGACTGACCACAAAAATTTAATTTACCTTGAGTCTGCCAGGCGCCTGAATCCTAGACAGGCGCGCTGGTCGTTGTTTTTCTCTCGGTTTAATTTTGTGGTGTCGTACCTACCAGGTTCTAAGAATGTTAAGGCGGATGCCCTTTCTAGAAGTTTTGAGCCTGACTCCCCTGGTAATTCTGAGCCCACAGGTATCCTTAAGGATGGAGTGATATTGTCTGCCGTTTCTCCAGACCTGCGGCGGGCCTTGCAGGAGTTTCAGGCGGATAGACCTGACCGTTGCCCACCTGGTAGACTGTTTGTTCCTGATGATTGGACCAGTAGAGTCATCTCTGAGGTTCATTCTTCTGCGTTGGCAGGTCATCCTGGAATCTTTGGTACCAGGGATTTGGTGGCAAGGTCCTTCTGGTGGCCTTCCCTGTCGCGAGATGTGCGAGGCTTTGTGCAGTCTTGTGACGTTTGTGCTCGGGCCAAGCCTTGTTGTTCTCGGGCTAGTGGATTGTTGTTACCCTTGCCTATCCCGAAGAGGCCTTGGACGCACATCTCGATGGATTTTATTTCGGATCTGCCTGTTTCTCAGAAGATGTCTGTCATCTGGGTGGTGTGTGACCGTTTCTCTAAGATGGTCCATCTGGTTCCCTTGCCTAAGTTGCCTTCGTCTTCCGAGTTGGTTCCTCTGTTTTTTCAAAATGTTGTTCGTTTGCATGGTATTCCGGAGAATATCGTTTCTGACAGAGGGACCCAATTCGTGTCTAGATTTTGGCGGGCATTCTGTGCTAGGATGGGCATAGATTTGTCTTTTTCGTCTGCTTTCCATCCTCAGACTAATGGCCAGACCGAGCGGACTAATCAGACCTTGGAGACATATTTGAGGTGTTTTGTGTCTGCGGATCAGGATGATTGGGTTGCATTTTTGCCCTTGGCGGAGTTCGCCCTCAATAATCGGGCCAGCTCTGCCACCTTGGTGTCCCCGTTTTTCTGTAATTCGGGGTTTCATCCTCGATTTTCCTCCGGTCAAGTGGAATCTTCGGATTGTCCTGGAGTGGATGCTGTGGTGGAGAGGTTGCATCAGATTTGGGGGCAGGTGGTGGACAATTTGAAGTTGTCCCAGGAGAAGACTCAGCTTTTTGCCAACCGCCGTCGTCGTGTTGGTCCTCGGCTTTGTGTTGGGGACTTGGTGTGGTTGTCTTCTCGTTTTGTCCCTATGAGGGTTTCTTCTCCTAAGTTTAAGCCTCGGTTCATCGGCCCGTACAAGATATTGGAGATTCTTAACCCTGTGTCCTTCCGTTTGGACCTCCCTGCATCCTTTTCTATTCATAATGTTTTTCATCGGTCATTGTTGCGCAGGTATGAGGTACCAGTTGTGCCTTCCGTTGAGCCTCCTGCTCCGGTGTTGGTTGAGGGTGAGTTGGAGTACGTTGTGGAAAAGATCTTAGACTCTCGTGTTTCCAGACGGAAACTCCAGTATCTGGTCAAATGGAAGGGATACGGTCAGGAGGATAATTCTTGGGTCACTGCTTCTGATGTTCATGCCTCCGATCTTGTCCGTGCCTTTCATAGGGCTCATCCTGATCGCCCTGGGGGTTCTGGTGAGGGTTCGGTGCCCCCTCCTTGAGGGGGGGGTACTGTTGTGAAATTGGATTCTGGGCTCCCCCGGTGGCTACTGTTGGAATTGAACTTGTGTGCATCATTCCTTCTGTTCACCTGCTCCCATCAGGATGTGGGAGTCGCTATATAACCTTGCTCCTCTGTCAGTTTCATGCCGGTCAACATTGTAATCAGAAGCCTTTCTGTGCATGTTCCTGCTCCCAGACAACTTCCAGCTAAGTTGGACTTTAGTCCTTGTTTATTTTTGTACTTTGTTCCAGTTCACAGCTGTAGCTTCGTTTCTGTGTCTGGAAAGCTCTTGTGATCTGAAATTGCCACTCTGATGTTATGAGTTAATATTAGAGTCTTAAAGTAGTTTCAGGATGGTGTTTTGATAGGGTTTTCAGCTGACCATGAAAGTGTCCTTTCTGTCTTTCTGCTATCTAGTAAGCGGACCTCAACTTTGCTAAACCTATGTTCATACTACGTTTGTCATTTTCATCTTAACTCACCGCCAATATATGTGGGGGGCCTCTGTCTGCCTTTCGGGGAAATTTCTCTAGAGGTGAGCCAGGACTATATTTTCCTCTGCCAGGATTAGTTAGTCCTCCGGCTGGCGCTGGGCGTCTAGGGACAACGTAGGCAACGCTACCCGGCCACTGTTAGTTGTGCGGCAGGTTTAGTTCATGGTCAGCTTAGTTTCCATCATTCCAAGAGCTAGTTCTTATGTTTGCTGGGCTATGTTCTCTTGCCATTGAGAACCATAACACCCGAGCACAAGTCCCACAGGACTGCACAAAAGAACGCACATCCCGTGACAAGGAAGGCCGCCAAAAGAACCTAGCCACCAAATCTCTGGTACCAAAAATCCCAGGATGACCAGCCAACACCGAACAATGAACCTCAGAGATAACTCTACTAGTCCATCTATCAGGGACAAACAGTTTCTCCGCTGGACAACGGTCAGGTCTATCAGCCTGAAACTCCTGCAGAGCCCGCCGCAAATCAGTTGAGATGGCAGACAAAATTACCCCCTCTTTGAGAATACCAGCCGGCTCAGGAACTCCCGGAGAATCAGGCACAAAACTCCTTGAAAGGGCATCGGCCTTCACATTCTTAGAACCCGGAAGGTATGAAACCACAAAATTGAAACGGGAGAAAAACAGCGACAATCGAGCCTGTCTAGGATTCAACCGCTTGGCAGACTTGAGATAAGTCAGATTCTTGTGATCCGTTAAGACCACCACGCGATGCTTGGCTCCCTCAAGCCAATGTCGCCACTCCTCGAATGCCCACTTCATAGCCAACAACTCCTGATTGCCAACATCATAATTACGCTCAGCAGGCGAAAACTTTCTAGAAAAGAAAGCACATGGCTTCATCACAGAGCCATCAGAACTTATTTGAGACAAAACAGCCCCTGCTCCAATCTCAGAAGCATCAACCTCGACCTGAAAAGGGAGCGAAACATCTGGCTGACACAACACAGGGGCCGAAGAAAAACGACGTTTCAACTCCCGAAAAGCCTCAACGGCCGCAGAGGACCAATTCACCACATCAGCACCTTTCTTGGTCAAATCAGTCAATGGTTTAACAACACTAGAAAAATTAGCGATGAAGCGACGGTAAAAATTAGCAAAGCCCAGGAATTTCTGAAGGCTCTTCACAGATGTAGGCTGAGTCCAATCAAAAATGGCCTGAACTTTAACAGGATCCATCTCGATAGTAGAAGGGGAAAAAATGAATCCCAAAAAGGAAACCTTCTGAACTCCGAAGAGACATTTAGACCCCTTCACAAACAAAGAGTTAGCACGAAGGACCTGGAACACAATTCTGACCTGCTTTACATGAGACTCCCAATCATCCAAAAAGACCAAAATATCATCCAAATATACAATCATGAATCTATCCAAATACTTTCGGAAGATGTCATGCATAAAGGACTGAAACACAGATGGAGCATTAGAAAGCCCGAATGGCATCACCAGGTACTCAAAATGGCCCTCGGGCGTATTAAATGCTGTTTTCCATTCATCGCCCTGTTTAATACGCACAAGATTATACGCCCCTCGAAGATCTATCTTGGTGAACCAACTAGCCCCCTTAATCCAAGCAAACAAATCAGACAGTAGAGGCAAAGGGTACTGAAATTTGACCGTGATTTTATTGAGAAGGCGGTAATCTATGCAAGGTCTCAGAGAACCATCCTTCTTGGCCACAAAAAAGAACCCTGCTCCCAACGGTGACGACGACTGGCGAATATGCCCTTTCTCCAAGGACTCCTTAATATAACTCCGCATAGCGGCGTGTTCCGGCACAGATAAATTGAAAAGTCGTCCCTTAGGAAATTTACTACCAGGGATCAAATTAATCGCACAATCACAATCCCTATGAGGAGGTAGGGTACTGGATTTGGGCTCATCAAATACATCTCGGTAATCCGACAAAAACTCAGGGACTTCAGAAGGAGTAGAGGAAGAAATTGACAACAACGGAACATCACCATGTACCCCCTGAAAACCCCAACTGGACACAGACATTGATTTCCAATCCAATACTGGATTATGGACCTGTAGCCATGGCAAACCCAACACAACCACATCATGCAAATTATGCAACACCAAAAAGCAAATATCTTCCCGATGTGCAGGAGCCATGTACATGGTCAACTGAGTCCAATACTGAGGCTTATTCTTGGCCAAAGGCATAGCATCAATTCCCCTTAATGGAATAGGATACTGCAAGGGCTCCAAGAAAAAACCACAGCGCCTGGCAAACTCCAAGTCCATCAAATTCAGTGCAGCGCCTAAATCCACAAATGCCATAACAGAGTAGGACGACAAAGAGCAAATCAGAGTAACGGACAAAATAAATTTAGGCTGTACAGTACCAATGGTGACAGACCTAGCGAACCGCTTAGTGCGCTTAGGACAATCAGAGATAGCATGAGTGGAGTCACCACAGTAAAAACACAGCCCATTCTGACGTCTGTGTTCTTGCCGTTCAGCTCTGGTCAAAGTCCTATCACATTGCATAGGCTCAGGCCTCTGCTCAGAGGATACCGCCAAATGGTGCACAAGCTTGCGCTCACGCAAGCGCCGATCGATCTGAATGGCCAAGGACATTGATTCATTCAGACCAGCAGGCGTGGGGAACCCCACCATAACATCCTTAAGGGCTTCAGAAAGACCCTTTCTGAAAATTGCTGCAAGGGCACACTCATTCCATTGAGTAAGCACAGACCACTTTCTAAACTTCTGGCAATATACCTCCGCATCATCCTGACCCTGACACAAAGCCAGCAAGATTTTCTCTGCCTGATCCACAGAGTTAGGTTCGTCATAAAGCAATCCAAGCGCCAGAAAAAATGCATCTACATTAAGCAATGCAGGATCTCCTGGCGCAAGGGAGAATGCCCAGTCTTGAGGGTCGCCACGTAACAAAGAAATAATGATTTTCACTTGCTGAATGGGGTCACCAGAGGAGCGGGGTTTCAAAGCAAGAAACAGTCTACAATTATTTTTGAAATTCAGAAATTTAGATCTATCCCCAGAAAACAAATCAGGAATTGGAATTCTAGGCTCTAACATCGGATTCTGAACTACATAACTTTGAATGCTTTGTACCCTTGCAGTGAGTTGATCAACACAAGAGGACAGACCTTGAATGTCCATATATACACCTGAGTCCTGAACCACACAGAGGTTAAGGGGAAAAGAAAGACAAAACACACTGCAGAAAAAAAAATGGTCTCAGAACTTCTCTTATCCCTCTATTGAGATGCATTAACACTTTGCGGGCCAGCTGTACTGTTATGACCTGGTGGATAGGAGCACCTGGAATGACCTGATGGTTAGGAGCACCTGGAATGACCTGATGGTTAAACTAGACGACAGGACAAGCTCTGGGGGGTGGGATCTCTGCTGACCGCAAATCCCAATCCTATCACACACATTAGAAATAGCCGTGGAGCGTACCTAACTCTCCCTAGACGCCTCTTCACATCCTAAGAGCTAACTTCACCTAAAGGTAGAAAATAAAGCCTTACCTTGCCTCAGAGAAATTTCCCCAAAGGAAAAGGCAGCCCCCCACAAATATTAACTGTGAGTTAAGAGGAAAGTCACAAACACAGGAATGAAACAGGTTTCAGCAAAGGAGGCCAGACTTACTAAATAGACTGAGGATAGGAAAGGGATCTAAAGCGGTCAGCACAAAAAACTACAGAAAGCCACGCAGAGTGTGCAAAAAGACCCCCGCACCGACTCACAGTGCGGAGGTGCCACTCTGCACCCCAGAGCTTCCAGCTAGCAAGGCAATATCATGTTAGCAAGCTGGACTAGAACTTAGCAAGTACTAATAAATATATTCAGTACACAATGAACAACAAATGAACTAGCAGGGACTTAGCTTCTGCTGGAGTAGACAGGTCATCAGAAAGATCCGAGAGAGATCTGAACCAGTACTGATACATTGACAGCTGGCAAGGAGTAACGATCTGAGTGGCGTTAAATAGAGAAGCCAGCCTAGCCGCAAACGAGGGCAGCTGAGGAAGCAACCTCAGAACCAGCAGTACCACTCACAGCCACCAGAGGGAGTCCACGGACAGAACTCGCCGAAGTACCATTCATGACCACAGGAGGGAGTTCGAGAACGGAATTCACAACAGCCATCTGTCTCAAATTATTGGGGCACAGAAAACCTAGTGTGTCATACTGGGAATTTTTTTTTTTTTTTTAAATTCTCCCTGAAAACAAAAAAAATAGTGGAAGATTAAGATTGGCATTTCTGCTTGAGTGCCGGTCCTGTGTGTGCCATCTGTCTCAAATTATTGGGGCACAGAAAACCTAGTGTGTCATACTGGGATTTTTTTTTTATTTAAATTCTCCCTGAAAACAAAAAAAAGTTGGAGATTAAGATTGGCATTTCAGCTTGAGTGCAAGTCCTGTGTGTGCCATCTGTCTCAAATTATTGGGGCACAGAAAACCTAGTGTGTCATACTGGGAATTTTCTTTTTTTTTTTTAATTCTCCCTGAAAACCAAAAAAAAGTGGGAGATTAAGATTGGCATTTCAGCTTGAGTGCCGGTCCTGTGTGTGCCATCTGTCTCAAATTATTGGGGCACAGAAAACCTAGTGTTTCATACTGGGAATTTTTTTTTTTCTTAAATTCTCCCTGAAAACAAAAAAAAAGTGGGAGATTAAGATTGGCATTTCAGCTTGAGTGCCGGTCCTGTGTGTGCCATCTGTCTCAAATTATTGGGGCACAGAAAACCTAGTGTGTCATACTGGGATTTTTTTGTTTTTAATTCTCCCTGAAAACAAAAAAAAGTGGGAGATTAAGATTGGCATTTCAGCTTGAGTGCCGGTCCTATGTGTGCCATCTGTCTCAAATTATTGGGGCACAGAAATCCTAGTGTGTCATACTGGGATTTTTTTTTTTTTTAAATTCTCCCTGAAAACAAAAAAAATAGTGGGAGATTAAGATTGGCATTTCTGCTTGAGTTCCGGTCCTGTGTGTGCCATCTGTCTCAAATTATTGGGGCACAGAAAACCTAGTGTGTCATACTGGGAATTTATTTTTTTTAATTCTCCCTGAAAACCAAAAAAATAGTGGGAGATTAAGATTGGCATTTCAGCTTGAGTGCCGGTCCTGTGTGTGCCATCTGTCTCAAATTATTGAGGCAGAGAAAACCTAGTGTGTCATACTGGGATTTTTTTTTTTTAAATTCTCCCTGAAAACAAAAAAATAGTGGGAGATTAAGATTGGCATTTCTGCTTGAGTGCTGGTCCTGGGTGTGCCATCTGTCTCAAATTGTTGGGGCACAGAAAACCTAGTGTGTCATACTGGGATTTTTTATTTTTTTTAATTCGCCCTGAAAACAAAAAAATAGTGGGAGATTAAGATTGGCATTTCAGTTGAGTGCTGGTCCTGTGTGTGCCATCTGTCTCAAATTATTGGGGCACAGAAAACCTAGTGTGTCATACTGGGATTTTTTTTTTAATTCTCCCTGAAAACAACAAAAAAGTGGGAGATTAAGATTGGCATTTCAGCTTGAGTGCCGGTCCTATGTGTGCCATCTGTCTCAAATTATTGGGGCACAGAAAACCTAGTGTGTCATACTGGGATTTTTCTTTTTTTTTAAATTCTCCCTGAAAACAAAAAAAATAGTGGGAGATTAAGATTGGCATTTCTGCTTGAGTGCCGGTCCTGTGTGTGCCATCTGTCTCAAATTATTGAGGCACAGAAAACCTAGTGTGTCATACTGGGATTTTTTTGTTTTTTTAATTCTCCCTGAAAACAAAAAAAAAAGTGGGAGATTAATATTGGCATTTCAGCTTGAGTGCCGTTTCCTATGTGTGCCATCTGTCTCAAATTATTGGGGCACAGAAAACCTAGTGTGTCATACCGGGATTTTTCTTTTTTTTTAAATTCTCCCTGAAAACCAAAAAAATAGTGGGAGATTAAGATTGGCATTTCAGCTGGAGTGCCAGTCCTGTGTGTGCCATCTGTCTCAAATTATTGAGGCACAGAAAACCTAGTGTGTCATACTGGGATTTTTTTTTTTTTAAATTCTCCCTGAAAACAAAAAAAATAGTGGGAGATTAAGATTGGCATTTCTGCTTGAGTGCCGGTCCTGTGTGTGCCATCTCTCAAATTATTGGGGCACAGAAAACCTAGTGTGTCATACTGGTAATTTTTCTTTTTTAAATTCTCCCTGAAAACAAAAAAATAGTTGGAGATTAAGATTGGCATTTCAGCTTGAGTGCCGGTCCTGTGTGTGCCATCTGTCTCAAATTATTGGGGCACAGAAAACCTAGTGTGTCATACTGGGAATTTTCTTTTTTTTTTAAATTCTCCCTGAAAACAAAAAAAATAGTGGGAGATTAAGATTGGCATTTCTGCTTAAATGCCGGTCCTGTGTGTGCCATCTGTCTCAAATTATTGGGGCACAGAAAACCTAGTGTGTCATACTGGGAATTTTTTTATTTTTTTTAATTCTCCCTGAAAACAAAAAAAATAGTTGGAGATTAATATTGGCATTTCTGCTTGAGTGCCGGTCCTGTGTGTGCCATCTCTCAAATTATTGGGGCACAGAAAACCTAGTGTGTCATACTGGTAATGTTTTTTTTTTTAAATTCTCCCTGAAAACAAAAAAAATAGTTGGAGATTAAGATTGGCATTTCTGCTTCAGTGCCGGTCCTGTGTGTGCCATCAGTCTCAAATTATTGGGGCACAGAAAACCTAGTGTGTCATACTGGGAATTTTTTTTTTCTTAAATTCTCCCTGAAAACAAAAAAAAGTGGGAGATTAAGATTGGCATTTCAGCTTGAGTGCCGGTCCTGAGTGTGCCATCTGTCTCAAATTATTGGGGCACAGAAAACCTAGTGTGTCATACTGGGATTTTTTTTTTTTTAATTCTCCCTCAAAACAAAAAAATAGTGGGAGATTAAGATTGGCATTTCAGCTTGAGTGCTGGTCCTGTGTGTGCCATCTGTCTCAAATTATTGGGGCACAGAAAACCTAGTGTGTCATACTGGGATTTTTTTTTTTAAATTCTCCCTGAAAACAAAAAAAGTGGGAGATTAAGATTGGCATTTCAGCTTGAGTGCCGGTCCTGTGTGTGCCATCTGTCTCAAATTATTGGGGCACAGAAAACCTAGTGTGTCATACTGGGAATTTTTTTTTCTTTTTTTAATTCTCCCTGAAAACAAAAAAAATAGTGGAAGATTAAGATTGGCATTTCTGCTTGAGTGCCAGTCCTGTGTGTGCCATCTGTCTCAAATTATTGGGGCACAGAAAACCTAGTGTGTCATACTGGGTTTTTTTTTTAAATTCTCCCTGAAAACAAAAAAATAGTGGGAGATTAAGATTGGCATTTCTGCTTGAGTGCTGGTCCTGTGTGTGCTATCTGTCTCAAAATATTGGGGCACAGAACACCTAGTGTGTCATACTGGGAATTTTTTTTTTTTTAAATTCTCCCTGAAAACAAAAAAAAAAGTGGGAGATTAAGATTGGCATTTCTGCTTGAGTGCCAGTCCTGTGTGTGCCATCTGTCTCAAATTATTGGGGCACAGAAAACCTAGTGTGTCATACTGGTAATTTTTTTTTTTTAAATTCTCCCTGAAAACAAAAAAAATAGTTGGAGATTAAGATTGGCATTTCAGCTTGAGTGCCGGTCCTGTGTGTGCCATCTGTCTCAAATTATTGGGGCACAGAAACCCTAGTGTGTCATACTGGGAATTTTCTTTTTTTTTTAAATTCTCCCTGAAAAAAAAAAAAAAAATAGTGGGAGATTAAGATTGGCATTTCTGCTTAAATGCCGGTCCTGTGTGTGCCATCTGTCTCAAATTATTGGGGCACAGAAAACCTAGTGTGTCATACTGGGAAATTTTTTATTTTTTTTAATTCTCCCTGAAAACAAAAAAAATATTGGGAGATTAAGATTGGCATTTCTGCTTGAGTGCCGGTCCTGTGTGTGCCATCTGTCTCAAATTATTGGGGCACAGAAAACCTGGTGTGTCATACTGGGATTTTTTTTTTTTAAATTCTCCCTGAAAACAAAAAAAATAGTGGGAGATTAAGATTGGCATTTCAGCTTGAGTGCCTGTCCTGTGTGTGCCATCTGTCTCAAATTATTGAGGCAGAGAAAACCTAGTGTGTCATACTGGGATTTTTTTTTTTTAAATTCTCCCTGAAAACAAAAAAATAGTGGGAGATTAAGATTGGCATTTCTGCTTGAGTGCTGGTCCTGGGTGTGCCATCTGTCTCAAATTGTTGGGGCACAGAAAACCTAGTGTGTCATACTGGGATTTTTTATTTTTTTTAATTCGCCCTGAAAACAAAAAAATAGTGGGAGATTAAGATTGGCATTTCAGTTGAGTGCTGGTCCTGTGTGTGCCATCTGTCTCAAATTATTGGGGCACAGAAAACCTAGTGTGTCATACTGGGATTTTTTTTTTTAATTCTCCCTGAAAACAAAAAAAAAGTGGGAGATTAAGATTGGCATTTCAGCTTGAGTGCCGGTCCTATGTGTGCCATCTGTCTCAAATTATTGGGGCACAGAAAACCTAGTGTGTCATACTGGGATTTTTCTTTTTTTTTAAATTCTCCCTGAAAACAAAAAAAATAGTGGGAGATTAAGATTGGCATTTCTGCTTGAGTGCCGGTCCTGTGTGTGCCATCTGTCTCAAATTATTGAGGCACAGAAAACCTAGTGTGTCATACTGGGATTTTTTTGTTTTTTTAATTCTCCCTGAAAACAAAAAAAAAAGTGGGAGATTAATATTGGCATTTCAGCTTGAGTGCCGTTTCCTATGTGTGCCATCTGTCTCAAATTATTGGGGCACAGAAAACCTAGTGTGTCATACCGGGATTTTTCTTTTTTTTTAAATTCTCCCTGAAAACCAAAAAAATAGTGGGAGATTAAGATTGGCATTTCAGCTGGAGTGCCAGTCCTGTGTGTGCCATCTGTCTCAAATTATTGAGGCACAGAAAACCTAGTGTGTCATACTGGGATTTTTTTTTTTTTAAATTCTCCCTGAAAACAAAAAAAATAGTGGGAGATTAAGATTGGCATTTCTGCTTGAGTGCCGGTCCTGTGTGTGCCATCTCTCAAATTATTGGGGCACAGAAAACCTAGTGTGTCATACTGGTAATTTTTCTTTTTTAAATTCTCCCTGAAAACAAAAAAATAGTTGGAGATTAAGATTGGCATTTCAGCTTGAGTGCCGGTCCTGTGTGTGCCATCTGTCTCAAATTATTGGGGCACAGAAAACCTAGTGTGTCATACTGGGAATTTTCTTTTTTTTTTAAATTCTCCCTGAAAACAAAAAAAATAGTGGGAGATTAAGATTGGCATTTCTGCTTAAATGCCGGTCCTGTGTGTGCCATCTGTCTCAAATTATTGGGGCACAGAAAACCTAGTGTGTCATACTGGGAATTTTTTTATTTTTTTTAATTCTCCCTGAAAACAAAAAAAATAGTTGGAGATTAATATTGGCATTTCTGCTTGAGTGCCGGTCCTGTGTGTGCCATCTCTCAAATTATTGGGGCACAGAAAACCTAGTGTGTCATACTGGTAATGTTTTTTTTTTTAAATTCTCCCTGAAAACAAAAAAAATAGTTGGAGATTAAGATTGGCATTTCTGCTTCAGTGCCGGTCCTGTGTGTGCCATCAGTCTCAAATTATTGGGGCACAGAAAACCTAGTGTGTCATACTGGGAATTTTTTTTTTCTTAAATTCTCCCTGAAAACAAAAAAAAGTGGGAGATTAAGATTGGCATTTCAGCTTGAGTGCCGGTCCTGAGTGTGCCATCTGTCTCAAATTATTGGGGCACAGAAAACCTAGTGTGTCATACTGGGATTTTTTTTTTTTTAATTCTCCCTCAAAACAAAAAAATAGTGGGAGATTAAGATTGGCATTTCAGCTTGAGTGCTGGTCCTGTGTGTGCCATCTGTCTCAAATTATTGGGGCACAGAAAACCTAGTGTGTCATACTGGGATTTTTTTTTTTAAATTCTCCCTGAAAACAAAAAAAGTGGGAGATTAAGATTGGCATTTCAGCTTGAGTGCCGGTCCTGTGTGTGCCATCTGTCTCAAATTATTGGGGCACAGAAAACCTAGTGTGTCATACTGGGAATTTTTTTTTCTTTTTTTAATTCTCCCTGAAAACAAAAAAAATAGTGGAAGATTAAGATTGGCATTTCTGCTTGAGTGCCAGTCCTGTGTGTGCCATCTGTCTCAAATTATTGGGGCACAGAAAACCTAGTGTGTCATACTGGGTTTTTTTTTTAAATTCTCCCTGAAAACAAAAAAATAGTGGGAGATTAAGATTGGCATTTCTGCTTGAGTGCTGGTCCTGTGTGTGCCATCTGTCTCAAAATATTGGGGCACAGAACACCTAGTGTGTCATACTGGGAATTTTTTTTTTTTTAAATTCTCCCTGAAAACAAAAAAAAAAGTGGGAGATTAAGATTGGCATTTCTGCTTGAGTGCCAGTCCTGTGTGTGCCATCTGTCTCAAATTATTGGGGCACAGAAAACCTAGTGTGTCATACTGGTAATTTTTTTTTTTTAAATTCTCCCTGAAAACAAAAAAAATAGTTGGAGATTAAGATTGGCATTTCAGCTTGAGTGCCGGTCCTGTGTGTGCCATCTGTCTCAAATTATTGGGGCACAGAAACCCTAGTGTGTCATACTGGGAATTTTCTTTTTTTTTTAAATTCTCCCTGAAAACAAAAAAAATAGTGGGAGATTAAGATTGGCATTTCTGCTTAAATGCCGGTCCTGTGTGTGCCATCTGTCTCAAATTATTGGGGCACAGAAAACCTAGTGTGTCATACTGGGAAATTTTTTATTTTTTTTAATTCTCCCTGAAAACAAAAAAAATATTGGGAGATTAAGATTGGCATTTCTGCTTGAGTGCCGGTCCTGTGTGTGCCATCTGTCTCAAATTATTGGGGCACAGAAAACCTGGTGTGTCATACTGGGATTTTTTTTTTTTAAATTCTCCCTGAAAACAAAAAAAATAGTGGGAGATTAAGATTGGCATTTCTGCTTGAGTGCCTGTCCTGTGTGTTCCATCTGTCTCAAATTATTGGGGCACAGAAAACCTAGTGTGTCATACTAGGATTTTTTTTTTTTTTTAATTCTCCCTCAAAACAAAAAAAAATAGTGGGAGATTAAGATTGGCATTTCTGATTGAGTGCAAGTCCTGTGTGTGCCATCTGTCTCAAATTATTGGGGCACAGAAAACCTAGTGTGTCATACTGGGATTTTTTATTTTTTTTAATTCGCCCTGAAAACAAAAAAATAGTGGGAGATTAAGATTGGCATTTCAGCTTGAGTGCCGGTCCTGTGTGTGCCATCTGTCTCAAATTATTGGGGCACAGAAAACCTAGTGTGTCATACTGGGATTTTTTTTTTTTAATTCTCCCTGAAAACAAAAAAAAAGTGGGAGATTAAGATTGGTATTTCAGCTTGAGTGCCGGTCCTATGTGTGCCATCTGTCTCAAATTATTGGGGCACAGAAAACCTAGTGTGTCATACTGGGATTTTTTTTTTAAATTCTCCCTGAAAACAAAAAAAAATAGTGGGAGATTAAGATTGGCATTTCTGCTTGAGTGCCAGTCCTGTGTGTGCCATCTGTCTCAAATTATTGGGGCACAGAAAACCTAGTGTGTCATACTGGGGTTTTTTTTTTTTAAATTCTCCCTGAAAACAAAAAAATAGTGGGAGATTAAGATTGGCATTTCTGCTTGAGTGCTGTTCCTGTGTGTGCTATCTGTCTCAAAATATTGGGGCACAGAACACCTAGTGTGTCATACTGGGAATTTTTTTTTTTTTTTTAATTCTCCCTGAAAACAAAAAAAAAAGTGGGAGATTAAGATTGGCATTTCTGCTTGAGTGCTGGTCCTGTGTGTGCCATCTGTCTCAAATTATTGGGGCACAGAAAACCTAGTGTGTCATACTGGGAATTTTTTTTTTTTTTTTTTTATTTCCCTATGAAAAAAAAAAATAGTGGGAGATTAAGATTGGCATTTCTGCTTGAGTGCCAGTCCTGTGTGTGCCATCTGTCTCAAATTATTGGGGCACAGAAAACCTGGTGTGTCATACTGGGATTTTTTTTTTAAAAAATTCTCCCTGTAAACAAAAAAAATAGTGGGAGATTAAGATTGGCATTTCTGCTTGAGTGCCGGTCCTGTGTGTGCCATCTCTCAAATTATTGGTACACAGAAAACCTAGTGTGTCATACTGGTAATTTTTTTTTTTTAAATTCTCCCTGAAAACAAAAAAAATAGTTGGAGATTAAGATTGGCATTTCAGCTTGAGTGCCGGTCCTGTGTGTGCCATCTGTCTCAAATTATTGGGGCACAGAAACCCTAGTGTGTCATACTGGGAATTTTCTTTTTTTTTAAATTCTCCCTGAAAACAAAAAAAATAGTGGGAGATTAAGATTGGCATTTCTGCTTAAATGCCGGTCCTGTGTGTGCCATCTGTCTCAAATTATTGGGGCACAGAAAACCTAGTGTGTCATACTGGGAAATTTTTTATTTTTTTTAATTCTCCCTGAAAACAAAAAAAATATTAGGAGATTAAGATTGGCATTTCTGCTTGAGTGCCGGTCCTGTGTGTGCCATCTGTCTCAAATTATTGGGGCACAGAAAACCTAGCATGTCATACTGGTAATTTTTTTTTTAAAATTCTCCCTGAAAACAAAAAAATAGTTGGAGATTAAGATTGGCATTTCTGCTTGAGTGCCGGTCCTGTGTGTGCCATCAGTCTCAAATTATTGGGGCACAGAAAACCTAGCGTGTCATACTGGGATTTTTTTTTTTTTTAAATTCTCCCTCAAAACAAAAAAATAGTGGAAGATTAAGATTGGCATTTCAGCTTGAGTGCTGGTCCTGTGTGTGCCATCTGTCTCAAATTATTGGGGCACAGAAAACCTAGTGTGTCATACTGGGATTTTTTTTTTTTAAATTCTCCCTGAAAACAAAAAAAAAGTGGGAGATTAAGATTGGCATTTCAGCTTGAGTGCCGGTCCTGTGTGTGCCATCTGTCTCAAATTATTGGGGCACAGAAAACCTAGTGTGTCATACTGGGAATTTATTTTTATTTTTTTTAATTCTCCCTGAAAACAAAAAAAAATAGTGGGAGATTAAGATTGGCATTTCTGCTTGAGTGCCAGTCCTGTGTGTGCCATCTGTCTCAAATTATTGGGGCACAGAAAACCTGGTGTGTCATACTGGGATTTTTTTTTTTTTTAAATTCTCCCTGTAAACAAAAAAAATAGTGGGAGATTAAGATTGGCATTTCTGCTTGAGTGCCGGTCCTGTGTGTGCCATCTCTCAAATTATTGGTACACAGAAAACCTAGTGTGTCATACTGGTAATTTTTTTTTTTTAAATTCTCCCTGAAAACAAAAAAAATAGTTGGAGATTAAGATTGGCATTTCAGCTTGAGTGCCGGTCCTGTGTGTGCCATCTCTCAAATTATTGGGGCACAGAAAACCTAGCATGTCATACTGGTAATTTTTTTTTTTTAAATTCTCCCTGAAAACAAAAAAAATAGTTGGAGATTAAGATTGGCATTTCTGCTTGAGTGCCGGTCCTGTGTGTGCCATCAGTCTCAAATTATTGGGGCACAGAAAACCTAGTGTGTCATACTCGGAATTTTTTTTTTCTTAAATTCTCCCTGAAAACAAAAAAAAGTGGGAGATTAAGATTGGCATTTCAGCTTGAGTGCCGGTCCTGTGTGTGCCATCTGTCTCAAATTATTGGGGCACAGAAAACCTAGTGTGTCATACTGGGATTTTTTTTTTTTTTAAATTCTCCCTCAAAACAAAAAAATAGTGGAAGATTAAGATTGGCATTTCAGCTTGAGTGCTGGTCCTGTGTGTGCCATCTGTCTCAAATTATTGGGGCACAGAAAACCTAGTGTGTCATACTGGGATTTTTTTTTTTAAATTCTCCCTGAAAACAAAAAAAAAGTGGGAGATTAAGATTGGCATTTCAGCTTGAGTGCCGGTCCTGTGTGTGCCATCTGTCTCAAATTATTGGGGCACAGAAAACCTAGTGTGTCATACTGGGAATTTTTTTTTTTTTTTTTTAATTCTCCCTGAAAACAAAAAAAAATAGTGGGAGATTAAGATTGGCATTTCTGCTTGAGTGCCAGACCTGTGTGTGCCATCTGTCTCAAATTATTGGGGCACAGAAAACCTAGTGTGTCATACTTAGATTTTTTTTTTTTTTAATTCTCCCTGAAAACAAAAAAAAATAGTGGGAGATTAAGATTGGCATTTCTGCTTGAGTGCCAGACCTGTGTGTGCCATCTGTCTCAAATTATTGGGGCACAGAAAACCTAGTGTGTCATACTTAGATTTTTTTTTTTTTTAAATTCTCCCTGAAAACAAAAAAAATAGTGGGAGATTAAGATTGGCATTTCTGCTTGAGTGCTGGTCCTGTGTGTGCCATCTGTCTCAAAATATTGGGACACAGAACACCTAGTGTGTCATAATGGGAATTTTTTTTTTTTAAATTCTCCCTGAAAACAAAAAAAAAGTGGGAGATTAAGATTGGCATTTCAGCTTGAGTGCCGGTCCTGTGTGTGCCATCTGTCTCAAATTATTGGGGCACAGAAAACCTAGTGTGTCATACTGGGATTTTTTTTTTTTTAAATTCCCTATGAAAAAAAAAAATAGTGGGAGATTAAGATTGGCATTTCTGCTTGAGTGCCAGTCCTGTGTGTGCCATCTGTCTCAAATTATTGGGGCACAGAAAACCTAGTGTGTAATACTGGGTTGTTTTTTTTTAATTCTCCCTGAAAACAAAAAAATAGTGGGAGATTAAAATTGGCATTTCTGCTTGAGGGCTGGTCCTGTGTGTGCCATCTGTCTCAAAATATTGGGGCACAGAACACCTAGTGTGTCATACTGGAATTTTTTTTTTTTTTAAATTCTCCCTGAAAACAAAAAAATAGTGGGAGATTAAGATTGGCATTTCTGCTTGAGTGCTGGTCCTGTGTGTGCCATCTGTCTCAAAATATTGGGGCACAGAACACCTAGTGTGTCATACTGGGAATTTTTTTTTTTTTACATTCTCCCTGAAAACAAAAAAAAGTGGGAGATTAAGATTGGCATTTCTGCTTGAGTGCCAGTCCTGTGTGTGCCATCTGTCTCAAATTATTGGGGCACAGAAAACCTAGTGTGTCATACTGGGATTTTTTTTTTTTTTAATTCTCCCTGAAAAAAAAAAAATAGTGGGAGATTAAGATTGGCATTTCTGCTTGAGTGCCGGTCCTGTGTGTGCCATCTGTCTCAAAATATTGGGGCACAGAACACCTAGTGTATCATACTGGGAATTTTTTTTTTTAAATTCTCCCTGAAAACAAAAAAAAAGTGGGAGATTAAGATTGGCATTTCTGCTTGAGTGCCAGTCCTGTGTGTGCCATCTGTCTCAAATTATTGGGGCAC
This sequence comes from Ranitomeya variabilis, assembly GCF_051348905.1. NCBI lineage: Eukaryota > Metazoa > Chordata > Amphibia > Anura > Dendrobatidae > Ranitomeya > Ranitomeya variabilis. Next base: position 353,450,675 of record NC_135235.1, read on the forward strand.
AGAAAACCTAGTGTGTCATACTGGGAATTTTTTTTTTTTTTTTAAATTCCCTATGAAAAAAAAAGAGTGGGAGATTAAGATTGGCATTTCTGCTTGAGTGCCAGTCCTGTGTGTGCCATCTGTCTCAAATTATTGGGGCACAGAAAACCTAGTGTGTCATACTGGGTTTTTTTTTTGTTAAATTCTCTCTGAAAACAAAAAAATAGTGGGAGATTAAGATTGGCATTTCTGCTTGAGTGCTGGTCCTGTGTGTGCCATCTGTCTCAAAATATTGGGGCACAGAAAACCTAGTGTGTCATACTGGGATTTTTTTTTTTTAATTCTCCCTGAAAACAAAAAAAAAGTGGGAGATTAAGATTGGCATTTCAGCTTGAGGGCCGGTCCTGTGTGTGCCATCTGTCTCAAATTATTGGGGCACAGAAAACCTAGTGTGTCATACTGGGAATTTTTTTTTTTAACCCCTTCACCCCCGGAGCTTTTTCCGTTTTTCCGTTTTCGTTTTTCGCTCCCCTCCTTCCCAGAGCCATAACTTTTTTATTTTTCCGTCAATTTGGCCATGTGAGGGCTTATTTTTTGCGGGACGAGTTGTACTTTTGAACGACATCATTGGTTTTAGCATGTCGTGTACTAGAAAACGGGAAAAAAATTCCAAGTGCAGTGAAATTGCAAAAAAAGTGCAATCCCACACTTGTTTTTTGCTTGCCTATTTTGCTAGGTTCACTAAATGCTAAAACTGACCTGCCATTATGATTCTCCAGGTCACTACAAGTTCATAGACACCTAACATGACTAGGTTATTTTTCACCTAAGTGGTGAAAAAAAATTCCAAACTTTGCAAAAAACAAAACAAAACAAAATTGCGCCATTTTCCGATACTCGTAGCGTCTCCATTTTTCTTGATCTGGGGTCAGGTGAGAGCTTATTTTTTGCGTGCCGAGCTGGCGTTTTTAATGATAGCATTTTGGTGTAGATACGTTCTTTTGATCGCCCGTTATTGCATTTTAATGCAATGTCGTGGCGACCAAAAAAACGTAAATCTGGCGTTTCGAATTTTTTTCTCATTACGCCATTTAGCGATCAGGTTAATGCTTTTTTTTTATTGATAGATCGGGCGATTCTGAACGCGGCGATACCAAATATGTGTAGGTTGGGGGTTTTTTTTATTGATTTATTTTGATTGGGGCGAAAGGGGGGTGATTTAAACTTTTATGTTTTTTTTATTTTTTTCACATTTTTAAAAACTTTTTTTTTTTACTTTTGCCATGCTTCTATAGCCTCCATGGGAGGCTAGAAGCAGGCACAGCCCGATCGGCTCTGCTACATAACAGCGATCATCAGATCGCTGTTATGTAGCTAAAATGCAGGTGTGCTGTGAGCGCCGACCACAGGGGGGCGCTCACAGCCACCAGCAATCAGTAACCATAGAGGTCTCAAGGACCTCTATGGTTACAATGGAGGAGCATCGCCGACCCCCGATCATGTGACGGGGGTCGGCGATGCGCTCATATCCGGCCGCACGGCCGGATGCGGTAGTTAAATGCCGCTGTCTGCGTTTGACAGCGGCATTTAACTAGTTAATAGCGGCGGGTGATCGCGATTTCACCCGCCGCTATTGCGCGCACATGTCAGCTGTAAAAAACAGCTGACATGTCGCGACTTTGATGTGCGCTCACCGCCGGAGCGCACATCAAAGCGGGGGTCCCGACATGTGACGTACTATTCCGTCACATGTCGGGAAGGGGTTAATTCTCCCTGAAAACAAAAAAAAAATAGTGGGAGATTAAGATTGGCATTTCTGCTTGAGTGCCAGTCCTGTGTGTGCCATCTGTCTCAAATTATTGGGGCACAGAAAACCTAGTGTGTCATACTGGGTTGTTTTTTTTTAATTCTCCCTGAAAACAAAAAAATAGTGGGAGATTAAGATTGGCATTTCTGCTTGAGTGCCCGTCCTGTGTGTGCCATCTGTCTCAAATTATTGGGGCACAGAAAACCTAGTGTGTCATACTGGGAATTTATTTTTTTTTTTAATTCTCCCTGAAAACAAAAAAAAATTGTGGGAGATTAAGATTGGCATTTCTGCTTGAGTGCCAGTCCTGTGTGTGCCATCTGTCTCAAATTATTGGGGCACAGAAAACCTAGTGTGTCATACTGGGAATTTTTTTTTTTTTTTTAATTCTCCCTGAAAACAAAAAAAAATAGTGGGAGATTAAGATTGGCATTTCTGCTTGAGTGCTGGTCCTGTGTGTGCCATCTGTCTCAAAATATTGGGGCACAGAACACCTCGTGTGTCATACTGGGAAATTTTTTTTTTTTTACATTCTCCCTGAAAACAAAAAAAAAGTGGGAGATTAAGATTGGCATTTCTGCTTGAGTGCCAGTCCTGTGTGTGCCATCTGTCTCAAATTATTGGGGCACAGAAAACCTAGTGTGTCATACTGGGATTTTTTTTTTTTTAATTCTCCCTGAAAAAAAAAAAAATAGTGGGAGATTAAGATTGGCATTTCTGCTTGAGTGCCGGTCCTGTGTGTGCCATCAGTCTCAAAATATTGGGGCACAGAACACCTAGTGTATCATACTGGGAATTTTTTTTTTTTTAATTCTCCCTGAAAACAAAAAAAAAGTGGGAGATTAAGATTGGCATTTCTGCTTGAGTGCCAGGCCTGTGTGTGCCATCTGTCTCAAATTATTGGGGCACAGAAAACCTAGTGTGTCATACTGGGAATTTTTTTTTTTTTTTTTTTAATTAATTATGAAAAAAAAATAGTGGGAGATTAAGATTGGCATTTCTGCTTGAGTGCCAGTCCTGTGTGTGCCATCTGTCTCAAATTATTGGGGCACAGAAAACCTAGTGTGTCATACTGGGTTTTTTTTTTTTTAAATTCTCCCTGAAAACAAAAAAAAAGCGGGAGATTAAGATTGGCATTTCTGCTTGAGTGCCAGTCCTGTGTGTGCCATCTGTCTCAAATTATTGGGGCACAGAAAACCTAGTGTGTCATACTGGGATTTTTTTTTTTTTTTTAATTCTCCCTGAAAAAAAAAATAATAGTGGGAGATTAAGATTGGCATTTCTGCTTGAGTGCCGGTCCTGTGTGTGCCATCAGTCTCAAAATATTGGGGCACAGAACACCTAGTGTATCATACTGGGAATTTTTTTTTTTTTTTTTAAATTCCCTATGAAAAAAAAAATAGTGGGAGATTAAGATTGGCATTTCAGCTTGAGTGCTGGTCCTGTGTGTGCCATCTGTCTCAAATTATTGGAGCACAGAAAACCTAGTGTGTCATACTGGGATTTTTTTTTTTTTAATTCTCCCTGAAAACAAAAAAAAAGTGGGAGATTAAGATTGGCATTTCTGCTTGAGTGCCAGTCCTGTGTGTGCCATCTGTCTCAAATTATTGGGGCACAGAAAACCTAGTGTGTCATACTGGGAATTTTTTTTTTTTTTAATTCTCCCTGAAAACAAAAAAAAATAGTGGGAGATTAAGATTGGCATTTCTGCTTGAGTGCCAGTCCTGTGTGTGCCATCTGTCTCAAATTATTGGGGCACAGAAAACCTAGTGTGTCATACTGGGAATTTTTTTTTTTTAATTCTCCCTGAAAACAAAAAAAAATAGTGGGAGATTAAGATTGGCATTTCTGCTTGAGTGCCAGGCCTGTGTGTGCCATCTGTCTCAAATTATTGGGGCACAGAAAACCTAGTGTGTCATACTGGGATTTTTTTTTTTTTAATTCTCCCTGAAAAAAAAAAAAATAGTGGGAGATTAAGATTGGCATTTCTGCTTGAGTGCCGGTCCTGTGTGTGCCATCAGTCTCAAAATATTGGGGCACAGAACACCTAGTGTATCATACTGGGAATTTTTTTTTTTTTAATTCTCCCTGAAAACAAAAAAAAAGTGGGAGATTAAGATTGGCATTTCTGCTTGAGTGCCAGGCCTGTGTGTGCCATCTGTCTCAAATTATTGGGGCACAGAAAACCTAGTGTGTCATACTGGGAATTTTTTATTTTTTTTTTTAAATTAATTATGAAAAAAAAAAAATAGTGGGAGATTAAGATTGGCATTTCTGCTTGAGTGCCAGTCCTGTGTGTGCCATCTGTCTCAAATTATTGGGGCACAGAAAACCTAGTGTGTCATACTGGGTTTTTTTTTTAAAAAATTCTCCCTGAAAACAAAAAAAAAGCGGGAGATTAAGATTGGCATTTCTGCTTGAGTGCCAGTCCTGTGTGTGCCATCTGTCTCAAATTATTGGGGCACAGAATACCTAGTGTGTCATACTGGGATTTTTTTTTTTTTTTTAATTCTCCCTGAAAAAAAAAAAAAATAGTGGGAGATTAAGATTGGCATTTCTGCTTGAGTGCCGGTCCTGTGTGTGCCATCAGTCTCAAAATATTGGGGCACAGAACACCTAGTGTATCATACTGGGAATTTTTTTTTTTTAAATTCTCCCTGAAAACAAAAAAAAAGTGGGAGATTAAGATTGGCATTTCTGCTTGAGTGCCAGTCCTGTGTGTGCCATCTGTCTCAAATTATTGGGGCACAGAAAACCTAGTGTGTCATACTGGGAATTTTTATTTTTTTTTTTAAATTCCCTATGAAAAAAAAAATAGTGGGAGATTAAGATTGGCATTTCAGCTTGAGTGCTGGTCCTGTGTGTGCCATCTGTCTCAAATTATTGGAGCACAGAAAACCTAGAGTGTCATACTGGGATTTTTTTTTTTTTAATTCTCCCTGAAAATAAAAAAAAAGTGGGAGATTAAGATTGGCATTTCTGCTTGAGTGCCAGTCCTGTGTGTGCCATCTGTCTCAAATTATTGGGGCACAGAAAACCTAGTGTGTCATACTGGGAATTTTTTTTTTTTTAATTCTCCCTGAAAACAAAAAAAAATAGTGGGAGATTAAGATTGGCATTTCTGCTTGAGTGCCAGTCCTGTGTGTGCCATCTGTCTCAAATTATTGGGGCACAGAAAACCTAGTGTGTCATACTGGGAATTTTTTTTTTTAATTCTCCCTGAAAACAAAAAAAAATAGTGGGAGATTAAGATTGGCATTTCTGCTTGAGTGCCAGTCCTGTTTGTGCCATCTGTCTCAAATTATTGGGGCACAGAAAACCTAGTGTGTCATACTGGGATTTTTTTTTTTTTAATTCTCCCTGAAAACAAAAAAAATAGTGGGAGATTAAGATTGGCATTTCTGCTTGAGTGCCGGTCCTGTGTGTGCCATCTGTCTCAAATTATTGGGGCACAGAAAACCTAGTGTGTCATACTGGGAATTTTTTTTTTTTTTTAATTCTCCCTGAAAACAAAAAAAAATAGTGGGAGATTAAGATTGGCATTTCTGCTTGAGTGCCAGTCCTGTGTGTGCCATCTGTCTCAAATTATTGGGGCACAGAAAACCTAGTGTGTCATACTGGGAATTTTTTTTTTTTTTTTTAATTCTCCCTGAAAACAAAAAAAAATAGTGGGAGATTAAGATTGGCATTTCTGCTTGAGTGCCAGTCTTGTGTGTGCCATCTGTCTCAAATTATTGGGGCACAGAAAACCTAGTGTGTCATACTGGGATTTTTTTTTTTTTTTAATTCTCCCTGAAAACAAAAAAAATAGTGGGAGATTAAGATTGGCATTTCTGCTTGAGTGCCGGTCCTGTGTGTGCCATCTGTCTCAAATTATTGGGGCTCAGAAAACCTAGTGTGTCATACTGGGAATTTATTTATTTATTTTTTTGATTCTCCCTGAAAACAAAAAAAAATAGTGGGAGATTAACATTGGCATTTCTGCTTGAGTGCCAGTCCTGTGTGTGCCATCTGTCTCAAATTATTGGGGCACAGAAAACCTAGTGTGTCATACTGGGATTTTTTTTTTTTAATTCTCCCTGAAAACAAAAAAAATAGTGGGAGATTAAGATTGGCATTTCTGCTTGAGTGCCGGTCCTGTGTGTGCCATCTGTCTCAAATTATTGGGGCACAGAAAACCTAGTGTGTCATACTGGGAATTTTTTTTTTTTTTTTAATTCTCCCTGAAAACAAAAAAAAATAGTGGGAGATTAAGATTGGCATTTCTGCTTGAGTGCCAGTCCTGTGTGTGCCATCTGTCTCAAATTATTGGGGCACAGAAAACCTAGTGTGTCATACTGGGAATTTATTTTATTTTTTTTAATTCTCCCTGAAAACAAAAAAAAATAGTGGGAGATTAAGATTGGCATTTCTGCTTGAGTGCCAGTCCTGTGTGTGCCATCTGTCTCAAAATATTGGGGCACAGAAAACCTAGTGTGTCATACTGGGATTTTTTTTTTTTTTTAATTCTCCCTGAAAACAAAAAAAATAGTGGGAGATTAAGATTGGCATTTCTGCTTGAGTGCCGGTCCTGTGTGTGCCATCTGTCTCAAATTATTGGGGCTCAGAAAACCTAGTGTGTCATACTGGGAATTTATTTATTTATTTTTTTGATTCTCCCTGAAAACAAAAAAAAATAGTGGGAGATTAACATTGGCATTTCTGCTTGAGTGCCGGTCCTGTGTGTGCCATCTGTCTCAAATTATTGGGGCTCAGAAAACCTAGTGTGTCATACTGGGAATTTATTTATTTATTTTTTTGATTCTCCCTGAAAACAAAAAAAAATAGGGGGAGATTAACATTGGCATTTCTGCTTGAGTGCCGGTCCTGTGTGTGCCATCTGTCTCAAATTATTGTGGCACAGAAATCCTAGTGTGTCATACTGGGAATTTATTTTTTTTTTTTTAATTCTCCCTGAAAACAAAAAAATAGTGGGAGATTAAGATTGGCATTTCTGCTTGAGTGCCAGTCCTGTGTGTGCCATCTGTCTCAAATTATTGGGGCACAGAAAACCTAGTGTGTCATACTGGGAATTTATTTATTTTTTTTTAATTCTCCCTGAAAACAAAAAAAAATAGTGGGAGATTAAGATTGGCATTTCTGCTTGAGTGCCAGTCCTGTGTGTGCCATCTGTCTCAAATTATTGGGGCACAGAAAACCTAGTGTGTCATACTGGGTTTTTTTTTAAATCCTCCCTGAAAACAAAAAAATAGTGGGAGATTAATATTGGCATTTCTGCTTGAGTGCTGGTCCTGTGTGTGCCATCTGTCTCAAAATATTGGGGCACAGAACACCTAGTGTGTCATACTGGGAATTTTTATTTATTTTTTTTAAATTCCCTATGAAAAAAAAAAATAGTGGGAGATTAAGATTGGCATTTCTGCTTGAGTGCCGGTCCTGTGTGTGCCATCTGTCTCAAATTATTGGGGCACAGAAAACCTAGTGTGTCATACTGGGAATTTTTTTTTTTTTTTTTATTCTCCCTGAAAACAAAAAAAAGTGGGAGATTAAGATTGGCATTTCTGCTTGAGTGCCAGTCCTGTGTGTGCCATCTGTCTCAAATTATTGGGGCACAGAAAACCTAGTGTGTCATACTGGGTTTTTTTTTTAAATTCTCCCTGAAAAAAAAAATAGTGGGAGATTAAGATTGGCATTTCTGCTTGAGTGCTGGTCCTGTGTGTGCCATCTGTCTCAAATTATTGGGGCACAGAAAACCTAGTGTGTCATACTGGGATTTTTTTTTTTTTTTAATTCTCCCTGAAAAAATAAAAAATAGTGGGAGATTAAGATTGGCATTTCTGCTTGAGTGCCAGTCCTGTGTGTGCCATCTGTCTCAAATTATTGGGGCACAGAAAACCTAGTGTGTCATACTGGGAATTTTTTTTTTCTTTTAATTCTCCCTGAAAACAAAAAAAAATAGTGGGAGATTAAGATTGGCATTTCTGCTTGAGTGCCAGTCCTGTGTGTGCCATCTGTCTCAAATTATTGGGGCACAGAAAACCTAGTGTGTCATACTGGGATTTTTTTTTTTTTAATTCTCCCTGAAAACAAAAAAAATAGTGGGAGATTAAGATTGGCATTTCTGCTTGAGTGCCGGTCCTGTGTGTGCCATCTGTCTCAAATTATTGGGGCACAGAAAACCTAGTGTGTCATACTGGGAATTTTTTTTTTTTTTTTTTAATTCTCCCTGAAAACAAAAAAAAATAGTCGGAGATTAAGATTGGCATTTCTGCTTGAGTGCCAGTCCTGTGTGTGCCATCTGTCTCAAATTATTGGGGCACATAAAACCTAGTGTGTCATACTGGGAATTTTTTTTTTTTTTTTTAATTCTCCCTGAAAACAAAAAAAAATAGTGGGAGATTAAGATTGGCATTTCTGCTTGAGTGCCAGTCCTGTGTGTTCCATCTGTCTCAAATTATTGGGGCACAGAAAACCTAGTGTGTCATACTGGGAATTTTTTTTTTTTTTTTTATTCTCCCTGAAAACAAAAAAAAATAGTGGGAGATTAAGATTGGCATTTCTGCTTGAGTGCCGGTCCTGTGTGTGCCATCTGTCTCAAATTATTGGGGCACAGAAAACCTAGTGTGTCATACTGGGAATTTTTTTTTTTTTTTATTCTCCCTGAAAACAAAAAAAAATAGTGGGAGATTAAGATTGGCATTTCTGCTTGAGTGCCGGTCCTGTGTGTGCCATCTGTCTCAAATTATTGGGGCACAGAAAACCTAGTGTGTCATACTGGGTTTTTTTTTAAATTCTCCCTGAAAACAAAAAAATAGTGGGAGATTAAGATTGGCATTTCTGCTTGAGTGCTGGTCCTGTGTGTGCCATCTGTCTCAAAATATTGGGGCACAGAACACCTAGTGTGTCATACTGGGACTTTTTTTTTGTTTTAAATTCTCCCTGAAAACTAAAAAAAAGTGGGAGATTAAGATTGGCATTTCTGCTTGAGTGCCAGACCTGTTTGTGCCATCTGTCTCAAATTATTGGGGCACAGAAAACCTAGTGTGTCATACTGGGAATTTTTTTTTTTTTTAATTCTCCCTGAAAACAAAAAAAAAATAGTGGGAGATTAAGATTGGCATTTCTGCTTGAGTGCCAGTCCTGTGTGTTCCATCTGTCTCAAATTATTGGGGCACAGAAAACCTAGTGTGTCATACTGGGAATTTTTTTTTTTTTTTTTAAATTCCCTATGAAAAAAAAAAAAATAGTGGGAGATTAAGATTGGCATTTCTGCTTGAGTGCCGGTCCTGTGTGTGCCATCTGTCTCAAATTATTGGGGCACAGAAAACCTAGTGTGTCATACTGGGAATTTATTTTTTTTTTTAATTCTCCCTGAAAACAAAAAAAAATAGTGGGAGATTAAGATTGGCATTTCTGCTTGAGTGCCAGTCCTGTGTGTTCCATCTGTCTCAAATTATTGGGGCACAGAAAACCTAGTGTGTCATACTGGGAATTTTTTTTTTTTTTTTAAATTCCCTATGAAAAAAAAAAAATAGTGGGAGACTAAGATTGGCATTTCTGCTTGAGTGCCGGTCCTGTGTGTGCCATCTGTCTCAAATTATTGGGGCACAGAAAACCTAGTGTGTCATACTGGGAATTTATTTATTTTTTTATTCTCCCTGAAAACAAAAAAAAATAGTGGGAGATTAAGATTGGCATTTCTGCTTGAGTGCCAGTCCTGTGTGTGCCATCTGTCTCAAATTATTGGGGCACAGAAAACCTAGTGTGTCATACTGGGTTTTTTTTTAAATTCTCCCTGAAAACAAAAAAATAGTGGGAGATTAAGATTGGCATTTCTGCTTGAGTGCTGGTCCTGTGTGTGCCATCTGTCTCAAAATATTGGGGCACAGAACACCTAGTGTGTCATACTGGGAATTTTTTTTTGTTTTAAATTCTCCCTGAAAACAAAAAAATAGTGGGAGATTAAGATTGGCATTTCTGCTTGAGTGCCGGTCCTGTGTGTGCCATCTGTCTCAAATTATTGGGGCACAGAAAACCTAGTGTGTCATACTGGGAATTTTTTTTTTTTTTTTAATTCTCCCTGAAAACAAAAAAAAAATAGTGGGAGATTAAGATTGGCATTTCTACTTGAGTGCCGGTCCTGTGTGTGCCATCTGTCTCAAATTATTGGGGCACAGAAAACCTAGTGTGTCATACTGGGAATTTTTTTTTTTTTTTTTAAATTCCCTATGAAAAAAAAAAATAGTGGGAGATTAAGATTGGCATTTCTGCTTGAGTGCCGGTCCTGTGTGTGCCATCTGTCTCAAATTATTGGGGCACAGAAAACCTAGTGTGTCATACTGGGAATTTATTTATTTTTTTTATTCTCCCTGAAAACAAAAAAAAATAGTGGGAGATTAAGATTGGCATTTCTGCTTGAGTGCCAGTCCTGTGTGTGCCATCTGTCTCAAATTATTGGGGCACAGAAAACCTAGTGTGTCATACTGGGTTTTTTTTTTAAATTCTCCCTGAAAACAAAAAAATAGTGGGAGATTAAGATTGGCATTTCTGCTTGAGTGCTGGTCCTGTGTGTGCCATCTGTCTCAAAATATTGGGGCACAGAACACCTAGTGTGTCATACTGGGAATTTTTTTTTGTTTTAAATTCTCCCTGAAAACAAAAAAAAAGTGGGAGATTAAGATTGGCATTTCTGCTTGAGTGCCAGTCCTGTGTGTGCCATCTGTCTCAAAATATTGGGGCACAGAACACCTAGTGTGTCATACTGGGAATTTTTTTTTTTTAATTCTCCCTGAAAACAAAAAAAAATAGTGGGAGATTAAGATTGGCATTTCTGCTTGAGTGCCAGTCCTGTGTGTGTCATCTGTCTCAAATTATTGGGGCACAGAAAACCTAGTGTGTCATACTGGGATTTTTTTTTTTAATTCTCCCTGAAAACAAAAAAAATAGTGGGAGATTAAGATTGGCATTTCTGCTTGAGTGCCGGTCCTGTGTGTGCCATCTGTCTCAAATTATTGGGGCACAGAAAACCTAGTGTGTCATACTGGGAATTTTTTTTTTTTTTAATTCTCCCTGAAAACAAAAAAAAATAGTGGGAGATTAAGATTGGCATTTCTGCTTGAGTGCCAGACCTGTTTGTGCCATCTGTCTCAAATTATTGGGGCACAGAAAACCTAGTGTGTCATACTGGGAATTTTTTTTTTTTTTTAATTCTCCCTGAAAACAAAAAAAAAATAGTGGGAGATTAAGATTGGCATTTCTGCTTGAGTGCCGGTCCTGTGTGTGCCATCTGTCTCAAATTATTGGGGCACAGAAAACCTAGTGTGTCATACTGGGAATTTTTTATTTTTTTTTAATTCTCCCTGAAAACAAAAAAAAATAGTCGGAGATTAAGATTGGCATTTCTGCTTGAGTGCCAGTCCTGTGTGTGCCATCTGTCTCAAATTATTGGGGCACATAAAACCTAGTGTGTCATACTGGGAATTTTTTTTTTTTTTTTTAATTCACCCTGAAAACAAAAAAAAATAGTGGGAGATTAAGATTGGCATTTCTGCTTGAGTGCCAGACCTGTGTGTTCCATCTGTCTCAAATTATTGGGGCACAGAAAACCTAGTGTGTCATACTGGGAATTTTTTTTTTTTTTTAAATTCCCTATGAAAAAAAAAAATAGTGGGAGATTAAGATTGGCATTTCTGCTTGAGTGCCGGTCCTGTGTGTGCCATCTGTCTCAAATTATTGGGGCACAGAAAACCTAGTGTGTCATACTGGGAATTTTTTTTTTTTTTAATTCTCCCTGAAAACAAAAAAAAATAGTGGGAGATTAAGATTGGCATTTCTGCTTGAGTGCCAGTCCTGTGTGTTCCATCTGTCTCAAATTATTGGGGCACAGAAAACCTAGTGTGTCATACTGGGAATTTTTTTTTTTTTTTTTAAATTCCCTATGAAAAAAAAAAATTGTGGGAGATTAAGATTGGCATTTCTGCTTGAGTGCCGGTCCTGTGTGTGCCATCTGTCTCAAATTATTGGGGCACAGAAAACCTAGTGTGTCATACTGGGAATTTTTTTTTTTTTTATTCTCCCTGAAAACAAAAAAAAATAGTGGGAGATTAAGATTGGCATTTCTGCTTGAGTGCCAGTCCTGTGTGTGCCATCTGTCTCAAATTATTGGGGCACAGAAAACCTAGTGTGTCATACTGGGTTTTTTTTTTTAATTCTCCCTGAAAACAAAAAAATAGTGGGAGATTAAGATTGGCATTTCTGCTTGAGTGCTGGTCCTGTGTGTGCCATCTGTCTCAAAATATTGGGGCACAGAACACCTAGTGTGTCATACTGGGAATTTTTTTTTTTTAATTCTCCCTGAAAACAAAAAAAATAGTGGGAGATTAAGATTGGCATTTCTGCTTGAGTGCCGGTCCTGTGTGTGCCATCTGTCTCAAATTGGGGCACAGAAAACCTAGTGTGTCATACTGGGAATTTTTTTTTTTTTAATTCTCCCTGAAAACAAAAAAAAATAGTGGGAGATTAAGATTGGCATTTCTGCTTGAGTGCCAGTCCTGTGTGTTCCATCTGTCTCAAATTATTGGGGCACAGAAAACCTAGTGTGTCATACTGGGAATTTTTTTTTTTCTTTTTAAATTCCCTATGAAAAAAAAAAATAGTGGGAGACTAAGATTGGCATTTCTGCTTGAGTGCCGGTCCTGTGTGTGCCATCTGTCTCAAATTATTGGGGCACAGAAAACCTAGTGTGTCATACTGGGAATTTATTTTTTTTTTTATTCTCCCTGAAAACAAAAAAAAAATAGTGGGAGATTAAGATTGGCATTTCTGCTTGAGTGCCAGTACTGTGTGTGCCATCTGTCTCAAATTATTGGGGCACAGAAAACCTAGTGTGTCATACTGGGTTTTTTTTTTAAATTCTCCCTGAAAACAAAAAAATAGTGGGAGATTAAGATTGGCATTTCTGCTTGAGTGCTGGTCCTGTGTGTGCCATCTGTCTCAAAATATTGGGGCACAGAACACCTAGTGTGTCATACTGGGAATTTTTTTTGTTTTAAATTCTCCCTGAAAACAAAAAAATAGTGGGAGATTAAGATTGGCATTTCTGCTTGAGTGCCGGTCCTGTGTGTGCCATCTGTCTCAAATTATTGGGGCACAGAAAACCTAGTGTGTCATACTGGGAATTTTTTTTTTTTTTAATTCTCCCTGAAAACAAAAAAAAAAATAGTGGGAGATTAAGATTGGCATTTCTGCTTGAGTGCCGGTCCTGTGTGTGCCATCTGTCTCAAATTATTGGGGCACAGAAAACCTAGTGTGTCATACTGGGAATTTATTTATTTTTTTTATTCTCCCTGAAAACAAAAAAAAATAGAGGGAGATTAAGATTGGCATTTCTGCTTGAGTGCCGGTCCTGTGTGTGCAATCTGTCTCAAATTATTGGGGCACAGAAAACCTAGTGTGTCATACTGGGAATTTTTTTTTTTTTTTTAATTCTCCCTGAAAACAAAAAAAAAAATAGTGGGAGATTAAGATTGGCATTTCTGCTTGAGTGCCGGTCCTGTGTGTGCCATCTGTCTCAAATTATTGGGGCACAGAAAACCTAGTGTGTCATACTGGGAATTTATTTATTTTTTTTATTCTCCCTGAAAACAAAACAAAATAGTGGGAGATTAAGATTGGCATTTCTGCTTGAGTGCCAGTCCTGTGTGTGCCATCTGTCTCAAATTATTGGGGCACAGAAAACCTAGTGTGTCATACTGGGAATTTATTTATTTTTTTTATTCTCCCTGAAAACAAAAAAAAATAGAGGGAGATTAAGATTGGCATTTCTGCTTGAGTGCCAGTCCTGTGTGTGCCATCTGTCTCAAATTATTGGGGCACAGAAAACCTAGTGTGTCATACTGGGTTTTTTTTTTAAATTCTCCCTGAAAACAAAAAAATAGTGGGAGATTAAGATTGGCATTTCTGCTTGAGTGCTGGTCCTGTGTGTGCCATCTGTCTCAAAATATTGGGGCACAGAACACCTAGTGTGTCATACTGGGAATTTTTTTTTGTTTTAAATTCTCCCTGAAAACAAAAAAAAAGTGGGAGATTAAGATTGGCATTTCTGCTTGAGTGCCAGTCCTGTGTGTGCCATCTGTCTCAAAATATTGGGGCACAGAACACCTAGTGTGTCATACTGGGAATTTTTTTTTTTTAATTCTCCCTGAAAACAAAAAAAAATAGTGGGAGATTAAGATTGGCATTTCTGCTTGAGTGCCAGTCCTGTGTGTGTCATCTGTCTCAAATTATTGGGGCACAGAAAACCTAGTGTGTCATACTGGGATTTTTTTTTTTAATTCTCCCTGAAAACAAAAAAAATAGTGGGAGATTAAGATTGGCATTTCTGCTTGAGTGCCGGTCCTGTGTGTGCCATCTGTCTCAAATTATTGGGGCACAGAAAACCTAGTGTGTCATACTGGGAATTTTTTTTTTTTTTAATTCTCCCTGAAAACAAAAAAAAATAGTGGGAGATTAAGATTGGCATTTCTGCTTGAGTGCCAGACCTGTTTGTGCCATCTGTCTCAAATTATTGGGGCACAGAAAACCTAGTGTGTCATACTGGGAATTTTTTTTTTTTTTTAATTCTCCCTGAAAACAAAAAAAAAATAGTGGGATATTAAGATTGGCATTTCTGCTTGAGTGCCGGTCCTGTGTGTGCCATCTGTCTCAAATTATTGGGGCACAGAAAACCTAGTGTGTCATACTGGGAATTTTTTATTTTTTTTTAATTCTCCCTGAAAACAAAAAAAAATAGTCGGAGATTAAGATTGGCATTTCTGCTTGAGTGCCAGTCCTGTGTGTGCCATCTGTCTCAAATTATTGGGGCACATAAAACCTAGTGTGTCATACTGGGAATTTTTTTTTTTTTTTTTAATTCACCCTGAAAACAAAAAAAAATAGTGGGAGATTAAGATTGGCATTTCTGCTTGAGTGCCAGACCTGTGTGTTCCATCTGTCTCAAATTATTGGGGCACAGAAAACCTAGTGTGTCATACTGGGAATTTTTTTTTTTTTTTAAATTCCCTATGAAAAAAAAAAATAGTGGGAGATTAAGATTGGCATTTCTGCTTGAGTGCCGGTCCTGTGTGTGCCATCTGTCTCAAATTATTGGGGCACAGAAAACCTAGTGTGTCATACTGGGAATTTTTTTTTTTTTTTAATTCTCCCTGAAAACAAAAAAAAATAGTGGGAGATTAAGATTGGCATTTCTGCTTGAGTGCCAGTCCTGTGTGTTCCATCTGTCTCAAATTATTGGGGCACAGAAAACCTAGTGTGTCATACTGGGAATTTTTTTTTTTTTTTTTAAATTCCCTATGAAAAAAAAAAATTGTGGGAGATTAAGATTGGCATTTCTGCTTGAGTGCCGGTCCTGTGTGTGCCATCTGTCTCAAATTATTGGGGCACAGAAAACCTAGTGTGTCATACTGGGAATTTTTTTTTTTTTTATTCTCCCTGAAAACAAAAAAAAATAGTGGGAGATTAAGATTGGCATTTCTGCTTGAGTGCCAGTCCTGTGTGTGCCATCTGTCTCAAATTATTGGGGCACAGAAAACCTAGTGTGTCATACTGGGTTTTTTTTTTTAATTCTCCCTGAAAACAAAAAAATAGTGGGAGATTAAGATTGGCATTTCTGCTTGAGTGCTGGTCCTGTGTGTGCCATCTGTCTCAAAATATTGGGGCACAGAACACCTAGTGTGTCATACTGGGAATTTTTTTTTTTTAATTCTCCCTGAAAACAAAAAAAATAGTGGGAGATTAAGATTGGCATTTCTGCTTGAGTGCCGGTCCTGTGTGTGCCATCTGTCTCAAATTGGGGCACAGAAAACCTAGTGTGTCATACTGGGAATTTTTTTTTTTTTAATTCTCCCTGAAAACAAAAAAAAATAGTGGGAGATTAAGATTGGCATTTCTGCTTGAGTGCCAGTCCTGTGTGTTCCATCTGTCTCAAATTATTGGGGCACAGAAAACCTAGTGTGTCATACTGGGAATTTTTTTTTTTCTTTTTAAATTCCCTATGAAAAAAAAAAATAGTGGGAGACTAAGATTGGCATTTCTGCTTGAGTGCCGGTCCTGTGTGTGCCATCTGTCTCAAATTATTGGGGCACAGAAAACCTAGTGTGTCATACTGGGAATTTATTTTTTTTTTTATTCTCCCTGAAAACAAAAAAAAATAGTGGGAGATTAAGATTGGCATTTCTGCTTGAGTGCCAGTCCTGTGTGTGCCATCTGTCTCAAATTATTGGGGCACAGAAAACCTAGTGTGTCATACTGGGTTTTTTTTTTAAATTCTCCCTGAAAACAAAAAAATAGTGGGAGATTAAGATTGGCATTTCTGCTTGAGTGCTGGTCCTGTGTGTGCCATCTGTCTCAAAATATTGGGGCACAGAACACCTAGTGTGTCATACTGGGAATTTTTTTTGTTTTAAATTCTCCCTGAAAACAAAAAAATAGTGGGAGATTAAGATTGGCATTTCTGCTTGAGTGCCGGTCCTGTGTGTGCCATCTGTCTCAAATTATTGGGGCACAGAAAACCTAGTGTGTCATACTGGGAATTTTTTTTTTTTTTTAATTCTCCCTGAAAACAAAAAAAAAATAGTGGGAGATTAAGATTGGCATTTCTGCTTGAGTGCCGGTCCTGTGTGTGCCATCTGTCTCAAATTATTGGGGCACAGAAAACCTAGTGTGTCATACTGGGAATTTATTTATTTTTTTTATTCTCCCTGAAAACAAAAAAAAATAGAGGGAGATTAAGATTGGCATTTCTGCTTGAGTGCCGGTCCTGTGTGTGCAATCTGTCTCAAATTATTGGGGCACAGAAAACCTAGTGTGTCATACTGGGAATTTTTTTTTTTTTTTTAATTCTCCCTGAAAACAAAAAAAAAAATAGTGGGAGATTAAGATTGGCATTTCTGCTTGAGTGCCGGTCCTGTGTGTGCCATCTGTCTCAAATTATTGGGGCACAGAAAACCTAGTGTGTCATACTGGGTTTTTTTTTTAAATTCTCCCTGAAAACAAAAAAATAGTGGGAGATTAAGATTGGCATTTCTGCTTGAGTGCTGGTCCTGTGTGTGCCATCTGTCTCAAAATATTGGGGCACAGAACACCTAGTGTGTCATACTGGGAATTTTTTTTTGTTTTAAATTCTCCCTGAAAACAAAAAAAAAGTGGGAGATTAAGATTGGCATTTCTGCTTGAGTGCCAGTCCTGTGTGTGCCATCTGTCTCAAAATATTGGGGCACAGAACACCTAGTGTGTCATACTGGGAATTTTTTTTTTTTAATTCTCCCTAAAAACAAAAAAAATAGTGGGAGATTAAGATTGGCATTTCTGCTTGAGTGCCAGTCCTGTGTGTGTCATCTGTCTCAAATTATTGGGGCACAGAAAACCTAGTGTGTCATACTGGGATTTTTTTTTTTTAATTCTCCCTGAAAACAAAAATAATAGTGGGAGATTAAGATTGGCATTTCTGCTTGAGTGCCGGTCCTGTGTGTGCCATCTGTCTCAAATTATTGGGGCACAGAAAACCTAGTGTGTCATACTGGGAATTTTTTTTTTTTTTTTTAATTCTCCCTGAAAACAAAAAAAAATAGTGGGAGATTAAGATTGGCATTTCTGCTTGAGTGCCAGACCTGTTTGTGCCATCTGTCTCAAATTATTGGGGCACAGAAAACCTAGTGTGTCATACTGGGAATTTTTTTTTTTTTTTAATTCTCCCTGAAAACAAAAAAAAAATAGTGGGAGATTAAGATTGGCATTTCTGCTTGAGTGCCGGTCCTGTGTGTGCCATCTGTCTCAAATTATTGGGGCACAGAAAACCTAGTGTGTCATACTGGGAATTTTTTTTTTTTTTTAATTCTCCCTGAAAACAAAAAAAAATAGTGGGAGATTAAGATTGGCATTTCTGCTTGAGTGCCAGTCCTGTGTGTTCCATCTGTCTCAAATTATTGGGGCACAGAAAACCTAGTGTGTCATACTGGGAATTTTTTTTTTTTTTTTTTAAATTCCCTATGAAAAAAAAATAGTGGGAGATTAAGATTGGCATTTCTGCTTGAGTGCCGGTCCTGTGTTTGCCATCTGTCTCAAATTATTGGGGCACAGAAAACCTAGTGTGTCATACTGGGAATTTTTTTTTTTTTTTATTCTCCCTGAAAACAAAAAAAAATAGTGGGAGATTAAGATTGGCATTTCTGCTTGAGTGCCAGTCCTGTGTGTGCCATCTGTCTCAAATTATTGGGGCACAGAAAACCTAGTGTGTCATACTGGTTTCTTTTTTTTAATTCTCCCTGAAAACAAAAAAATAGTGGGAGATTAAGATTGGCATTTCTGCTTGAGTGCTGGTCCTGTGTGTGCCATCTGTCTCAAAATATTGGGGCACAGAACACCTAGTGTGTCATACTGGGAATTTTTTTTTTTAATTCTCCCTGAAAACAAAAAAAATAGTGGGAGATTAAGATTGGCATTTCTGCTTGAGTGCCGGTCCTGTGTGTGCCATCTGTCTCAAATTATTGGGGCACAGAAAACCTAGTGTGTCATACTGGGAATTTATTTTTTTTTTTAATTCTCCCTGAAAACAAAAAAAAATAGTGGGAGATTAAGATTGGCATTTCTGCTTGAGTGCCAGTCCTGTGTGTTCCATCTGTCTCAAATTATTGGGGCACAGAAAACCTAGTGTGTCATACTGGGATTTTTTTTTTTTTTTTTAAATTCCCTATGAAAAAAAAAAAAGTGGGAGACTAAGATTGGCATTTCTGCTTGAGTGCCGGTCCTGTGTGTGCCATCTGTCTCAAATTATTGGGGCACAGAAAACCTAGTGTGTCATACTGGGTTTTTTTTTTAAATTCTCCCTGAAAACAAAAAAATAGTGGGAGATTAAGATTGGCATTTCTGCTTGAGTGCTGGTCCTGTGTGTGCCATCTGTCTCAAAATATTGGGGCACAGAAAACCTAGTGTGTCATACTGGGAATTTTTTTTGTTTTAAATTCTCCCTGAAAACAAAAAAATAGTGGGAGATTAAGATTGGCATTTCTGCTTGAGTGCCGGTCCTGTGTGTGCCATCTGTCTCAAATTATTGGGGCACAGAAAACCTAGTGTGTCATACTGGGAATTTTTTTTTTTTTTTAATTCTCCCTGAAAACAAAAAAAAAATAGTGGGAGATTAAGATTGGCATTTCTGCTTGAGTGCCGGTCCTGTGTGTGCCATCTGTCTCAAATTATTGGGGCACAGAAAACCTAGTGTGTCATACTGGGAATTTATTTATTTTTTTTATTCTCCCTGAAAACAAAAAAAAATAGTGGGAGATTAAGATTGGCATTTCTGCTTGAGTGCCGGTCCTGTGTGTGCCATCTGTCTCAAATTATTGGGGCACAGAAAACCTAGTGTGTCATACTGGGAATTTTTTTTTTTTTTTTAATTCTCCCTGAAAACAAAAAAAAATAGTGGGAGATTAAGATTGGCATTTCTGCTTGAGTGCCGGTCCTGTGTGTGCCATCTGTCTCAAATTATTGGGGCACAGAAAACCTAGTGTGTCATACTGGGAATTTATTTATTTTTTTTATTCTCCCTGAAAACAAAAAAAAATAGTGGGAGATTAAGATTGGCATTTCTGCTTGAGTGCCAGTCCTGTGTGTGCCATCTGTCTCAAATTATTGGGGCACAGAAAACCTAGTGTGTCATACTGGGTTTTTTTTTTAAATTCTCCCTGAAAACAAAAAAATAGTGGGAGATTAAGATTGGCATTTCTGCTTGAGTGCTGGTCCTGTGTGTGCCATCTGTCTCAAAATATTGGGGCACAGAACACCTAGTGTGTCATACTGGGAATTTTTTTTTGTTTTAAATTCTCCCTGAAAACAAAAAAAAAGTGGGAGATTAAGATTGGCATTTCTGCTTGAGTGCCAGTCCTGTGTGTGCCATCTGTCTCAAAATATTGGGGCACAGAACACCTAGTGTGTCATACTGGGAATTTTTTTTTTAATTCTCCCTGAAAACAAAAAAAATAGTGGGAGATTAAGATTGGCATTTCTGCTTGAGTGCCAGTCCTGTGTGTGTCATCTGTCTCAAATTATTGGGGCACAGAAAACCTAGTGTGTCATACTGGGATTTTTTTTTTTTAATTCTCCATGAAAACAAAAAAAATAGTGGGAGATTAAGATTGGCATTTCTGCTTGAGTGCCGGTCCCGTGTGTGCCATCTGTCTCAAATTATTGGGGCACAGAACACCTAGTGTGTCATACTGGGAATTTTTTTTTGTTTTAAATTCTCCCTGAAAACAAAAAAAATAGTGGGAGATTAAGATTGGCATTTCTGCTTGAGTGCCAGACCTGTGTGTTCCATCTGTCTCAAATTATTGGGGCACAGAAAACCTAGTGTGTCATACTGGGAATTTTTTTTTTTTTTTTTAAATTCCCTATGAAAAAAAAAAAATAGTGGGAGATTAAGATTGGCATTTCTGCTTGAGTGCCGGTCCTGTGTGTGCCATCTGTCTCAAATTATTGGGGCACAGAAAACCTAGTGTGTCATACTGGGAATTTTTTTTTTTTTTAATTCTCCCTGAAAACAAAAAAAAATAGTGGGAGATTAAGATTGGCATTTCTGCTTGAGTGCCAGTCCTGTGTGTTCCATCTGTCTCAAATTATTGGGGCACAGAAAACCTAGTGTGTCATACTGGGAATTTTTTTTTTTTTTTTTAAATTCCCTATGAAAAAAAAATAGTGGGAGATTAAGATTGGCATTTCTGCTTGAGTGCCGGTCCTGTGTTTGCCATCTGTCTCAAATTAATGGGGCACAGAAAACCTAGTGTGTCATACTGGGAATTTTTTTTTTTTTTTATTCTCCCTGAAAACAAAAAAAAATAGTGGGAGATTAAGATTGGCATTTCTGCTTGAGTGCCAGTCCTGTGTGTGCCATCTGTCTCAAATTATTGGGGCACAGAAAACCTAGTGTGTCATACTGGGTTTTTTTTTTTAATTCTCCCTGAAAACAAAAAAATAGTGGGAGATTAAGATTGGCATTTCTGCTTGAGTGCTGGTCCTGTGTGTGCCATCTGTCTCAAAATATTGTGGCACAGAACACCTAGTGTGTCATACTGGGAATTTTTTTTTTTAATTCTCCCTGAAAACAAAAAAAATAGTGGGAGATTAAGATTGGCATTTCTGCTTGAGTGCCGGTCCTGTGTGTGCCATCTGTCTCAAACTATTGGGGCACAGAAAACCTAGTGTGTCATACTGGGAATTTATTTTTTTTTTTAATTCTCCCTGAAAACAAAAAAAAAATAGTGGGAGATTAAGATTGGCATTTCTGCTTGAGTGCCAGTCCTGTGTGTTCCATCTGTCTCAAATTATTGGGGCACAGAAAACCTAGTGTGTCATACTGGGAATTTTTTTTTTTTTTTTAAATTCCCTATGAAAAAAAAAAAATAGTGGGAGACTAAGATTGGCATTTCTGCTTGAGTGCCGGTCCTGTGTGTGCCATCTGTCTCAAATTATTGGGGCACAGAAAACCTAGTGTGTCATACTGGGTTTTTTTTTTAAATTCTCCCTGAAAACAAAAAAATAGTGGGAGATTAAGATTGGCATTTCTGCTTGAGTGCTGGTCCTGTGTGTGCCATCTGTCTCAAAATATTGGGGCACAGAACACCTAGTGTGTCATACTGGGAATTTTTTTTGTTTTAAATTCTCCCTGAAAACAAAAAAATAGTGGGAGATTAAGATTGGCATTTCTGCTTGAGTGCCGGTCCTGTGTGTGCCATCTGTCTCAAATTATTGGGGCACAGAAAACCTAGTGTGTCATACTGGGAATTTTTTTTTTTTTTTTAATTCTCCCTGAAAACAAAAAAAAAATAGTGGGAGATTAAGATTGGCATTTCTGCTTGAGTGCCGGTCCTGTGTGTGCCATCTGTCTCAAATTATTGGGGCACAGAAAACCTAGTGTGTCATACTGGGAATTTATTTATTTTTTTTATTCTCCCTGAAAACAAAAAAAAATAGTGGGAGATTAAGATTGGCATTTCTGCTTGAGTGCCGGTCCTGTGTGTGCCATCTGTCTCAAATTATTGGGGCACAGAAAACCTAGTGTGTCATACTGGGAATTTTTTTTTTTTTTTTAATTCTCCCTGAAAACAAAAAAAAATAGTGGGAGATTAAGATTGGCATTTCTGCTTGAGTGCCGGTCCTGTGTGTGCCATCTGTCTCAAATTATTGGGGCACAGAAAACCTAGTGTGTCATACTGGGAATTTATTTATTTTTTTTATTCTCCCTGAAAACAAAAAAAAATAGTGGGAGATTAAGATTGGCATTTCTGCTTGAGTGCCAGTCCTGTGTGTGCCATCTGTCTCAAATTATTGGGGCACAGAAAACCTAGTGTGTCATACTGGTTTTTTTTTTTAAATTCTCCCTGAAAACAAAAAAATAGTGGGAGATTAAGATTGGCATTTCTGCTTGAGTGCTGGTCCTGTGTGTGCCATCTGTCTCAAAATATTGGGGCACAGAACACCTAGTGTGTCATACTGGGAATTTTTTTTTGTTTTAAATTCTCCCTGAAAACAAAAAAAAAGTGGGAGATTAAGATTGGCATTTCTGCTTGAGTGCCAGTCCTGTGTGTGCCATCTGTCTCAAAATATTGGGGCACAGAACACCTAGTGTGTCATACTGGGAATTTTTTTTTTTAATTCTCCCTGAAAACAAAAAAAATAGTGGGAGAAGAAAGATTGGCATTTCTGCTTGAGTGCCAGTCCTGTGTGTGTCATCTGTCTCAAATTATTGGGGCACAGAAAACCTAGTGTGTCATACTGGGATTTTTTTTTTTTAATTCTCCATGAAAACAAAAAAAATAGTGGGAGATTAAGATTGGCATTTCTGCTTGAGTGCCGGTCCCGTGTGTGCCATCTGTCTCAAATTATTGGGGCGCAGAAAACCTAGTGTGTCATACTGGGAATTTTTTTTTTTTTTTTAATTCTCCCTGAAAACAAAAAAAAATAGTGGGAGATTAAGATTGGCATTTCTGCTTGAGTGCCAGACCTGTTTGTGCCATCTGTCTCAAATTATTGGGGCACAGAAAACCTAGTGTGTCATACTGGGAATTTTTTTTTTTTTTTAATTCTCCCTGAAAACAAAAAAAAAATAGTGGGAGATTAAGATTGGCATTTCTGCTTGAGTGCCGGTCCTGTGTGTGCCATCTGTCTCAAATTATTGGGGCACAGAAAACCTAGTGTGTCATACTGGGAATTTTTTTTTTTTTTTAATTCTCCCTGAAAACAAAAAAAAATAGTCGGAGATTAAGATTGGCATTTCTGCTTGAGTGCCAGTCCTGTGTGTGCCATCTGTCTCAAATTATTGGGGCACATAAAACCTAGTGTGTTATACTGGGAATTTTTTTTTTTTTTTTTTAATTCTCCCTGAAAACAAAAAAAAATAGTGGGAGATTAAGATTGGCATTTCTGCTTGAGTGCCAGACCTGTGTGTTCCATCTGTCTCAAATTATTGGGGCACAGAAAACCTAGTGTGTCATACTGGGAATTTTTTTTTTTTTTTTTTAATTCCCTATGAAAAAAAAAAAATAGTGGGAGATTAAGATTGGCATTTCTGCTTGAGTGCCAGTCCTGTGTGTGCCATCTGTCTCAAATTATTGGGGCACAGAAAACCTAGTGTGTCATACTGGGTTTTTTTTTTTAATTCTCCCTGAAAACAAAAAAAATAGTGGGAGATTAAGATTGGCATTTCTGCTTGAGTGCTGGTCCTGTGTGTGCCATCTGTCTCAAAATATTGGGGCACAGAACACCTAGTGTGTCATACTGGGAATTTTTTTTTTTAATTCTCCCTGAAAACAAAAAAAATAGTGGGAGATTAAGATTGGCATTTCTGCTTGAGTGCCGGTCCTGTGTGTGCCATCTGTCTCAAATTATTGGGGCACAGAAAACCTAGTGTGTCATACTGGGAATTTATTTATTTTTTTTATTCTCCCTGAAAACAAAAAAAAATAGTGGGAGATTAAGATTGGCATTTCTGCTTGAGTGCCGGTCCTGTGTGTGCCATCTGTCTCAAATTATTGGGGCACAGAAAACCTAGTGTGTCATACTGGGAATTTATTTATTTTTTTTATTCTCCCTGAAAACAAAAAAAAATAGTGGGAGATTAAGATTGGCATTTCTGCTTGAGTGCCAGTCCTGTGTGTGCCATCTGTCTCAAATTATTGGGGCACAGAAAACCTAGTGTGTCATACTGGGTTTTTTTTTAAATTCTCCCTGAAAACAAAAAAATAGTGGGAGATTAAGATTGGCATTTCTGCTTGAGTGCTGGTCCTGTGTGTGCCATCTGTCTCAAAATATTGGGGCACAGAACACCTAGTGTGTCATACTGGGAATTTTTTTTTGTTTTAAATTCTCCCTGAAAACAAAAAAAAAGTGGGAGATTAAGATTGGCATTTCTGCTTGAGTGCCAGTCCTGTGTGTGCCATCTGTCTCAAAATATTGGGGCACAGAACACCTAGTGTGTCATACTGGGAATTTTTTTTTTAATTCTCCCTGAAAACAAAAAAAATAGTGGGAGATTAAGATTGGCATTTCTGCTTGAGTGCCGGTCCTGTGTGTGCCATCTGTCTCAAATTATTGGGGCACAGAAAACCTAGTGTGTCATACTGGGAATTTATTTATTTTTTTTATTCTCCCTGAAAACAAAAAAAAATAGTGGGAGATTAAGATTGGCATTTCTGCTTGAGTGCCGGTCCTGTGTGTGCCATCTGTCTCAAATTATTGGGGCACAGAAAACCTAGTGTGTCATACTGGGAATTTATTTATTTTTTTTATTCTCCCTGAAAACAAAAAAAAATAGTGGGAGATTAAGATTGGCATTTCTGCTTGAGTGCCAGTCCTGTGTGTGCCATCTGTCTCAAATTATTGGGGCACAGAAAACCTAGTGTGTCATACTGGGTTTTTTTTTAAATTCTCCCTGAAAACAAAAAAATAGTGGGAGATTAAGATTGGCATTTCTGCTTGAGTGCTGGTCCTGTGTGTGCCATCTGTCTCAAAATATTGGGGCACAGAACACCTAGTGTGTCATACTGGGAATTTTTTTTTGTTTTAAATTCTCCCTGAAAACAAAAAAAAAGTGGGAGATTAAGATTGGCATTTCTGCTTGAGTGCCAGTCCTGTGTGTGCCATCTGTCTCAAAATATTGGGGCACAGAACACCTAGTGTGTCATACTGGGAATTTTTTTTTTAATTCTCCCTGAAAACAAAAAAAATAGTGGGAGATTAAGATTGGCATTTCTGCTTGAGTGCCAGTCCTGTGTGTGTCATCTGTCTCAAATTATTGGGGCACAGAAAACCTAGTGTGTCATACTGGGATTTTTTTTTTTTAATTCTCCATGAAAACAAAAAAAATAGTGGGAGATTAAGATTGGCATTTCTGCTTGAGTGCCGGTCCCGTGTGTGCCATCTGTCTCAAATTATTGGGGCACAGAACACCTAGTGTGTCATACTGGGAATTTTTTTTTGTTTTAAATTCTCCCTGAAAACAAAAAAATAGTGGGAGATTAAGATTGGCATTTCTGCTTGAGTGCCAGACCTGTGTGTTCCATCTGTCTCAAATTATTGGGGCACAGAAAACCTAGTGTGTCATACTGGGAATTTTTTTTTTTTTTTTTAAATTCCCTATGAAAAAAAAAAAATAGTGGGAGATTAAGATTGGCATTTCTGCTTGAGTGCCGGTCCTGTGTGTGCCATCTGTCTCAAATTATTGGGGCACAGAAAACCTAGTGTGTCATACTGGGAATTTTTTTTTTTTTTTAATTCTCCCTGAAAACAAAAAAAAATAGTGGGAGATTAAGATTGGCATTTCTGCTTGAGTGCCAGTCCTGTGTGTTCCATCTGTCTCAAATTATTGGGGCACAGAAAACCTAGTGTGTCATACTGGGAATTTTTTTTTTTTTAAATTCCCTATGAAAAAAAAATAGTGGGAGATTAAGATTGGCATTTCTGCTTGAGTGCCGGTCCTGTGTTTGCCATCTGTCTCAAATTATTGGGGCACAGAAAACCTAGTGTGTCATACTGGGAATTTTTTTTTTTTTTATTCTCCCTGAAAACAAAAAAAAATAGTGGGAGATTAAGATTGGCATTTCTGCTTGAGTGCCAGTCCTGTGTGTGCCATCTGTCTCAAATTATTGGGGCACAGAAAACCTAGTGTGTCATACTGGGTTTTTTTTTTTAATTCTCCCTGAAAACAAAAAAATAGTGGGAGATTAAGATTGGCATTTCTGCTTGAGTGCTGGTCCTGTGTGTGCCATCTGTCTCAAAATATTGGGGCACAGAACACCTAGTGTGTCATACTGGGAATTTTTTTTTTTTAATTCTCCCTGAAAACAAAAAAAATAGTGGGAGATTAAGATTGGCATTTCTGCTTGAGTGCCGGTCCTGTGTGTGCCATCTGTCTCAAACTATTGGGGCACAGAAAACCTAGTGTGTCATACTGGGAATTTATTTTTTTTTTTAATTCTCCCTGAAAACAAAAAAAAATAGTGGGAGATTAAGATTGGCATTTCTGCTTGAGTGCCAGTCCTGTGTGTTCCATCTGTCTCAAATTATTGGGGCACAGAAAACCTAGTGTGTCATACTGGGAATTTTTTTTTTTTTTTTAAACTCCCTATGAAAAAAAAAAAATAGTGGGAGACTAAGATTGGCATTTCTGCTTGAGTGCCGGTCCTGTGTGTGCCATCTGTCTCAAATTATTGGGGCACAGAAAACCTAGTGTGTCATACTGGGTTTTTTTTTTAAATTCTCCCTGAAAACAAAAAAATAGTGGGAGATTAAGATTGGCATTTCTGCTTGAGTGCTGGTCCTGTGTGTGCCATCTGTCTCAAAATATTGGGGCACAGAACACCTAGTGTGTCATACTGGGAATTTTTTTTGTTTTAAATTCTCCCTGAAAACAAAAAAATAGTGGGAGATTAAGATTGGCATTTCTGCTTGAGTGCCGGTCCTGTGTGTGCCATCTGTCTCAAATTATTGGGGCACAGAAAACCTAGTGTGTCATACTGGGAATTTTTTTTTTTTTTTTAATTCTCCCTGAAAACAAAAAAAAAATAGTGGGAGATTAAGATTGGCATTTCTGCTTGAGTGCCGGTCCTGTGTGTGCCATCTGTCTCAAATTATTGGGGCACAGAAAACCTAGTGTGTCATACTGGGAATTTATTTTTTTTTTTTATTCTCCCTGAAAACAAAAAAAAATAGTGGGAGATTAAGATTGGCATTTCTGCTTGAGTGCCGGTCCTGTGTGTGCCATCTGTCTCAAATTATTGGGGCACAGAAAACCTAGTGTGTCATACTGGGAATTTTTTTTTTTTTTTAATTCTCCCTGAAAACAAAAAAAAATAGTGGGAGATTAAGATTGGCATTTCTGCTTGAGTGCCGGTCCTGTGTGTGCCATCTGTCTCAAATTATTGGGGCACAGAAAACCTAGTGTGTCATACTGGGAATTTATTTATTTTTTTTATTCTCCCTGAAAACAAAAAAAAATAGTGGGAGATTAAGATTGGCATTTCTGCTTGAGTGCCAGTCCTGTGTGTGCCATCTGTCTCAAATTATTGGGGCACAGAAAACCTAGTGTGTCATACTGGGTTTTTTTTTTAAATTCTCCCTGAAAACAAAAAAATAGTGGGAGATTAAGATTGGCATTTCTGCTTGAGTGCTGGTCCTGTGTGTGCCATCTGTCTCAAAATATTGGGGCACAGAACACCTAGTGTGTCATACTGGGAATTTTTTTTTGTTTTAAATTCTCCCTGAAAACAAAAAAAAAGTGGGAGATTAAGATTGGCATTTCTGCTTGAGTGCCAGTCCTGTGTGTGTCATCTGTCTCAAATTATTGGGGCACAGAAAACCTAGTGTGTCATACTGGGATTTTTTTTTTTTAATTCTCCATGAAAACAAAAAAAATAGTGGGAGATTAAGATTGGCATTTCTGCTTGAGTGCCGGTCCCGTGTGTGCCATCTGTCTCAAATTATTGGGGCACAGAAAACCTAGTGTGTCATACTGGGAATTTTTTTTTTTTTTTTAATTCTCCCTGAAAACAAAAAAAAATAGTGGGAGATTACGATTGGCATTTCTGCTTGAGTGCCAGACCTGTTTGTGCCATCTGTCTCAAATTATTGGGGCACAGAAAACCTAGTGTGTCATACTGGGAATTTTTTTTTTTTTTTTAATTCTCCCTGAAAACAAAAAAAAAATAGTGGGAGATTAAGATTGGCATTTCTGCTTGAGTGCCGGTCCTGTGTGTGCCATCTGTCTCAAATTATTGGGGCACAGAAAACCTAGTGTGTCATACTGGGAATTTTTTTTTTTTTTTTAATTCTCCCTGAAAACAAAAAAAAATAGTCGGAGATTAAGATTGGCATTTCTGCTTGAGTGCCAGTCCTGTGTGTGCCATCTGTCTCAAATTATTGGGGCACATAAAACCTAGTGTGTCATACTGGGAATTTTTTTTTTTTTTTTTTTAATTCTCCCTGAAAACAAAAAAAAATAGTGGGAGATTAAGATTGGCATTTCTGCTTGAGTGCCAGACCTGTGTGTTCCATCTGTCTCAAATTATTGGGGCACAGAAAACCTAGTGTGTCATACTGGGAATTTTTTTTTTTTTTTTTTAATTCCCTATGAAAAAAAAAAAATAGTGGGAGATTAAGATTGGCATTTCTGCTTGAGTTCCGGTCCTGTGTGTGCCATCTGTCTCAAATTATTGGGGCACAGAAAACCTAGTGTGTCATACTGGGTTTTTTTTTTTAATTCTCCCTGAAAACAAAAAAATAGTGGGAGATTAAGATTGGCATTTCTGCTTGAGTGCTGGTCCTGTGTGTGCCATCTGTCTCAAAATATTGGGGCACAGAACACCTAGTGTGTCATACTGGGAATTTTTTTTTTTAATTCTCCCTGAAAACAAAAAAAATAGTGGGAGATTAAGATTGGCATTTCTGCTTGAGTGCCGGTCCTGTGTGTGCCATCTGTCTCAAATTATTGGGGCACAGAAAACCTAGTGTGTCATACTGGGAATTTTTTTTTTTTTTTAATTCTCCCTGAAAACAAAAAAAAATAGTGGGAGATTAAGATTGGCATTTCTGCTTGAGTGCCAGTCCTGTGTGTTCCATCTGTCTCAAATTATTGGGGCACAGAAAACCTAGTGTGTCATACTGAGAATTTTTTTTTTTTTTTTAAATTCCCTATGAAAAAAAAAAAATAGTGGGAGACTAAGATTGGCATTTCTGCTTGAGTGCCGGTCCTGTGTGTGCCATCTGTCTCAAATTATTGGGGCACAGAAAACCTAGTGTGTCATACTGGGTTTTTTTTTTTAATTCTCCCTGAAAACAAAAAAATAGTGGGAGATTAAGATTGGCATTTCTGCTTGAGTGCTGGTCCTGTGTGTGCCATCTGTCTCAAAATATTGGGGCACAGAACACCTAGTGTGTCATACTGGGAATTTTTTTTGTTTTAAATTCTCCCTGAAAACAAAAAAATAGTGGGAGATTAAGATTGGCATTTCTGCTTGAGTGCCGGTCCTGTGTGTGCCATCTGTCTCAAATTATTGGGGCACAGAAAACCTAGTGTGTCATACTGGGAATTTTTTTTTTTTTTTTAATTCTCCCTGAAAACAAAAAAAAAATAGTGGGAGATTAAGATTGGCATTTCTGCTTGAGTGCCGGTCCTGTGTGTGCCATCTGTCTCAAATTATTGGGGCACAGAAAACCTAGTGTGTCATACTGGGAATTTATTTATTTTTTTTATTCTCCCTGAAAACAAAAAAAAATAGTGGGAGATTAAGATTGGCATTTCTGCTTGAGTGCCGGTCCTGTGTGTGCCATCTGTCTCAAATTATTGGGGCACAGAAAACCTAGTGTGTCATACTGGGAATTTTTTTTTTTTTTTAATTCTCCCTGAAAACAAAAAAAATAGTGGGAGATTAAGATTGGCATTTCTGCTTGAGTGCCGGTCCTGTGTGTGCCATCTGTCTCAAATTATTGGGGCACAGAAAACCTAGTGTGTCATACTGGGAATTTATTTATTTTTTTTATTCTCCCTGAAAACAAAAAAAAATAGTGGGAGATTAAGATTGGCATTTCTGCTTGAGTGCCAGTCCTGTGTGTGCCATCTGTCTCAAATTATTGGGGCACAGAAAACCTAGTGTGTCATACTGGGTTTTTTTTTTAAATTCTCCCTGAAAACAAAAAAATAGTGGGAGATTAAGATTGGCATTTCTGCTTGAGTGCTGGTCCTGTGTGTGCCATCTGTCTCAAAATATTGGGGCACAGAACACCTAGTGTGTCATACTGGGAATTTTTTTTTGTTTTAAATTCTCCCTGAAAACAAAAAAAAAGTGGGAGATTAAGATTGGCATTTCTGCTTGAGTGCCAGTCCTGTGTGTGCCATCTGTCTCAAATTATTGGGGCACAGAAAACCTAGTGTGTCATACTGGGATTTTTTTTTTTTAATTCTCCATGAAAACAAAAAAAATAGTGGGAGATTAAGATTGGCATTTCTGCTTGAGTGCCGGTCCCGTGTGTGCCATCTGTCTCAAATTATTGGGGCACAGAAAACCTAGTGTGTCATACTGGGAATTTTTTTTTTTTTTTTAATTCTCCCTGAAAACAAAAAAAAATAGTGGGAGATTAAGATTGGCATTTCTGCTTGAGTGCCAGACCTGTTTGTGCCATCTGTCTCAAATTATTGGGGCACAGAAAACCTAGTGTGTCATACTGGGAATTTTTTTTTTTTTTTAATTCTCCCTGAAAACAAAAAAAAAATAGTGGGAGATTAAGATTGGCATTTCTGCTTGAGTGCCGGTCCTGTGTGTGCCATCTTTCTCAAATTATTGGGGCACAGAAAACCTAGTGTGTCATACTGGGAATTTTTTTTTTTTTTTAATTCTCCCTGAAAACAAAAAAAAATAGTCGGAGATTAAGATTGGCATTTCTGCTTGAGTGCCAGTCCTGTGTGTGCCATCTGTCTCAAATTATTGGGGCACAGAAAACCTAGTGTGTCATACTGGGAATTTTTTTTTTTTTTTTTTAATTCCCTATGAAAAAAAAAAAATAGTGGGAGATTAGGATTGGCATTTCTGCTTGAGTGCCGGTCCTGTGTGTGCCATCTGTCTCAAATTATTGGGGCACAGAAAACCTAGTGTGTCATACTGGGAATTTTTTTTTTTTTTTAATTCTCCCTGAAAACAAAAAAAAATAGTGGGAGATTAAGATTGGCATTTCTGCTTGAGTGCCAGTCCTGTGTGTTCCATCTGTCTCAAATTATTGGGGCACAGAAAACCTAGTGTGTCATACTGGGAATTTTTTTTTTTTTTTTTAAATTCCCTATGAAAAAAAAAATAGTGGGAGATTAAGATTGGCATTTCTGCTTGAGTGCCGGTCCTGTGTGTGCCATCTGTCTCAAATTATTGGGGCACAGAAAACCTAGTGTGTCATACTGGGAATTTTTTTTTTTTTTTATTCTCCCTGAAAACAAAAAAAAATAGTGGGAGATTAAGATTGGCATTTCTGCTTGAGTGCCAGTCCTGTGTGTGCCATCTGTCTCAAATTATTGGGGCACAGAAAACCTAGTGTGTCATACTGGGTTTTTTTTTTAATTCTCCCTGAAAACAAAAAAATAGTGGGAGATTAAGATTGGCATTTCTGCTTGAGTGCCGGTCCTGTGTGTGCCATCTGTCTCAAATTATTGGGGCACAGAAAACCTAGTGTGTCATACTGGGAATTTTTTTTTTTTTTTTTAATTCTCCCTGAAAACAAAAAAAATAGTGGGAGATTAAGATTGGCATTTCTGCTTGAGTGCCAGACCTGTTTGTGCCATCTGTCTCAAATTATTGGGGCACAGAAAACCTAGTGTGTCATACTGGGAATTTTTTTTTTTTTTTAATTCTCCCTGAAAACAAAAAAAAAATAGTGGGAGATTAAGATTGGCATTTCTGCTTGAGTGCCGGTCCTGTGTGTGCCATCTGTCTCAAATTATTGGGGCACAGAAAACCTAGTGTGTCATACTGGGAATTTATTTATTTTTTTTATTCTCCCTGAAAACAAAAAAAAATAGTGGGAGATTAAGATTGGCATTTCTGCTTGAGTGCCGGTCCTGTGTGTGCCATCTGTCTCAAATTATTGGGGCACAGAAAACCTAGTGTGTCATACTGGGAATTTTTTTTTTTTTTTTAATTCTCCCTGAAAACAAAAAAAAATAGTGGGAGATTAAGATTGGCATTTCTGCTTGAGTGCCGGTCCTGTGTGTGCCATCTGTCTCAAATTATTGGGGCACAGAAAACCTAGTGTGTCATACTGGGAATTTATTTATTTTTTTTATTCTCCCTGAAAACAAAAAAAAATAGTGGGAGATTAAGATTGGCATTTCTGCTTGAGTGCCAGTCCTGTGTGTGCCATCTGTCTCAAATTATTGGGGCACAGAAAACCTAGTGTGTCATACTGGGTTTTTTTTTTAAATTCTCCCTGAAAACAAAAAAATAGTGGGAGATTAAGATTGGCATTTCTGCTTGAGTGCTGGTCCTGTGTGTGCCATCTGTCTCAAAATATTGGGGCACAGAACACCTAGTGTGTCATACTGGGAATTTTTTTTTGTTTTAAATTCTCCCTGAAAACAAAAAAAAAGTGGGAGATTAAGATTGGCATTTCTGCTTGAGTGCCAGTCCTGTGTGTGCCATCTGTCTCAAATTATTGGGGCACAGAAAACCTAGTGTGTCATACTGGGATTTTTTTTTTTTAATTCTCCATGAAAACAAAAAAAATAGTGGGAGATTAAGATTGGCATTTCTGCTTGAGTGCCGGTCCCGTGTGTGCCATCTGTCTCAAATTATTGGGGCACAGAAAACCTAGTGTGTCATACTGGGAATTTTTATTTTTTTTTTAATTCTCCCTGAAAACAAAAAAAAATAGTGGGAGATTAAGATTGGCATTTCTGCTTGAGTGCCAGACCTGTTTGTGCCATCTGTCTCAAATTATTGGGGCACAGAAAACCTAGTGTGTCATACTGGGAATTTTTTTTTTTTTTTAATTCTCCCTGAAAACAAAAAAAAAATAGTGGGAGATTAAGATTGGCATTTCTGCTTGAGTGCCGGTCCTGTGTGTGCCATCTTTCTCAAATTATTGGGGCACAGAAAACCTAGTGTGTCATACTGGGAATTTTTTTTTTTTTTTAATTCTCCCTGAAAACAAAAAAAAATAGTCGGAGATTAAGATTGGCATTTCTGCTTGAGTGCCAGTCCTGTGTGTGCCATCTGTCTCAAATTATTGGGGCACAGAAAACCTAGTGTGTCATACTGGGAATTTTTTTTTTTTTTTTTTAATTCCCTATGAAAAAAAAAAAATAGTGGGAGATTAGGATTGGCATTTCTGCTTGAGTGCCGGTCCTGTGTGTGCCATCTGTCTCAAATTATTGGGGCACAGAAAACCTAGTGTGTCATACTGGGAATTTTTTTTTTTTTTTAATTCTCCCTGAAAACAAAAAAAAATAGTGGGAGATTAAGATTGGCATTTCTGCTTGAGTGCCAGTCCTGTGTGTTCCATCTGTCTCAAATTATTGGGGCACAGAAAACCTAGTGTGTCATACTGGGAATTTTTTTTTTTTTTTTTAAATTCCCTATGAAAAAAAAAATAGTGGGAGATTAAGATTGGCATTTCTGCTTGAGTGCCGGTCCTGTGTGTGCCATCTGTCTCAAATTATTGGGGCACAGAAAACCTAGTGTGTCATACTGGGAATTTTTTTTTTTTTTTATTCTCCCTGAAAACAAAAAAAAATAGTGGGAGATTAAGATTGGCATTTCTGCTTGAGTGCCAGTCCTGTGTGTGCCATCTGTCTCAAATTATTGGGGCACAGAAAACCTAGTGTGTCATACTGGGTTTTTTTTTTAATTCTCCCTGAAAACAAAAAAATAGTGGGAGATTAAGATTGGCATTTCTGCTTGAGTGCTGGTCCTGTGTGTGCCATCTGTCTCAAAATATTGGGGCACAGAACACCTAGTGTGTCATACTGGGAATTTTTTTTTGTTTTAAATTCTCCCTGAAAACAAAAAAAAAGTGGGAGATTAAGATTGGCATTTCTGCTTGAGTGCCAGTCCTGTGTGTGCCATCTGTCTCAAAATATTGGGGCACAGAACACCTAGTGTGTCATACTGGGAATTTTTTTTTTAATTCTCCCTGAAAACAAAAAAAATAGTGGGAGATTAAGATTGGCATTTCTGCTTGAGTGCCGGTCCTGTGTGTGCCATCTGTCTCAAATTATTGGGGCACAGAAAACCTAGTGTGTCATACTGGGAATTTTTTTTTTTTTTTTTAATTCTCCCTGAAAACAAAAAAAATAGTGGGAGATTAAGATTGGCATTTCTGCTTGAGTGCCAGACCTGTTTGTGCCATCTGTCTCAAATTATTGGGTCACAGAAAACCTAGTGTGTCATACTGGGAATTTTTTTTTTTTTTTAATTCTCCCTGAAAACAAAAAAAAAATAGTGGGAGATAAAGATTGGCATTTCTGCTTGAGTGCCGGTCCTGTGTGTGCCATCTGTCTCAAATTATTGGGGCACAGAAAACCTAGTGTGTCATACTGGGAATTTTTTTTTTTTTTTTTAATTCTCCCTGAAAACAAAAAAAAATAGTCGGAGATTAAGATTGGCATTTCTGCTTGAGTGCCAGTCCTGTGTGTGCCATCTGTCTCAAATTATTGGGGCACATAAAACCTAGTGTGTCATACTGGGAATTTATTTTTTTTTTTTTTTAATTCTCCCTGAAAACAAAAAAAAATAGTGGGAGATTAAGATTGGCATTTCTGCTTGAGTGCCAGTCCTGTGTGTTCCATCTGTCTCAAATTATTGGGGCACAGAAAACCTAGTGTGTCATACTGGGAATTTTTTTTTTTTTTTTAAATTCCCTATGAAAAAAAAAAAATAGTGGGAGATTAAGATTGGCATTTCTGCTTGAGTGCCGGTCCTGTGTGTGCCATCTGTCTCAAATTATTGGGGCACAGAAAACCTAGTGTGTCATACTGGGAATTTTTTTTTTTTTTTAAATCCCCTATGAAAAAAAAAAAATAGTGGGAGATTAAGATTGGCATTTCTGCTTGAGTGCCGGTCCTGTGTGTGCCATCTGTCTCAAATTATTGGGGCACAGAAAACCTAGTGTGTCATACTGGGTTTTTTTTTTAAATTCTCCCTGAAAACAAAAAAAATAGTGGGAGATTAAGATTGGCATTTCTGCTTGAGTGCTGGTCCTGTGTGTGCCATCTGTCTCAAAATATTGGGGCACAGAACACCTAGTGTGTCATACTGGGAATTTTTTTTTGTTTTAAATTCTCCCTGAAAACAAAAAAAAAGTGGGAGATTAAGATTGGCATTTCTGCTTGAGTGCCAGTCCTGTGTGTGCCATCTGTCTCAAAATATTGGGGCACAGAACACCTAGTGTGTCATACTGGGAATTTTTTTTTTTTAATTCTCCCTGAAAACAAAAAAAATAGTGGGAGATTAAGATTGGCATTTCTGCTTGAGTGCCAGTCCTGTGTGTGTCATCTGTCTCAAATTATTGGGGCACAGAAAACCTAGTGTGTCATACTGGGAATTTTTTTTTTTTTTTTTAATTCTCCCTGAAAACAAAAAAAAAATAGTGGGAGATTAAGATTGGCATTTCTGCTTGAGTGCCGGTCCTGTGTGTGCCATCTGTCTCAAATTATTGGGGCACAGAAAACCTAGTGTGTCATACTGGGAATTTTTTTTTTTTTTTTAATTCTCCCTGAAAACAAAAAAAAATAGTCGGAGATTAAGATTGGCATTTCTGCTTGAGTGCCAGTCCTGTGTGTGCCATCTGTCTCAAATTATTGGGGCACATAAAACCTAGTGTGTCATACTGGGAATTTTTTTTTTTTTTTTTAATTCTCCCTGAAAACAAAAAAAAATAGTGGGAGATTAAGATTGGCATTTCTGCTTGAGTGCCAGACCTGTGTGTTCCATCTGTCTCAAATTATTGGGGCACAGAAAACCTAGTGTGTCATACTGGGAATTTTTTTTTTTTTTTTTAAATTCCCTATGAAAAAAAAAAAATAGTGGGAGATTAAGATTGGCATTTCTGCTTGAGTGCCGGTCCTGTGTGTGCCATCTGTCTCAAATTATTGGGGCACAGAAAACCTAGTGTGTCATACTGGGAATTTTTTTTTTTTTTTAATTCTCCCTGAAAACAAAAAAAAATAGTGGGAGATTAAGATTGGCATTTCTGCTTGAGTGCCAGTCCTGTGTGTTCCATCTGTCTCAAATTATTGGGGCACAGAAAACCTAGTGTGTCATACTGGGAATTTTTTTTTTTTTTTTTTAAATTCCCTATGAAAAAAAAAAATAGTGGGAGATTAAGATTGGCATTTCTGCTTGAGTGCCGGTCCTGTGTGTGCCATCTGTCTCAAATTATTGGGGCACAGAAAACCTAGTGTGTCATACTGGGTTTTTTTTTTTAATTCTCCCTGAAAACAAAAAAATAGTGGGAGATTAAGATTGGCATTTCTGCTTGAGTGCTGGTCCTGTGTGTGCCATCTGTCTCAAAATATTGGGGCACAGAACACCTAGTGTGTCATACTGGGAATTTTTTTTTGTTTTAAATTCTCCCTGAAAACAAAAAAAAAGTGGGAGATTAAGATTGGCATTTCTGCTTGAGTGCCAGTCCTGTGTGTGCCATCTGTCTCAAAATATTGGGGCACAGAACACCTAGTGTGTCATACTGGGAATTTTTTTTTTTTAATTCTCCCTGAAAACAAAAAAAATAGTGGGAGATTAAGATTGGCATTTCTGCTTGAGTGCCGGTCCTGTGTGTGCCATCTGTCTCAAATTATTGGGGCACAGAAAACCTAGTGTGTCATACTGGGAATTTTTTTTTTTTTTTTTAATTCTCCCTGAAAACAAAAAAAATAGTGGGAGATTAAGATTGGCATTTCTGCTTGAGTGCCAGACCTGTTTGTGCCATCTGTCTCAAATTATTGGGGCACAGAAAACCTAGTGTGTCATACTGGGAATTTTTTTTTTTTTTTTTAATTCTCCCTGAAAACAAAAAAAAAATAGTGGGAGATAAAGATTGGCATTTCTGCTTGAGTGCCGGTCCTGTGTGTGCCATCTGTCTCAAATTATTGGGGCACAGAAAACCTAGTGTGTCATACTGGGAATTTTTTTTTTTTTTTTAATTCTCCCTGAAAACAAAAAAAAAGTGGGAGATTAAGATTGGCATTTCTGCTTGAGTGCCAGTCCTGTGTGTGCCATCTGTCTCAAAATATTGGGGCACAGAACACCTAGTGTGTCATACTGGGTTTTTTTTTTAAATTCTCCCTGAAAACAAAAAAATAGTGGGAGATTAAGATTGGCATTTCTGCTTGAGTGCTGGTCCTGTGTGTGCCATCTGTCTCAAAATATTGGGGCACAGAACACCTAGTGTGTCATACTGGGAATTTTTTTTTGTTTTAAATTCTCCCTGAAAACAAAAAAAAAGTGGGAGATTAAGATTGGCATTTCTGCTTGAGTGCCAGTCCTGTGTGTGCCATCTGTCTCAAAATATTGGGGCACAGAACACCTAGTGTGTCATACTGGGAATTTATTTTTTTTAATTCTCCCTGAAAACAAAAAAAAATAGTGGGAGATTAAGATTGGCATTTCTGCTTGAGTGCCAGTCCTGTGTGTGCCATCTGTCTCAAATTATTGGGGCACAGAAAACCTAGTGTGTCATACTGGGTTTTTTTTTTAAATTCTCCCTGAAAACAAAAAAATAGTGGGAGATTAAGATTGGCATTTCTGCTTGAGTGCTGGTCCTGTGTGTGCCATCTGTCTCAAAATATTGGGGCACAGAACACCTAGTGTGTCATACTGGGAATTTTTTTTTGTTTTAAATTCTCCCTGAAAACAAAAAAAAAGTGGGAGATTAAGATTGGCATTTCTGCTTGAGTGCCAGTCCTGTGTGTGCCATCTGTCTCAAAATATTGGGGCACAGAACACCTAGTGTGTCATACTGGGAATTTATTTTTTTTAATTCTCCCTGAAAACAAAAAAAAATAGTGGGAGATTAAGATTGGCATTTCTGCTTGAGTGCCAGTCCTGTGTGTGCCATCTGTCTCAAATTATTGGGGCACAGAAAACCTAGTGTGTCATACTGGGAATTTTTTTTTTTTTTTTTAATTCTCCCTGAAAACAAAAAAAAAATAGTGGGAGATTAAGATTGGCATTTCTGCTTGAGTGCCGGTCCTGTGTGTGCCATCTGTCTCAAATTATTGGGGCACAGAAAACCTAGTGTGTCATACTGGGAATTTTTTTTTTTTTTTTAATCCTCCCTGAAAACAAAAAAAAATAGTCGGAGATTAAGATTGGCATTTCTGCTTGAGTGCCAGTCCTGTGTGTGCCATCTGTCTCAAATTATTGGGGCACATAAAACCTAGTGTGTCATACTGGGAATTTTTTTTTTTTTTTTTAATTCTCCCTGAAAACAAAAAAAAATAGTGGGAGATTAAGATTGGCATTTCTGCTTGAGTGCCAGACCTGTGTGTTCCATCTGTCTCAAATTATTGGGGCACAGAAAACCTAGTGTGTCATACTGGGAATTTTTTTTTTTTTTTTTAAATTCCCTATGAAAAAAAAAAAATAGTGGGAGATTAAGATTGGCATTTCTGCTTGAGTGCCGGTCCTGTGTGTGCCATCTGTCTCAAATTATTGGGGCACAGAAAACCTAGTGTGTCATACTGGGAATTTTTTTTTTTTTTTAATTCTCCCTGAAAACAAAAAAAATAGTGGGAGATTAAGATTGGCATTTCTGCTTGAGTGCCAGTCCTGTGTGTTCCATCTGTCTCAAATTATTGGGGCACAGAAAACCTAGTGTGTCATACTGGGAATTTTTTTTTTTTTTTTTTTAAATTCCCTATGAAAAAAAAAAATAGTGGGAGATTAAGATTGGCATTTCTGCTTGAGTGCCGGTCCTGTGTGTGCCATCTGTCTCAAATTATTGGGGCACAGAAAACCTAGTGTGTCATACTGGGAATTTTTTTTTTTTTTTATTCTCCCTGAAAACAAAAAAAAATAGTGGGAGATTAAGATTGGCATTTCTGCTTGAGTGCCAGTCCTGTGTGTGCCATCTGTCTCAAATTATTGGGGCACAGAAAACCTAGTGTGTCATACTGGGTTTTTTTTTTTAATTCTCCCTGAAAACAAAAAAATAGTGGGAGATTAAGATTGGCATTTCTGCTTGAGTGCTGGTCCTGTGTGTGCCATCTGTCTCAAAATATTGGGGCACAGAACACCTAGTGTGTCATACTGGGAATTTTTTTTTGTTTTAAATTCTCCCTGAAAACAAAAAAAAAGTGGGAGATTAAGATTGGCATTTCTGCTTGAGTGCCAGTCCTGTGTGTGCCATCTGTCTCAAAATATTGGGGCACAGAACACCTAGTGTGTCATACTGGGAATTTTTTTTTTTTAATTCTCCCTGAAAACAAAAAAAATAGTGGGAGATTAAGATTGGCATTTCTGCTTGAGTGCCGGTCCTGTGTGTGCCATCTGTCTCAAATTATTGGGGCACAGAAAACCTAGTGTGTCATACTGGGAATTTTTTTTTTTTTTTTAATTCTCCCTGAAAACAAAAAAAATAGTGGGAGATTAAGATTGGCATTTCTGCTTGAGTGCCAGACCTGTTTGTGCCATCTGTCTCAAATTATTGGGGCACAGAAAACCTAGTGTGTCATACTGGGAATTTTTTTTTTTTTTTTAATTCTCCCTGAAAACAAAAAAAAAATAGTCGGAGATTAAGATTGGCATTTCTGCTTGAGTGCCAGTCCTGTGTGTGCCATCTGTCTCAAATTATTGGGGCACATAAAACCTAGTGTGTCATACTGGGAATTTATTTTTTTTTTTTTTAATTCTCCCTGAAAACAAAAAAAAATAGTGGGAGATTAAGATTGGCATTTCTGCTTGAGTGCCAGTCCTGTGTGTTCCATCTGTCTCAAATTATTGGGGCACAGAAAACCTAGTGTGTCATACTGGGAATTTTTTTTTTTTTTTAAATTCCCTATGAAAAAAAAAAAATAGTGGGAGATTAAGATTGGCATTTCTGCTTGAGTGCGGGTCCTGTGTGTGCCATCTGTCTCAAATTATTGGGGCACAGAAAACCTAGTGTGTCATACTGGGAATTTTTTTTTTTTTTTAAATTCCCTATGAAAAAAAAAAAATAGTGGGAGATTAAGATTGGCATTTCTGCTTGAGTGCCGGTCCTGTGTGTGCCATCTGTCTCAAATTATTGGGGCACAGAAAACCTAGTGTGTCATACTGGGAATTTATTTTTTTTTTTATTCTCCCTGAAAACAAAAAAAAATAGTGGGAGATTAAGATTGGCATTTCTGCTTGAGTGCCAGTCCTGTGTGTGCCATCTGTCTCAAATTATTGGGGCACAGAAAACCTAGTGTGTCATACTGGGTTTTTTTTTTAAATTCTCCCTGAAAACAAAAAAATAGTGGGAGATTAAGATTGGCATTTCTGCTTGAGTGCTGGTCCTGTGTGTGCCATCTGTCTCAAAATATTGGGGCACAGAACACCTAGTGTGTCATACTGGGAATTTTTTTTTGTTTTAAATTCTCCCTGAAAACAAAAAAAAAGTGGGAGATTAAGATTGGCATTTCTGCTTGAGTGCCAGTCCTGTGTGTGCCATCTGTCTCAAAATATTGGGGCACAGAACACCTAGTGTGTCATACTGGGAATTTTTTTTTTTTAATTCTCCCTGAAAACAAAAACAAATAGTGGGAGATTAAGATTGGCATTTCTGCTTGAGTGCCAGTCCTGTGTGTGCCATCTGTCTCAAATTATTGGGGCACAGAAAACCTAGTGTGTCATACTGGGTTTTTTTTTTAAATTCTCCCTGAAAACAAAAAAATAGTGGGAGATTAAGATTGGCATTTCTGCTTGAGTGCTGGTCCTGTGTGTGCCATCTGTCTCAAAATATTGGGGCACAGAACACCTAGTGTGTCATACTGGGAATTTTTTTTTGTTTTAAATTCTCCCTGAAAACAAAAAAAAAGTGGGAGATTAAGATTGGCATTTCTGCTTGAGTGCCAGTCCTGTGTGTGCCATCTGTCTCAAAATATTGGGGCACAGAACACCTAGTGTGTCATACTGGGAATTTTTTTTTTTTAATTCTCCCTGAAAACAAAAAAAAATAGTGGGAGATTAAGATTGGCATTTCTGCTTGAGTGCCAGTCCTGTGTGTGCCATCTGTCTCAAATTATTGGGGCACAGAAAACCTAGTGTGTCATACTGGGAATTTTATTTTTTTTTTTTAATTCTCCCTGAAAACAAAAAAAAAATAGTGGGAGATTAAGATTGGCATTTCTGCTTGAGTGCCGGTCCTGTGTGTGCCATCTGTCTCAAATTATTGGGGCACAGAAAACCTAGTGTGTCATACTGGGAATTTTTTTTTTTTTTTAATTCTCCCTGAAAACAAAAAAAAATAGTCGGAGATTAAGATTGGCATTTCTGCTTGAGTGCCAGTCCTGTGTGTGCCATCTGTCTCAAATTATTGGGGCACATAAAACCTAGTGTGTCATACTGGGAATTTTTTTTTTTTTTTTAATTCTCCCTGAAAACAAAAAAAAATAGTGGGAGATTAAGATTGGCATTTCTGCTTGAGTGCCAGACCTGTGTGTTCCATCTGTCTCAAATTATTGGGGCACAGAAAACCTAGTGTGTCATACTGGGAATTTTTTTTTTTTTTTTTAAATTCCCTATGAAAAAAAAAAATAGTGGGAGATTAAGATTGGCATTTCTGCTTGAGTGCCGGTCCTGTGTGTGCCATCTGTCTCAAATTATTGGGGCACAGAAAACCTAGTGTGTCATACTGGGAATTTTTTTTTTTTTTTAATTCTCCCTGAAAACAAAAAAAATAGTGGGAGATTAAGATTGGCATTTCTGCTTGAGTGCCAGTCCTGTGTGTTCCATCTGTCTCAAATTATTGGGGCACAGAAAACCTAGTGTGTCATACTGGGAATTTTTTTTTTTTTTTTTTAAATTCCCTATGAAAAGAAAAAATAGTGGGAGATTAAGATTGGCATTTCTGCTTGAGTGCCGGTCCTGTGTGTGCCATCTGTCTCAAATTATTGGGGCACAGAAAACCTAGTGTGTCATACTGGGAATTTTTTTTTTTTTTATTCTCCCTGAAAACAAAAAAAAATAGTGGGAGATTAAGATTGGCATTTCTGCTTGAGTGCCAGTCCTGTGTGTGCCATCTGTCTCAAATTATTGGGGCACAGAAAACCTAGTGTGTCATACTGGGTTTTTTTTTTTAATTCTCCCTGAAAACAAAAAAATAGTGGGAGATTAAGATTGGCATTTCTGCTTGAGTGCTGGTCCTGTGTGTGCCATCTGTCTCAAAATATTGG
The DNA here is from genome assembly GCF_051348905.1 of Ranitomeya variabilis. Classification (NCBI taxonomy): domain Eukaryota; kingdom Metazoa; phylum Chordata; class Amphibia; order Anura; family Dendrobatidae; genus Ranitomeya; species Ranitomeya variabilis. The sequence continues at coordinate 353,492,896 of NC_135235.1, forward strand.
GGCACAGAACACCTAGTGTGTCATACTGGGAATTTTTTTTTGTTTTAAATTCTCCCTGAAAACAAAAAAAAGTGGGAGATTAAGATTGGCATTTCTGCTTGAGTGCCAGTCCTGTGTGTGCCATCTGTCTCAAAATATTGGGGCACAGAACACCTAGTGTGTCATACTGGGAATTTTTTTTTTTTAATTCTCCCTGAAAACAAAAAAAATAGTGGGAGATTAAGATTGGCATTTCTGCTTGAGTGCCGGTCCTGTGTGTGCCATCTGTCTCAAATTATTGGGGCACAGAAAACCTAGTGTGTCATACTGGGAATTTTTTTTTTTTTTTTTAATTCTCCCTGAAAACAAAAAAAAATAGTGGGAGATTAAGATTGGCATTTCTGCTTGAGTGCCAGACCTGTTTGTGCCATCTGTCTCAAATTATTGGGGCACAGAAAACCTAGTGTGTCATACTGGGAATTTTTATTTTTTTTTTTAATTCTCCCTGAAAACAAAAAAAAAATAGTGGGAGATAAAGATTGGCATTTCTGCTTGAGTGCCGGTCCTGTGTGTGCCATCTGTCTCAAATTATTGGGGCACAGAAAACCTAGTGTGTCATACTGGGAATTTTTTTTTTTTTTTTAATTCTCCCTGAAAACAAAAAAAAAGTGGGAGATTAAGATTGGCATTTCTGCTTGAGTGCTGGTCCTGTGTGTGCCATCTGTCTCAAAATATTGGGGCACAGAACACCTAGTGTGTCATACTGGGAATTTTTTTTTGTTTTAAATTCTCCCTGAAAACAAAAAAAAAGTGGGAGATTAAGATTGGCATTTCTGCTTGAGTGCCAGTCCTGTGTGTGCCATCTGTCTCAAAATATTGGGGCACAGAACACCTAGTGTGTCATACTGGGAATTTTTTTTTTTTAATTCTCCCTGAAAACAAAAAAAAATAGTGGGAGATTAAGATTGGCATTTCTGCTTGAGTGCCAGTCCTGTGTGTGCCATCTGTCTCAAATTATTGGGGCACAGAAAACCTAGTGTGTCATACTGGGTTTTTTTTTTAAATTCTCCCTGAAAACAAAAAAATAGTGGGAGATTAAGATTGGCATTTCTGCTTGAGTGCTGGTCCTGTGTGTGCCATCTGTCTCAAAATATTGGGGCACAGAACACCTAGTGTGTCATACTGGGAATTTTTTTTTGTTTTAAATTCTCCCTGAAAACAAAAAAAAAGTGGGAGATTAAGATTGGCATTTCTGCTTGAGTGCCAGTCCTGTGTGTGCCATCTGTCTCAAAATATTGGGGCACAGAACACCTAGTGTGTCATACTGGGAATTTATTTTTTTTAATTCTCCCTGAAAACAAAAAAAAATAGTGGGAGATTAAGATTGGCATTTCTGCTTGAGTGCCAGTCCTGTGTGTGCCATCTGTCTCAAATTATTGGGGCACAGAAAACCTAGTGTGTCATACTGGGAATTTTTTTTTTTTTTTTAATTCTCCCTGAAAACAAAAAAAAAATAGTGGGAGATTAAGATTGGCATTTCTGCTTGAGTGCCGGTCCTGTGTGTGCCATCTGTCTCAAATTATTGGGGCACAGAAAACCTAGTGTGTCATACTGGGAATTTTTTTTTTTTTTTTAATTCTCCCTGAAAACAAAAAAAAATAGTCGGAGATTAAGATTGGCATTTCTGCTTGAGTGCCAGTCCTGTGTGTGCCATCTGTCTCAAATTATTGGGGCACATAAAACCTAGTGTGTCATACTGGGAATTTTTTTTTTTTTTTTTAATTCTCCCTGAAAACAAAAAAAAATAGTGGGAGATTAAGATTGGCATTTCTGCTTGAGTGCCAGACCTGTGTGTTCCATCTGTCTCAAATTATTGGGGCACAGAAAACCTAGTGTGTCATACTGGGAATTTTTTTTTTTTTTTTTAAATTCCCTATGAAAAAAAAAAAATAGTGGGAGATTAAGATTGGCATTTCTGCTTGAGTGCCGGTCCTGTGTGTGCCATCTGTCTCAAATTATTGGGGCACAGAAAACCTAGTGTGTCATACTGGGAATTTTTTTTTTTTTTTAATTCTCCCTGAAAACAAAAAAAATAGTGGGAGATTAAGATTGGCATTTCTGCTTGAGTGCCAGTCCTGTGTGTTCCATCTGTCTCAAATTATTGGGGCACAGAAAACCTAGTGTGTCATACTGGGAATTTTTTTTTTTTTTTTTTTAAATTCCCTATGAAAAAAAAAAATAGTGGGAGATTAAGATTGGCATTTCTGCTTGAGTGCCGGTCCTGTGTGTGCCATCTGTCTCAAATTATTGGGGCACAGAAAACCTAGTGTGTCATACTGGGAATTTTTTTTTTTTTTTATTCTCCCTGAAAACAAAAAAAAATAGTGGGAGATTAAGATTGGCATTTCTGCTTGAGTGCCAGTCCTGTGTGTGCCATCTGTCTCAAATTATTGGGGCACAGAAAACCTAGTGTGTCATACTGGGTTTTTTTTTTTAATTCTCCCTGAAAACAAAAAAATAGTGGGAGATTAAGATTGGCATTTCTGCTTGAGTGCTGGTCCTGTGTGTGCCATCTGTCTCAAAATATTGGGGCACAGAACACCTAGTGTGTCATACTGGGAATTTTTTTTTGTTTTAAATTCTCCCTGAAAACAAAAAAAAAGTGGGAGATTAAGATTGGCATTTCTGCTTGAGTGCCAGTCCTGTGTGTGCCATCTGTCTCAAAATATTGGGGCACAGAACACCTAGTGTGTCATACTGGGAATTTATTTTTTTTAATTCTCCCTGAAAACAAAAAAAAATAGTGGGAGATTAAGATTGGCATTTCTGCTTGAGTGCCAGTCCTGTGTGTGCCATCTGTCTCAAATTATTGGGGCACAGAAAACCTAGTGTGTCATACTGGGAATTTTTTTTTTTTTTTTTAATTCTCCCTGAAAACAAAAAAAAAATAGTGGGAGATTAAGATTGGCATTTCTGCTTGAGTGCCGGTCCTGTGTGTGCCATCTGTCTCAAATTATTGGGGCACAGAAAACCTAGTGTGTCATACTGGGAATTTTTTTTTTTTTTTTAATTCTCCCTGAAAACAAAAAAAAATAGTCGGAGATTAAGATTGGCATTTCTGCTTGAGTGCCAGTCCTGTGTGTGCCATCTGTCTCAAATTATTGGGGCACATAAAACCTAGTGTGTCATACTGGGAATTTTTTTTTTTTTTTTTAATTCTCCCTGAAAACAAAAAAAAATAGTGGGAGATTAAGATTGGCATTTCTGCTTGAGTGCCAGACCTGTGTGTTCCATCTGTCTCAAATTATTGGGGCACAGAAAACCTAGTGTGTCATACTGGGAATTTTTTTTTTTTTTTTTAAATTCCCTATGAAAAAAAAAAAATAGTGGGAGATTAAGATTGGCATTTCTGCTTGAGTGCCGGTCCTGTGTGTGCCATCTGTCTCAAATTATTGGGGCACAGAAAACCTAGTGTGTCATACTGGGAATTTTTTTTTTTTTTTAATTCTCCCTGAAAACAAAAAAAATAGTGGGAGATTAAGATTGGCATTTCTGCTTGAGTGCCAGTCCTGTGTGTTCCATCTGTCTCAAATTATTGGGGCACAGAAAACCTAGTGTGTCATACTGGGAATTTTTTTTTTTTTTTTTTTAAATTCCCTATGAAAAAAAAAAATAGTGGGAGATTAAGATTGGCATTTCTGCTTGAGTGCCGGTCCTGTGTGTGCCATCTGTCTCAAATTATTGGGGCACAGAAAACCTAGTGTGTCATACTGGGAATTTTTTTTTTTTTTTATTCTCCCTGAAAACAAAAAAAAATAGTGGGAGATTAAGATTGGCATTTCTGCTTGAGTGCCAGTCCTGTGTGTGCCATCTGTCTCAAATTATTGGGGCACAGAAAACCTAGTGTGTCATACTGGGTTTTTTTTTTTAATTCTCCCTGAAAACAAAAAAATAGTGGGAGATTAAGATTGGCATTTCTGCTTGAGTGCTGGTCCTGTGTGTGCCATCTGTCTCAAAATATTGGGGCACAGAACACCTAGTGTGTCATACTGGGAATTTTTTTTTGTTTTAAATTCTCCCTGAAAACAAAAAAAAAGTGGGAGATTAAGATTGGCATTTCTGCTTGAGTGCCAGTCCTGTGTGTGCCATCTGTCTCAAAATATTGGGGCACAGAACACCTAGTGTGTCATACTGGGAATTTTTTTTTTTTAATTCTCCCTGAAAACAAAAAAAATAGTGGGAGATTAAGATTGGCATTTCTGCTTGAGTGCCGGTCCTGTGTGTGCCATCTGTCTCAAATTATTGGGGCACAGAAAACCTAGTGTGTCATACTGGGAATTTTTTTTTTTTTTTTAATTCTCCCTGAAAACAAAAAAAATAGTGGGAGATTAAGATTGGCATTTCTGCTTGAGTGCCAGACCTGTTTGTGCCATCTGTCTCAAATTATTGGGGCACAGAAAACCTAGTGTGTCATACTGGGAATTTTTTTTTTTTTTTTTAATTCTCCCTGAAAACAAAAAAAAAATAGTCGGAGATTAAGATTGGCATTTCTGCTTGAGTGCCAGTCCTGTGTGTGCCATCTGTCTCAAATTATTGGGGCACATAAAACCTAGTGTGTCATACTGGGAATTTATTTTTTTTTTTTTTAATTCTCCCTGAAAACTAAAAAAAATAGTGGGAGATTAAGATTGGCATTTCTGCTTGAGTGCCAGTCCTGTGTGTTCCATCTGTCTCAAATTATTGGGGCACAGAAAACCTAGTGTGTCATACTGGGAATTTTTTTTTTTTTTTTTAAATTCCCTATGAAAAAAAAAAATAGTGGGAGATTAAGATTGGCATTTCTGCTTGAGTGCCGGTCCTGTGTGTGCCATCTGTCTCAAATTATTGGGGCACAGAAAACCTAGTGTGTCATACTGGGAATTTTTTTTTTTTTTTAAATTCCCTATGAAAAAAAAAAAATAGTGGGAGATTAAGATTGGCATTTCTGCTTGAGTGCCGGTCCTGTGTGTGCCATCTGTCTCAAATTATTGGGGCACAGAAAACCTAGTGTGTCATACTGGGTTTTTTTTTTAAATTCTCCCTGAAAACAAAAAAATAGTGGGAGATTAAGATTGGCATTTCTGCTTGAGTGCTGGTCCTGTGTGTGCCATCTGTCTCAAAATATTGGGGCACAGAACACCTAGTGTGTCATACTGGGAATTTTTTTTTGTTTTAAATTCTCCCTGAAAACAAAAAAAAAGTGGGAGATTAAGATTGGCATTTCTGCTTGAGTGCCAGTCCTGTGTGTGCCATCTGTCTCAAAATATTGGGGCACAGAACACCTAGTGTGTCATACTGGGAATTTTTTTTTTTAATTCTCCCTGAAAACAAAAAAAATAGTGGGAGATTAAGATTGGCATTTCTGCTTGAGTGCCAGTCCTGTGTGTGTCATCTGTCTCAAATTATTGGGGCACAGAAAACCTAGTGTGTCATACTGGGATTTTTTTTTTTTAATTCTCCATGAAAACAAAAAAAATAGTGGGAGATTAAGATTGGCATTTCTGCTTGAGTGCCGGTCCCGTGTGTGCCATCTGTCTCAAATTATTGGGGCACAGAAAACCTAGTGTGTCATACTGGGAATTTTTTTTTTTTTTTTAATTCTCCCTGAAAACAAAAAAAAATAGTGGGAGATTAAGATTGGCATTTCTGCTTGAGTGCCAGACCTGTTTGTGCCATCTGTCTCAAATTATTGGGGCACAGAAAACCTAGTGTGTCGTACTGGGAATTTTTTTTTTTTTTTTAATTCTCCCTGAAAACAAAAAAAAAATAGTGGGAGATTAAGATTGGCATTTCTGCTTGAGTGCCGGTCCTGTGTGTGCCATCTGTCTCAAATTATTGGGGCACAGAAAACCTAGTGTGTCATACTGGGAATTTTTTTTTTTTTTTTAATTCTCCCTGAAAACAAAAAAAAATAGTCGGAGATTAAGATTGGCATTTCTGCTTGAGTGCCAGTCCTGTGTGTGCCATCTGTCTCAAATTATTGGGGCACATAAAACCTAGTGTGTCATACTGGGAATTTTTTTTTTTTTTTTTTAATTCTCCCTGAAAACAAAAAAAAATAGTGGGAGATTAAGATTGGCATTTCTGCTTGAGTGCCAGACCTGTGTGTTCCATCTGTCTCAAATTATTGGGGCACAGAAAACCTAGTGTGTCATACTGGGAATTTTTTTTTTTTTTTTTAAATTCCCTATGAAAAAAAAAAAATAGTGGGAGATTAAGATTGGCATTTCTGCTTGAGTGCCGGTCCTGTGTGTGCCATCTGTCTCAAATTATTGGGGCACAGAAAACCTAGTGTGTCATACTGGGAATTTTTTTTTTTTTTTAATTCTCCCTGAAAACAAAAAAAATAGTGGGAGATTAAGATTGGCATTTCTGCTTGAGTGCCAGTCCTGTGTGTTCCATCTGTCTCAAATTATTGGGGCACAGAAAACCTAGTGTGTCATACTGGGAATTTTTTTTTTTTTTTTTTTAAATTCCCTATGAAAAAAAAAAAATAGTGGGAGATTAAGATTGGCATTTCTGCTTGAGTGCCGGTCCTGTGTGTGCCATCTGTCTCAAATTATTGGGGCACAGAAAACCTAGTGTGTCATACTGGGAATTTTTTTTTTTTTTTATTCTCCCTGAAAACAAAAAAAAATAGTGGGAGATTAAGATTGGCATTTCTGCTTGAGTGCCAGTCCTGTGTGTGCCATCTGTCTCAAATTATTGGGGCACAGAAAACCTAGTGTGTCATACTGGGTTTTTTTTTTTAATTCTCCCTGAAAACAAAAAAATAGTGGGAGATTAAGATTGGCATTTCTGCTTGAGTGCTGGTCCTGTGTGTGCCATCTGTCTCAAAATATTGGGGCACAGAACACCTAGTGTGTCATACTGGGAATTTTTTTTTGTTTTAAATTCTCCCTGAAAACAAAAAAAAAGTGGGAGATTAAGATTGGCATTTCTGCTTGAGTGCCAGTCCTGTGTGTGCCATCTGTCTCAAAATATTGGGGCACAGAACACCTAGTGTGTCATACTGGGAATTTTTTTTTTTTAATTCTCCCTGAAAACAAAAAAAATAGTGGGAGATTAAGATTGGCATTTCTGCTTGAGTGCCGGTCCTGTGTGTGCCATCTGTCTCAAATTATTGGGGCACAGAAAACCTAGTGTGTCATACTGGGAATTTTTTTTTTTTTTTTAATTCTCCCTGAAAACAAAAAAAATAGTGGGAGATTAAGATTGGCATTTCTGCTTGAGTGCCAGACCTGTTTGTGCCATCTGTCTCAAATTATTGGGGCACAGAAAACCTAGTGTGTCATACTGGGAATTTTTTTTTTTTTTTTAATTCTCCCTGAAAACAAAAAAAAAATAGTCGGAGATTAAGATTGGCATTTCTGCTTGAGTGCCAGTCCTGTGTGTGCCATCTGTCTCAAATTATTGGGGCACAGAAAACCTAGTGTGTCATACTGGGTTTTTTTTTTAAATTCTCCCTGAAAACAAAAAAATAGTGGGAGATTAAGATTGGCATTTCTGCTTGAGTGCTGGTCCTGTGTGTGCCATCTGTCTCAAAATATTGGGGCACAGAACACCTAGTGTGTCATACTGGGAATTTTTTTTTGTTTTAAATTCTCCCTGAAAACAAAAAAAAAGTGGGAGATTAAGATTGGCATTTCTGCTTGAGTGCCAGTCCTGTGTGTGCCATCTGTCTCAAAATATTGGGGCACAGAACACCTAGTGTGTCATACTGGGAATTTTTTTTTTTTAATTCTCCCTGAAAACAAAAAAAAATAGTGGGAGATTAAGATTGGCATTTCTGCTTGAGTGCCAGTCCTGTGTGTGCCATCTGTCTCAAATTATTGGGGCACAGAAAACCTAGTGTGTCATACTGGGAATTTTTTTTTTTTTTTTTAATTCTCCCTGAAAACAAAAAAAAAATAGTGGGAGATTAAGATTGGCATTTCTGCTTGAGTGCCGGTCCTGTGTGTGCCATCTGTCTCAAATTATTGGGGCACAGAAAACCTAGTGTGTCATACTGGGAATTTTTTTTTTTTTTTTAATTCTCCCTGAAAACAAAAAAAAATAGTCGGAGATTAAGATTGGCATTTCTGCTTGAGTGCCAGTCCTGTGTGTGCCATCTGTCTCAAATTATTGGGGCACATAAAACCTAGTGTGTCATACTGGGAATTTTTTTTTTTTTTTTTAATTCTCCCTGAAAACAAAAAAAAATAGTGGGAGATTAAGATTGGCATTTCTGCTTGAGTGCCAGACCTGTGTGTTCCATCTGTCTCAAATTATTGGGGCACAGAAAACCTAGTGTGTCATACTGGGAATTTTTTTTTTTTTTTTTAAATTCCCTATGAAAAAAAAAAATAGTGGGAGATTAAGATTGGCATTTCTGCTTGAGTGCCGGTCCTGTGTGTGCCATCTGTCTCAAATTATTGGGGCACAGAAAACCTAGTGTGTCATACTGGGAATTTTTTTTTTTTTTTAATTCTCCCTGAAAACAAAAAAAATAGTGGGAGATTAAGATTGGCATTTCTGCTTGAGTGCCAGTCCTGTGTGTTCCATCTGTCTCAAATTATTGGGGCACAGAAAACCTAGTGTGTCATACTGGGAATTTTTTTTTTTTTTTTTTAAATTCCCTATGAAAAAAAAAAATAGTGGGAGATTAAGATTGGCATTTCTGCTTGAGTGCCGGTCCTGTGTGTGCCATCTGTCTCAAATTATTGGGGCACAGAAAACCTAGTGTGTCATACTGGGAATTTTTTTTTTTTTTTATTCTCCCTGAAAACAAAAAAAAATAGTGGGAGATTAAGATTGGCATTTCTGCTTGAGTGCCAGTCCTGTGTGTGCCATCTGTCTCAAATTATTGGGGCACAGAAAACCTAGTGTGTCATACTGGGTTTTTTTTTTTAATTCTCCCTGAAAACAAAAAAATAGTGGGAGATTAAGATTGGCATTTCTGCTTGAGTGCTGGTCCTGTGTGTGCCATCTGTCTCAAAATATTGGGGCACAGAACACCTAGTGTGTCATACTGGGAATTTTTTTTTGTTTTAAATTCTCCCTGAAAACAAAAAAAAAGTGGGAGATTAAGATTGGCATTTCTGCTTGAGTGCCAGTCCTGTGTGTGCCATCTGTCTCAAAATATTGGGGCACAGAACACCTAGTGTGTCATACTGGGAATTTTTTTTTTTTAATTCTCCCTGAAAACAAAAAAAATAGTGGGAGATTAAGATTGGCATTTCTGCTTGAGTGCCGGTCCTGTGTGTGCCATCTGTCTCAAATTATTGGGGCACAGAAAACCTAGTGTGTCATACTGGGAATTTTTTTTTTTTTTTTTAATTCTCCCTGAAAACAAAAAAAATAGTGGGAGATTAAGATTGGCATTTCTGCTTGAGTGCCAGACCTGTTTGTGCCATCTGTCTCAAATTATTGGGGCACAGAAAACCTAGTGTGTCATACTGGGAATTTTTATTTTTTTTTTTAATTCTCCCTGAAAACAAAAAAAAAATAGTGGGAGATAAAGATTGGCATTTCTGCTTGAGTGCCGGTCCTGTGTGTGCCATCTGTCTCAAATTATTGGGGCACAGAAAACCTAGTGTGTCATACTGGGAATTTTTTTTTTTTTTTTAATTCTCCCTGAAAACAAAAAAAAAGTGGGAGATTAAGATTGGCATTTCTGCTTGAGTGCCAGTCCTGTGTGTGCCATCTGTCTCAAAATATTGGGGCACAGAACACCTAGTGTGTCATACTGGGTTTTTTTTTTAAATTCTCCCTGAAAACAAAAAAATAGTGGGAGATTAAGATTGGCATTTCTGCTTGAGTGCTGGTCCTGTGTGTGCCATCTGTCTCAAAATATTGGGGCACAGAACACCTAGTGTGTCATACTGGGAATTTTTTTTTGTTTTAAATTCTCCCTGAAAACAAAAAAAAAGTGGGAGATTAAGATTGGCATTTCTGCTTGAGTGCCAGTCCTGTGTGTGCCATCTGTCTCAAAATATTGGGGCACAGAACACCTAGTGTGTCATACTGGGAATTTTTTTTTTTTAATTCTCCCTGAAAACAAAAAAAAATAGTGGGAGATTAAGATTGGCATTTCTGCTTGAGTGCCAGTCCTGTGTGTGCCATCTGTCTCAAATTATTGGGGCACAGAAAACCTAGTGTGTCATACTGGGTTTTTTTTTTAAATTCTCCCTGAAAACAAAAAAATAGTGGGAGATTAAGATTGGCATTTCTGCTTGAGTGCTGGTCCTGTGTGTGCCATCTGTCTCAAAATATTGGGGCACAGAACACCTAGTGTGTCATACTGGGAATTTTTTTTTGTTTTAAATTCTCCCTGAAAACAAAAAAAAAGTGGGAGATTAAGATTGGCATTTCTGCTTGAGTGCCAGTCCTGTGTGTGCCATCTGTCTCAAAATATTGGGGCACAGAACACCTAGTGTGTCATACTGGGAATTTATTTTTTTTAATTCTCCCTGAAAACAAAAAAAAATAGTGGGAGATTAAGATTGGCATTTCTGCTTGAGTGCCAGTCCTGTGTGTGCCATCTGTCTCAAATTATTGGGGCACAGAAAACCTAGTGTGTCATACTGGGAATTTTTTTTTTTTTTTTTAATTCTCCCTGAAAACAAAAAAAAAATAGTGGGAGATTAAGATTGGCATTTCTGCTTGAGTGCCGGTCCTGTGTGTGCCATCTGTCTCAAATTATTGGGGCACAGAAAACCTAGTGTGTCATACTGGGAATTTTTTTTTTTTTTTTAATTCTCCCTGAAAACAAAAAAAAATAGTCGGAGATTAAGATTGGCATTTCTGCTTGAGTGCCAGTCCTGTGTGTGCCATCTGTCTCAAATTATTGGGGCACATAAAACCTAGTGTGTCATACTGGGAATTTTTTTTTTTTTTTTTAATTCTCCCTGAAAACAAAAAAAAATAGTGGGAGATTAAGATTGGCATTTCTGCTTGAGTGCCAGACCTGTGTGTTCCATCTGTCTCAAATTATTGGGGCACAGAAAACCTAGTGTGTCATACTGGGAATTTTTTTTTTTTTTTTTAAATTCCCTATGAAAAAAAAAAAATAGTGGGAGATTAAGATTGGCATTTCTGCTTGAGTGCCGGTCCTGTGTGTGCCATCTGTCTCAAATTATTGGGGCACAGAAAACCTAGTGTGTCATACTGGGAATTTTTTTTTTTTTTTAATTCTCCCTGAAAACAAAAAAAATAGTGGGAGATTAAGATTGGCATTTCTGCTTGAGTGCCAGTCCTGTGTGTTCCATCTGTCTCAAATTATTGGGGCACAGAAAACCTAGTGTGTCATACTGGGAATTTTTTTTTTTTTTTTTTTAAATTCCCTATGAAAAAAAAAATAGTGGGAGATTAAGATTGGCATTTCTGCTTGAGTGCCGGTCCTGTGTGTGCCATCTGTCTCAAATTATAGGGGCACAGAAAACCTAGTGTGTCATACTGGGAATTTTTTTTTTTTTTTATTCTCCCTGAAAACAAAAAAAAATAGTGGGAGATTAAGATTGGCATTTCTGCTTGAGTGCCAGTCCTGTGTGTGCCATCTGTCTCAAATTATTGGGGCACAGAAAACCTAGTGTGTCATACTGGGTTTTTTTTTTTAATTCTCCCTGAAAACAAAAAAATAGTGGGAGATTAAGATTGGCATTTCTGCTTGAGTGCTGGTCCTGTGTGTGCCATCTGTCTCAAAATATTGGGGCACAGAACACCTAGTGTGTCATACTGGGAATTTTTTTTTGTTTTAAATTCTCCCTGAAAACAAAAAAAAAGTGGGAGATTAAGATTGGCATTTCTGCTTGAGTGCCAGTCCTGTGTGTGCCATCTGTCTCAAAATATTGGGGCACAGAACACCTAGTGTGTCATACTGGGAATTTTTTTTTTTTAATTCTCCCTGAAAACAAAAAAAATAGTGGGAGATTAAGATTGGCATTTCTGCTTGAGTGCCGGTCCTGTGTGTGCCATCTGTCTCAAATTATTGGGGCACAGAAAACCTAGTGTGTCATACTGGGAATTTTTTTTTTTTTTTTAATTCTCCCTGAAAACAAAAAAAATAGTGGGAGATTAAGATTGGCATTTCTGCTTGAGTGCCAGACCTGTTTGTGCCATCTGTCTCAAATTATTGGGGCACAGAAAACCTAGTGTGTCATACTGGGAATTTTTTTTTTTTTTTTTAATTCTCCCTGAAAACAAAAAAAAAATAGTCGGAGATTAAGATTGGCATTTCTGCTTGAGTGCCAGTCCTGTGTGTGCCATCTGTCTCAAATTATTGGGGCACATAAAACCTAGTGTGTCATACTGGGAATTTATTTTTTTTTTTTTTAATTCTCCCTGAAAACAAAAAAAAATAGTGGGAGATTAAGATTGGCATTTCTGCTTGAGTGCCAGTCCTGTGTGTTCCATCTGTCTCAAATTATTGGGGCACAGAAAACCTAGTGTGTCATACTGGGAATTTTTTTTTTTTTTTTTAAATTCCCTATGAAAAAAAAAAATAGTGGGAGATTAAGATTGGCATTTCTGCTTGAGTGCCGGTCCTGTGTGTGCCATCTGTCTCAAATTATTGGGGCACAGAAAACCTAGTGTGTCATACTGGGAATTTTTTTTTTTTTTTAAATTCCCTATGAAAAAAAAAAAATAGTGGGAGATTAAGATTGGCATTTCTGCTTGAGTGCCGGTCCTGTGTGTGCCATCTGTCTCAAATTATTGGGGCACAGAAAACCTAGTGTGTCATACTGGGTTTTTTTTTTAAATTCTCCCTGAAAACAAAAAAATAGTGGGAGATTAAGATTGGCATTTCTGCTTGAGTGCTGGTCCTGTGTGTGCCATCTGTCTCAAAATATTGGGGCACAGAACACCTAGTGTGTCATACTGGGAATTTTTTTTTGTTTTAAATTCTCCCTGAAAACAAAAAAAAAGTGGGAGATTAAGATTGGCATTTCTGCTTGAGTGCCAGTCCTGTGTGTGCCATCTGTCTCAAAATATTGGGGCACAGAACACCTAGTGTGTCATACTGGGAATTTTTTTTTTTAATTCTCCCTGAAAACAAAAAAAATAGTGGGAGATTAAGATTGGCATTTCTGCTTGAGTGCCAGTCCTGTGTGTGTCATCTGTCTCAAATTATTGGGGCACAGAAAACCTAGTGTGTCATACTGGGATTTTTTTTTTTTAATTCTCCATGAAAACAAAAAAAATAGTGGGAGATTAAGATTGGCATTTCTGCTTGAGTGCCGGTCCCGTGTGTGCCATCTGTCTCAAATTATTGGGGCACAGAAAACCTAGTGTGTCATACTGGGAATTTTTTTTTTTTTTTTAATTCTCCCTGAAAACAAAAAAAAATAGTGGGAGATTAAGATTGGCATTTCTGCTTGAGTGCCAGACCTGTTTGTGCCATCTGTCTCAAATTATTGGGGCACAGAAAACCTAGTGTGTCGTACTGGGAATTTTTTTTTTTTTTTTAATTCTCCCTGAAAACAAAAAAAAAATAGTGGGAGATTAAGATTGGCATTTCTGCTTGAGTGCCGGTCCTGTGTGTGCCATCTGTCTCAAATTATTGGGGCACAGAAAACCTAGTGTGTCATACTGGGAATTTTTTTTTTTTTTTTAATTCTCCCTGAAAACAAAAAAAAATAGTCGGAGATTAAGATTGGCATTTCTGCTTGAGTGCCAGTCCTGTGTGTGCCATCTGTCTCAAATTATTGGGGCACATAAAACCTAGTGTGTCATACTGGGAATTTTTTTTTTTTTTTTTTAATTCTCCCTGAAAACAAAAAAAAATAGTGGGAGATTAAGATTGGCATTTCTGCTTGAGTGCCAGACCTGTGTGTTCCATCTGTCTCAAATTATTGGGGCACAGAAAACCTAGTGTGTCATACTGGGAATTTTTTTTTTTTTTTTTAAATTCCCTATGAAAAAAAAAAAATAGTGGGAGATTAAGATTGGCATTTCTGCTTGAGTGCCGGTCCTGTGTGTGCCATCTGTCTCAAATTATTGGGGCACAGAAAACCTAGTGTGTCATACTGGGAATTTTTTTTTTTTTTTAATTCTCCCTGAAAACAAAAAAAATAGTGGGAGATTAAGATTGGCATTTCTGCTTGAGTGCCAGTCCTGTGTGTTCCATCTGTCTCAAATTATTGGGGCACAGAAAACCTAGTGTGTCATACTGGGAATTTTTTTTTTTTTTTAAATTCCCTATGAAAAAAAAAAAATAGTGGGAGATTAAGATTGGCATTTCTGCTTGAGTGCCGGTCCTGTGTGTGCCATCTGTCTCAAATTATTGGGGCACAGAAAACCTAGTGTGTCATACTGGGAATTTTTTTTTTTTTTTATTCTCCCTGAAAACAAAAAAAAATAGTGGGAGATTAAGATTGGCATTTCTGCTTGAGTGCCAGTCCTGTGTGTGCCATCTGTCTCAAATTATTGGGGCACAGAAAACCTAGTGTGTCATACTGGGTTTTTTTTTTAATTCTCCCTGAAAACAAAAAAATAGTGGGAGATTAAGATTGGCATTTCTGCTTGAGTGCTGGTCCTGTGTGTGCCATCTGTCTCAAAATATTGGGGCACAGAACACCTAGTGTGTCATACTGGGAATTTTTTTTTGTTTTAAATTCTCCCTGAAAACAAAAAAAAAGTGGGAGATTAAGATTGGCATTTCTGCTTGAGTGCCAGTCCTGTGTGTGCCATCTGTCTCAAAATATTGGGGCACAGAACACCTAGTGTGTCATACTGGGAATTTTTTTTTTTAATTCTCCCTGAAAACAAAAAAAATAGTGGGAGATTAAGATTGGCATTTCTGCTTGAGTGCCGGTCCTGTGTGTGCCATCTGTCTCAAATTATTGGGGCACAGAAAACCTAGTGTGTCATACTGGGAATTTTTTTTTTTTTTTTAATTCTCCCTGAAAACAAAAAAAATAGTGGGAGATTAAGATTGGCATTTCTGCTTGAGTGCCAGACCTGTTTGTGCCATCTGTCTCAAATTATTGGGGCACAGAAAACCTAGTGTGTCATACTGGGAATTTTTTTTTTTTTTTTAATTCTCCCTGAAAACAAAAAAAAAATAGTCGGAGATTAAGATTGGCATTTCTGCTTGAGTGCCAGTCCTGTGTGTGCCATCTGTCTCAAATTATTGGGGCACATAAAACCTAGTGTGTCATACTGGGAATTTATTTTTTTTTTTTTTAATTCTCCCTGAAAACAAAAAAAAATAGTGGGAGATTAAGATTGGCATTTCTGCTTGAGTGCCAGTCCTGTGTGTTCCATCTGTCTCAAATTATTGGGGCACAGAAAACCTAGTGTGTCATACTGGGAATTTTTTTTTTTTTTTTTAAATTCCCTATGAAAAAAAAAAATAGTGGGAGATTAAGATTGGCATTTCTGCTTGAGTGCCGGTCCTGTGTGTGCCATCTGTCTCAAATTATTGGGGCACAGAAAACCTAGTGTGTCATACTGGGAATTTTTTTTTTTTTTTAAATTCCCTATGAAAAAAAAAAAATAGTGGGAGATTAAGATTGGCATTTCTGCTTGAGTGCCGGTCCTGTGTGTGCCATCTGTCTCAAATTATTGGGGCACAGAAAACCTAGTGTGTCATACTGGGTTTTTTTTTTAAATTCTCCCTGAAAACAAAAAAATAGTGGGAGATTAAGATTGGCATTTCTGCTTGAGTGCTGGTCCTGTGTGTGCCATCTGTCTCAAAATATTGGGGCACAGAACACCTAGTGTGTCATACTGGGAATTTTTTTTTGTTTTAAATTCTCCCTGAAAACAAAAAAAAAGTGGGAGATTAAGATTGGCATTTCTGCTTGAGTGCCAGTCCTGTGTGTGCCATCTGTCTCAAAATATTGGGGCACAGAACACCTAGTGTGTCATACTGGGAATTTTTTTTTTTAATTCTCCCTGAAAACAAAAAAAATAGTGGGAGATTAAGATTGGCATTTCTGCTTGAGTGCCAGTCCTGTGTGTGTCATCTGTCTCAAATTATTGGGGCACAGAAAACCTAGTGTGTCATACTGGGATTTTTTTTTTTTAATTCTCCATGAAAACAAAAAAAATAGTGGGAGATTAAGATTGGCATTTCTGCTTGAGTGCCGGTCCCGTGTGTGCCATCTGTCTCAAATTATTGGGGCACAGAAAACCTAGTGTGTCATACTGGGAATTTTTTTTTTTTTTTAATTCTCCCTGAAAACAAAAAAAAATAGTGGGAGATTAAGATTGGCATTTCTGCTTGAGTGCCAGACCTGTTTGTGCCATCTGTCTCAAATTATTGGGGCACAGAAAACCTAGTGTGTCGTACTGGGAATTTTTTTTTTTTTTTTAATTCTCCCTGAAAACAAAAAAAAAATAGTGGGAGATTAAGATTGGCATTTCTGCTTGAGTGCCGGTCCTGTGTGTGCCATCTGTCTCAAATTATTGGGGCACAGAAAACCTAGTGTGTCATACTGGGAATTTTTTTTTTTTTTTTAATTCTCCCTGAAAACAAAAAAAAATAGTCGGAGATTAAGATTGGCATTTCTGCTTGAGTGCCAGTCCTGTGTGTGCCATCTGTCTCAAATTATTGGGGCACATAAAACCTAGTGTGTCATACTGGGAATTTTTTTTTTTTTTTTTTAATTCTCCCTGAAAACAAAAAAAAATAGTGGGAGATTAAGATTGGCATTTCTGCTTGAGTGCCAGACCTGTGTGTTCCATCTGTCTCAAATTATTGGGGCACAGAAAACCTAGTGTGTCATACTGGGAATTTTTTTTTTTTTTTTTAAATTCCCTATGAAAAAAAAAAAATAGTGGGAGATTAAGATTGGCATTTCTGCTTGAGTGCCGGTCCTGTGTGTGCCATCTGTCTCAAATTATTGGGGCACAGAAAACCTAGTGTGTCATACTGGGAATTTTTTTTTTTTTTTAATTCTCCCTGAAAACAAAAAAAAATAGTGGGAGATTAAGATTGGCATTTCTGCTTGAGTGCCAGTCCTGTGTGTTCCATCTGTCTCAAATTATTGGGGCACAGAAAACCTAGTGTGTCATACTGGGAATTTTTTTTTTTTTTTTTTAAATTCCCTATGAAAAAAAAAAAATAGTGGGAGATTAAGATTGGCATTTCTGCTTGAGTGCCGGTCCTGTGTGTGCCATCTGTCTCAAATTATTGGGGCACAGAAAACCTAGTGTGTCATACTGGGAATTTTTTTTTTTTTTTATTCTCCCTGAAAACAAAAAAAAAATAGTGGGAGATTAAGATTGGCATTTCTGCTTGAGTGCCAGTCCTGTGTGTGCCATCTGTCTCAAATTATTGGGGCACAGAAAACCTAGTGTGTCATACTGGGTTTTTTTTTTTAATTCTCCCTGAAAAGAAAAAAATAGTGGGAGATTAAGATTGGCATTTCTGCTTGAGTGCTGGTCCTGTGTGTGCCATCTGTCTCAAAATATTGGGGCACAGAACACCTAGTGTGTCATACTGGGAATTTTTTTTTGTTTTAAATTCTCCCTGAAAACAAAAAAAAAGTGGGAGATTAAGATTGGCATTTCTGCTTGAGTGCCAGTCCTGTGTGTGCCATCTGTCTCAAAATATTGGGGCACAGAACACCTAGTGTGTCATACTGGGAATTTTTTTTTTAATTCTCCCTGAAAACAAAAAAAAATAGTGGGAGATTAAGATTGGCATTTCTGCTTGAGTGCCAGTCCTGTGTGTGCCATCTGTCTCAAATTATTGGGGCACATAAAACCTAGTGTGTCATACTGGGAATTTATTTTATTTTTTTTTTAATTCTCCCTGAAAACAAAAAAAAATAGTGGGAGATTAAGATTGGCATTTCTGCTTGAGTGCCAGTCCTGTGTGTGCCATCTGTCTCAAATTATTGGGGCACATAAAACCTAGTGTGTCATACTGGGAATTTATTTTTTTTTTTTTTAATTCTCCCTGAAAACAAAAAAAAATAGTGGGAGATTAAGATTGGCATTTCTGCTTGAGTGCCAGTCCTGTGTGTTCCATCTGTCTCAAATTATTGGGGCACAGAAAACCTAGTGTGTCATACTGGGAATTTTTTTTTTTTTTTTTAAATTCCCTATGAAAAAAAAAATAGTGGGAGATTAAGATTGGCATTTCTGCTTGAGTGCCGGTCCTGTGTGTGCCATCTGTCTCAAATTATTGGGGCACAGAAAACCTAGTGTGTCATACTGGGAATTTTTTTTTTTTTTTAAATTCCCTATGAAAAAAAAAAATAGTGGGAGATTAAGATTGGCATTTCTGCTTGAGTGCCGGTCCTGTGTGTGCCATCTGTCTCAAATTATTGGGGCACAGAAAACCTAGTGTGTCATACTGGGTTTTTTTTTTAAATTCTCCCTGAAAACAAAAAAATAGTGGGAGATTAAGATTGGCATTTCTGCTTGAGTGCTGGTCCTGTGTGTGCCATCTGTCTCAAAATATTGGGGCACAGAACACCTAGTGTGTCATACTGGGAATTTTTTTTTGTTTTAAATTCTCCCTGAAAACAAAAAAAAAGTGGGAGATTAAGATTGGCATTTCTGCTTGAGTGCCAGTCCTGTGTGTGCCATCTGTCTCAAAATATTGGGGCACAGAACACCTAGTGTGTCATACTGGGAATTTTTTTTTTTAATTCTCCCTGAAAACAAAAAAAATAGTGGGAGATTAAGATTGGCATTTCTGCTTGAGTGCCAGTCCTGTGTGTGTCATCTGTCTCAAATTATTGGGGCACAGAAAACCTAGTGTGTCATACTGGGATTTTTTTTTTTTAATTCTCCATGAAAACAAAAAAAATAGTGGGAGATTAAGATTGGCATTTCTGCTTGAGTGCCGGTCCCGTGTGTGCCATCTGTCTCAAATTATTGGGGCACAGAAAACCTAGTGTGTCATACTGGGAATTTTTTTTTTTTTTTTAATTCTCCCTGAAAACAAAAAAAAATAGTGGGAGATTAAGATTGGCATTTCTGCTTGAGTGCCAGACCTGTTTGTGCCATCTGTCTCAAATTATTGGGGCACAGAAAACCTAGTGTGTCGTACTGGGAATTTTTTTTTTTTTTTTAATTCTCCCTGAAAACAAAAAAAAAATAGTGGGAGATTAAGATTGGCATTTCTGCTTGAGTGCCGGTCCTGTGTGTGCCATCTGTCTCAAATTATTGGGGCACAGAAAACCTAGTGTGTCATACTGGGAATTTTTTTTTTTTTTTTAATTCTCCCTGAAAACAAAAAAAAATAGTCAGAGATTAAGATTGGCATTTCTGCTTGAGTGCCAGTCCTGTGTGTGCCATCTGTCTCAAATTATTGGGGCACATAAAACCTAGTGTGTCATACTGGGAATTTTTTTTTTTTTTTTTTAATTCTCCCTGAAAACAAAAAAAAATAGTGGGAGATTAAGATTGGCATTTCTGCTTGAGTGCCAGACCTGTGTGTTCTATCTGTCTCAAATTATTGGGGCACAGAAAACCTAGTGTGTCATACTGGGAATTTTTTATTTTTTTTTTTAATTCCCTATGAAAAAAAAAAAATAGTGGGAGATTAAGATTGGCATTTCTGCTTGAGTGCCGGTCCTGTGTGTGCCATCTGTCTCAAATTATTGGGGCACAGAAAACCTAGTGTGTCATACTGGGAATTTTTTTTTTTTTTTAATTCTCCCTGAAAACAAAAAAAAATAGTGGGAGATTAAGATTGGCATTTCTGCTTGAGTGCCAGTCCTGTGTGTTCCATCTGTCTCAAATTATTGGGGCACAGAAAACCTAGTGTGTCATACTGGGAATTTTTTTTTTTTTTTTTTAAATTCCCTATGAAAAAAAAAAAATAGTGGGAGATTAAGATTGGCATTTCTGCTTGAGTGCCGGTCCTGTGTGTGCCATCTGTCTCAAATTATTGGGGCACAGAAAACCTAGTGTGTCATACTGGGAATTTTTTTTTTTTTTTATTCTCCCTGAAAACAAAAAAAAATAGTGGGAGATTAAGATTGGCATTTCTGCTTGAGTGCCAGTCCTGTGTGTGCCATCTGTCTCAAATTATTGGGGCACAGAAAACCTAGTGTGTCATACTGGGTTTTTTTTTTTAATTCTCCCTGAAAAGAAAAAAATAGTGGGAGATTAAGATTGGCATTTCTGCTTGAGTGCTGGTCCTGTGTGTGCCATCTGTCTCAAAATATTGGGGCACAGAACACCTAGTGTGTCATACTGGGAATTTTTTTTTGTTTTAAATTCTCCCTGAAAACAAAAAAAAAGTGGGAGATTAAGATTGGCATTTCTGCTTGAGTGCCAGTCCTGTGTGTGCCATCTGTCTCAAAATATTGGGGCACAGAACACCTAGTGTGTCATACTGGGAATTTTTTTTTTAATTCTCCCTGAAAACAAAAAAAAATAGTGGGAGATTAAGATTGGCATTTCTGCTTGAGTGCCAGTCCTGTGTGTTCCATCTGTCTCAAATTATTGGGGCACAGAAAACCTAGTGTGTCATACTGGGAATTTTTTTTTTTTTTTTTAAATTCCCTATGAAAAAAAAAAATAGTGGGAGATTAAGATTGGCATTTCTGCTTGAGTGCCGGTCCTGTGTGTGCCATCTGTCTCAAATTATTGGGGCACAGAAAACCTAGTGTGTCATACTGGGAATTTTTTTTTTTTTTTAAATTCCCTATGAAAAAAAAAAAATAGTGGGAGATTAAGATTGGCATTTCTGCTTGAGTGCCGGTCCTGTGTGTGCCATCTGTCTCAAATTATTGGGGCACAGAAAACCTAGTGTGTCATACTGGGTTTTTTTTTTAAATTCTCCCTGAAAACAAAAAAATAGTGGGAGATTAAGATTGGCATTTCTGCTTGAGTGCTGGTCCTGTGTGTGCCATCTGTCTCAAAATATTGGGGCACAGAACACCTAGTGTGTCATACTGGGAATTTTTTTTTGTTTTAAATTCTCCCTGAAAACAAAAAAAAAGTGGGAGATTAAGATTGGCATTTCTGCTTGAGTGCCAGTCCTGTGTGTGCCATCTGTCTCAAAATATTGGGGCACAGAACATCTAGTGTGTCATACTGGGAATTTTTTTTTTTAATTCTCCCTGAAAACAAAAAAAATAGTGGGAGATTAAGATTGGCATTTCTGCTTGAGTGCCAGTCCTGTGTGTGTCATCTGTCTCAAATTATTGGGGCACAGAAAACCTAGTGTGTCATACTGGGATTTTTTTTTTTTAATTCTCCATGAAAACAAAAAAAATAGTGGGAGATTAAGATTGGCATTTCTGCTTGAGTGCCGGTCCCGTGTGTGCCATCTGTCTCAAATTATTGGGGCACAGAAAACCTAGTGTGTCATACTGGGAATTTTTTTTTTTTTTTAATTCTCCCTGAAAACAAAAAAAAATAGTGGGAGATTAAGATTGGCATTTCTGCTTGAGTGCCAGACCTGTTTGTGCCATCTGTCTCAAATTATTGGGGCACAGAAAACCTAGTGTGTCGTACTGGGAATTTTTTTTTTTTTTTTAATTCTCCCTGAAAACAAAAAAAAAATAGTGGGAGATTAAGATTGGCATTTCTGCTTGAGTGCCGGTCCTGTGTGTGCCATCTGTCTCAAATTATTGGGGCACAGAAAACCTAGTGTGTCATACTGGGAATTTTTTTTTTTTTTTAATTCTCCCTGAAAACAAAAAAAAATAGTCGGAGATTAAGATTGGCATTTCTGCTTGAGTGCCAGTCCTGTGTGTGCCATCTGTCTCAAATTATTGGGGCACATAAAACCTAGTGTGTCATACTGGGAATTTTTTTTTTTTTTTTAATTCTCCCTGAAAACAAAAAAAAATAGTGGGAGATTAAGATTGGCATTTCTGCTTGAGTGCCAGACCTGTGTGTTCCATCTGTCTCAAATTATTGGGGCACAGAAAACCTAGTGTGTCATACTGGGAATTTTTTTTTTTTTTTTTAAATTCCCTATGAAAAAAAAAAAATAGTGGGAGATTAAGATTGGCATTTCTGCTTGAGTGCCGGTCCTGTGTGTGCCATCTGTCTCAAATTATTGGGGCACAGAAAACCTAGTGTGTCATACTGGGAATTTTTTTTTTTTTTTAATTCTCCCTGAAAACAAAAAAAAATAGTGGGAGATTAAGATTGGCATTTCTGCTTGAGTGCCAGTCCTGTGTGTTCCATCTGTCTCAAATTATTGGGGCACAGAAAACCTAGTGTGTCATACTGGGAATTTTTTTTTTTTTTTTTTAAATTCCCTATGAAAAAAAAAAAATAGTGGGAGATTAAGATTGGCATTTCTGCTTGAGTGCCGGTCCTGTGTGTGCCATCTGTCTCAAATTATTGGGGCACAGAAAACCTAGTGTGTCATACTGGGAATTTTTTTTTTTTTTTATTCTCCCTGAAAACAAAAAAAAATAGTGGGAGATTAAGATTGGCATTTCTGCTTGAGTGCCAGTCCTGTGTGTGCCATCTGTCTCAAATTATTGGGGCACAGAAAACCTAGTGTGTCATACTGGGTTTTTTTTTTTAATTCTCCCTGAAAAGAAAAAAATAGTGGGAGATTAAGATTGGCATTTCTGCTTGAGTGCTGGTCCTGTGTGTGCCATCTGTCTCAAAATATTGGGGCACAGAACACCTAGTGTGTCATACTGGGAATTTTTTTTTGTTTTAAATTCTCCCTGAAAACAAAAAAAAGTGGGAGATTAAGATTGGCATTTCTGCTTGAGTGCCAGTCCTGTGTGTGCCATCTGTCTCAAAATATTGGGGCACAGAACACCTAGTGTGTCATACTGGGAATTTTTTTTTTAATTCTCCCTGAAAACAAAAAAAAATAGTGGGAGATTAAGATTGGCATTTCTGCTTGAGTGCCAGTCCTGTGTGTGCCATCTGTCTCAAATTATTGGGGCACATAAAACCTAGTGTGTCATACTGGGAATTTATTTTATTTTTTTTTTAATTCTCCCTGAAAACAAAAAAAAATAGTGGGAGATTAAGATTGGCATTTCTGCTTGAGTGCCAGTCCTGTGTGTGCCATCTGTCTCAAATTATTGGGGCACATAAAACCTAGTGTGTCATACTGGGAATTTATTTTTTTTTTTTAATTCTCCCTGAAAACAAAAAAAAATAGTGGGAGATTAAGATTGGCATTTCTGCTTGAGTGCCAGTCCTGTGTGTTCCATCTGTCTCAAATTATTGGGGCACAGAAAACCTAGTGTGTCATACTGGGAATTTTTTTTTTTTTTTTTAAATTCCCTATGAAAAAAAAAATAGTGGGAGATTAAGATTGGCATTTCTGCTTGAGTGCCGGTCCTGTGTGTGCCATCTGTCTCAAATTATTGGGGCACAGAAAACCTAGTGTGTCATACTGGGAATTTTTTTTTTTTTTTAAATTCCCTATGAAAAAAAAAAAATAGTGGGAGATTAAGATTGGCATTTCTGCTTGAGTGCCGGTCCTGTGTGTGCCATCTGTCTCAAATTATTGGGGCACAGAAAACCTAGTGTGTCATACTGGGTTTTTTTTTTAAATTCTCCCTGAAAACAAAAAAATAGTGGGAGATTAAGATTGGCATTTCTGCTTGAGTGCTGGTCCTGTGTGTGCCATCTGTCTCAAAATATTGGGGCACAGAACACCTAGTGTGTCATACTGGGAATTTTTTTTTGTTTTAAATTCTCCCTGAAAACAAAAAAAAAGTGGGAGATTAAGATTGGCATTTCTGCTTGAGTGCCAGTCCTGTGTGTGCCATCTGTCTCAAAATATTGGGGCACAGAACACCTAGTGTGTCATACTGGGAATTTTTTTTTTTAATTCTCCCTGAAAACAAAAAAAATAGTGGGAGATTAAGATTGGCATTTCTGCTTGAGTGCCAGTCCTGTGTGTGTCATCTGTCTCAAATTATTGGGGCACAGAAAACCTAGTGTGTCATACTGGGATTTTTTTTTTTTAATTCTCCATGAAAACAAAAAAAATAGTGGGAGATTAAGATTGGCATTTCTGCTTGAGTGCCGGTCCCGTGTGTGCCATCTGTCTCAAATTATTGGGGCACAGAAAACCTAGTGTGTCATACTGGGAATTTTTTTTTTTTTTTTAATTCTCCCTGAAAACAAAAAAAAATAGTGGGAGATTAAGATTGGCATTTCTGCTTGAGTGCCAGACCTGTTTGTGCCATCTGTCTCAAATTATTGGGGCACAGAAAACCTAGTGTTTCGTACTGGGAATTTTTTTTTTTTTTTTAATTCTCCCTGAAAACAAAAAAAAAATAGTGGGAGATTAAGATTGGCATTTCTGCTTGAGTGCCGGTCCTGTGTGTGCCATCTGTCTCAAATTATTGGGGCACAGAAAACCTAGTGTGTCATACTGGGAATTTTTTTTTTTTTTTTAATTCTCCCTGAAAACAAAAAAAAATAGTCAGAGATTAAGATTGGCATTTCTGCTTGAGTGCCAGTCCTGTGTGTGCCATCTGTCTCAAATTATTGGGGCACATAAAACCTAGTGTGTCATACTGGGAATTTTTTTTTTTTTTTTTTAATTCTCCCTGAAAACAAAAAAAAATAGTGGGAGATTAAGATTGGCATTTCTGCTTGAGTGCCAGACCTGTGTGTTCCATCTGTCTCAAATTATTGGGGCACAGAAAACCTAGTGTGTCATACTGGGAATTTTTTATTTTTTTTTTTAATTCCCTATGAAAAAAAAAAAATAGTGGGAGATTAAGATTGGCATTTCTGCTTGAGTGCCGGTCCTGTGTGTGCCATCTGTCTCAAATTATTGGGGCACAGAAAACCTAGTGTGTCATACTGGGAATTTTTTTTTTTTTTTAATTCTCCCTGAAAACAAAAAAAAATAGTGGGAGATTAAGATTGGCATTTCTGCTTGAGTGCCAGTCCTGTGTGTTCCATCTGTCTCAAATTATTGGGGCACAGAAAACCTAGTGTGTCATACTGGGAATTTTTTTTTTTTTTTTTTAAATTCCCTATGAAAAAAAAAAAATAGTGGGAGATTAAGATTGGCATTTCTGCTTGAGTGCCGGTCCTGTGTGTGCCATCTGTCTCAAATTATTGGGGCACAGAAAACCTAGTGTGTCATACTGGGAATTTTTTTTTTTTTTTATTCTCCCTGAAAACAAAAAAAAATAGTGGGAGATTAAGATTGGCATTTCTGCTTGAGTGCCAGTCCTGTGTGTGCCATCTGTCTCAAATTATTGGGGCACAGAAAACCTAGTGTGTCATACTGGGTTTTTTTTTTTAATTCTCCCTGAAAAGAAAAAAATAGTGGGAGATTAAGATTGGCATTTCTGCTTGAGTGCTGGTCCTGTGTGTGCCATCTGTCTCAAAATATTGGGGCACAGAACACCTAGTGTGTCATACTGGGAATTTTTTTTTGTTTTAAATTCTCCCTGAAAACAAAAAAAAAGTGGGAGATTAAGATTGGCATTTCTGCTTGAGTGCCAGTCCTGTGTGTGCCATCTGTCTCAAAATATTGGGGCACAGAACACCTAGTGTGTCATACTGGGAATTTTTTTTTTAATTCTCCCTGAAAACAAAAAAAAATAGTGGGAGATTAAGATTGGCATTTCTGCTTGAGTGCCAGTCCTGTGTGTGCCATCTGTCTCAAATTATTGGGGCACATAAAACCTAGTGTGTCATACTGGGAATTTATTTTATTTTTTTTTTAATTCTCCCTGAAAACAAAAAAAAATAGTGGGAGATTAAGATTGGCATTTCTGCTTGAGTGCCAGTCCTGTGTGTGCCATCTGTCTCAAATTATTGGGGCACATAAAACCTAGTGTGTCATACTGGGAATTTATTTTTTTTTTTTTTAATTCTCCCTGAAAACAAAAAAAAATAGTGGGAGATTAAGATTGGCATTTCTGCTTGAGTGCCAGTCCTGTGTGTTCCATCTGTCTCAAATTATTGGGGCACAGAAAACCTAGTGTGTCATACTGGGAATTTTTTTTTTTTTTTTTAAATTCCCTATGAAAAAAAAAAATAGTGGGAGATTAAGATTGGCATTTCTGCTTGAGTGCCGGTCCTGTGTGTGCCATCTGTCTCAAATTATTGGGGCACAGAAAACCTAGTGTGTCATACTGGGAATTTTTTTTTTTTTTTAAATTCCCTATGAAAAAAAAAATAGTGGGAGATTAAGATTGGCATTTCTGCTTGAGTGCCGGTCCTGTGTGTGCCATCTGTCTCAAATTATTGGGGCACAGAAAACCTAGTGTGTCATACTGGTTTTTTTTTTTAAATTCTCCCTGAAAACAAAAAAATAGTGGGAGATTAAGATTGGCATTTCTGCTTGAGTGCTGGTCCTGTGTGTGCCATCTGTCTCAAAATATTGGGGCACAGAACACCTAGTGTGTCATACTGGGAATTTTTTTTTGTTTTAAATTCTCCCTGAAAACAAAAAAAAAGTGGGAGATTAAGATTGGCATTTCTGCTTGAGTGCCAGTCCTGTGTGTGCCATCTGTCTCAAAATATTGGGGCACAGAACACCTAGTGTGTCATACTGGGAATTTTTTTTTTTAATTCTCCCTGAAAACAAAAAAAATAGTGGGAGATTAAGATTGGCATTTCTGCTTGAGTGCCAGTCCTGTGTGTGTCATCTGTCTCAAATTATTGGGGCACAGAAAACCTAGTGTGTCATACTGGGATTTTTTATTTTTAATTCTCCATGAAAACAAAAAAAATAGTGGGAGATTAAGATTGGCATTTCTGCTTGAGTGCCGGTCCCGTGTGTGCCATCTGTCTCAAATTATTGGGGCACAGAAAACCTAGTGTGTCATACTGGGAATTTTTTTTTTTTTTTTTAATTCTCCCTGAAAACAAAAAAAAATAGTGGGAGATTAAGATTGGCATTTCTGCTTGAGTGCCAGACCTGTTTGTGCCATCTGTCTCAAATTATTGGGGCACAGAAAACCTAGTGTGTCATACTGGGAATTTTTTTTTTTTTTTTAATTCTCCCTGAAAACAAAAAAAAAATAGTGGGAGATTAAGATTGGCATTTCTGCTTGAGTGCCGGTCCTGTGTGTGCCATCTGTCTCAAATTATTGGGGCACAGAAAACCTAGTGTGTCATACTGGGAATTTTTTTTTTTTTTTTAATTCTCCCTGAAAACAAAAAAAAATAGTCGGAGATTAAGATTGGCATTTCTGCTTGAGTGCCAGTCCTGTGTGTGCCATCTGTCTCAAATTATTGGGGCACATAAAACCTAGTGTGTCATACTGGGAATTTTTTTTTTTTTTTTTTTAATTCTCCCTGAAAACAAAAAAAAATAGTGGGAGATTAAGATTGGCATTTCTGCTTGAGTGCCAGACCTGTGTGTTCCATCTGTCTCAAATTATTGGGGCACAGAAAACCTAGTGTGTCATACTGGGAATTTTTTTTTTTTTTTTTAAATTCCCTATGAAAAAAAAAAAACTAGTGGGAGATTAAGATTGGCATTTCTGCTTGAGTGCCGGTCCTGTGTGTGCCATCTGTCTCAAATTATTGGGGCACAGAAAACCTAGTGTGTCATACTGGGAATTTTTTTTTTTTTTTAATTCTCCCTGAAAACAAAAAAAAATAGTGGGAGATTAAGATTGGCATTTCTGCTTGAGTGCCAGTCCTGTGTGTTCCATCTGTCTCAAATTATTGGGGCACAGAAAACCTAGTGTGTCATACTGGGAATTTTTTTTTTTTTTTTTTAAATTCCCTATGAAAAAAAAAAATAGTGGGAGATTAAGATTGGCATTTCTGCTTGAGTGCCGGTCCTGTGTGTGCCATATGTCTCAAATTATTGGGGCACAGAAAACCTAGTGTGTCATACTGGGAATTTTTTTTTTTTTTTATTCTCCCTGAAAACAAAAAAAAATAGTGGGAGATTAAGATTGGCATTTCTGCTTGAGTGCCAGTCCTTTGTGTGCCATCTGTCTCAAATTATTGGGGCACAGAAAACCTAGTGTGTCATACTGGGTTTTTTTTTTTAATTCTCCCTGAAAAGAAAAAAATAGTGGGAGATTAAGATTGGCATTTCTGCTTGAGTGCTGGTCCTGTGTGTGCCATCTGTCTCAAAATATTGGGGCACAGAACACCTAGTGTGTCATACTGGGAATTTTTTTTTGTTTTAAATTCTCCCTGAAAACAAAAAAAAAGTGGGAGATTAAGATTGGCATTTCTGCTTGAGTGCCAGTCCTGTGTGTGCCATCTGTCTCAAAATATTGGGGCACAGAACACCTAGTGTGTCATACTGGGAATTTTTTTTTTTTAATTCTCCCTGAAAACAAAAAAAATAGTGGGAGATTAAGATTGGCATTTCTGCTTGAGTGCCGGTCCTGTGTGTGCCATCTGTCTCAAATTATTGGGGCACAGAAAACCTAGTGTGTCATACTGGGAATTTTTTTTTTTTTTTTTTAAATTCCCTATGAAAAAAAAAAATAGTGGGAGATTAAGATTGGCATTTCTGCTTGAGTGCCGGTCCTGTGTGTGCCATCTGTCTCAAATTATTGGGGCACAGAAAACCTAGTGTGTCATACTGGGAATTTTTTTTTTTTATTATTCTCCCTGAAAACAAAAAAAAATAGTGGGAGATTAAGATTGGCATTTCTGCTTGAGTGCCAGTCCTGTGTGTGCCATCTGTCTCAAATTATTGGGGCACAGAAAACCTAGTGTGTCATACTGGGTTTTTTTTTTTAATTCTCCCTGAAAAGAAAAAAATAGTGGGAGATTAAGATTGGCATTTCTGCTTGAGTGCTGGTCCTGTGTGTGCCATCTGTCTCAAAATATTGGGGCACAGAACACCTAGTGTGTCATACTGGGAATTTTTTTTTGTTTTAAATTCTCCCTGAAAACAAAAAAAAAGTGGGAGATTAAGATTGGCATTTCTGCTTGAGTGCCAGTCCTGTGTGTGCCATCTGTCTCAAAATATTGGGGCACAGAACACCTAGTGTGTCATACTGGGAATTTTTTTTTTTTAATTCTCCCTGAAAACAAAAAAAATAGTGGGAGATTAAGATTGGCATTTCTGCTTGAGTGCCGGTCCTGTGTGTGCCATCTGTCTCAAATTATTGGGGCACAGAAAACCTAGTGTGTCATACTGGGATTTTTTTTTTTTTTTTTTAATTCTCCCTGAAAACAAAAAAAATAGTGGGAGATTAAGATTGGCATTTCTGCTTGAGTGCCAGACCTGTTTGTGCCATCTGTCTCAAATTATTGGGGCACAGAAAACCTAGTGTGTCATACTGGGAATTTTTTTTTTTTTTTTAATTCTCCCTGAAAACAAAAAAAAAATAGTGGGAGATAAAGATTGGCATTTCTGCTTGAGTGCCGGTCCTGTGTGTGCCATCTGTCTCAAATTATTGGGGCACAGAAAACCTAGTGTGTCATACTGGGAATTTTTTTTTTTTTTTTAATTCTCCCTGAAAACAAAAAAAAATAGTCGGAGATTAAGATTGGCATTTCTGCTTGAGTGCCAGTCCTGTGTGTGCCATCTGTCTCAAATTATTGGGGCACATAAAACCTAGTGTGTCATACTGGGAATTTATTTATTTTTTTTTTTAATTCTCCCTGAAAACAAAAAAAAATAGTGGGAGATTAAGATTGGCATTTCTGCTTGAGTGCCAGTCCTGTGTGTTCCATCTGTCTCAAATTATTGGGGCACAGAAAACCTAGTGTGTCATACTGGGAATTTTTTTTTTTTTTTTTAAATTCCCTATGAAAAAAAAAAAATAGTGGGAGATTAAGATTGGCATTTCTGCTTGAGTGCCGGTCCTGTGTGTGCCATCTGTCTCAAATTATTGGGGCACAGAAAACCTAGTGTGTCATACTGGGAATTTTTTTTTTTTTTTAAATTCCCTATGAAAAAAAAAAAATAGTGGGAGATTAAGATTGGCATTTCTGCTTGAGTGCCGGTCCTGTGTGTGCCATCTGTCTCAAATTATTGGGGCACAGAAAACCTAGTGTGTCATACTGGGAATTTATTTTTTTTTTTATTCTCCCTGAAAACAAAAAAAAATAGTGGGAGATTAAGATTGGCATTTCTGCTTGAGTGCCAGTCCTGTGTGTGCCATCTGTCTCAAATTATTGGGGCACAGAAAACCTAGTGTGTCATACTGGGTTTTTTTTTAAATTCTCCCTGAAAACAAAAAAATAGTGGGAGATTAAGATTGGCATTTCTGCTTGAGTGCTGGTCCTGTGTGTGCCATCTGTCTCAAAATATTGGGGCACAGAACACCTAGTGTGTCATACTGGGAATTTTTTTTTGTTTTAAATTCTCCCTGAAAACAAAAAAAAAGTGGGAGATTAAGATTGGCATTTCTGCTTGAGTGCCAGTCCTGTGTGTGCCATCTGTCTCAAAATATTGGGGCACAGAACACCTAGTGTGTCATACTGGGAATTTTTTTTTTTTAATTCTCCCTGAAAACAAAAAAAAATAGTGGGAGATTAAGATTGGCATTTCTGCTTGAGTGCCAGTCCTGTGTGTGCCATCTGTCTCAAATTATTGGGGCACAGAAAACCTAGTGTGTCATACTGGGTTTTTTTTTTAAATTCTCCCTGAAAACAAAAAAATAGTGGGAGATTAAGATTGGCATTTCTGCTTGAGTGCTGGTCCTGTGTGTGCCATCTGTCTCAAAATATTGGGGCACAGAACACCTAGTGTGTCATACTGGGAATTTTTTTTTGTTTTAAATTCTCCCTGAAAACAAAAAAAAGTGGGAGATTAAGATTGGCATTTCTGCTTGAGTGCCAGTCCTGTGTGTGCCATCTGTCTCAAAATATTGGGGCACAGAACACCTAGTGTGTCATACTGGGAATTTTTTTTTTTTAATTCTCCCTGAAAACAAAAAAAAATAGTGGGAGATTAAGATTGGCATTTCTGCTTGAGTGCCAGTCCTGTGTGTGCCATCTGTCTCACAATATTGGGGCACAGAAAACCTAGTGTGTCATACTGGGATTTTTTTTTTTTAATTCTCCCTGAAAACAAAAAAAATAGTGGGAGATTAAGATTGGCATTTCTGCTTGAGTGCCGATCCTGTGTGTGCCATCTGTCTCAAATTATTGGGGCACAGAAAACCTAGTGTGTCATACTGGGAATTTTTTTTTTTTTTTAATTCTCCCTGAAAACAAAAAAAAATTGTGGGAGATTAAGATTGGCATTTCTGCTTGAGTGCCAGTCCTGTGTGTGCCATCTGTCTCAAATTATTGGGGCACAGAAAACCTAGTGTGTCATACTGGGATTTTTTTTTTTTTAATTCTCCCTGAAAACAAAAAAAATAGTGGGAGATTAAGATTGGCATTTCTGCTTGAGTGCCGGTCCTGTGTGTGCCATCTGTCTCAAATTATTGGGGCACAGAAAACCTAGTGTGTCATACTGGGAATTTATTATTTTTTTTTATTCTCCCTGAAAACAAAAAAAAATAGTGGGAGATTAAGATTGGCATTTCTGCTTGAGTGCCAGTCCTGTGTGTGCCATCTGTCTCAAATTATTGGGGCACAGAAAACCTAGTGTGTCATACTGGTTTTTTTTTTTAAATTCTCCCTGAAAAAAAAAAAATAGTGGGAGATTAAGATTGGCATTTCTGCTTGAGTGCTGGTCCTGTGTGTGCCATCTGTCTCAAAATATTGGGGCACAGAACACCTAGTGTGTCATACTGGGAATTTTTTTTTGTTTTAAATTCTCCCTGAAAACAAAAAAAAAGTGGGAGATTAAGATTGGCATTTCTGCTTGAGTGCCAGTCCTGTGTGTGCCATCTGTCTCAAAATATTGGGGCACAGAACACCTAGTGTGTCATACTGGGAATTTTTTTTTTTAATTCTCCCTGAAAACAAAAAAAAATAGTGGGAGATTAAGATTGGCATTTCTGCTTGAGTGCCAGTCCTGTGTGTTCCATCTGTCTCAAATTATTGGGGCACAGAAAACCTAGTGTGTCATACTGGGAATTTTTTTTTTTTTTTTTAAATTCCCTATGAAAAAAAAAAAATAGTGGGAGATTAAGATTGGCATTTCTGCTTGAGTGCGGGTCCTGTGTGTGCCATCTGTCTCAAATTATTGGGGCACAGAAAACCTAGTGTGTCATACTGGGAATTTTTTTTTTTTTTTAAATTCCCTATGAAAAAAAAAAAATAGTGGGAGATTAAGATTGGCATTTCTGCTTGAGTGCCGGTCCTGTGTGTGCCATCTGTCTCAAATTATTGGGGCACAGAAAACCTAGTGTGTCATACTGGGAATTTATTTTTTTTTTTATTCTCCCTGAAAACAAAAAAAAATAGTGGGAGATTAAGATTGGCATTTCTGCTTGAGTGCCAGTCCTGTGTGTGCCATCTGTCTCAAATTATTGGGGCACAGAAAACCTAGTGTGTCATATTGGGTTTTTTTTTTAAATTCTCCCTGAAAACAAAAAAATAGTGGGAGATTAAGATTGGCATTTCTGCTTGAGTGCTGGTCCTGTGTGTGCCATCTGTCTCAAAATATTGGGGCACAGAACACCTAGTGTGTCATACTGGGAATTTTTTTTTGTTTTAAATTCTCCCTGAAAACAAAAAAAAAGTGGGAGATTAAGATTGGCATTTCTGCTTGAGTGCCAGTCCTGTGTGTGCCATCTGTCTCAAAATATTGGGGCACAGAACACCTAGTGTGTCATACTGGGAATTTTTTTTTTTTAATTCTCCCTGAAACCAAAAAAAAATAGTGGGAGATTAAGATTGGCATTTCTGCTTGAGTGCCAGTCCTGTGTGTGCCATCTGTCTCAAATTATTGGGGCACAGAAAACCTAGTGTGTCATACTGGGTTTTTTTTTTTAAATTCTCCCTGAAAACAAAAAAATAGTGGGAGATTAAGATTGGCATTTCTGCTTGAGTGCTGGTCCTGTGTGTGCCATCTGTCTCAAAATATTGGGGCACAGAACACCTAGTGTGTCATACTGGGAATTTTTTTTTGTTTTAAATTCTCCCTGAAAACAAAAAAAAAGTGGGAGATTAAGATTGGCATTTCTGCTTGAGTGCCAGTCCTGTGTGTGCCATCTGTCTCAAAATATTGGGGCACAGAACACCTAGTGTGTCATACTGGGAATTTTTTTTTTTTAATTCTCCCTGAAAACAAAAAAAAATAGTGGGAGATTAAGATTGGCATTTCTGCTTGAGTGCCAGTCCTGTGTGTGCCATCTGTCTCAAATTATTGGGGCACAGAAAACCTAGTGTGTCATACTGGGAATTTTTTTTTTTTTTTAATTCTCCCTGAAAACAAAAAAAAATAGTCGGAGATTAAGATTGGCATTTCTGCTTGAGTGCCAGTCCTGTGTGTGCCATCTGTCTCAAATTATTGGGGCACATAAAACCTAGTGTGTCATACTGGGAATTTTTTTTTTTTTTTTTTAATTCTCCCTGAAAACAAAAAAAAATAGTGGGAGATTAAGATTGGCATTTCTGCTTGAGTGCCAGACCTGTGTGTTCCATCTGTCTCAAATTATTGGGGCACAGAAAACCTAGTGTGTCATACTGGGAATTTTTTTTTTTTTTTTTAAATTCCCTATGAAAAAAAAAAATAGTGGGAGATTAAGATTGGCATTTCTGCTTGAGTGCCGGTCCTGTGTGTGCCATCTGTCTCAAATTATTGGGGCACAGAAAACCTAGTGTGTCATACTGGGAATTTTTTTTTTTTTTTAAATTCCCTATGAAAAAAAAAAAATAGTGGGAGATTAAGATTGGCATTTCTGCTTGAGTGCCGGTCCTGTGTGTGCCATCTGTCTCAAATTATTGGGGCACAGAAAACCTAGTGTGTCATACTGGGAATTTTTTTTTTTTTTTTTAATTCTCCCTGAAAACAAAAAAAAATAGTCGGAGATTAAGATTGGCATTTCTGCTTGAGTGCCAGTCCTGTGTGTGCCATCTGTCTCAAATTATTGGGGCACAGAAAACCTAGTGTGTCATACTGGGAATTTTTTTTTTTTTTTTTAAATTCCCTATGAAAAAAAAAAAATAGTGGGAGATTAAGATTGGCATTTCTGCTTGAGTGCGGGTCCTGTGTGTGCCATCTGTCTCAAATTATTGGGGCACAGAAAACCTAGTGTGTCATACTGGGAATTTTTGTTTTTTTTTAAATTCCCTATGAAAAAAAAAAAATAGTGGGAGATTAAGATTGGCATTTCTGCTTGAGTGCCGGTCCTGTGTGTGCCATCTGTCTCAAATTATTGGGGCACAGAAAACCTAGTGTGTCATACTGGGAATTTATTTTTTTTTTTATTCTCCCTGAAAACAAAAAAAAATAGTGGGAGATTAAGATTGGCATTTCTGCTTGAGTGCCAGTCCTGTGTGTGCCATCTGTCTCAAATTATTGGGGCACAGAAAACCTAGTGTGTCATACTGGGTTTTTTTTTTAAATTCTCCCTGAAAACAAAAAAATAGTGGGAGATTAAGATTGGCATTTCTGCTTGAGTGCTGGTCCTGTGTGTGCCATCTGTCTCAAAATATTGGGGCACAGAACACCTAGTGTGTCATACTGGGAATTTTTTTTTGTTTTAAATTCTCCCTGAAAACAAAAAAAAAGTGGGAGATTAAGATTGGCATTTCTGCTTGAGTGCCAGTCCTGTGTGTGCCATCTGTCTCAAAATATTGGGGCACAGAACACCTAGTGTGTCATACTGGGAATTTTTTTTTTTTAATTCTCCCTGAAAACAAAAAAAAATAGTGGGAGATTAAGATTGGCATTTCTGCTTGAGTGCCAGTCCTGTGTGTGCCATCTGTCTCAAATTATTGGGGCACAGAAAACCTAGTGTGTCATACTGGGTTTTTTTTTTTAAATTCTCCCTGAAAACAAAAAAATAGTGGGAGATTAAGATTGGCATTTCTGCTTGAGTGCTGGTCCTGTGTGTGCCATCTGTCTCAAAATATTGGGGCACAGAACACCTAGTGTGTCATACTGGGAATTTTTTTTTGTTTTAAATTCTCCCTGAAAACAAAAAAAAAGTGGGAGATTAAGATTGGCATTTCTGCTTGAGTGCCAGTCCTGTGTGTGCCATCTGTCTCAAAATATTGGGGCACAGAACACCTAGTGTGTCATACTGGGAATTTTTTTTTTTTAATTCTCCCTGAAAACAAAAAAAAATAGTGGGAGATTAAGATTGGCATTTCTGCTTGAGTGCCAGTCCTGTGTGTGCCATCTGTCTCAAATTATTGGGGCACAGAAAACCTAGTGTGTCATACTGGGAATTTTTTTTTTTTTTTTAATTCTCCCTGAAAACAAAAAAAAAATAGTGGGAGATTAAGATTGGCATTTCTGCTTGAGTGCCGGTCCTGTGTGTGCCATCTGTCTCAAATTATTGGGGCACAGAAAACCTAGTGTGTCATACTGGGAATTTTTTTTTTTTTTTTAATTCTCCCTGAAAACAAAAAAAAATAGTCGGAGATTAAGATTGGCATTTCTGCTTGAGTGCCAGTCCTGTGTGTGCCATCTGTCTCAAATTATTGGGGCACATAAAACCTAGTGTGTCATACTGGGAATTTTTTTTTTTTTTTTTTAATTCTCTATGAAAAAAAAAAAATAGTGGGAGATTAAGATTGGCATTTCTGCTTGAGTGCCGGTCCTGTGTGTGCCATCTGTCTCAAATTATTGGGGCACAGAAAACCTAGTGTGTCATACTGGGAATTTTTTTTTTTTTTTAATTCTCCCTGAAAACAAAAAAAATAGTGGGAGATTAAGATTGGCATTTCTGCTTGAGTGCCAGTCCTGTGTGTTCCATCTGTCTCAAATTATTGGGGCACAGAAAACCTAGTGTGTCATACTGGGAATTTTTTTTTTTTTTTTTTAAATTCCCTATGAAAAAAAAAAATAGTGGGAGATTAAGATTGGCATTTCTGCTTGAGTGCCGGTCCTGTGTGTGCCATCTGTCTCAAATTATTGGGGCACAGAAAACCTAGTGTGTCATACTGGGAATTTTTTTTTTTTTTTAAATTCCCTATGAAAAAAAAAAAATAGTGGGAGATTAAGATTGGCATTTCTGCTTGAGTGCCGGTCCTGTGTGTGCCATCTGTCTCAAATTATTGGGGCACAGAAAACCTAGTGTGTCATACTGGGAATTTTTTTTTTTTTTTTAATTCTCCCTGAAAACAAAAAAAAATAGTGGGAGATTAAGATTGGCATTTCTGCTTGAGTGCCAGTCCTGTGTGTTCCATCTGTCTCAAATTATTGGGGCACAAAAAACCTAGTGTGTCATACTGGGAATTTTTTTTTTTTTTTTTAAATTCCCTATGAAAAAAAAAAATAGTGGGAGATTAAGATTGGCATTTCTGCTTGAGTGCCGGTCCTGTGTGTGCCATCTGTCTCAAATTATTGGGGCACAGAAAACCTAGTGTGTCATACTGGGAATTTTTTTTTTTTTTTAAATTCCCTATGAAAAAAAAAAAATAGTGGGAGATTAAGATTGGCATTTCTGCTTGAGTGCCGGTCCTGTGTGTGCCATCTGTCTCAAATTATTGGGGCACAGAAAACCTAGTGTGTCATACTGGGAATTTTTTTTTTTTTTTTAATTCTCCCTGAAAACAAAAAAAAATAGTCGGAGATTAAGATTGGCATTTCTGCTTGAGTGCCAGTCCTGTGTGTGCCATCTGTCTCAAATTATTGGGGCACATAAAACCTAGTGTGTCATACTGGGAATTTTTTTTTTTTTTTTTAATTCTCCCTGAAAACAAAAAAAAATAGTGGGAGATTAAGATTGGCATTTCTGCTTGAGTGCCAGACCTGTGTGTTCCATCTGTCTCAAATTATTGGGGCACAGAAAACCTAGTGTGTCATACTGGGAATTTTTTTTTTTTTTTTTAAATTCCCTATGAAAAAAAAAAAATAGTGGGAGATTAAGATTGGCATTTCTGCTTGAGTGCCGGTCCTGTGTGTGCCATCTGTCTCAAATTATTGGGGCACAGAAAACCTAGTGTGTCATACTGGGAATTTTTTTTTTTTTTTAATTCTCCCTGAAAACAAAAAAAATAGTGGGAGATTAAGATTGGCATTTCTGCTTGAGTGCCAGTCCTGTGTGTTCCATCTGTCTCAAATTATTGGGGCACAGAAAACCTAGTGTGTCATACTGGGAATTTTTATTTTTTTTTTTTAAATTCCCTATGAAAAAAAAAAATAGTGGGAGATTAAGATTGGCATTTCTGCTTGAGTGCCGGTCCTGTGTGTGCCATCTGTCTCAAATTATTGGGGCACAGAAAACCTAGTGTGTCATACTGGGAATTTTTTTTTTTTTTTATTCTCCCTGAAAACAAAAAAAAATAGTGGGAGATTAAGATTGGCATTTCTGCTTGAGTGCCAGTCCTGTGTGTGCCATCTGTCTCAAATTATTGGGGCACAGAAAACCTAGTGTGTCATACTGGGTTTTTTTTTTTAATTCTCCCTGAAAACAAAAAAATAGTGGGAGATTAAGATTGGCATTTCTGCTTGAGTGCTGGTCCTGTGTGTGCCATCTGTCTCAAAATATTGGGGCACAGAACACCTAGTGTGTCATACTGGGAATTTTTTTTTGTTTTAAATTCTCCCTGAAAACAAAAAAAAAGTGGGAGATTAAGATTGGCATTTCTGCTTGAGTGCCAGTCCTGTGTGTGCCATCTGTCTCAAATTATTGGGGCACATAAAACCTAGTGTGTCATACTGGGAATTTTTTTTTTTTTTTTTAATTCTCCCTGAAAACAAAAAAAAATAGTGGGAGATTAAGATTGGCATTTCTGCTTGAGTGCCAGACCTGTGTGTTCCATCTGTCTCAAATTATTGGGGCACAGAAAACCTAGTGTGTCATACTGGGAATTTTTTTTTTTTTTTTTAAATTCCCTATGAAAAAAAAAAAATAGTGGGAGATTAAGATTGGCATTTCTGCTTGAGTGCCGGTCCTGTGTGTGCCATCTGTCTCAAATTATTGGGGCACAGAAAACCTAGTGTGTCATACTGGGAATTTTTTTTTTTTTTTAATTCTCCCTGAAAACAAAAAAAATAGTGGGAGATTAAGATTGGCATTTCTGCTTGAGTGCCAGTCCTGTGTGTTCCATCTGTCTCAAATTATTGGGGCACAGAAAACCTAGTGTGTCATACTGGGAATTTTTTTTTTTTTAAATTCCCTATGAAAAAAAAAAATAGTGGGAGATTAAGATTGGCATTTCTGCTTGAGTGCCGGTCCTGTGTGTTCCATCTGTCTCAAATTATTGGGGCACAGAAAACCTAGTGTGTCATACTGGGAATTTTTTTTTTTTTTTAAATTCCCTATGAAAAAAAAAAAATAGTGGGAGATTAAGATTGGCATTTCTGCTTGAGTACCGGTCCTGTGTGTGCCATCTGTCTCAAATTATTGGGGCACAGAAAACCTAGTGTGTCATACTGGGAATTTTTTTTTTTTTTTTAATTCTCCCTGAAAACAAAAAAAAATAGTCGGAGATTAAGATTGGCATTTCTGCTTGAGTGCCAGTCCTGTGTGTGCCATCTGTCTCAAATTATTGGGGCACATAAAACCTAGTGTGTCATACTGGGAATTTATTTTTTATTTTTTTTAATTCTCCCTGAAAACAAAAAAAAATAGTGGGAGATTAAGATTGGCATTTCTGCTTGAGTGCCAGTCCTGTGTGTTCCATCTGTCTCAAATTATTGGGGCACAGAAAACCTAGTGTGTCATACTGGGAATTTTTTTTTTTTTTTTAAATTCCCTATGAAAAAAAAACAATAGTGGGAGATTAAGATTGGCATTTCTGCTTGAGTGCCGGTCCTGTGTGTGCCATCTGTCTCAAATTATTGGGGCACAGAAAACCTAGTGTGTCATACTGGGAATTTTTTTTTTTTTTTAATTCTCCCTGAAAACAAAAAAAATAGTGGGAGATTAAGATTGGCATTTCTGCTTGAGTGCCAGTCCTGTGTGTTCCATCTGTCTCAAATTATTGGGGCACAGAAAACCTAGTGTGTCATACTGGGAATTTTTTTTTTTTTTTTTAAATTCCCTATGAAAAAAAAAAATAGTGGGAGATTAAGATTGGCATTTCTGCTTGAGTGCCGGTCCTGTGTGTGCCATCTGTCTCAAATTATTGGGGCACAGAAAACCTAGTGTGTCATACTGGGAATTTTTTTTTTTTTTTAAATTCCCTATGAAAAAAAAAAAATAGTGGGAGATTAAGATTGGCATTTCTGCTTGAGTGCCGGTCCTGTGTGTGCCATCTGTCTCAAATTATTGGGGCACAGAAAACCTAGTGTGTCATACTGGGTTTTTTTTTTAAATTCTCCCTGAAAACAAAAAAATAGTGGGAGATTAAGATTGGCATTTCTGCTTGAGTGCTGGTCCTGTGTGTGCCATCTGTCTCAAATTATTGGGGCACAGAAAACCTAGTGTGTCATACTGGGAATTTTTTTTTTTTTTTATTCTCCCTGAAAACAAAAAAAAATAGTGGGAGATTAAGATTGGCATTTCTGCTTGAGTGCCAGTCCTGTGTGTGCCATCTGTCTCAAATTATTGGGGCACAGAAAACCTAGTGTGTCATACTGGGTTTTTTTTTTTAATTCTCCCTGAAAACAAAAAAATAGTGGGAGATTAAGATTGGCATTTCTGCTTGAGTGCTGGTCCTGTGTGTGCCATCTGTCTCAAAATATTGGGGCACAGAACACCTAGTGTGTCATACTGGGAATTTTTTTTTGTTTTAAATTCTCCCTGAAAACAAAAAAAAAGTGGGAGATTAAGATTGGCATTTCTGCTTGAGTGCCAGTCCTGTGTGTGCCATCTGTCTCAAAATATTGGGGCACAGAACACCTAGTGTGTCATACTGGGAATTTTTTTTTTAATTCTCCCTGAAAACATAAAAAATAGTGGGAGATTAAGATTGGCATTTCTGCTTGAGTGCCGGTCCTGTGTGTGCCATCTGTCTCAAATTATTGGGGCACAGAAAACCTAGTGTGTCATACTGGGAATTTTTTTTTTTTTTTTAATTCTCCCTGAAAACAAAAAAAATAGTGGGAGATTAAGATTGGCATTTCTGCTTGAGTGCCAGACCTGTTTGTGCCATCTGTCTCAAATTATTGGGGCACAGAAAACCTAGTGTGTCATACTGGGAATTTTTTTTTTTTTTTTAATTCTCCCTGAAAACAAAAAAAAAATAGTGGGAGATAAAGATTGGC
The DNA here is from genome assembly GCF_051348905.1 of Ranitomeya variabilis. NCBI lineage: Eukaryota > Metazoa > Chordata > Amphibia > Anura > Dendrobatidae > Ranitomeya > Ranitomeya variabilis. The sequence continues at coordinate 353,532,926 of NC_135235.1, forward strand.
ATTTCTGCTTGAGTGCCGGTCCTGTGTGTGCCATCTGTCTCAAATTATTGGGGCACAGAAAACCTAGTGTGTCATACTGGGAATTTTTTTTTTTTTTTTAATTCTCCCTGAAAACAAAAAAAAATAGTCGGAGATTAAGATTGGCATTTCTGCTTGAGTGCCAGTCCTGTGTGTGCCATCTGTCTCAAATTATTGGGGCACATAAAACCTAGTGTGTCATACTGGGAATTTATTTTTTATTTTTTTTAATTCTCCCTGAAAACAAAAAAAAATAGTGGGAGATTAAGATTGGCATTTCTGCTTGAGTGCCAGTCCTGTGTGTTCCATCTGTCTCAAATTATTGGGGCACAGAAAACCTAGTGTGTCATACTGGGAATTTTTTTTTTTTTTTTAAATTCCCTATGAAAAAAAAACAATAGTGGGAGATTAAGATTGGCATTTCTGCTTGAGTGCCGGTCCTGTGTGTGCCATCTGTCTCAAATTATTGGGGCACAGAAAACCTAGTGTGTCATACTGGGAATTTTTTTTTTTTTTTAAATTCCCTATGAAAAAAAAAAAATAGTGGGAGATTAAGATTGGCATTTCTGCTTGAGTGCCGGTCCTGTGTGTGCCATCTGTCTCAAATTATTGGGGCACAGAAAACCTAGTGTGTCATACTGGGTTTTTTTTTTAAATTCTCCCTGAAAACAAAAAAATAGTGGGAGATTAAGATTGGCATTTCTGCTTGAGTGCTGGTCCTGTGTGTGCCATCTGTCTCAAAATATTGGGGCACAGAACACCTAGTGTGTCATACTGGGAATTTTTTTTTGTTTTAAATTCTCCCTGAAAACAAAAAAAAAGTGGGAGATTAAGATTGGCATTTCTGCTTGAGTGCCAGTCCTGTGTGTGCCATCTGTCTCAAAATATTGGGGCACAGAACACCTAGTGTGTCATACTGGGAATTTTTTTTTTTAATTCTCCCTGAAAACAAAAAAAATAGTGGGAGATTAAGATTGGCATTTCTGCTTGAGTGCCAGTCCTGTGTGTGCCATCTGTCTCAAAATATTGGGGCACAGAACACCTAGTGTGTCATACTGGGAATTTTTTTTTTTAATTCTCCCTGAAAACAAAAAAAATAGTCGGAGATTAAGATTGGCATTTCTGCTTGAGTGCCAGTCCTGTGTGTGCCATCTGTCTCAAATTATTGGGGCACATAAAACCTAGTGTGTCATACTGGGAATTTTTTTTTTTTTTTTTAATTCTCCCTGAAAACAAAAAAAAATAGTGGGAGATTAAGATTGGCATTTCTGCTTGAGTGCCAGACCTGTGTGTTCCATCTGTCTCAAATTATTGGGGCACAGAAAACCTAGTGTGTCATACTGGGAATTTTTTTTTTTTTTTTTAAATTCCCTATGAAAAAAAAAAAATAGTGGGAGATTAAGATTGGCATTTCTGCTTGAGTGCCGGTCCTGTGTGTGCCATCTGTCTCAAATTATTGGGGCACAGAAAACCTAGTGTGTCATACTGGGAATTTTTTTTTTTTTTTAATTCTCCCTGAAAACAAAAAAAATAGTGGGAGATTAAGATTGGCATTTCTGCTTGAGTGCCAGTCCTGTGTGTTCCATCTGTCTCAAATTATTGGGGCACAGAAAACCTAGTGTGTCATACTGGGAATTTTTTTTTTTTTTTTTAAATTCCCTATGAAAAAAAAAATAGTGGGAGATTAAGATTGGCATTTCTGCTTGAGTGCCAGTCCTGTGTGTGCCATCTGTCTCAAATTATTGGGGCACATAAAACCTAGTGTGTCATACTGGGAATTTTTTTTTTTTTTTTTTAATTCTCTATGAAAAAAAAAAAATAGTGGGAGATTAAGATTGGCATTTCTGCTTGAGTGCCGGTCCTGTGTGTGCCATCTGTCTCAAATTATTGGGGCACAGAAAACCTAGTGTGTCATACTGGGAATTTTTTTTTTTTTTTAATTCTCCCTGAAAACAAAAAAAATAGTGGGAGATTAAGATTGGCATTTCTGCTTGAGTGCCAGTCCTGTGTGTTCCATCTGTCTCAAATTATTGGGGCACAGAAAACCTAGTGTGTCATACTGGGAATTTTTTTTTTTTTTTTTTAAATTCCCTATGAAAAAAAAAAATAGTGGGAGATTAAGATTGGCATTTCTGCTTGAGTGCCGGTCCTGTGTGTGCCATCTGTCTCAAATTATTGGGGCACAGAAAACCTAGTGTGTCATACTGGGAATTTTTTTTTTTTTTTAAATTCCCTATGAAAAAAAAAAAATAGTGGGAGATTAAGATTGGCATTTCTGCTTGAGTGCCGGTCCTGTGTGTGCCATCTGTCTCAAATTATTGGGGCACAGAAAACCTAGTGTGTCATACTGGGAATTTTTTTTTTTTTTTTAATTCTCCCTGAAAACAAAAAAAAATAGTCGGAGATTAAGATTGGCATTTCTGCTTGAGTGCCAGTCCTGTGTGTGCCATCTGTCTCAAATTATTGGGGCACATAAAACCTAGTGTGTCATACTGGGAATTTTTTTTTTTTTTTTTAATTCTCCCTGAAAACAAAAAAAAATAGTGGGAGATTAAGATTGGCATTTCTGCTTGAGTGCCAGACCTGTGTGTTCCATCTGTCTCAAATTATTGGGGCACAGAAAACCTAGTGTGTCATACTGGGAATTTTTTTTTTTTTTTTAAATTCCCTATGAAAAAAAAAAAATAGTGGGAGATTAAGATTGGCATTTCTGCTTGAGTGCCGGTCCTGTGTGTGCCATCTGTCTCAAATTATTGGGGCACAGAAAACCTAGTGTGTCATACTGGGAATTTTTTTTTTTTTTTAATTCTCCCTGAAAACAAAAAAAATAGTGGGAGATTAAGATTGGCATTTCTGCTTGAGTGCCAGTCCTGTGTGTTCCATCTGTCTCAAATTATTGGGGCACAGAAAACCTAGTGTGTCATACTGGGTTTTTTTTTTTAAATTCTCCCTGAAAACAAAAAAATAGTGGGAGATTAAGATTGGCATTTCTGCTTGAGTGCTGGTCCTGTGTGTGCCATCTGTCTCAAAATATTGGGGCACAGAACACCTAGTGTGTCATACTGGGAATTTTTTTTTGTTTTAAATTCTCCCTGAAAACAAAAAAAAAGTGGGAGATTAAGATTGGCATTTCTGCTTGAGTGCCAGTCCTGTGTGTGCCATCTGTCTCAAAATATTGGGGCACAGAACACCTAGTGTGTCATACTGGGAATTTTTTTTTTTTAATTCTCCCTGAAAACAAAAAAAAATAGTGGGAGATTAAGATTGGCATTTCTGCTTGAGTGCCAGTCCTGTGTGTGCCATCTGTCTCAAATTATTGGGGCACAGAAAACCTAGTGTGTCATACTGGGAATTTTTTTTTTTTTTTTAATTCTCCCTGAAAACAAAAAAAAAATAGTGGGAGATTAAGATTGGCATTTCTGCTTGAGTGCCGGTCCTGTGTGTGCCATCTGTCTCAAATTATTGGGGCACAGAAAACCTAGTGTGTCATACTGGGAATTTTTTTTTTTTTTTTAATTCTCCCTGAAAACAAAAAAAAATAGTCGGAGATTAAGATTGGCATTTCTGCTTGAGTGCCAGTCCTGTGTGTGCCATCTGTCTCAAATTATTGGGGCACATAAAACCTAGTGTGTCATACTGGGAATTTTTTTTTTTTTTTTTTAATTCTCCCTGAAAACAAAAAAAAATAGTGGGAGATTAAGATTGGCATTTCTGCTTGAGTGCCAGACCTGTGTGTTCCATCTGTCTCAAATTATTGGGGCACAGAAAACCTAGTGTGTCATACTGGGAATTTTTTTTTTTTTTTTTAAATTCCCTATGAAAAAAAAAAAATAGTGGGAGATTAAGATTGGCATTTCTGCTTGAGTGCCGGTCCTGTGTGTGCCATCTGTCTCAAATTATTGGGGCACAGAAAACCTAGTGTGTCATACTGGGAATTTTTTTTTTTTTTTAATTCTCCCTGAAAACAAAAAAAATAGTGGGAGATTAAGATTGGCATTTCTGCTTGAGTGCCAGTCCTGTGTGTTCCATCTGTCTCAAATTATTGGGGCACAAAAAACCTAGTGTGTCATACTGGGAATTTTTTTTTTTTTTTTTAAATTCCCTATGAAAAAAAAAAATAGTGGGAGATTAAGATTGGCATTTCTGCTTGAGTGCCGGTCCTGTGTGTGCCATCTGTCTCAAATTATTGGGGCACAGAAAACCTAGTGTGTCATACTGGGAATTTTTTTTTTTTTTTAAATTCCCTATGAAAAAAAAAAAATAGTGGGAGATTAAGATTGGCATTTCTGCTTGAGTGCCGGTCCTGTGTGTGCCATCTGTCTCAAATTATTGGGGCACAGAAAACCTAGTGTGTCATACTGGGAATTTTTTTTTTTTTTTTAATTCTCCCTGAAAACAAAAAAAAATAGTCGGAGATTAAGATTGGCATTTCTGCTTGAGTGCCAGTCCTGTGTGTGCCATCTGTCTCAAATTATTGGGGCACATAAAACCTAGTGTGTCATACTGGGAATTTTTTTTTTTTTTTTTAATTCTCCCTGAAAACAAAAAAAAATAGTGGGAGATTAAGATTGGCATTTCTGCTTGAGTGCCAGACCTGTGTGTTCCATCTGTCTCAAATTATTGGGGCACAGAAAACCTAGTGTGTCATACTGGGAATTTTTTTTTTTTTTTTTAAATTCCCTATGAAAAAAAAAAAATAGTGGGAGATTAAGATTGGCATTTCTGCTTGAGTGCCGGTCCTGTGTGTGCCATCTGTCTCAAATTATTGGGGCACAGAAAACCTAGTGTGTCATACTGGGAATTTTTTTTTTTTTTTAATTCTCCCTGAAAACAAAAAAAATAGTGGGAGATTAAGATTGGCATTTCTGCTTGAGTGCCAGTCCTGTGTGTTCCATCTGTCTCAAATTATTGGGGCACAGAAAACCTAGTGTGTCATACTGGGAATTTTTATTTTTTTTTTTTAAATTCCCTATGAAAAAAAAAAATAGTGGGAGATTAAGATTGGCATTTCTGCTTGAGTGCCGGTCCTGTGTGTGCCATCTGTCTCAAATTATTGGGGCACAGAAAACCTAGTGTGTCATACTGGGAATTTTTTTTTTTTTTTATTCTCCCTGAAAACAAAAAAAAATAGTGGGAGATTAAGATTGGCATTTCTGCTTGAGTGCCAGTCCTGTGTGTGCCATCTGTCTCAAATTATTGGGGCACAGAAAACCTAGTGTGTCATACTGGGTTTTTTTTTTTAATTCTCCCTGAAAACAAAAAAATAGTGGGAGATTAAGATTGGCATTTCTGCTTGAGTGCTGGTCCTGTGTGTGCCATCTGTCTCAAAATATTGGGGCACAGAACACCTAGTGTGTCATACTGGGAATTTTTTTTTGTTTTAAATTCTCCCTGAAAACAAAAAAAAAGTGGGAGATTAAGATTGGCATTTCTGCTTGAGTGCCAGTCCTGTGTGTGCCATCTGTCTCAAATTATTGGGGCACATAAAACCTAGTGTGTCATACTGGGAATTTTTTTTTTTTTTTTTAATTCTCCCTGAAAACAAAAAAAAATAGTGGGAGATTAAGATTGGCATTTCTGCTTGAGTGCCAGACCTGTGTGTTCCATCTGTCTCAAATTATTGGGGCACAGAAAACCTAGTGTGTCATACTGGGAATTTTTTTTTTTTTTTTTAAATTCCCTATGAAAAAAAAAAAATAGTGGGAGATTAAGATTGGCATTTCTGCTTGAGTGCCGGTCCTGTGTGTGCCATCTGTCTCAAATTATTGGGGCACAGAAAACCTAGTGTGTCATACTGGGAATTTTTTTTTTTTTTTAATTCTCCCTGAAAACAAAAAAAATAGTGGGAGATTAAGATTGGCATTTCTGCTTGAGTGCCAGTCCTGTGTGTTCCATCTGTCTCAAATTATTGGGGCACAGAAAACCTAGTGTGTCATACTGGGAATTTTTTTTTTTTTTTTTAAATTCCCTATGAAAAAAAAAAATAGTGGGAGATTAAGATTGGCATTTCTGCTTGAGTGCCGGTCCTGTGTGTTCCATCTGTCTCAAATTATTGGGGCACAGAAAACCTAGTGTGTCATACTGGGAATTTTTTTTTTTTTTTAAATTCCCTATGAAAAAAAAAAAATAGTGGGAGATTAAGATTGGCATTTCTGCTTGAGTACCGGTCCTGTGTGTGCCATCTGTCTCAAATTATTGGGGCACAGAAAACCTAGTGTGTCATACTGGGAATTTTTTTTTTTTTTTTAATTCTCCCTGAAAACAAAAAAAAATAGTCGGAGATTAAGATTGGCATTTCTGCTTGAGTGCCAGTCCTGTGTGTGCCATCTGTCTCAAATTATTGGGGCACATAAAACCTAGTGTGTCATACTGGGAATTTATTTTTTATTTTTTTTAATTCTCCCTGAAAACAAAAAAAAATAGTGGGAGATTAAGATTGGCATTTCTGCTTGAGTGCCAGTCCTGTGTGTTCCATCTGTCTCAAATTATTGGGGCACAGAAAACCTAGTGTGTCATACTGGGAATTTTTTTTTTTTTTTTAAATTCCCTATGAAAAAAAAACAATAGTGGGAGATTAAGATTGGCATTTCTGCTTGAGTGCCGGTCCTGTGTGTGCCATCTGTCTCAAATTATTGGGGCACAGAAAACCTAGTGTGTCATACTGGGAATTTTTTTTTTTTTTTAATTCTCCCTGAAAACAAAAAAAATAGTGGGAGATTAAGATTGGCATTTCTGCTTGAGTGCCAGTCCTGTGTGTTCCATCTGTCTCAAATTATTGGGGCACAGAAAACCTAGTGTGTCATACTGGGAATTTTTTTTTTTTTTTTTAAATTCCCTATGAAAAAAAAAAATAGTGGGAGATTAAGATTGGCATTTCTGCTTGAGTGCCGGTCCTGTGTGTGCCATCTGTCTCAAATTATTGGGGCACAGAAAACCTAGTGTGTCATACTGGGAATTTTTTTTTTTTTTTAAATTCCCTATGAAAAAAAAAAAATAGTGGGAGATTAAGATTGGCATTTCTGCTTGAGTGCCGGTCCTGTGTGTGCCATCTGTCTCAAATTATTGGGGCACAGAAAACCTAGTGTGTCATACTGGGTTTTTTTTTTAAATTCTCCCTGAAAACAAAAAAATAGTGGGAGATTAAGATTGGCATTTCTGCTTGAGTGCTGGTCCTGTGTGTGCCATCTGTCTCAAATTATTGGGGCACAGAAAACCTAGTGTGTCATACTGGGAATTTTTTTTTTTTTTTATTCTCCCTGAAAACAAAAAAAAATAGTGGGAGATTAAGATTGGCATTTCTGCTTGAGTGCCAGTCCTGTGTGTGCCATCTGTCTCAAATTATTGGGGCACAGAAAACCTAGTGTGTCATACTGGGTTTTTTTTTTTAATTCTCCCTGAAAACAAAAAAATAGTGGGAGATTAAGATTGGCATTTCTGCTTGAGTGCTGGTCCTGTGTGTGCCATCTGTCTCAAAATATTGGGGCACAGAACACCTAGTGTGTCATACTGGGAATTTTTTTTTGTTTTAAATTCTCCCTGAAAACAAAAAAAAAGTGGGAGATTAAGATTGGCATTTCTGCTTGAGTGCCAGTCCTGTGTGTGCCATCTGTCTCAAAATATTGGGGCACAGAACACCTAGTGTGTCATACTGGGAATTTTTTTTTTAATTCTCCCTGAAAACATAAAAAATAGTGGGAGATTAAGATTGGCATTTCTGCTTGAGTGCCGGTCCTGTGTGTGCCATCTGTCTCAAATTATTGGGGCACAGAAAACCTAGTGTGTCATACTGGGAATTTTTTTTTTTTTTTTAATTCTCCCTGAAAACAAAAAAAATAGTGGGAGATTAAGATTGGCATTTCTGCTTGAGTGCCAGACCTGTTTGTGCCATCTGTCTCAAATTATTGGGGCACAGAAAACCTAGTGTGTCATACTGGGAATTTTTTTTTTTTTTTTAATTCTCCCTGAAAACAAAAAAAAAATAGTGGGAGATAAAGATTGGCATTTCTGCTTGAGTGCCGGTCCTGTGTGTGCCATCTGTCTCAAATTATTGGGGCACAGAAAACCTAGTGTGTCATACTGGGAATTTTTTTTTTTTTTTTAATTCTCCCTGAAAACAAAAAAAAATAGTCGGAGATTAAGATTGGCATTTCTGCTTGAGTGCCAGTCCTGTGTGTGCCATCTGTCTCAAATTATTGGGGCACATAAAACCTAGTGTGTCATACTGGGAATTTATTTTTTATTTTTTTTAATTCTCCCTGAAAACAAAAAAAAATAGTGGGAGATTAAGATTGGCATTTCTGCTTGAGTGCCAGTCCTGTGTGTTCCATCTGTCTCAAATTATTGGGGCACAGAAAACCTAGTGTGTCATACTGGGAATTTTTTTTTTTTTTTTAAATTCCCTATGAAAAAAAAACAATAGTGGGAGATTAAGATTGGCATTTCTGCTTGAGTGCCGGTCCTGTGTGTGCCATCTGTCTCAAATTATTGGGGCACAGAAAACCTAGTGTGTCATACTGGGAATTTTTTTTTTTTTTTAAATTCCCTATGAAAAAAAAAAAATAGTGGGAGATTAAGATTGGCATTTCTGCTTGAGTGCCGGTCCTGTGTGTGCCATCTGTCTCAAATTATTGGGGCACAGAAAACCTAGTGTGTCATACTGGGTTTTTTTTTTAAATTCTCCCTGAAAACAAAAAAATAGTGGGAGATTAAGATTGGCATTTCTGCTTGAGTGCTGGTCCTGTGTGTGCCATCTGTCTCAAAATATTGGGGCACAGAACACCTAGTGTGTCATACTGGGAATTTTTTTTTGTTTTAAATTCTCCCTGAAAACAAAAAAAAAGTGGGAGATTAAGATTGGCATTTCTGCTTGAGTGCCAGTCCTGTGTGTGCCATCTGTCTCAAAATATTGGGGCACAGAACACCTAGTGTGTCATACTGGGAATTTTTTTTTTTAATTCTCCCTGAAAACAAAAAAAATAGTGGGAGATTAAGATTGGCATTTCTGCTTGAGTGCCAGTCCTGTGTGTGCCATCTGTCTCAAAATATTGGGGCACAGAACACCTAGTGTGTCATACTGGGAATTTTTTTTTTTAATTCTCCCTGAAAACAAAAAAAATAGTCGGAGATTAAGATTGGCATTTCTGCTTGAGTGCCAGTCCTGTGTGTGCCATCTGTCTCAAATTATTGGGGCACATAAAACCTAGTGTGTCATACTGGGAATTTTTTTTTTTTTTTTTAATTCTCCCTGAAAACAAAAAAAAATAGTGGGAGATTAAGATTGGCATTTCTGCTTGAGTGCCAGACCTGTGTGTTCCATCTGTCTCAAATTATTGGGGCACAGAAAACCTAGTGTGTCATACTGGGAATTTTTTTTTTTTTTTTTAAATTCCCTATGAAAAAAAAAAAATAGTGGGAGATTAAGATTGGCATTTCTGCTTGAGTGCCGGTCCTGTGTGTGCCATCTGTCTCAAATTATTGGGGCACAGAAAACCTAGTGTGTCATACTGGGAATTTTTTTTTTTTTTTAATTCTCCCTGAAAACAAAAAAAATAGTGGGAGATTAAGATTGGCATTTCTGCTTGAGTGCCAGTCCTGTGTGTTCCATCTGTCTCAAATTATTGGGGCACAGAAAACCTAGTGTGTCATACTGGGAATTTTTTTTTTTTTTTTTAAATTCCCTATGAAAAAAAAAAATAGTGGGAGATTAAGATTGGCATTTCTGCTTGAGTGCCGGTCCTGTGTGTGCCATCTGTCTCAAATTATTGGGGCACAGAAAACCTAGTGTGTCATACTGGGAATTTTTTTTTTTTTTTAAATTCCCTATGAAAAAAAAAAAATAGTGGGAGATTAAGATTGGCATTTCTGCTTGAGTACCGGTCCTGTGTGTGCCATCTGTCTCAAATTATTGGGGCACAGAAAACCTAGTGTGTCATACTGGGAATTTTTTTTTTTTTTTTAATTCTCCCTGAAAACAAAAAAAAATAGTCGGAGATTAAGATTGGCATTTCTGCTTGAGTGCCAGTCCTGTGTGTGCCATCTGTCTCAAATTATTGGGGCACATAAAACCTAGTGTGTCATACTGGGAATTTTTTTTTTTTTTTTTAATTCTCCCTGAAAACAAAAAAAAATAGTGGGAGATTAAGATTGGCATTTCTGCTTGAGTGCCAGACCTGTGTGTTCCATCTGTCTCAAATTATTGGGGCACAGAAAACCTAGTGTGTCATACTGGGAATTTTTTTTTTTTTTTTTAAATTCCCTATGAAAAAAAAAAAATAGTGGGAGATTAAGATTGGCATTTCTGCTTGAGTGCCGGTCCTGTGTGTGCCATCTGTCTCAAATTATTGGGGCACAGAAAACCTAGTGTGTCATACTGGGAATTTTTTTTTTTTTTTAATTCTCCCTGAAAACAAAAAAAATAGTGGGAGATTAAGATTGGCATTTCTGCTTGAGTGCCAGTCCTGTGTGTTCCATCTGTCTCAAATTATTGGGGCACAGAAAACCTAGTGTGTCATACTGGGAATTTTTATTTTTTTTTTTTAAATTCCCTATGAAAAAAAAAAATAGTGGGAGATTAAGATTGGCATTTCTGCTTGAGTGCCAGACCTGTGTGTTCCATCTGTCTCAAATTATTGGGGCACAGAAAACCTAGTGTGTCATACTGGGAATTTTTTTTTTTTTTTTTAAATTCCCTATGAAAAAAAAAAAATAGTGGGAGATTAAGATTGGCATTTCTGCTTGAGTGCCGGTCCTGTGTGTGCCATCTGTCTCAAATTATTGGGGCACAGAAAACCTAGTGTGTCATACTGGGAATTTTTTTTTTTTTTATTCTCCCTGAAAACAAAAAAAAATAGTGGGAGATTAAGATTGGCATTTCTGCTTGAGTGCCAGTCCTGTGTGTGCCATCTGTCTCAAATTATTGGGGCACAGAAAACCTAGTGTGTCATACTGGGTTTTTTTTTTTAATTCTCCCTGAAAACAAAAAAATAGTGGGAGATTAAGATTGGCATTTCTGCTTGAGTGCTGGTCCTGTGTGTGCCATCTGTCTCAAAATATTGGGGCACAGAACACCTAGTGTGTCATACTGGGAATTTTTTTTTGTTTTAAATTCTCCCTGAAAACAAAAAAAAAGTGGGAGATTAAGATTGGCATTTCTGCTTGAGTGCCAGTCCTGTGTGTGCCATCTGTCTCAAAATATTGGGGCACAGAACACCTAGTGTGTCATACTGGGAATTTTTTTTTTTAATTCTCCCTGAAAACATAAAAAATAGTGGGAGATTAAGATTGGCATTTCTGCTTGAGTGCCGGTCCTGTGTGTGCCATCTGTCTCAAATTATTGGGGCACAGAAAACCTAGTGTGTCATACTGGGAATTTTTTTTTTTTTTTTAATTCTCCCTGAAAACAAAAAAAATAGTGGGAGATTAAGATTGGCATTTCTGCTTGAGTGCCAGACCTGTTTGTGCCATCTGTCTCAAATTATTGGGGCACAGAAAACCTAGTGTGTCATACTGGGAATTTTTTTTTTTTTTTTAATTCTCCCTGAAAACAAAAAAAAAATAGTGGGAGATAAAGATTGGCATTTCTGCTTGAGTGCCGGTCCTGTGTGTGCCATCTGTCTCAAATTATTGGGGCACAGAAAACCTAGTGTGTCATACTGGGAATTTTTTTTTTTTTTTTTAATTCTCCCTGAAAACAAAAAAAAATAGTCGGAGATTAAGATTGGCATTTCTGCTTGAGTGCCAGTCCTGTGTGTGCCATCTGTCTCAAATTATTGGGGCACATAAAACCTAGTGTGTCATACTGGGAATTTATTTTTTATTTTTTTTAATTCTCCCTGAAAACAAAAAAAAATAGTGGGAGATTAAGATTGGCATTTCTGCTTGAGTGCCAGTCCTGTGTGTTCCATCTGTCTCAAATTATTGGGGCACAGAAAACCTAGTGTGTCATACTGGGAATTTTTTTTTTTTTTTTAAATTCCCTATGAAAAAAAAAAATAGTGGGAGATTAAGATTGGCATTTCTGCTTGAGTGCCGGTCCTGTGTGTGCCATCTGTCTCAAATTATTGGGGCACAGAAAACCTAGTGTGTCATACTGGGATTTTTTTTTTTTTTTTAATTCTCCCTGAAAACAAAAAAAAATAGTGGGAGATTAAGATTGGCATTTCTGCTTGAGTGCCAGTCCTGTGTGTTCCATCTGTCTCAAATTATTGGGGCACAGAAAACCTAGTGTGTCATACTGGGAATTTTTTTTTTTTTTTTTTAAATTCCCTATGAAAAAAAAAAATAGTGGGAGATTAAGATTGGCATTTCTGCTTGAGTGCCGGTCCTGTGTGTGCCATCTGTCTCAAATTATTGGGGCACAGAAAACCTAGTGTGTCATACTGGGAATTTTTTTTTTTTTTTATTCTCCCTGAAAACAAAAAAAAATAGTGGGAGATTAAGATTGGCATTTCTGCTTGAGTGCCAGTCCTGTGTGTGCCATCTGTCTCAAATTATTGGGGCACAGAAAACCTAGTGTGTCATACTGGTTTTTTTTTTTATTCTCCCTGAAAAGAAAAAAATAGTGGGAGATTAAGATTGGCATTTCTGCTTGAGTGCTGGTCCTGTGTGTGCCATCTGTCTCAAAATATTGGGGCACAGAACACCTAGTGTGTCATACTGGGAATTTTTTTTTGTTTTAAATTCTCCCTGAAAACAAAAAAAAAGTGGGAGATTAAGATTGGCATTTCTGCTTGAGTGCCAGTCCTGTGTGTGCCATCTGTCTCAAAATATTGGGGCACAGAACACCTAGTGTGTCATACTGGGAATTTTTTTTTTAATTCTCCCTGAAAACAAAAAAAAATAGTGGGAGATTAAGATTGGCATTTCTGCTTGAGTGCCAGTCCTGTGTGTGCCATCTGTCTCAAATTATTGGGGCACATAAAACCTAGTGTGTCATACTGGGAATTTATTTTATTTTTTTTTTAATTCTCCCTGAAAACAAAAAAAAATAGTGGGAGATTAAGATTGGCATTTCTGCTTGAGTGCCAGTCCTGTGTGTGCCATCTGTCTCAAATTATTGGGGCACATAAAACCTAGTGTGTCATACTGGGAATTTATTTTTTTTTTTTTTAATTCTCCCTGAAAACAAAAAAAAATAGTGGGAGATTAAGATTGGCATTTCTGCTTGAGTGCCAGTCCTGTGTGTTCCATCTGTCTCAAATTATTGGGGCACAGAAAACCTAGTGTGTCATACTGGGAATTTTTTTTTTTTTTTTTAAATTCCCTATGAAAAAAAAAAATAGTGGGAGATTAAGATTGGCATTTCTGCTTGAGTGCCGGTCCTGTGTGTGCCATCTGTCTCAAATTATTGGGGCACAGAAAACCTAGTGTGTCATACTGGGAATTTTTTTTTTTTTTTAAATTCCCTATGAAAAAAAAAAAATAGTGGGAGATTAAGATTGGCATTTCTGCTTGAGTGCCGGTCCTGTGTGTGCCATCTGTCTCAAATTATTGGGGCACAGAAAACCTAGTGTGTCATACTGGGTTTTTTTTTTAAATTCTCCCTGAAAACAAAAAAATAGTGGGAGATTAAGATTGGCATTTCTGCTTGAGTGCTGGTCCTGTGTGTGCCATCTGTCTCAAAATATTGGGGCACAGAACACCTAGTGTGTCATACTGGGAATTTTTTTTTGTTTTAAATTCTCCCTGAAAACAAAAAAAAAGTGGGAGATTAAGATTGGCATTTCTGCTTGAGTGCCAGTCCTGTGTGTGCCATCTGTCTCAAAATATTGGGGCACAGAACACCTAGTGTGTCATACTGGGAATTTTTTTTTTTAATTCTCCCTGAAAACAAAAAAAAATAGT